>NC_136461.1:101894740-102517922 GCF_902686455.1 Sciurus vulgaris
CGGGGCGGGGCGGGCAAGCGGTGTCCATAGGGGGCCTTAGCCGTATGTCTCCAGCTGCTGCCTTTGCTGTCGTGCCGCAGCTGTCTGTCGCCTGCTTTTAGAGGGTACAGGCGACAGCCGGGGCTTCAGGTGGTCGCGCAGCCGCCAAACGCTTCCGCTGAGCCGCCTTTTCTGCCAGGCTGTTCTTCTCGGTTGGGTCCCGGTCGGGGGGAAGATGGCGCCGGCGCCCCTAGGCGTCTGGGAGGAGCAGCTCCTGGGGTGTCGGTCGGGACCCCTTTCCCGGCTCCTCTTCCTCGCCCAGGCCGTCCTCCTGCTGCCGGTCGCCTGGGCGGGCCCCTGCCCCGCACCCTGCTCCTGCCGCATCCCTTTGCTGGACTGCAGTCGCAGAAAGCTGCCCACGCCGAGCTGGAGGGCGCTGTCGGGCCCGCTGCCCCCCGACATCGCCAGCCTGTGAGTAGTGGCTAAGCAGAGGGACCAAGAGAAGGGCGCTCCCCTCACCGCTGATAGGAGGGCGTGGTCACCAGCCTAAGTTCTGAAAGAAACTGCATTCCGTTGTTGTGAACTTGGTTTTGGGTTGTGGGAGCCTGAAAACGCCGGTATTAAGGTTTTTGGAAACTTGAATGAAGACTGGGGTCGAGATTCTAGGGGCCAGGGAGTCTGATTTTCTGGTTAGGGTGGAGGTGAGGCAGGGATATGTAATGTCAAATACTCAAGGTTTCTAGGCATTACCAGGGACGAGGAACGATTGGGGCGGGGCGGGGGTTGAGTGAGGATCCCTCTTGGGCTGCAGCATCACTCAGCTTGAGTGGTCCTTAGGCACGTGATTTTATGAATAGGTTCACTTGAGACAAATGAATTGTCTTCCCCTAATTCACATATATTGCTTAATTTCATGTTGTAGTTTTGGTACTTGACAGTGTTGAAACTTCATCATGTACCAGGAGATCCAGGATTAACCTAGAATATTTTTATAAGCAGCGTTCATGAGCTGATTTAGGAATCACTGTAAAGAAGGGAAGGAGTACATTTTTCCCCAAAAATCATGTGATGATTTGTTTTCATTGTGTTTCCTTGTGGTGTAGAACCCAGGAATGAAACTTCTTTGTTTATATATGAGAAACAAGCACAATGGTTGAATGAATGATTCTGGAATCTCCACTGCTGAATTTTAATTCTGACAGACCTGTATTACATAGTGGCATTTGGAAAGGTCACTAATCTGAGTCAGCATAGTGGCATTGGGAACAAAAGTTAGGTATAAAATAACTAATTATGAGGATTCTTAACCACCAACATGCAGTTATTTCCCTGCCACTAACTGAGCAACACGATTATTAATTGACAGACTTCTAATAGAAGAGTCATCTAAAAAAAAAAAAAAAAAAAGGCCATCATTAAAAATAATTTTTAGGGGTGCAATTAAATTGTGGGAGCTTTTTTGGATTTTCATTGGAAATAGAATACAAATAGGTCTGTTGCAGAGGTTAAGAAGTATTTATATATTTGCAAATAGATTAGCATAGATAGGGAAAAAACCTAAATCATATTTATTGAGAAAATTGACCCAGTGTAAAAAGAATTGCGATATAATAATATGGTATCTTTCCTTTTTTTTTTTTTTAATACCAGTGATTGAACCCAGGTGTGTTTAACCACTGATCCACATCCTCAGCCCTTTTTATTTTTTATTTTAGGCAGGGTCTAAGTTGCTTAGGGTCTTGCTAAATTGCTGAGGCTGGCTTTGAACTTTTGATAGATCCTCTTGCCTCAGCCTCCCTAGCCTCTGGGATTACTGGTGTGCACCACTGCACCAGCAATAATATGATTTCTTTTGTTTTATTATAGTAACACCTGTAATTAATTCTGGATGTGTTGACTCAAATTAAGGAACTCATGCCAGTGTGTAGGGTAGTCTTTGTTTTGTAGCAAGTGCCTTTTTTCTAAGAAATTCTTGGAATAGCCACCTGATTATGACAGTCAATCTGGCATAAGTTTAAAAACAACATGACTTCGTGTAGCTGTAATTGAATAAATGTGGCTAACTTTTTAAGTGCCTACATTGGTAGTTAAACAATAATTAAATAATTAAATTATAATTAAATAATAATTTAATAATAAATAATGTAAGATTTTATGACTAAGTTTGATTTTTGTTTAATCAAGACAGATTGCATAAAGCCAAGTTGCATTCAGAAATTTTAAATGTCCTATAATGAAATTGACATTTTCAGTTGAAGTGAAATGCTTTGGAGAGCAATTCTGTTACAGATATATAATTGGATTGGAAGTCTTACATTAGTTAAAGCACTCTTAGAATATTAAAAGACATAATTGTGCTATTTTATTTTATTTTAGTTTTTGGACTGGCAGTTGAACTCAGGGGTACTTTACCACTAAGCTACATCCCAAGCCCTTTTTCCTTTTTTTTTTTTTTTTTATTTTGAGACAGGGTCTTGCTAAGTTACTTAGAGCCTCACTAAATTGCTGAGGCTGGTCTTGAACCTGTCATCCTCCTGTCTCAACCTCCTGAGTTGCTGGGATTACAGGCCTGTACCACCACACCTGGCTGATGGTGTTATTTTAAATAGAAATGAAACATTCTTCAACAGTTGCCATTAACTTTAAAACCACCAAGTGCACCTGGGTTTCTTCATGTAAGTTAGAATTTTTAAAACATGCAGTGGGCTGTGAATACAGCTCAGTGGTATAGCACTTCCCTAGCATATTTGAGGCCCTGAATTTCATACCTAACACTCTAAAATAAATAAAATACTTGCAACGTTCTAAATATATTGGTGATTCACACTCAAATGCACAAAATGATTGTGGACAAAATTTGTTAATTCTGTTTTGTTTGGTTTTGGTTTTGGTTTGAGATGCTGGAATTCTAATCCAGGGCCTTATGTGAACTCAGCAAATGTTCTACCATGGAGTTTACACCTGGATCCAATACTATTTTTTTCAAAACTTATATTGAGGTCTGGGAGATCCAGCACCACAAAAACAAAACAAAACAAAACAAAAAAACTTATATTGATACTGTCTGCTTTTTTGTATGAGAAACTCTGCAAAGTATTATTTTGTTATTCATAACTTGATTCTCTAGGTGGGTGCAGAACTCTGTAGCACATTGTTCTGATTGCACACATGAACACAAGCATTGTAGGACCAAATAGTTAACTTCTTGTTTTGCTAGGTAAGGGTGTTAGAACCCCTCTCTTGCAGTTGTTTGTCATCATGGTCACGTGACAATAGTGCCAAGTAGTTAGATGTACGTAGTAGAATTAAAGACCATTCTATTAAATAAATTTAGCTTTTTTTTTTTCTTTCTTTCTTTCTTTTTTTGAGTACTGGGGATTAAACCCATGGGCACATAATCACTGAGCCACATCCCCAGCTCTTTTTTGTACTTAGTTAGAGACAGGGTCTCACTGAGTTGCTTAAGGCCTCACTAAATTGCTGAGGCTGGCTTTGAACCCTCAATCTTTCTCTCAGCCTCCTGATCCACTGGGATTACAGGCATGTGCTACCACTTCCAGCCATTTTTAGCCTTATGAAAATTTGAAATCTTGTCTTTGTTTTCAGTATAGACTGCTGAAAACTTCATCATAGATCAGTATTTGGGAACCAAATCAACTTTATTGAATTACACATGTATTTAGTTACCTATAGTTTTTAACCTCTTATAACTATTTAAAAGTTATTGCATTTGTTCCTTTAGAATAGTGTGAACAGGTTAGTTCTTTAGCTTACAGAGGACATTAACTTCCATTGAAGAACTCTGGATAGTCTTGTGTGTGTGTGTGTGTGTGTGTGTGTGTGTGTGTGAGAGAGAGAGAGAGAGAGAGAGAGAGAGAGAGAGAGAGAGAGAGAGAGAGATACTGGAGATCGTCAGGTGTGCTCTACCTCTGAACTATATCCTGAGCCTTTTTTATTTTATTTTTGAGACGGGTTCTTGCTAAATTGTCCCAGATGTCCTTGAACTTTGATCTTCTTGCCTCATCCTTTTTTTTTTTTTTTTTTAATATTTTTTAGATGTTGATAGACCTTTATTTTATTCATTTATTTGTATGTGGTGCTGAGAATCAAACCCAGTGCCTCACATGGTAGGCAAGCACTCTACCACGAACCACAATTCCAGCCCCCTGCCTCAGCCTTCTGAGTAGCTGGAATTATAGGTGTTTGCCACTGTGCCCACCCAGCTCATCCCCAGCCCGTTTAGTTTTTAATTTTGAAACAGGCTCTCACTAAGTTGCCTGGGTTGGCCTATAGTCTTCCCACCTCAGTCTCCTGAGTAGCTAGGATTACAGGTGTGCCAATGTATCCAGCTATATACTTCACTGTTTAAATATCTTCTAGCTTAATGAAAAACTGGCATTTCACCAGTGGAGAAAAGATCACATCTTATTAAGACCTTAGCAAAAATATTTTTGAAAAAGTCCATTGAATACATTCTTATATTTTTTATGCCAAAGTAAATGACATAATTAATTTGTTCTGTTTTATTCCAGTCATGAAAGATATTAGGAGCTCAGTTGATGCAAATAACAGCAATTTAAGTTATTACAGCCCATCCAAATGATTCATTTCATGTTTGAGATAAATCCAGACGAATGGAATAGTTAATGTAAGCTTTATCTTGTAAAACAGTTTTTTTAGATATGTTGTGTTCTTTACCTCTGCTTTTATTGCTCTTTCCCAGCTTTTCCTAAAAAAAAAAAAAAAAAATTGAGAGTAATTTGTAACAACTGCCAGAATAACTAGTGGTGATTTAAATTTAAACTGTAAATAGAATAATAATAGTGAACTGTCACTAATGTCACTTTAGGTTTGTAACTAAATGCTTCTTAATTTCAGGTTTCTTTTACACATTTTGTTTTTTTACTAATCTGTTTCAAATTAATTGTGATGATTTGCTTATATAATAAAACTCATGGCAGATTGCAGCAGGAAGAGCTTACCATAAATGTTGCTTGCTTAAGGAGATATTGGACATATTGCCAGGTTAGACTGTGGGCATTAAGGAGTGATGGATTACTTTAATAATGAGAAACTCAGCTGATGCTTGGCTTTGTAATTATACCTTCTCCATCAGCATTGTAAGTGATAAGATGATTGTTTTAATATCCTTCCACTTCTAAAACCTTTATAACTTAATTATAAAATAGTGATACAAAGGTGCAAACTCAGTTGATAATCAGAAAATGCTTACTAATGATAATGGAAAATGTCATAGCTTTCTGTATATTTTCATATATAAGCAAGTACATTTATTCCACTATTTTTGAACTATTGTAAATGGGAAGGGAATTGTGCACAACCATAGAAACAAAAAGATATATTCCATTTGTGTACAGTGAATCAAAATGCAGTCTGTAAAAACAAACATAATAAAAAATAAATGGGAAGGGAAGAGAGATATTGAAAACATGGATTGGAGTAATATGCTATGGTTCACTATAGATTCAGCTCTGTTAACTTGAAATTTGAGGGCCAGACATTGGGTTCCCCAAAGTGGAACATAAATCAGTCTGGAAAACAAGTCTGGAGTGTTCGTATTTTCTGTTGTCGTTCTGAGATATATTAGAGATGAGGAAAACAAGAGAGCATGTAGGTATTGTTTTTCTTTGTCATAATTAGCCTTGTTTGGTCAATTTATGGCGTTATTCTGAAAACATTTGGTAGGAATGTTTCTTTTTTCTTTTAACTGTAGGATGGGTGATTGAACCCAGGGACTGATGCCATGCTGGACAAGCACTCTACCACTGAGCCACATCCCTGTCCCATAGGAAGAATTCTAATCTCAGAAAAGTAAAATTAAGATTTGTCTGGTACAGCCGTGTGTTCATGTCTGCCTATAATCCCAGTGACTGGGTAGGCTAATATGGGAAGATTTCAAACTTGAGGCCAGCCTCAGCAATTTAGCAAGACCCTCAGCAACTTGGCAAGACCCTGTCTCTAAATTAAAAAACATATAAAGGGCTGGGATGTAGTTCAGTAGTAGAGTGCTCCTAGGTTTAATCCCTAGTACCAATAGCAACAAAAAATCCTATTTTCCTGGCACATCCTGTGAGAAGGTAGATTAAAATACAACATGCCCCCTTTATTCAATATTTATAATACTTTCTTTAACGCTTATTTTTAAATAAAGTAATACTGTCTAGTCAGGCATGGTGGTGTACACCTGTAACCCCAGCAATTGGGAAGGCTAAGGCAGGAGGTTCATGTGTTAGAGCCCAGCCTCTGCAGTTTAGGGAGATCCTGGCTGGCCAGGTGCAATAGCACATGCCTATAATCTCAGTGATTTGGGGGACTGAGGCAGGAGGATTGCAAATTCAAAGGCATCCTCAGCAACTCAGTGAGACCCTGTGGTTAAGCACACCTTTTCCTTTTCTTAAAAAAAAAAAAAAAAAAAGAAACCATACTGTGTACTTTGTATTATTTTGTATTTGTACATGTATTATTTTTACTGGCTGTGGACAATTTGATTGTATATGGAATTTTTGTAAGCAGTCTGACTGATCTACATAAGCATATAGGTTTCCTTTATGGTTTTGCTAGTACAATAAATTCCTTTTTTTATATGCAATTCACTGAAAATTTATTTTAATTAAAACAAAGAAATTACAGAATCGAAATATTTTCTTTTTTTTAAATTCATTTTTATTGTAAACAAATAGGATACATCTTGTTTCTCTGTACATGAAGTAGAGGCATACCGTTTTTGTAATCATACGTTTACCTAGGGTAATAGTTTTTGATTCATTCTGTACAATAAATTCTTGATAGACATCTTTTCATAATTATGTGAATTTGTATGTAGATTCTTACATACAAGTGGTATCACTGGGTAATTCTGAAACATTAAATCTTGTGATACAGGTATATACCTGAATAAGTCAACCAAATCTTTGGTGGGCTATATTATTATTGGCATCTTTATGATGAATTCAGAATCAATACTTAGATTAGTGGTTTAATAAGATAATGTAGGGGAATAGATCCAATTAATTAATTACCTTGGGAAGTGAATTTTACCTACATTTCCAATAGATGAATACTCAGAGAAAGAGATATTGCTGGGTCATGTGACCTGTGTACTTAGCCTTTCATTTATAATCTTTTAACTTTTAGAGAAATCTAATAAAGTTGGTATTGATATTCTTATTTTATTGTGTAAAAGACTGAAGCTCAGAGATGCTGAGGTTCAGGACTTGTCGAGGGTCCCAGAACTAGGTGTGCAAAGGTTGTTCTTAAATGATTATGTAGAGACCTGGGGTTATAGCTTCGTGGTAGAGCACTTACCAAATATATGTGAGGTCCCGTGTTCAGTCCCTAGTACATTAGAAAAAAAGTTCATGTAGAATTTTCTCTTTGGTTGTTGAATTGGTGAATTTGGTGAATTAGAAAAAATAAAATATGTCTGTTTAAAAAATAAAAATCTTTTCAAATATTCTTAACTTCTACCTTCAGTTTTTTGGATTTATTTAAAAAATATTGCAAAATGTATTGTAAATAGTACAAATGAAAGATAGGATGTTTAATTTGGAGTAGTGTTATGCCTCATGTACTCTTCAAGATTTATTTATCCTGAAGATATTTATCCAGTGTCTCCAGCTATCTCTAGTTGAACCATAAAGAAAAAATTATTCCAAAGGATTCTCACTCAGATCTCTTTTACTTCTAATTCAGACAATGCTCAGAGGTGTTGGGTTTCCTAGCCTGACCATTAGAAAGCAACAAATTAAAAAAAAGAAAAAAGATAAATAAGCCATTACAGACAGAATGGTTGACAGTTCCAAGAAGTGAGAACTTTTGGTATAAGGCTGTTACATTAAAAATGGTAAAGGGCTGGGTGTGGTGGTGCATGCCTGTAATCCCAGTGGCTTGGGAGGCTGAGGCAGGAGAATAGCAAGTTCAAAGTCAGCTTCAGCAAAAGCGTGACTGCTAAGCAACTCGGTGAGACCCTGTCTCTGTAAATAAAATACAAAATAGGACTGGGGATGTGACTCAGTGGTCAAGTATCCCTGAGTTAAATACCTAGTGCCAACCTCAACTCCCCCTGCCCCCTCCCGCCAAAAAAAAATAAAGGAAAAGCAAACCTAGAAAGAGTTTTTAGAAATTCTTGTGTTTACAAAGGACAAATGATATTGCTAATAAGTGGATGATGACACATAACGGGGGGTGGGATGGATTAGTGTTAGGGTTAGAGTTAGGGTTAGGAAGGGGGGCAAGAATGGAGGAAGGAAGGACTGTATAGAGGGAAAAGAGGAGTGGGAGGGGTGGGGGGAAGGGAAAAAATAACAGAATGAATCAAACAACATTACCCTATGTAAATTTATGATTACACAAATGGTATGCCTTTACGCCATGTACAAACAGAGAAACAACATGTATCCCATTTGTTTACAATAAAAAAAAAAAGAAATTCTAGTGTTTAGTTCATTGAACCCCATGAACACTTGGATCATCAGCATGATAAATCACACCATGATAATTGATTATGTAGTAACCCTGAGAATTAGTAGTAACATACATATATACATATTTTAATATCTATATAGTTTTATGTAAGTGATTTTATATGAATTTTTATATAAATATATATAAACATATGTAATATATATGTATATATTTTTGGTCCCTATATTGAATTCAGGGACATTTTATCACTGAGCCACATCCCTAGCCCTTTTTATTTTTTATTTAGAGATAGGGCCTTGCTAAGTTGCTAGGGCATCACAAAGTTCTTGAGGCTGGCCTTGAACTTGGGATCCTCCTGTGTCAGCCTCCAGAATTGCTGGGGTTACATGTGTGTCCCATTGCACCTGGCCTGTGTTAAAAGTGGGGAGAAAGGTACACACATATCGGGTTGCTGGTAGTAATGCAAATTCGTGCAACCATTATGGAAAGTGATATGGTGATTCCTTAGAAAACTTGGAATGGAACCACCATTTGACTCAACTATCCCACTTCTCAGTTTATACAGAAGACTTAAAATCAGCATTTTATAGTGATTTTATAAAGATATTTATTTCATTGATGTAGCCCAATTCACAATAGCTAAACTATGGAACCCACATAGGTGCCCTTCAACAAATGAATGGATTAAAAAAAATGTGGTTATTTATATATGTTGGAATATTTCTCACCCTTAAAGAAGAATGAAATTGTGGCATTTGCAGGTAAATGGATGGAGTTGGAGAATATCATGCCAAGTGAAATAAGCCAATTCCAAAAAACCAAAAGCTGAATGATTTCTCTGATATGTAGATGCTAATTCACAATGGGCAGGGGACTAGGGAAGAACAGAGTTTCTTTAGATTAGAGGAGATTGAAGGGAGGGGAGGGAGTATGAGGATAGGAAGGATAGTGCAATGAATCAGACATTATTACCCTGTGTACTTGTATACCTGTATGATTGGTGGGATTCTACATGAATAAACAGAAGAATGAGAAATTATACTCCATTATATATGATGTATCAGAGTACATTCTACTGTCATGTATAACTAATTAAAACAAAAAAAAATAACAATTTTTAAATTTTATTTAAAGTTACATTCTAATGAGATGGGGATTTCCATTCATAAAAGAAAGGGAAAATTATGCTGAATAAGTAAGGCATTGTCATATATGTAACATTAGATATAATGTTTTAACTTTTGCCAAGGGTTCCTTTACCAGAGGTTTTGTTGTTGAAGTTCATAGTTTGACCTTTTAATTTTTAAATTTTGTTCCTCACCCCACCCCTTTGCTATAGATTTTTTTTTTTTTTTTTTTTTTTTTTTTGTGGTTCTGGGGATTGAACCCAGGGCCTTGTACTTACAAGGTAAGCACTCTACCAATTGAGCTATATCCCCAGCCCTGCTGTAGATTCTTTGAACAAAAAAGATTATTCATGACTTAGAAGTTTACATGTGTCACTTGTGTAGAAGTAAACTCCTGCATCTCCACTCCAAATTGTTTTCTTAAATTTCCCCTCTCCAAATTGTTGATTGCTAGTCAGTAGCTAGTGCCTGTAATCTCAGTGACTTGGAGGCTGAGGCAAGGAGAATCTCAAGTTCCTAGTCAATCTGGGCAATTTTAGCAAGACTGTCTCAAAATATAAAGAGGTAGGGTGCTCCTGAGTTCAGTCCCTACTACTGTAAAACAAAACAAAAAACCCTGTCATGATTGCACTGTATGGTCTATAAGTAATTTACATCCTGATGGTACTATACAACAATATTAGTGACACCTCTGGCTCCACATGGTATGGCATCCCTATAGATTAGCATGAGTGGGAGCTGACTTTACAGCACCCAGATAAGGCCTTTTCTGAGACCTTTATTCTTCAATTGTAATCTCCATAAATTTTTAGATATTAGTAGTGGTAGAAAATAAAGTTTCTTGACTTAGTTCTTACATACATTTTTGGGATATTTCAAGGAGACATACATTGAAAAATATTTATTTCAGGATTCTCACTTTAAAAACAACAGCTGGGCATGGTGGCACTTGCCTGTAATTTCAGTGACTGGAGACTGGGGCAGGATTCCAAGTTTCAGGCCAGCCTCAGCAATTTGGTGAGGTCTTAAACAACTTAGCAAGACCCTATATCAAAAAAATTTGAAGGGCTGTGGATATAGCTAAGTGGTAAAGTGCCCTGGGTTTAATCCCTAGTACCAAAACCAAACCCAACAAAAAACAACAAACTATCATTAGCATATGCAAACTAAATGGAATTATAATGCTTGGACTTAGAGAATACTGAGTTTCCAATTAAAAAGAAATATACAAATTCCCTTTTTAAAGAAATATATTTTAGTTGTAGACAAACACCATGCCTTCATTTATTTTTAAGTGGTGCTGAGGCTCAAAACCAGTGCCTCACACGTGCTTGGCAAGTGCATCACCACTGAGCCACAACCCCAGCCCCCAGATTCTTAATCTAAGAGTCTTACCTCTGATATTTGAAATCTTCAAACTTCAGTCATCTTCACCTTTTTTGAAGTACTTACTTAAAAAGATAGAAGCTGAGCATGGTGGACCAAACCTGTGGTCCCAGCTAAGGTGGGAGGATTCCTTGAACCCATGTCAAAACCAACCTTGGCAAAATGGTGAAAACCAGTCTCAAAAAAAAAAAAAAAAAAAAAAAAAAAACTAGACTGGGTGCAATGGTGCACACCTGTAATCCAGTAACTTGGGAAACTAAAGCAAGTTTCCTTTCATCTCGGGTTCAAGGCCAGCCTCAGCAACTTAGGCCCTGTCTCAAAATAAAAAATGAAAAGGACTGGGGACTTAGCTTTGTGGTAAAGTACCCCTGGGTTTAATACCCCCAGTGCCAAAAAAACAAAACAGGAAATAAGAAAGGCACATTTATGGGTACAAGATTATGTCTGCTATGCATTATTGAAGTTAAAAAAATCTTATTTTTTAGACTTCTTTCAGTATACTTTTCATGATGTATTCTTAACATATTTTCAGTGTGTTAACAATATGATATGTATGAATTTATTTTAGTGCCTTGAAGTACTTTGATTGTAATAGTTTGCTAAGGGTTAAATAACTGGTCTCTTAGAGATGAAATACTGTTAGAACAAATTTAATTATTTACACTTGTTATAAAATAGTTATGTGGATGCAAAAAAAATGTGTACTCCTGTAAGCAAATGTCATATGATTAAATTCCAGAGTAAAATTAAGATATCAGTTAAAATTTATCCATTTTTAATGAAATTGATGTTGAATTTGTCCAGTTTTGGGATGATCCCGACTCTGAAAACTATAAATGTTACTTTCAGAAAGAGAAAAAGTCGTAATGTTGACAGTGTTTGTAGGACTCATAGGGCATAGCACGTGGTCCAATAAATGTTTATTGTAAGAATACCTGGGGATGGGGGTGGAACTTGTAGAGTACTTGCCTAGCATGCATGAGGCCCTGGGTTTGATCCTAAGCACCACCAAAAGAAAAAAAAAAAAAGGTACTGTGATCAGATCAAGTCATATAATTCTAGTTAGACACCTGCTATTTTGATAACTTAAGTAGCTATACTGGTATATACTAGTTGATCCTATTATGTTGGAAGTGTATTTCAGTTCACCTTTAGTGTGTTTTGTTTTTTAGTGCTGGTGATAAAACTGAGGGCCTTACACTTGCTAGGCAGGCTCTCTGCCACTGAGCTGTCCCCCGAGCCCTAATATTTTAAAATCTCATTCAAGGAAGATTTGTTTCAGAAGATTATATGGGATGCTGACCTGTGAGACTGTTTCAGAGCATGTTTCCTTAAAACAACATTATCCTGTATGAGATGGTGGAAAGTATTTTAGGTATCTGGGTTTGCTTGAAAAGCTCACCATTTCTTCAAAGATACAGTTTAAACTACTCTCTCCCAAATAGAGATACTGGACAGTTTTCACTAATACTGACTACAAAGTTGTTTATACCATATAAATTGAGCTTTATTTTAAAAAAATATTTTTAGTTGTAGCTGGACACAGTGCCTTGATTTATGTGATGTCGAGAATCAAACCCAGTGCCTCACATGTACTAGGCAAGCACTCTACCACTGAGCCACAACCCAGCCCAAGCTTAATTGTTATTGCTTTATATTTGTTTAATAATGACTTTCTTTAAAAATGATTATATCAGTGATGAGTGACATTCATGGGAGAATTCTTGAGGAAAAGTATGGTCAAAAGTTATGCTGCCAGCAAGATTTAGAGATTGGAAGGCATTATGGATATGCAGTGTTGTGATTAAAATGAAAGCCCAAATTCTTAAGGGGAAAAGCTGCTAAATTTTGTTATGATATGTAGAATTAGATACACCATGCTAGCATGCTATCCAGATGTTATTAACTCTTTATTTGTTATACTGGCCAACTTGGGGCAGAATATGGAATATTTAAATTAGAACAGTTGAATTTCTGCTGCAGTTGAAATGCCACAAAACAACAACTTTTCACTTGTATGGAATTATGTTTGTTGTTTAGTAACAAGTATATGTTGGATAAAGTATTCAAATATAAGATTTATTTATCTTTTGGTTCTGGGAGTTGAACCCAGGGCCTTGCACTTTCTAATAAGCACTTGGTTTACCACTGAGCTATACCTTCAATCCTGAATATAACATTTTTATGTGACATGACTTCATATTTTTTTTATCTCATGTTTTCCATCACACCCCTTTATATGAGTCTCTTTGAGTTGATACATCATGACATATCTTGCACTAAAGACTTTCGAACTTTTGGGAAAAAGTGATAGTATAACATAACCTTAGTTATGTCTTGGTGTAAATTAAGCTCTTGAATGAAAGTACCTGAATTTTCCAGATGCTCAGGCATGAATTTAGCTGAGAATAAATTGTTAAGCTGTGATAGAGACATCATTCAAACCTGCATGCATCTGTCAACTGCATGTTGTTGTCACAGTGAAACAGATTGTTCGTGTCCCTATTGCTTGCCATATTATAACATACAGGACATCACTTGGGCAGCTTGTGTGGCCTGATTCCACTTCAGTCTTGTAAAGGTGCCAGGTAACATCAAGGTGAAATTTTAAAAGCCAATTTAAATATTTAAACTTACAACTAACTTCAGTAAAATCTCTCCCATATCTAATAAACTGCTTGCTAGAAGTGAGATGGACTTTTGAATTTATTGCTTCCCTACTTATTAGCTGTGACCTTGTATTGACAAGTTTTTGATCTCTCTTTACCTCTTTCAGTGTTATGAAAGTGAGGGTTGTAAAAGCATTTGTTTTGTAAAGGAACCATTGTATGAAGTTAGCCAATTTTATATATGTATATATGTGCATATACGCATATATTTAAAGTGCATAGAAGATTGCCTAGCACTTAATAAACATTAGCCTCCACTGTCATCTTTGTCATCATCCTTACCATAATTGGGGGTGAGATTAATTTCTCTCTTCTGAAGCTAGCTAGCTCTTTGTAGGAAAACCACATCCCTTTGAAGGATGTGGTCAACTCCAATTTTAATATAGAAGCTTACTATATGGCCTTGTGAAATCTTCTTTTCAATTTATCTACAGCTGATATTACATAATCTTACACTGTAAGGGATGAAGAAACTCATTAAGTAAAAAAAGCAAGAGACAAAATAATGTGTAATTCTGCCATTTGTAAAAATTTGCTGGTATATGTATAAAATATCTGGAAGGCTGAGTAAGAAATAGTGTGCAGTATTTTCATTTGTTATTGGGAAGGGGAATTGGTTAGATGGAAATAAGGGTTAGAGATTTTTAAAAGAATTTCAAATATATTTTTTAGTTTTAGATGGACACAATACCTTTATTTTACTTATTTTTTTATGTAGTATTGAGGGATTGAACCTAGTGCCTCACATGTGCTAGGCAAGTGCTCTACCACTGAGCCACAACCCCAGGCCCCAGGGTAGAGATTTTACTGTATCCCCTTTTATACTCTTTGATTATTGAACCATTTGAATATATTCTTAATTACTGAAAGAAGAAAACAAAATTAAAAAGTAATAAGCTGTTTTGAAATCTAGTCAAATTCTTATGCATAAACATTTATTTTCATCTGTATTCACATTTAAGAGGACTTTTAGAATTTAGTTTCATTGCCTCTACCTTTCTGTTTGTGGTACTGGGGATCAAACCTAGTACCTCATGTATGCTCGGAATGCTGTCTATCACTGAGCTATATTCCCCCATTGGTTTTTTTTTTTTTTGTGTGTGTGTATAACTCTTGTTTTATTATGACTTTACTCTTGGGTTCAAATGCTATCTTTTTTTTTTTTTATTGTAAACAAATGGGATACATGTTGTTTCTCTGTTTGTACATGGAGTCAAGGCATACCATTTGTGTAATCATAAATTCCCCCCATTGGTTTTTAAAGTCTACTTTTCAAAAGATTAAGGATGATATTTTGTCCTCTTTCAGGGATTTGAGCCATAATCGGTTATCTGACTGGAATATCAGCTTGGAATCACAAACTTTACAGGAAGTGTAAGTTATTTTTTATTAATGTTAAATTCTTTGAAGTGATGTAAAAAAATTTTGAATTTGGAATATTTAATCCAGTGATGCTTCCAAAATATTGAATGAAAAATTTTTAATTAAAAATTGTTAGAAAACCTAAACTGTTGTGTTTTACTTTGTTATTATCTCATAAACTGTGGGCATTGAGTTGGTGATTTTGAGCTGCAAATTGTGTAGAAATACTATTCTACTTTCCCGGAGCCAGAAGCAATATTTTTCTCCTCTTCAGAATAAATTTTATTTTTTTTCTTTTGGCCAAGTGTTTAGCAGTCAAACTATGTTGTGTGAAGTATTTATAATGTCTTCAGTATATCATCTGAGGTGGAAGCAGCATGTCAAAAGTAGATTTCTATGAGTATTTGGGGTATTATTTGAGAATATAGTGGTTGATATAATTTTTTTTTTTTTTTTTTTTTTTTGGTGCTAGGGATTGAACTAAGGGCCTTGTGCATGCTAGGCTAGTGCTTTACCACTGAGCTACATATACCCTAGCCTCAATTTTCCTCTTAACTCAAGTTTTTCCTTTAACAAAATGTATAATTTAGGGAATTTTAAAAAACATTAGTGTCAGTTATTGCATTGTGATGTTCCCAGAGATCAACTATTGAGCTATGTGGGCCTGTTTGCCCCTGTGCCAAACACTATGCTAAATACTAAACTAAATAACCCTCAGACACCCTTAGCTCTGGGTTAGGTGTTTTTTTTTGTTTGTTTGTTTGTTTTGTTTTTTGGTACTGGGGATAAAACCCAGGGGTACTTAACCACTGAACCATATCCCTATCCCTTTTTATGTTTTATTTTGAGACAGATTCTTGCTAAGTTGCTTAGGACCCCACTAAATTGCTGAGGCTGGCCTTGAACTCATGATCCTCCTGCCTCAGACTCCCTAGTCATTGGGATTGCAGGTGTACACCACCATGACTGGCCTTAGCTTTGTTTTTTGTCTTTAAATTCTTTTTTGAGGTGGGGACGGAGGAGGTACCAGAGATTGAACTCAGGGCACTCAACCACTGAGCCACATCCCCAGCCCTACTTTGTATTTTATTTAGAGGTAGGGTCTCACCGAGTGAGGCTGACTTTGAACTTGAGATCCTCCAGTCTTAGCCTCCTGAGCCACTGGGATTTCAGGCAGGCGCCACTGTGCCTGGCTGTCTTTAAATTCTTCATGCTGTAATATCCCATGCCAGAACAAACTGTGACCCTGAACCATTGCCTGGCCTCTGTGTAGGCTGCTGTCACTGAAGTGGGTTGCATAGTAAAATAAAAAAATAAATAAATAATTTTTTTTTTTTTCATAGCAGAGCTAACTTCTTCATGCTTTTGTTTTCCCTGCATTGTTTTCTCCCTTTTTGGAAATACACTGCTTCTAATTTGTTATGGAATTGTGGAATTGAGCAAACATTTGATAAGTTTGTTAGCCAAAAGTAGGCATTGAGGAAAGCCTGAAATCACTTTATTGGGAAGTTCATGAGTTTTATACATGGACTTTATAACTTCATTTGATTTCTTTTTACTTCTTGTTTCTTTTCTATATTCTAGATTGCTGATGTTGTTCAGTGGTTGAAAACCAGGTTAATGAAATATGATCATATTAAATTTGTTCCTAAAACATTTGAGACAATCTGTTGAAAGAGCTGCTGGGAATAGATGTTACATGTCATGTCATGTGTAAAATTAGTTATAAGTTTCATCTGTGAGTGGACAAATTAATTTCATCTGTGGTCCTAAGCCTTAAATTGAATAGCCTTAAGTTTTGATTATCATAAATGCAACTTTTGAAAGAACTTTGCTGGGACTAAACATATTTACTGTGCAAAAAATATTTCCTAGCCTTTCTAATATTGATACCAATACTGCTAGATCAAACAGTGAAAAAGTGTTTCTTTTTTTTTCCCCCCTGTGCTGGGCATTGAACCCGGGGTCTTGCACATACTGTGCAAGTGATCTACTTGTGAGCTATATCCCTAGCCCTGAAAAAAAATTTCTTATTAAAATCTTTAATTTAGCAACAAATAGGTTTTTATCTTAGTCTAACTCATTATATGTCATAGACTTTTTCAAATTTGGCACCTTTACTAAAGAATTTGTATTAGCCAGAAACTAGAATTCAGAAGGTAGCATTTCCCTTGTTAAACTTTGAAATCTCTTTCGCCTTGCTTAGGAAAATGAATTACAATGAGCTAACAGAAATCCCATATTTTGGAGAACCAACGCCTAATATCACTCTACTTTCATTGTAAGTAATTAAGATTTTAGATCTTTTTACTTAAATTATGAATAGTATATAGTTTTATGGGGGTGGATCATTGGCAGTAACTTAAGTATTATTTTTGTTTTTTATAGAGTCCATAATTTAATCCCAGAAATAAATGCAGAGGCTCTCCAGTTTTACCCTGCTCTTGAGAGTTTAGACCTCAGCTCCAATATAATATCAGAAATCAAGTCATCTTCTTTTCCTCGAATGCAGCTTAAATACCTGTAAGCAAAAGAGAGTTTAAATTAGATTTGCTTTAAAGTGTGTTTTTACTGTTCATAGATACCTGTCTTCCCCTAAATGTCTCTTGTTTATTGTGATTTTCAATTTGCTTTAATTTTGCAACAGGGTCTCACTAAGGGGTCAGGGCTACCCTTGAACTTGTAATCTTCCTGCCTCAGCCTCTGGAGTCTCTAGGATTACAGGGACATGCTGCTATACCTGGTTTATTATGATTTTGATGTATGTGAAACAGAGCTTGGGTTGGTTGTTTGGGGTTGGTGTCATCACATCCCCTGCCCTCAACAAAGAGACAAAGAATGCACTGTGGTCAGAAGATATTGGTAGGCATCCAGGGTAATTTTTGAGATACAATTCTAGATTTTTTAAATCAAGTTTTGTAAAAGGTAAATAGGAAGTAAACTACTAAACAGCTAGCCCTATATGATGATGATGATTGCATATATACCATTGATTTACAAAACTTTTCATATCCATTGCTTCATGTCAACCTGAATGAAGTAGAAATAGGAATAAGAGGGGTGTGTGTGTGTGTGTGTGTGTTGCTGGTGGTGGAACCCAGGGCTTTGCACATTCTAGGCAGGTACTCTGCCACTGACTACACTTCAGCTCTATCATACTAATTTTGTAGATACAGAACCAAGCATTTAATTGATTTGGGAAGTTTGTATATAGTTAAGTGATACAGCTGGACCCAGTCATAGTCTTTGGGGCAGCTTTCCAGTGTAGAATTTTTATTTTACTGAATTTTTTTCTTTTGCTGTTATCTTGCTCATTTTAGGAATTTGAGCAATAATAGGATAACCACCTTGGAGGCTGGTTGCTTTGATAATTTATCCAGTTCCTTATTAGTGGTAAAATTAAACCGGAACCGAATTAGCATGATTCCACCTAAGATCTTCAAGCTACCTCACCTCCAGTTCCTGTGAGTAACTAAATGGATGGATTGTAAGAAGATAATTTTTCCTTACAGTGGTTTTTTTCTTTTCGATTATTGTTAGAGCAATTCAGCAAACCAGTTTTCTGACTGTCAAACTTTTTTTTATTTAAGGGAACTTAAAAGAAACAGGATTAAAATTGTGGAAGGTCTTACATTCCAAGGACTTGACTCCTTAAGATCTTTGAAAATGCAGCGGAATGGAATTAGCAAACTTAAGGATGGAGCATTTTTTGGCTTGAATAATATGGAAGAACTGTAAGTACTAACAATAAGTATAGGGGATTTTAAGGAATGGAAGTTTTCTGGGACTTTTTTGTACCAAATGGTTAAGATAGTTGCTTTAATTATACAATAATTAATAATGTCTCAGTTCTGTGTTGAAATAAGTATACCTAAAGCTGTGTGTGTGTGTGTGTGTGTGTGTGTGTGTGTGTGTGTGTGTTGGTGATCGAACCCAGTGCCTCACACATGCTAATCACACACTGTCACTGGACTGCACCCTGAACTTTCATACAAATCTTTTAAAGTTTTGTTAGCTACCTGGTATTTTTGTCATTATTTTTTATTTTTGGCAGGGTGGGGTGGGCAGTTACCAGGGATTGAACTCAAGAGGCAACCAACCACTGAGCCACATCCCCAGCCCTATTTTGTATTTTATTTACAGACAGGGTCTCACTGAGTTGTTTAGTGCCTCGCTTTTGCTGAGGCTGGCTTTGAACTCAAGATCATCCTGTCTCAGCCTCCCCAACTTCTGGGATTACATGCGTGCACCACCATGCCTAGCTCATCATTCTTAGAAACTTCTTGTGTAAAAAGTTTATATTCCCTAATTCTTTGATTGAGGAAAATTATCAGAATTCATCTGGAATAAAAGTACTATACCACTTGTCTTGTTGATTTTGTAGATCTGATATTTTAGACAATCTTAATACCTTCTAATGCTAAATCTTTTTTTTTAAATTTTTTTAGTTGTAGATGTATACAATACCATTGTTTTCTTTTTTAAAATTTTTTTAGTTGTAGATTTACACAATACCATTGTTTTATTTTTAGTCATTTTTATGTGGTGCTTAGGATCAAACCTAGGGCCTTACACGTGCAGGCAAATGCTCTACCACTGAGCACAGCCCCAGCCCATAGCACTAAATCTTAAGGTAAATATTTATTGAGTAAGATTTTTGTATTACTTAGGTTGAGCAAAGGTATATGTCTTTCTGGGGAAGACTTAATGAAGATTAAAATTGTACTTGCTCTTGAAATGCCTTGTTTTGAAATATTCTCTTTTCTTAAATTCTACAGAGAATTAGAACACAATAACCTTACACGAGTGAACAAGGGGTGGTTGTATGGCTTACGAATGTTACAACAGCTCTATGTGAGCCAGAATGCTATTGAAAGAATCAGCCCTGATGCATGGGAGTTCTGCCAAAGACTATCTGAACTGTAAGTGTTAGATGGTATTTTGTTGGAGGCTGTGAGACCAGAATAGGTTAAAATAAATCATTTCCATTTCCTATAATGAGATCTAACATCCTTTCCTAGGGGTTTGTTGAAAGCTCTAAATTTATCATGCAAATACAGTAGAAATTTGTAAGTTACACCAAAATACAATTAATTCCTTACCTCCTGTTTCCTGTTTTTAGTGATTTGTCCTATAACCAGCTGACCCGCCTGGATGAATCTGCTTTTGTGGGCCTGAGTTTACTGGAGAGATTGAATTTAGGGGATAACAGAGTAACTCACATTGCTGATGGTGTATTTAGGTTTCTTTCCAATCTTCAGACACTGTAAGTTTATCCATTCTTTTTTTTTACTTGAAATAAATTAAGTCAGACTACTAATCAGGGGTCTGTTTATGTATGTTAATATTTTGTCCTTGCATTAGAACAAGATAATCTTATTTGTCTTTATACCCATAGATAAAACTTCTTTCATAGCCAGTTTATTTTATACTTTATTTCTGAGTTAATCACATAAATAGTAAATCCTCTCTTGCAGAACCAGTTTCTGAGGTCAGGAATGCAGTCATTTTCTTGTTTCTGTGACTTGACAGTTTATCAGTTCTTATTCTAAAAAATGCAGGATGTATAGTGGGAACAGTTCTGTTTCTAGTTTGCTGCATGACTTTGGTTAGAAGAAACAATTATTATCTATATTAACCAGGTACTTTCAGATACTAGGATGTTAACTGTTCTTTTCCATATTAGGAGGCTAAGGCCTGAGAGATGAAAATAATTTGCTTCAAGTCATATAATTGATAAACGTTTGGATCAGGATTAGAACCCAAGTCTGTTTGACATAAAAACTCATGTGCTGCTGGGCGTGGTGGCGCATGCCTGTAATCCCAGCAGCTGAGGAGGCTGAGGCAGGAGGATCCCCAGTTCAAAGCCAGCCTAGGCAACAGTGAAGTGCTAAGCAACTCAGTGAGACCCTGTCTCTTAATAAAATACAAAATGGGACTGGGATGTGGCTTGGTGGTCGAGTGCCCCTGAGTTCAAACCCTGGTACCGGTACAAAACAAAACAAACAAACAAAAAAAAGCTCGTGTTTTATCATGAGATGAACAAAATACTTAACTTTTCCTGGATATCCTTTCGTTTGTTCCTTTATATATGAAAGAATTTAGAATTAGGTGGTTACTAAAGGCAATTTCAACCTGAAAATCCTTTGATTCTGTAAGTTAAATGTTTTGCCTTTGTGGAATATAATTTTATTGAATGAAGAGATATTTTAATGAAATATAGCAGTCTCAAACATTCAGTAAAATAAGAGAAAACAAAGAATAATTAGTACAATTTATAGATTAAAAAAATTTCTGGGGGCGGGGGGTTTGAATCCAGGGCCTCTCACATGCTAGGCAAACACTCTACCACTGAGCTACATCCCCAGATCTTTATTTTGCACTTCGAGACACAGTCTCACTAAATTGCCCAGGCTGGCCTTGAACTTGTGATCCTCCACCTTCAGCCTCTCAAGTAGCTGGAATTATAGGTGTGCACCTCCACACTCTGCAGAATGTATAGATTCTTAATGGTACTTGAATAGGTGACTTTATGATCATCAGTTTCACAACTGATAAATTCAGAAACGAAGTAGGCTCCCATCTGTGAGACCTAACCATCAGTGAGAAGGAAACATGATAATTTTGTAAAGGTATCTATATACATGCACAGGTTTGTGTGTGTGTTTGTGTGTGTGTGTATCGATATATATCTAATATGTTTATATAGCAAGTGATTAAAGATATATGTATATTTTAATTTTCTTCAGGTTTGTCCTTGAAAAGTAAAAAAAAATTTCCTTTTTTTCTGCATTATCAGGTGAAACTAGATCAGTGCAAATTCAGAAATTTAACATCAGATGCAGCTGCAGCTATTTGACAATTCATAGGATGGCAAACAGATTCAGTGTACTGCTGGTGATTACTATTAGAATTAAAGTTCAGGGGTTGGGCACAGTGGTGTACATCTGTAATCCCAGTGACTCGGGAAGCTGAGGCAGAAGGATTTCGAGTTCAAAGCTAGCCTTAGCAACTTATCAAGGGCCTAAGTAACTCAGCAAGACACTGTCTCTAAATAAAATATAAAAAAGGGCTGGGGATGTGGCTCAGTGGTTAAGCACCCCTGGGTACTGCACCCCACTAAATAATTAAAGTTTAGGAAAGAAATCAAGGAAGTAAGTAGTTGTCTGATGCCACACAGAAATAGTTAAGGCAAAACAAAGGATCAGATCTGAGAAACTGGCTTTTAGCCTAATGCTTTTGCAAGAGAAAATATATTTTTTACTTAATTCAGTTAATGGTTTCTCTTATTGCTTTGTTGTGGAGGAGGATAAAGTCCTGCTTCAGGAGTTGAGCCTCTGGTGGCTTCAGTGTTTATTCCTTAGTAAAATAGAATGAACTTTGTTAGTCTTTCATTTTAAGTAAAGATGGTTAAGCAAGAAGAGGGTTCTGTCTCCTTATTGTTATTCATATAGCTTTATGTCTAACAAAGCAGAAAGCTTTGTGCTATTTTTATTATAAAATGGCCTAAGGAAGCAAAAGTAATTAATATTTTAAAACTAGTATTTTCTCCATCAGCACATCATCTGGTATAGTTGCATTTCCCAGCTGAGAATTGAGCAATAGATTTTAAAAGATCCATAATTTTCCTTTAAAAAAAATATAGTGATTTCTCTACACATGGATATGTCATTCTTGCTTCCCAGAGAGTGTGCTTAATTGCTCTTGATCTGTAAAGCTCTCTATTGATATTATTCTTTGTCAGCCATTTTAAGTTCAGAGGCCCAGGGGAAGGCTTGGGTCACCCAGAAATCCCATTACTCTGAAATTAGATTAATAAGTCATATCCCTTGTATCTTGAAACCCTTCCTTTGGCAGGATCCTATCCATGATTTTTAATATGTTAGCAAGTTAGACACTGTTAGGAAGATTAGTGTTATTAGCAGGATGCCCAACTTAATTCTTAGCTTATGAGAATTCAGGTCTTGCACGTTTATCACAGATAGACCTTTAAAGTGGAATTGGGTCTTTGTTATAAATAACTGGTAAAATAAGGATTAGAATTAGCATGTGTACCTTGACTTGTCATGCTGGGATCCTGCCCAGTGGTGTGATGGTCATGTTGACTAACATAACTTGTATTTTCCTGAAAATTTTTTAGAGACTTAAGAAATAATGAAATTTCATGGGCCATAGAAGATGCTAGTGAAGCCTTTGCTGGACTCACAAGTCTTACTAAATTGTATGTATTTCTATTTGTGTATGTCTGCAAAAGTGTCTTTTTAAGAGTCAGTTGTAAATGTGATTGGATTTTGAGTGACCAGAAAGTCTGAGCCTTCTGGCCCCTCTATTAAAGAAAGAGCTTTGTTATTTATCAAATAGTTTGTTGTTGTTGTTAATGGGACACTTTTTGTTGTTAAAGCATTCCTATGAACACTTTTGCTTATAGAACTTGAGTTTCTATTCAAGTAAGAGAAATGCACTGAGAAACTATAATTGAACTGGAAGTGTGTTTAATCATGTGAAATTATGAGTTAATTCATCTAGAAGAAAGGAAGAAGAGTCTCTCATGTTGATTTTAGGTCTTCCATGTGAAGAATTTCTCCAAATGTTTATACTTGGCTCAATTTCTTTGACCTGATGATCTTTTGTTAAAGAGTGAGAAATGGAAAATTTAACCCATTTAAGCATAATAAAACTACCAGTTTTTTAATTGCCAGGATGGTTGTTCAGAGGTATTTTATTGAACTCCAACATCTTAGTCTTCTATATTATTAATAGATTAATAAATTTCATAAGTTCTTAAAAATGCTTGTTATTCTACACACGATGTGCAGTTTTTTTGTTTATCAGTTATACTTCAATAAAGCTGTTAAATTATTGCAAAATGCACATTAAACTTATTTTCACCTTTTAAAGGTAAATATTTAATTAATATAATTTTATTTCAGAATCTTACAAGGAAACCAGATTAAGTCAATAACAAAGAAAGCATTCATTGGTCTTGAATCCCTTGAGCATTTGTAAGTATTTTGCATAATTTACTCATTATATAAATAATATTCACTATTAGTAGAGGTTGTCACAAGCATTTAAAGTGTTTTTATAAGCCTAGTGTGGTGGTGTACACCTGTAATACCTGTGATTCAGGAGGATGAAGCAGGGAGGATTGCAAGTTCTAGGCCAGCCTTAGCAATTTAGTGAAACTCTGTCTCAAATAAAAATAAAGAACTGGGGATGTAGTTTAGTGGTAAAGCATTCCTGAGTTCAGCCCCCAATACAAAAAAAAGTTCAAGTGTTTATATAACTTAATTGTAGAAATCTCTTCATTTCAGAGATTTGAACAACAATGCTATAATGTCTATCCAAGAAAATGCTTTTTCTCAGACTCACTTGAAAGAACTGTAAGTAACTTTTTTCTTTTATAAATTTTAAAAAATCATCAAATTAGTACCCTTGCTTGTGCTTAAAATATAATGAAAGTGACTCAAATGTTTCCAAAAGAGTACCATCAGGCAGGAAAAAAGAAAGTGTTAATATTCAGTTATTTTAGTGTCTAGATGTAATTTAAAAATAACCCAACAGTGCAAAGTCCATAGTGTGTGGCACTGAGACCTTCTCTTTTTGCTTGTGCGGCTAGTGTTCATAATTAGGAAATCTTAGCACTACTCCCTGTGCTTTATGTATGTGTCCTACTGTTTGTGTGTGTGTGTGTTTTTTTAAATCCTCTTTTTTTGTCTATCAGAAGCGTATGTTCCCAATTCTTATCCCTTGTGTGGGTTAAAATTAAGATATCAATGTGATTTTGTTCTTTAGTTTGTGAGGTGAACTAAGCTTTTGATGTAATTGTCAGAAAGGATGTCTCTATTCTGTTCAAATTACTGAAATGTTCAAACAAATAATTTCAGTAGAAAAGTTTATTTGCAATAGCAAAATTTATGTTCTTTTTCATTCATGATTTCTTTTATTGGTTTAGAGATTTCCTGGGGATGGGGATGGCTAGCTGGGCATTGGTATTAATTATGATTTCTGATGATTTGAATATGCAGCCAGATGTCAGAACCACTGGACTCTAGCCATTTATTTTGCCTTGTCTGGAAGCTACTCATAGGATGGTCTGGGTTCCAGAACTGATTCTTAATGAGATAATGATAGAAATTCAAAGTAAGCTTTTAGAAACTTGGAATAATTTGACACTTTTGTTGTAGTTTATATAATTATTGGTCTGGAATGAACTGGGACTTTTGAAAACTGGTTCTTAACACAGATAATTTGAGATAAAATGGAAATGTGTGTTTCTAAACTTCCTGGATTTAAATCTTGCTCTGTTCTTTACAGCTTGTGACAGTGGGCATATTGTTTAGCTTGAGACCCAGTGTCTCTTCTCAAAATGGACATAGTACTTCCCTCAGGGTTATATGGACATAAAATGAGATAACTTGTTTATTAAAGTTTTCATTTATACTGTGTAAGGTACTATTCTGGATGCTGAAAGCATAAACAAAGCAAAGTATTCTTGTATCATATTACAATGAATTTACTGAGGAAGATAAATAATAAATCAGTAGATACCTCATCAGGTAATAAGTTTTCTGAAGAGAAATGAAATCAGGTCAGAGGTGAAGAGAGTGACAGGGATTGCTATTTTAGTTAAAGTAGTGAGAGGAGACTCTTGTGAAAATTCAGCATTTGAACATGGATCTTAATGAAATGAAGCAGCAAACCATGTAAATATTGGGTGAAGAGGTTTCTGGGCAGGGAGAAATAAATGAAATGAAGTCTAAGAGGTAAGCAGGAGCCAGATCATGTGGGACCTAATAGGCTATGAGGAATGGAGGGTTTTTCTTTTTTCTAAATGCATTGGGAAATTTTGGAGGTTTTTTGAGAATATGCTGAGCATAGAGCCTGGCACATAGTAAAAGTTGAATAGGTAATATTAACAACAAAAATTTAAATCATCATCAATTATTTTCTGTTAGATTAAAAAAAAATTTGGAGGGGGGTAGTGTCTTGATATTTTCAATTATTTTTCCTAGCCTTGGTAACTTGTTAGGACAGAACTTATTGCAAATAAGTTGTATCTGTGTTCTGAATGACAGCAAGACAATTTTGACAATTTTTTTCTTTTTGGTACTGGGGATTGAACCCAGGGGAACTCAACCACTGAGCCACATTCCCAACCCTTTTTATATTTTACTTCGAGACAAAGTCTCACTAAGTTGCTTAGAGCCTTGCTAAATTGTTCAGGGTGGCTTTGTGGTGCTGGGAATTGAACCCAGGGCGTTGTGCATTTGAGGCAAGCACTCTACCAACTGAGCTATATCCTCAGCCCCTTGACCATTTTTATGAGAACCCAATTTAAGAAATAATTTTGATAGTCGCTGAAAGCAAATATTGTAGTTTTAATCTTCAGAGATTCATTTAATAATTTGGGAGTTGTGACAGAGATCCTTTGCTTGATTGACCAAAGTTGGGTTCCTCAATCTCATAGGCCTACCTGTGTACTTTTTTTGTAAAATAAGTTTTACCAATTGCTAAACCAGTTTAGCAATAACCTATCCGGATATGTTGTTACCCTACGGTGCCCTTGATATCTGATCTGGTTTCTCAGGTTTTTTGTTCTGCATCATTCCCCAGGTGATGTCTGATTACCCTGACCTGTCTTCAGCAAAAATTCTTTTAGGTTGGTTTAACCAAAATTCCCCTTCCCCCTTCTTCTCCTTCTCCTTCTTCTAGTTCTCCACCCTTCCACTATAGTTCTTAGTAATTTTCCATTTACTAACCCCACCTATTTCTTGGCTATAAGATTCCCAGTTGCCCATGCTATATGTAGAGCTGAGCCTAGTCATCTCTCCCACTTTAAAAAATCCTGCTGCAGTATTCTCTACACCTATCGAGATGGTCTCAAATAAAGTCCACCTTATCATGCTTTAACAAATATCACTGAGTAACTTTTTCTTTAACAGTTTTGTGCTGTGGCTCGGGTAGGATCAGTTTCATCATTGGACCCCCAGACCTCTCACCCAGGATCCCAAGTGTACTCCTTGTGAAGCCTTTGTTTTCATTCCTGACTGATTGATCGGGGATCCAATGGTGAGTTAGACTGGTTAACCATTGCTCTGGACAAATGTCCATTGAAGCTGGTAAGGAGAGATTTTGATTCTTAAGATTCTGATACTTTCTGAAACTGGGATGAGTGCCAGACTTCTTTTGAAGGCTGGAAGGTCTTTCTGGCCCTGAGTGGAGATTATTCCCTGGCTGCCTGGGCCGGAAATCCTTCCTGTCGCTCTGAGAGGCCTCTCTGTTCTCCCCCTATTGAATTCAGTCTCTCCCATGTGAACCTTTGTGTCACCTGACTCAGAACCCTTTGCTGATTATGCTAACTCTGTTAATTCTGTCTACCTCCTTGTTGAAACTTCATTGGCCTCTTTGGGAAGCCTAAGATTTCCTCTAAGATTCTTACTTCTCATTGCTATTGTTTCTCCTCCTTTCTCCTTAACCACCTTTAATCTTCCCTCCAGTTCCCTAGAGTCCTTTGATATGCTCCCGTGCAAGTTCTTACTTCCCGTATCCTTCATTTCACCTCTTTAAGGCCTTTTCCTTTCCACTCTAGCCTCTCAGTCACTTGAACTCTGCCCCCTGTCCTCCACTGGGGGCTCTCAAGGGATTCAGAAGTAACCTCCCAAGGCCGAAAAGGAAAATGGCTGAATAAAAATAGACTAAATATTTTATTTATACTCAGATGGGCTTTGGAGATATTCAGATAGTCCCTAGATATCTCTTTAGCCCCCATCAGATCATGTATCAAGCAAAAGAAAATCTTAAAAGTCTCCTTCACAAATATAAAGATTCCCTTTCATTCTCAGGGAATATGTTCCAAGATCCACAGTGGATGCTTAAAACTGAGGATTGTACCAAATCTATCTATACTATGCTTTTTCCTATATGTCTTGTAGCATTGCCACAAAGTACCAAAGTATGTCTGTCCTTCCATGTTTTATGACCTGGTGCCTTCTTTGCATCACTATTCTTGTGCTCTGAGACATTATCAAGTAATACAAGAGGTACTATGATAACAGTTGATCTGATAACTAAGATGACCACTAAGTGACTAATAAGTGGATAGCATATACAGTGTGGATATACCTGACAAAGGGATGATTCATGTCCTGGTTGGAACAGTACAGGATTTCATCATGCCACACAGAATGGCACACAATTTAAACTTCATGAATTATTTCTTTCTGGAATTTTCCATGTAATATTTTTGGATCCTATTGACTATGGGTAAAAATTGTGGAAAATAAAACCAAGGATAAGAAGATGGACTACTGAATTGGTAAACAGGTGATTTTTATCCATTTTTTGTCAGAAACACAACTTACTGCTTTTTTTTTTTTTTTTTGGTGCTGGGAATTGAACCTAGGGCCTTGTGTGTGCTAAGCATGAACTCTGATATTGAGTTTCGCCCCCAGCCTGTAATTTTGTTTTTCAATTTATTTATTTATTTGTTTTTACAGTGCAGAGATCAAACCCAGGGCCTTCTACATGCTAAGTAAGGGCTCTACCGGTGAGCTATGTCCCCAGCCCCCTATAATATTTTTGATACTTGCCTTTGTCAACAAAAAAGATAATGAAGGTGATGGACTAAGTTTATTTTAATGTCTCATGAAATTTTCACAAACACTTGAAGCATAATTGTTAAGAAGATGTAAATTAAGTAGTTATAAGTGGAATAAAAGTTTATAAATGAACTTTTCAACAAAAATTGTTTTATAAAATATTTCTACTTAAAAATAGTTTGAAAAACCAATTTGTAACTTAAAACATTAAAGCTATACTGCTAAGTATAATGGTAATTCATTGAATATGTAGATCATTTACTAATCTAAGATATCAGTTGCTGAATATAAGTCTAAATTTATCTACTTTTGACTTTAAAACAAAAACCAAGTATATTTAGATCTATTAGAAATGTGACATGTACCACAGTGAAAAATTGTATTCTGATAAAGCATATGACTCTAGAAATTATAACATGATACATTCATAAATCTTAAATTTATAGAATGTTGGTGTGTTGCAGTTTACCTTTTTTTTTTTTACTTCCTAGTTTTCATTAGAAATAAAGATTATAGGGGCTGGGGAGATAGCTCAGTCGGTAGAGTGCTTGCCTTGTAAGCACAAGGCCCTGGGTTCGATCCCCAGCACCCAAAAAAAAAAAAAAAAAAAGAAAAAAGAAAAGAAATAAAGATTATGGGGCTGGGACTGGGGCTCTAGCTCAGTGGAGAGCACTTGCCTAGCTTGTGTGAGGCACTAGGTTTGATCCTTACTACCACATAAAAAAAAAATAAGTAAATAAATAAAAGACCAAAACTTAAAAAAAGATTATGAAGGGTCAGGATCTAAATAATATATTCAAGTGAAAATAGGAATAATGGTAAGGAAATGTATAAGATCTGAAGATGGAAAAAATAATTTTTTGCTACTATGGAGGTCATTGTTACTTATTTTTGCAATGCTGGGGATTGAGCTCAAGGGTACTCTACAAATAAGCTGCATCCCTAATCCTTTCTTAGTTTTTAAATAGGGGACATGAACTGAATGGATATAGAAATTTGGGATAAGAGAGAGAATACCTCATGTTCAACTGGCTAAAATTGAATGAATTTATTTATTATAATGGTGCATATGTCTGTCTGTCTCTTTCTCTTTCCCTCCTCCATCCTACCACCCTCACCCCATTCTTGGGGATTGAACCTAGGGATATTCTACCACTGAACTACTACATCTTTTTTTTTTTTTAATTTGGGACTGAGTCTTGTTAGGTTGCTGAGGCTAGCCTTGAATTTGAGATCTTCCTGCCTCAGCCTCCTGGATCTCTGGAATTACGGGCTTGTACCACCACATCTGGCTTATAAAGGTTTTATTTTAGTTATTTATTTTTCTGGTACTGGGGATTGAACCCTGGGGTACTTTACCATTGAGCTAATCTCCCTCTTTTTTTTTTTTTTTAACGTGAGACATTGTCTTGCCCAGTTGATCAGAGCCTTGCTTAGTTGCTTAGTTGCTGAGGTTTCCCTCAAACTTGTGATCCTGCCTCAGCCTTTTAGTAACTGGGTTTATAGGCATGTGCCACTGCATCTGGCCTTATAATGTTTTAAAAAGAAGCTTTAGTGCTTGCTTCGGCAGCACATATACTTAAATTGGAATAATACAGAGATTAACATTGCCCCTGTGCAAGGATGACTTGCAAATTTGTGAAGTGTTCCATATTTTTAAGTGAAGGGAGGAGAAAAGGGTATGGGGGAAGGAATATAGTAGAAACAGGCATTATTACCTCATGTACGTGTATGACTGCATGACCAAAGAGATCCTGCAATATATGTAATAAGAAAAATGAGGGATTACACTCCATTTATGTATGATCTATCAAAATTATGCATTCTACTATGTACAACTAATTAGGACAAATAAAAAATTAAAAAGCTTTAGTGTCAGTGGTGCGCCTATGAAAAATTAAATTTTAATTTTATTTTAGCAAAGACATGTTTTCTTGCCTTATTGGTTTGTTCTTTGTTTTATTTTATTTTTTTCCCTACTTGCTGGGGTTTGAATCCAGGGCCGCAACACTAAGCATGGGCTGATTGTACCACTGAGATATATCTTCAGCCCTTTTGGTATGCTACAGTGGGGATTAAACCCCAGGGTGATTTGCCACTGAGCTACATCCCAGTCTCCCACCCCACCTCCCCCCCCCCCCCCCATTTTGAGACAGGGTCTTGCTAAATTGCTGAGACCTATTTGAACTCCTGGGCTCTAGTGATCCTTCTGCTTCAGCCTCTTGAGTATCTGGGACTAATAAAGTACACCATAGCACCTGACTCTTCTGGAAAATCTTAAAGCATTTTTCTCTCGCCTTATAAAAAGATTTCAAAATGATTAGGTTTATTTGGTATGTTTAGTTATGTGGGAAATGTCAAATAAGAAGTGATGCTAAGCTTTCTGTAGGTTTTATTTTTATGTTTTGTATCCTTATAATATAAATACTTGAGAAGTTGTATAAAGTTCATAGAAATTTGTTAGTACTCTACTATTCGTGATATGTTTGCCTTGCCATAATATTATCAGTCATAATTTTAGTATGTTGTATGCCACAGAAATAACAGTTTACCACATGAATTCTCATTGGATCTTTGACTATTCTAAGTCTTACTTTATCATTCATAGACTATTTCTGATTTATTCTGATGTTTTCCTGGAAGCTTTTTCAAAGAGTTGTAATCTAAAAGTGCTTTGTATTCAGAGGCTCATGGGAAGGGCTGACAAGTACATGTTTCTGATAACTTCTGATAATTATACCAGTAATTGGACTGAATTCTAATGAAAGAATTTCATGAAACTGTTAACCCAAGATCAAGTAGAATAAGAATTAATTACCTGGGACTGGAGGAACCCATAAAAGATAAGGACAGTTTTTGTTTTGTAACATTGCTGATTCTTTAATGTTCTGTTTCCAGATTTAAGGCACTCCTTTTTGTTTTCTCTTAAGTCATCTGTAACTTAGAACAGTTTGCTAAAGCATATCTTTGTGAACAACAAGGAAACAATTACTTTTTCTCCTTTTTTGATCTCTCGATAATTCAGAACTTTAGGGAGTATTCCTTTTTTTTTTTTCCTAGTAATATGTTATTTGCATAAGTTCAGTAGGAATATGTTCTCCTTATAACAGGATACAATTGAGAACATTGGTTATATTACCAGGGCTTTGACTGGAATATCATTTGACAGTGATGTATAAAGTCAGATATGATCAGACAGCTTTAATAAAAGAACCAAAACTGACTTTATAAGCACTGGTACCTTAAAGTGCCCCTTGGAAATACTAGCCTGATGGCTAGTACTAAATACTAGCCTGATGGTACCTTGCTTATGGGGTTCTGGTCCTTGGGCCTCATAAATGAACAAGGAGGGTCTGGTCTTGGCTGTTCTGGAAATTTCAGAATATTTTTGAGACCCTCAAGAAGAGAAGAATTCCTTCAAATCTATAGACCAAAGGTAAAGTCTGGTGGCAAGTTTCACACTGGGCTCTGTGGACTGGAGAGTCTTTTAACAGGTTAATCTGGGGCTTAAGAGAGTATAGCTTTGTGGTAAAGTGTTTGCCTAGTGTGCGAGAGGCCCTGGGTTTGATTGATCTCCAACATGACAAAAAACAAAACGAAGTCTAATCTGAGATTTCTTAAGTTCCAACAAAGCAAATTTAAAAAACCTTGTGGTCAGTTACCATTCTTGCTGCACCTATGTAAATATTCAGGCCTGATCTCAAAAGGTAACTATAGCTTATTTTATTTTGTAAACAAGAATGAAGGGATCTGGGTGTCGGGAGAAATCTTTGTTTCATTGGAAAACTGTGGTATATATACCCTGTGAATTCTGCCACATTCATTTTGCTAGTCCTTCCAAGTTTCCATGTCCTCTTATTTCCTCCAATGTCTGGCTGCAGCTCTCCAAGTTGATGTTCCAGTTTTTCCTTCTGACTTGGCATAACTAAAATAGACCTTTCCCCCAAAGCCTTCCTTGCACAATGAAGCTGGGTGACTTAATAGAAACTTTAGAGAAATCAGCAAGTGGATCATGTATAGCCTACCTTCATGCCTTGGCTTTGTGAATAACTTAAAAAGTTCACCTTAACAGCTGGTGACATTAACAGGGGCATTCAACCTGCAATCCAGGGAAACCTGTCAGATTGTCATGGCTTGTCCTCACTCCTCCTGAAGGTGCTTTGAAACCACTATTTAGTAGTCTTTTTAACTGACCATTCTCTGGACTTAAAAATGAGTTCATGGCCAGTTGTGGTGGTTCATGCTTGTAAATCCCAGTGATTTGGGAGGTTGAGGGAGGAAGATTTCAAGTTTGAAGCCAGCCTCAGCAACTTAGTGAGACCTTATCTGAAAATAAAAAGTAAAAGGGACTGGTTGTTGGCTTGGTGGTAAAGTACTCCTGGGTTTAGTCCCCAATACTGCAAAAAAGAAACAAACAAATTGAATTTGTAGTTTAACCATTAGCCTCTGTTTTTCTTTTATTACCATAGAAATCTCCCTCATTAAATGCCTGACAGCTCATGCCACCTGGCAAATATTCTTTACTACTAGGTCCCAACAGATGATTCAGCTGGTCCTTAGTGAACAGAAGGTGACAGAATGAGAAAATTGACCTATATTGTTCAAAGGAAAGAAAGACATCTCTTTTTTTCTTTGAACTCGGAGTATATTGACTTTAATAAATATTATTGAATAATTTTTTTCTCTGACAGTTTTTTTTTTTTAATTATTATTTTTGGTACTGGAAATTGAACCCAGGGGCACTTAACCACTGAACCACATCCCCAGCCCTTTTTATTTTTTTAGGGCCTTGCTAAGTTGCTGAGCTGACTTTGAACTGTGATCCTCCCCTCCTGAGCTGCTGGGATTACGGGTGTGCGCCACTGTGCTTGGCTGTAATACTTTTTAGGTCAACATTTATTAAAATTTGTGCTCTTTAGTATTACTTGAATTGCTTTTTATGACTATATTTAGGTAGATGAAAGAGTTACATATAAATTGAAAATTGTTTTCCATTAAAATTATTACTATAGTGGAAAAATTAAAAAATACACTTAAACTGAGAGAGAAAGACTCCTGAATCCTTGCTACTCAAAGACAAACACTTAATATTTTGGTATGTATTTATTGAAACACTTATTGGGAAAATGCAGTATACTCTTATTAGGTGTTTTTTACACAGGGTCTGTTAGTGTGTGAAGGATGGAAAGCAAAAGAAATACAAGTGAAGGAAAGTACTGTGAATTAAATATTGTCTGTGTCCAGGCACTATGCTAAATGCTTCATTAAAAATTATATTTTGAGGTAAACATTCTTATTTCCATTTTCCAGAAATAAAAACAGAAATTTTGGGGCAAATGTTGTTGAAGGTTAGTCGTAGAGTTAGTACATGAGCCCAGGTCACATGAGTTCATTTATATTATATCTAAGAAAACCTAAATCAAACCATGTCACTCCTCTATTCTTAACTTTTCGGTGGCTTCCTGTCACATTGATGGGAAAAAAATCGAAGCTCTTTCATTGGTTGGTTGGTTAGTTAATTAATTTATTTATTTGCTTTTTAAAATTTTTTTTCATTAAATGTTATTTTTACAGACTGCATTTTGATTCATTGTACACAAATGGGGTACAACTTTTCATTTCTATGGTTGTACACAATGTAGATTCACACCATATTTATTTGCTTTTTTTTTTTTTTTTTTTTTTTGTGGTACTGAGGATCGAACTCAGGGCTTTGTGCTTGCAAGGCAAGCACTCTACCAGCTGAGCTATCTCCCCAGCCCTTTATTTGCTTTTTAATACTGGGATTGAATCCCTGGGAACTACATTCCCAGCCCTTTTCATTTTTTATTTTGAGACAGGATCTCACTAAGTTGCTTGGGGCCTTTCTTGCTAAGTTGCTGGGACAGGCTTCATACTTGGGGTCCTCCTGCCTCAGCTTCCTGAGTAGCTGGGATTACAGGTATGCCCCACTGTGCCTGGCTCCTTTTCATTAGTTTATAAGGCACTTGTTCCCTGCCCAGCTCTCTGACTTCATTCCTGTCACTTTCTCTTTGCTTTGTACTAGATGACCTTGCTTTTTGGGGGGAATGTGAGGGGTTTATGGTCTTGCTATGTTGCCCAGGCTGGTCTTAAACTCCTGGATTCAAGAGATCCTCCTTCCTCAGCTTCCTGAGTGCTGGGACTATGGGTGTGTGTCATCACACCTTGCTGACCTCCTTGATTTTTTTAAAAATATTTTTTTAGTTGTAGATGAACACAATATCTTTAATTTATTTTTATGTGGTGCTGAGAATCGAACCTAGTGCCTCATACGTGCTTGGCAAGCACTCTACTACTGAGCCACAATGCCAGCCTCTGGCCTCCTTTATTTTGCTAAAGCAAACTAAGCTTTGCATGTAGTTTCCTCTGTTTGGGATTCCTTTAGGTCAGATCTTTCACAGTCTGTCCTTTCACCACTTTCAGGTCTTTGACCAACTGCCATCTTCAAAAAACTTTCCTTTACCACTTTATCTAAACTAGTAGCTTCTGTCTGTCATGTCTTTGCCTAGTTTTGTTTTTCTTCATGGCACTTAACGCTTTCTGACATTGTATTTTGCATTTATTTATTGCTTGTTTGGCTTTGGATACAAAAGCTCCATGAGGAGTATGTGCCCACAGCCTAGAACAGTGCCTGGCATATAGTGATAGACTCGCATGTTTTTCTGTAAATGAATGAATGCATGAAAAGTACTTAAGAATTCTTAAATGCAAAGGTAATTTAATTGTTTGATTAAAATTACCTTTGAAATAGTGACTTTTGAGGTATCCTTAAAGACTACTATGGAACAGACCAAAGATATTTTATACCAGACTTTAAACTTAGATGAAGATTTTCATCATGCGCACAAAGCAAGTTATATTCTTAATTATTTGCTTTCCTTTTTTCTAAGTAGTCAAGAGATTTAAGAGATTTAAGAGAATGGTGATTTTTCAGATATGTGTTGTCGTCCTATTATATATCACAAATAATATTTTAGTGCCTTTTTGTCTGAGTTGCAGTACACATTGCCATAGTACAGATGAAATTTGGAAATAATTATATATTCTTTTTTTTTTTTTTTGCTAAATATGGTTGTCTTTATTTTCTTTTTCCTTGCCCAGCCCTATCTAAACATAAAATAAAACTACAGGACTGAAATTAACAACCCATTAAAATCAGCAATAAGTTATGAAAATCATAAAGCTTTTTTTTTTTTTTTTTTTTTTAAGTAATTAAGGGTAGTTAAATTATTTAAAGTATACAAAGTCCAAACAACTGGGGTAAGGTCTCCAGGAAGGCTTCCCAGGGTAAGGTCTCCAGGAAGGCTTCCCAGGGTAAGAGAGAGAGGACCAAAGGAAAACCTTGGAGTTTGAAAGACAAAGGGAACACATGACATCAAAGTGCAGGCTAGAAATTTCACTTCGAAGAAAATAACATTTCTGAAAACATTTATAAGAGCAACAATGGCACCTGCACAGTGGGATTGTGAAGAGGACTGCCTGTAGAAAATGGAAGCAAATCTTTACATTAAAATGAGACAAGTGCTGAACTTAACTATGTTAACTATGATAGTGTGTCTACTATGGATATCAGATGGTTAAAAGCTGGTAAAAGGTAATGATTCTAAAAGAAAACAAAAACAGCATTGACCTTTTTTCTACCTAGCCCAGACCTCATTCATTTTGTGCACTATAAAGAGTGAGGTGTGAGGTGTTTTATCATTATCAAATGCTGCATCAAAATAGATGATTTTTCCCATGTGTTCTTCCACTATAAAAGACATCTATGTTTACTTATGGACAAGCTTTAAAAAGATGTCATTTTGGTTTTCAACACATATAAACAGTTATCAAAATCTCAAATAAAAATGCTGCCGTGGCTCTGACCTTGGCCTGCTAATCTGAGTGCACAACTCTTCTGACCCATGCAGACACAGGCACGTGGAGCTTTTTCCTTCTGGCTTCCCAATCCATACTCATAGGCCTTGTGTGATAGAGGCTGTCATGCATGGACTGCCCCATGCAGCCCCGAGGCCATGGGATGGCGAGATGGCAGCTGGGTGCCCTAGTGCTAACAATGCAGGATAAGGTTAGCTTGTTTAGCATGGAATCCAACAGAAAGCTGAGCTGCATGATGATCCCTTTCAAAAGGCTTCATGGGAGTCTCTCCTTTTGTAGAGCGTGAAATGAGTTTGGGTTTGTTTCGTTTTTGTTTTAAAGAATTGATCATCCACAGGCTTCATGATAAGCTGTCCCAGGCTTGAGTTTTAATAGCTCCTTAGCTATCCAAGATTAATGCCTGATTATCTTTTCTTTACTATAGGTTTTGATTTTGTTTCTAGGGCCATAAAGCTCAGGAAGGGTTCATAACCCCCATCTTTCAATGTGTCTACTCAATGTATGAGCAAACTAGAAAAAGAGGATGGAATCTCCAGTGTCCTCTTTGAAATCAACTAAATCAAATCAAGATAATTTCACACAAGTTTTCCGTTGTCATTAGAAATTGTGTTTTTTTTTTTCCAATATGAATATTCTGAGTATATTTGTTCTGCTGGGGAGGCTCTACCCCACTTTTTGCTAAGTATTTGCTTAAATACAGGTCTTATGACCCTTTTGTTCAAGTATAGTTTTGTTTAGCTTTAAAGAGGAGACTGCATCATGAACCCAATTTAAGAGATTGTACTGAATTGGCCCAGTGAATATTTTGCCCTGCACTGTTATGTCATGCTGGGTTCTAGGAAGTGAACGAAAGTTTGACACTGGCACTGGAGTAACCCTCATCACTCCCAATACTCTGCAAGCTGCTGTTGTCATCAATGTCACTGATGCTGGTGGTACTTATATTGTCCACTTCTCCATGGGAGAACTCTGTGCTTTCAACATCCACTTCAATCTCCTCTCGCTCTGAATCAGAACGATCTGAAGAAATAGTTGATCCAATGCTGTCCATTCGTATTGGTTCCATCTCTTGAGGACCCTGCAGCTGTTCCAGTCGCTGCTTTCAAAATCTCTGTTCTCGTTCCAAGTTCTCAAGCTGGTGCTGGCTTTTCCTTTCAGCTTCTTCAAGTTTCTTGATGTGTGCTTTGGCTTTATTGAGCAAACCAAGTGTTGTGTGCCTGGTGCAGTCTGGTCCTAGTGGAATCAGAACTTTTAAGCGTTCTAAACACAGGCGCAGATGAGCTCGTCGGTTCTTTTCCAGCTCATTGTGTGTAGATCTGTTGGCAGTGCTGGTGGTGCTGCTCCCGTTGCTGTGTTTCTGTGCCCGGTTCAACCTTCGTGGGGGCTTTGAATGCTGTAGCTGGGGGTTCGGCATGGAAGGGAATGATGAGGCGTAGCCATGTTCACACTCTCGCTCCCAGTGCTCCAAAAACTCGGCGGCCTCCAGCAGGCGCTTCACGTTGATCATCCGCACCCGCTCCATGGGCACCGCGGGTGGCGACTCGGCTCCTCCGCGCTCCCGTCCCTGGCCGACAGGAGGCGCCGCAGGCGGCTACAGCCCCGCGCCGCCCCGGGACATGTGCGGCCGGCGGGCCAGCCCGGCCGCGGCTCGGCGCGCTCTCCGCCGCCCCCGCCGCCTCCGCCGAGCCTAATTATATATTCTTTACAACAAAGTTCTCTCACTATTCCAAAATACATAGTAAACTTTTGCCCCGTTTTCAAAATTTTCAAAAGTTTAAATCTCAAAAGTTTAAAAGGGGCAATGAATGCCCTCTACTTTTGATTCACCAGTTATTAATTTTTTGCCACATTTATCTGTTTCCCTTCCTCTTTTTCTTGGCTCTGGGACTTGTTCTTACTTTTGCTCTGTTATCACACACATGGATATTTATATACACAATGGTTTTGTGTGTGTGACCACTTTAAAGCTATAGACATTATGACACTAGTGTTTAGAAATAGTTCAAACTCAGATTTCACTATTGTCAAAAAATGTCTTTTTTAGAATCCCCCCACCCCTTAAGAATCATATATTTCATTGGGTCGTAGTGGCTTTTTAGTAACCTTTAAAAGGGTTCCCTTGCCATTTCCCTCTTTTTGATGTTGTTCACAACATTGACATATATGAAGAATTGAGCTTGAGAATCTGAATATTAGAATGATAGTTTTAGAATTAAATTAAAATTAAACATTTTGGCAAGAAAAATGCATGAAGGTTTTAATACTGAAGAAATTTAGATTGAAAAGTAAAACAAAGGGTACTTTTTTTCTTTTCTGCAGGATTCTGAACACAAGCAGTTTGCTCTGTGACTGTCATTTGAAGTGGTTACTTCAATGGCTGGTTGATAATAACTTTCATCATTCTGTGAATGTAAGCTGTGCACATCCTGAATGGCTAGCAGGGCAAAGCATCCTGAATGTGGACCTGAAAGATTTTGTCTGTGGTTTGTATTTTTGTCTTAAAATTTTGTGCATTACATACTTAACTGTCTTAACAACAGAATTAAAAAGAAAAAAACCAAAAATGCTTTCTTACTAGCATATCTATTCCCATTTTTCTGTGTTGTTCTCCAACCTGTTTCAGTGTACATTTTGATATTTTTATAATCATAGGTTAAATTCTTGATTTAATATTTCATAAGCAGTTTTCCCTCTGTCTTAACCACCCCCAGTGCTAGGGATCAAACCTAGGGCCTCGTATATCACTCTACCATTGAGCTACATGCCCCAGTCCACCTCTGTGTAGTCTTTATTTTTTGAGATGGGTCGCAATGTGTTGCCCAGGCTGTTCTTGAATCTGGGCTTAAGTGATCAAGCAATTCCCGCTGAATCAATAAGTAGGATTTTCTTTTACATGAATATTTATTGTAGATCTTGAAAAGTGCCACAGGTATTCTAAAAAAAAGAACACTAGTTTATGTTGTGACCAGCAGTGTATGTGTCATCAATGCTGTAATTATACATGTACAGCAATTTTTATGTATAATAAGGTACTGATTTCATGTGTTTTATTTTTATGTACCTTAAGACTGAAGGGGCAGGGTTTTTTTTTCTTCTTTTTTCTTTTTTTCTTGAGGGAATGGACATAGTCATAGACAAGGTGTCTTGATTCTGATACATATAAATTCTAGTATAAATCTGTATTGTTCTTTTTCAACTTGGAAATTTTTCCTTTTCATTTAAGTTTCCTTTAAAGTAGAAGGAATGATTCTTAGCTTTACATGGAACATCCCTCAGCTTCCATAGGGGATTGGTTCCAAGATCCTTGGATGTTCGTCCAAAATGGCAGAGTAGTAGCATATAAATGTAGTATCTGCATACTGATTAATTCTATATTATTTGTGATACCTAATGCTATGTAAATGCCATATAGTTGTTAAACTGTTTTATTTAAGGAATAATATTTAGGAATAAGAACAAAAGTCTGTATGTGTTCAAAATAAGCATAATTGTTTCCTGTTATTTTTTATTTTTTGATCCTGGGGATGGAACCCAGGAGCATTTTACCACTAAGCTATGCCCCCAGCCCTTCTTATTTTTTATTTTGATATAAGATCTTGCTAAGTTGCTTAGGGCCTCACTAAGTTACAAAGGCTTGTTTCAAACTTGAAATCCTCCCTCCTCAACCTCCCAAGTTCCTGGGGTTACAGGTGTGCACCAATGCTCCTGACTTCCCCTGTTATTTTCATTCTGCCATTGGTTGAATTATTGGATGCAGAGCTTTTGGATACAGAGGATGACTGTGCAACCTGTATATTAGTATATCTGTCTTGAGCATCAGTAGTGTTGGTGTTACGTTTGAGTACTTTCATTTTTCCAGATCTAATTTTACAATCTACTTAAAGTTACTTGGGGTATTTATGAGTTCAGGCCCACAAAATACTTCCATCATTTTTATAAATTATAAAGAAGGAAGCAAAGAATCTAATAAAGATTAAATTCTGCATACATTACTGCACAATTCTTTTTTGATTTTAGTATTAAATGTGGACATATCTCTTGTATTTAATGCTTCTTTCCCACTTATCACTTTTATGGAACAGTGAAATATTATTCAGTAAAGATAATAAAGAATTCATATGCCAGCTTCTCTGAATCAACCCAATAGCATTACTGTTTATGAATCTGTATAGTTGATTAACCAGTCCTACACCAGTCTAGTTGTACATTTGACATATTTGGATTTTTTCACTATTTTAATGTTCAAAGTTATTCACAGAGTACTTCTAAGTATTTTGTATTATTAACAGTACTCTCTATGAAATGGAATAAGTATATTTTCTATATGAAAATGTGCCATTTTCTATATTGGCACAGAAAGGATAGTAGTTATTATATATGTACCTTATACATACAAAGAAAGGGGTAATAGAATTAGAACTTGTCTTGAAATTCTAATATAAGGTTTCTTTTACTAACTGGTGATGTTTAAGAAATACATTCTAAGTGTCAGGGATAGTAAACCTAGATCCTTAGGTCAGGAACTAGAGTTCCTGTCTAGGTTCTGCCAGTGACTTAATGACTTTGAGCAAGCCACTTGACTTTTCTGTATTTCATTTTCCTCATCTTTAAACAAAGGAATTGGACATCAGCTCCATAGTCTTTTTCAGCCTTAATATACCACTGTGTAAATTAGAACTCACAGTTTACAGTATTTGTTTTAAAATTGAATCTAAAGAAGCACAAGTAAATAATTGGCATGGCTTCTGCTGCATTTTTCCCCCCTCAGATGATTTTCTCAAGCCACAGATAAAGACTCATCCTGAATCCACAGTTGCTCTGAGAGGAGTTAACGTGACTCTAACATGTACTGCAGTGAGTAGCAGTGATTCACCCATGTCCACTGTGTGGCGCAAAGACAGTGAAATCCTGTATGACGTGGATATTGAAAATTTTGTTCGTTATCAGCAGCAAGCTGGAGAAGCCCTGGAATATACTAGTATTTTACATCTTTTCAATGTGAATTTCACAGATGAAGGAAAATACCAATGTATTGTTACTAATCATTTTGGTTCCAATTATTCTCAAAAAGCCAAACTGACTGTGAATGGTAAGGAATTATGCTCCTTGACTATTTTTTAGTTTAGATGGATTTTTCCTTCTAAAAATTGAACAGTTTTGGAATCTCTTGACCAAGAAATTTATGCTAAACTTACTAACATTTGGGACTCTTATTGATATTGTCTTTGGAGTTGTGATAATGTATAGAGTGGGTGGGGCTTTTGCATTAGCTAGCCTATCTACTTTGCTGTCCCTAACTGATCTTTGGTTGAGGGATAATTCCTTGGTACTAGGAGAAACTGTTTCCCTGTACTTTTGTGCTTTTGAAAACATTCTTTTGAAATTCTCAGTTTTCTTCCTTAAAACCATAACTCTGTTCTGAAAATCATAAAATTTATTCCTGATGCTGTTCACAGGACCTTGCAACTGAGAATGTGTAGGCTATTTCTGGGTCCAGTGATCAGTATTATTGTCTGACTATATCACAAAGAATCTTTTGAAATTAATGCTCTTTCTGTAGCTGTAAAAAACTTCTCCAAGATAGCTTTATCTATTGCCTGTTATATTGAATAACCATTTTAGATTTTGTGCATCCAAAAGATGTATTTGTGTCTTCTGTGTTTCTTAATGAGAGTTTTAAAGGTGTGTGTGTATGTGTATATATATATATATATATATATATAATATATATATATTATATATATATATTAAACATGCAGTTCCCTTGACAACTGTGTTGATGTTCGTTTGGAAAGTACCATTTAACTTTATACATGTGAGAGTAGTATTAAATATCAAGTTCTGAAATATGGAGTTCAGAAAAATTTGTGGCCTTCTGATTTCCCTATTTCGGTTAGGACAATCATAGATAGGTCACACGTTCTAGAAAAGTTAGTTGTCACTGTGCTCCAAATACTCTTTTGAGTTTTTGAGAGGAAAGTTGGCTTTTAAAGTTGCAATGACTTCAATCTGGAGAGCATGTTTTCTCAAAGAAATGGAACATTTCAACAATTGATATTTTGCCTATCAGATTGGTGTGTGTGTGTGTGTGTTTCCTTCTGCCTACTTTTTCTTAATGATCTTTCTTGAAACAGAGATGCCATCTTTTCTGAAAACTCCAATGGATCTGACTATTCGAACTGGTGCCATGGCCAGATTAGAATGTGCGGCAGAGGGTCACCCTGCGCCTCAGATTTCCTGGCAGAAAGATGGTGGTACTGACTTTCCTGCAGCTCGAGAAAGACGCATGCACGTCATGCCTGAAGATGATGTCTTCTTCATTGCCAATGTGAAAATAGAGGACATGGGAATCTATAGTTGCATGGCGCAAAATATAGCAGGAGGCCTCTCAGCAAATGCCTCACTAACAGTTTTAGGTACTTTTACTGCTTCAAGTATCCCTAGTATATTGGAAGCTTTAAAGAATTACTTTTGGTCTTAATGGGCAAGAAAAATAATTTTGAGATTTCAGTTGTGATTTTTACCTTTGTTATTATTTTGTCACTTTATTCAAGTTATTTCAGCCTAGGATTAGTGGGTCAGATAACTGAAATCTGGGAGAATGCTGAGGGCAGAATTAAGGTTATCACATAAATTGAAAATTCAAATTCCTTTATTTTGTCTCCCTCTGTAATTTTTCTACGTCATGTATTTAACTTTTAGTAAGTTCACACTGAAAGCCCTACTTTTTGTCTTAGAAATATTCTAGACATTCTCTAATGCTTTACATACTGTTTTACAAAGAACCTAATTTAATTATTTTTCCCTTGTTAATTAAAAACATTAATATAAAATATGACTTTTTTTTGGTTAGATTTTCCATTTTCCCTCTACTATGTCTCTATAATCCTGTATTCTGGCAAAACGTTTTTTCCTCAATTATTTCCCTGACCAGAATTTTTGTTTTATTTCCTTTTTTCTTATTAAGAATCCTTTTATTCATGGAAATCAAGTCCAAAGCAAATTCTACTTTCCAGTTCTGTATTTCCTTAGAAGACAGGGGTTTTAAAAGAAGTTTGTTGACTTGTTACTTGTTTAATAAGAAAAATAAGTATTTTAAAATTTTAAGATTACAGAAAATTAAGTCACTAAGATTTTAGCATATTCTAGACATTTTTTACTCATTTTTGTGATTCCATTTAATATTGTATTGCAAGAATTACCCTGTCTTTAAAAGAAAGTCTTCATAAAGCATCATGTGACTCTATTTTTTTGCTAAATTTTTAGATAATTTCTTTATATTTTTAAATTGCAACTGATTTTGTAATAAATACCTTTGCATGTAACTTTTTTAGTTCCTTGGAATAGCATGCCCAAAATAGAAGTATGGAGATGAAATTTAGATTTTTGGAGCATTGGTTGTTTGTTTGTTGTGCAGGGAGTCAAATGCAGGACCTCATACATACTAAGCAAGCATTCTACCACTGAATTGCACCCTAGCCTCAAATTAAGGTTTTTTTGAGACTTTTTGTTTTTCTGAAACAATAACTTCTACTCTTCCCATCTATATATGAAAGTGCTCATTTCATTATATCCTCAGAAGTCAAATTCAGTAGAATTTAGAGAATAAAATTGTCTAACTTGATAATTTTAAATGTTTTCCTTTTAGAGACACCCTCATTTATTAGACCTCTGGAGGACAAGACAGTAACCCGAGGTGAAACAGCTGTGTTACAGTGCATAGCTGGAGGAAGTCCTGCTCCACGCCTCAATTGGACTAAAGATGATGGACCACTGCTGGTGACAGAGCGACACTTCTTTGCTGCCGCTAACCAGCTTCTCATCATTGTAGATGCTGGACTGGAAGATGCTGGGAAATATACCTGTATTATGTCTAATACCCTTGGGACAGAACGAGGCCATATTTACCTAAATGTTATTTCATCCCCCAATTGTGACTCTTCTCAGAGTAGCATTGGGCATGAAGATGATGGTTGGACCACAGTTGGCATTGTTATCATTGTTGTAGTCTGCTGTGTTGTGGGCACCTCTTTGATCTGGGTCATTGTTATTTACCACATGAGAAGGAAAAATGAAGACTATAGTATCACAAACACAGGTGAGTGGTAGCCAGATGATACCTGTGATTTATACTCGAGTCAAGAATGTAGTACAGGATTTATTGTCAAGTACAAAAACTAAGGAGTTATGATACATTACACCTGATATAGGTGTAAGGAAGTTTTTCTATTAAAATGTCCAGTTTTCTTCCTATATGAGGAATAATTCCATCATAATTTTTTTGCAGGGGAAGAGTGGTGCCCTTTTTCCCCACCCCCCGGCCAGTTGTATCAGAGTAGAGCATATTGACAAAATAGTGTTTGGAGTGTTGGCTTCAGTTGCCTAACTTAATTTGAAAGTTACATATGTCTCTTTTACAGAGGAGCTCAATTTGCCTGCAGACATTCCTAGTTACTTGTCCTCCCAAGGAACACTGTCTGAGCCACAGGAAGGATACAGCAACTCTGAGGCAGGCAGTCACCAGCAGCTTATGCCTCCTGCCAGTGGTTATATACACAAAGGCAATGATGGTAAGGATGTTTTGTTGTTTATGCTTACAACTTCAACCTCTCCTGTTGAGTTTATTTTCCGGTGTACAGTTTCCCCATTAACCTGAAGTAATATTTTATTTTTTATTTTTTGGGATTAAACCAGGGTGCTTTGCTACTGAGCTATATCCCCAACCTTTTTTAATTTTTGAGACAGGATCTCATTAAGTTGTTTAGGGCCTCACTAAGTTCTGAGCTTGACTTCGAACTTGTGATCCTCCTGCCTCAGCCTCCCAAGTCACTGGGATTATAGGTCTGTGCCACCACATTTGGCCCTGAAGCAATATTTTAAAGTACTCAGTGAAAACATTTAGCCTCATGCAAAATAGGATAAAAGTTGACCAAAGTCTTAATAAGAGACTTTTCAGGGATAAGCATACCTCAGATCACATCCAAGGGAAGTTTGTTTCTCCTACTGACATGTAGATTATTAATGAAGTTTAAAGTGTAACAGTGGTTCTCATAATGAAGAACATCAGAGAGATATAAAACATTTTCTAATTAAACGAACTTGACTTCTCGACACTACCTCTTACTCCTCCTTATTTCTCAGTCCCTCACTCCCACCAGGAGTGACAAAACATGGGAGATGAATGAAGGAATAGAAAGACTGGATTTGATTCCTAGTTTCCTGTTTCTAGGCCTGTGATCATGAACGTGTTACTTAAGATCTGCTCTTTAGTTTATTTAACTTTTACTTCTATCAACCACATGCTTGTCAGGTAGGACTTAGACTAGGGATACTTTTAGCAGTTAGTATTGCTAACCTCTTGACTCTTAAAAGTAACATGGTCTCCCACGAATGAAGTCATCCTAACTCCTTGTTTTCTGCTCTACCTTGCGTAGACCAAGCATGTATCTTTTAGCACAGTGCAAGTACTATCTTGGATCCCTTGATTTGAACTTGATTTATCCAGGCTGGGCAGAGATGATTTAATGTAATATTCAAGAGTATGGGCTCTGAAGCTAGAGTACCTGGGTTTAAATTTCACTCTGTTGCCAAGTTACTTTACTTCTCTGTGCTATAATCAGCTTATCTATGAAGTGAGGATAATGAATAGTACCTACTATACGGGGATGTTGTGAGGATTAAATGAGTCCACTCACAGAAAGATCTTGAAACTTTACCTTGTTTATAAGGTTGAAGTGCTCAAGAATGGAAATTGGTGATTGGCAAAACTAATTCCTTACAGAAAAATGTTTGGGTTCTGTCCTATGCTGTTATTAGGTGGCACTGGTACCCGGGTGATCTGCTCAGATTGTTATGACAATGCCAACATCTACTCGAGGACCCGAGAATACTGTCCATACACCTATATTGCTGAAGAGGATGTTCTAGATCAGGCATTATCCAGCCTCATGGTCCAGATGCCCAAGGAGACATTTTTGTCACATCCTTCCCAAGATGCCACTGCCCTTGAGAGCCTGATATCAGCAGACAGAGAGCTGTCTGCCATTCCTGGTAACCATGATAGAAAAAATGAGAAGAAACTTCCCTCTACACAGTTGAGCAATGGTAAGGGATGTCTTTGTTGTTTTATTTTGCTTTCACTTACCTAATGAATTTTTCCTTCCATCATATAGGTAGCACTCATTTGACAGGAAGCAAATTGTTATATTAGAATAAGTGGCCATTGTTAACTGGTGTGCACTAGAGCCAGAGGTTTTTACATATTGAGTTACAATATCTTCATCTGGAAGATGAAAACAACTTTTGTGGGGTAATAAGATTGTTAAATATTCAAAGGCCACACAGAAAAAGCTTTAGAAAAGTTTCATATAGGGTATTAATAATGTTTTCTTCCATTTTTTAAAATATCGGAAATTTGAAATGCTTAGAATATGTTTTGGGCAAAATTAGGTGAAGGTGTTTTACTGAGAAAACATTAAAATGTTTTGTTTCATTGCTGTTCTCTCAGGCAAGTATTTAATCTCAGCATCACTTTGCAGTTGTTTCTTTCTCCTATGAGGTGTGATCAGAGCCATAATTGGGAAGATGGTTTTAGAATACTGTCCTCTGTCCTTCATGGCCCAGGAAAAGAAATACTATACTATGTAGGTCAGGCCTTTGATAACAGTTTGGTCAGTAAAACAGCATGTCCTAGACTGTGAAGGGTACTACTGAGCATACCTTCCTGACCATCCTGGCTTTTCATCACCTGTTAACCTGCTGTTAATCTGAGGTGGAAGATCATTGGAAATGGGGTAGGGGGTAAGAACTACAGAATTAGAGAAGAAGGTAAATTATGTAGAAGGTAGTGGTATTTTCCAGGGATGGTTCTGGCAAGAGTCGTGATCTAAGGTGAGACTTAAGATGTGCTCTTTTGTTTTTAAGAGACTAATTCTAAAGATTTCTCAAGAGGGTAGAGAGCAGAGAAAAGTATCATTATTGAAGTTAGTATCTTATGTTTACATTCAGTGTCTAGGAAAGAAATGCACTAGCACTAAATCAATTTTTCCTTCTCTTAGAAGAGTCACAAAAAGAGGGTTTAAAGCCGGGTGCAGTGTCACATGCCTGTAATCCCAGCGACTTGGGAGGCTGAGGCAGAAGGATTGAAAGTTCAAAGCCAGTCTCAGCAACATAGCGAGGCTCTAAGCAACTCAATGAGATCCTGTCTCTGAATAAAATACAAAAAAGGACTGGGGATGTGGTTCAGTGGTTAAGTACCCCTGAGTTCAATCTCCGGTACCAAAAACAAAAACAAAAAATCCCCCCAAAACAAAACAACAACAACAACAAAGGTTTAAGAAGAACCAAAAGTATAGCATGTCTTTTTTTTTTTTTTTTAAACTTTTCATTTGCCTTAACTTTTAATCTGATCTGTAAGTAAGGAAATCAGTAGATGAGAGTGCTGTAGTGCATTGTCCATTTTTTTATCTAGGGGTACTGTAGATTCGTGCTACCCAAAGTATGGGCTAGGACTGTCAGCATGAGCATTATACCTCAGAGCTTATTAGAAATGTGATCATGGCTTGGTGTGGTGGCACACACCTATAATCTCAGCTACTCTGGGGGCTGGGGCAAGAGATCACAAGTTTGAGGCAGCAACTTAGGAAGACCCTGTCTCAAAAGATGTAGCTCAGTGATAAAATATGCTCATATGTTCAACAAGATCCCCAGGTTATTTATATGCTTATATGCATATTAAAGCCTGAGAAACTTGCTCTAGTTTACTTTTCACATGGGTTTTATTTGTGGGTATTGGTTTCCAGAATGTTAGTCTAGCTTTTCTCAAAATGCACCAGGGAAAGTGTAACTTTCAGTAAACAGTCTTTGAGAAAAGAGCTCACTACTGTAGTAAAAATGAGAAAGGTACATTTTTTGAAACCAGAGTATAGATAATGTCATTTAACATAGTTGCTTTTGGTTATTATTTGTTGCTTGTTATTAGTTTGGTTCTTACATTCTAGAATTTGGAAGACGATGATTTTTTTTTTTTAATGATTATTTATTTTTAAAACAAAAGCATTTAAAGATGTAACAGTAGCAGGAAATCAGTAATTATTATGTGTCATGAAACTTTCATTACAATACGTATACCATTACAATATGTATGCTTTCATTACAGTATGTATGTTCCCAGTGTTCTTACTCAGGAATATTGGGCATCTTTATTTCTTTGGGGATTTGGTTAAAAGGACATAAGTTTTAGAAAATTAATTTTGAACTTTGATAATTCTTGTCTTTCATTCTCAGAACCATTACAACGGCCTCTGTGGAACATAAACAGAGAATTAGGCCTGCCTCATCCGCCCTTTGCGCAACAACCAGTCCTTGAGTCACCACAACTTCATCGAAGTGAAGGCCTGGTAGAGAGGGATCCAGACTCTTCTTCCCCCATACCCTGCCACAGGTTACACGACCATGCTTTTGAATTTAGTAGGACTCGGAACATTCAAGATGGTAGTGAGGGCACATGAAACCCATTCTAGGATAAAATCTGGGCACAGACACGAGTTAATTTTGTATTTACTACCTCAGAGTTCAGAAGAAACCCCAAAGTCAGCGTTTGCTTTACTCTTTGTTTATGGTTACATTTGACCACACCAAGGTAGCACAGGCATGAAGGAAGGGTAACAGCTGACAGAAATGGGTATATCAAGTAAAAGATATGCAGCACTGGCAGAGGAATATACAGGACAAATATGCTTCCTGGTGGTTCCATGGAGATGTGCCCAGGTGTGCATTGGCTATCAGGAAGAGTCTCATTGCTGCTTAACTTGCTGGGATTATCTTAATTCTCAGAACATTCATGAAAAAACATTATTACTTTGATGTTCTACTTTACCTTTCAAGAGCAAAACTAACTTTGGAACCCTCTGGGAAGTGTGCCTGGGGTTCTTCAGTGGTTTTAAGCAGGTAGTTGTAGCTGGGGCTTTGACATTCAAGGTCTTCAGCAAGAATCCCAGATTTGACCAGCTGGTATTAGGTCAAAGGTTTTTATATTCTTGTAAATTTTTTTTGTCCCTATTGCCCAGGGATCTCATTGTAAATATATGTGTATTTATAAATAATTTTTATATTCATTGACCATGTGTATTGATTATAATGTAAATATTTTTGATATGCCAGAATTATATATAATGTCTCTAATTATATTGACAGCAGCTTCTCAGATCACAGATTTTGTATAACTTAGTTCAGTGAGATCTAAAAACTATTTAAAGTTCTAAAAACTTATTTGTTAAGAAGTATATGTATAGAGGCAGGGTACTAGGTGATAATGCACATTCAATACAATCTTGGTGAAATTAACTGCTTTCTTCATGGCTGAAGGTTCATACATTTAATCATTTGCCATCTGTTTACAAGCATCAGGTGATATTACCTTTCTAGCATAAAAAGCCTGGCAGTCTTGTCACGACCTTATAAACAGAAGAAGACTTGTTTGGGGACTATCTTCTTCCAACAGAGTGACTTACAGGGAAACCAAAGATTGCTTCTCTCTTGTGTTTGTTTTGTTTTTAATCTCTCTTTTACTCATGCCATATATCTTAAGGGAAGAGTACTCTTATTATTAGGAAGAACATACAGAAGTTCCTATACTCTAAAGCTTTGGAGTGTTTTTTATAAGTGACTATGTGAGCCAAAAAGTTTTTTCAAATTTCATAGCAAAGAGCTTTATGTAAAGAAAGAACTTAACAGTCTAATGAAATGTAGTGGACTGAAGTTCTTTCTTTGCACTTTCAGATTTCTTTATATAACTATTTGATTCTCTCCTCTAAATTTAATATTTATTACTTGACTAAATAATTTTTCTCTTAAATAAAAATATCTGTTTCTTAGTCATGCATTTCCAGGGTTCTAAACTCACATCAGATCTCAGCTTTTTGTCATAAAGTTTAGCTGAATTTCATACTTGTATTTAATCAATTTTTCTCCAGTGGGCAACAGCACTTCTTTACCTGTTTAGTACTGCTACACCTTTCTTTTTCCCCTTGTACCTGTCAGGGTTTGTTTGTTTTCACTTGGAAATTAAATATGACAGTTTTACTAACCCTTCAGTCAGCATCTCTCTTCTTAGGAGGTTATGGTATCATTTGTATCGGACTGACAGGAATTGAGACCTGCTTCACTTCTGGCTCTGCTCTTCACTACCTGGGTAATCTTCACTACCTGGGTAATCTTCACTAGCTGGGTAATCAAGGATGAGTCCTTGTACTTTCCTAGGCCCAATTTCCTCCTTTATGAAATGAGGCATTTTACTAGATGCTCATTCTAGCCTTTTCCAGCTGTAATGAATCCACAGTTCCTCTAGGAGCTGAAGAAGATTATGCTACTTTAATAAAAAGTTGCTTGTGTGAAGTATTTGTTGAACAAGAGTGATACTGCTTGCTCTAACTTGATCCAGATTTATTTCCTCTGTAGCAGGAGTAATGGTCTAAGAAGTACTCATGAGGAGCCAGCTGCAGTGGCACACACCTGTAATCCCAGTGACTCGGGAGGCTGAGGCAGAACGATCCTAAATTCAAAGCCAGCCTCGGTAACTTAGTGAGACCTTATCTCAAAATAAAAAATTAGAAAAGGACTGGGGATGGGGCTCAGTAGTTGAGTGCCCCTGGGTTCAGTCCCTGGCACCAAGAATAAATAAACAAACTAATCCTTAGCACCATAAATAAATACTCATGAGGAGAAAAATATTCTACTTCTAAATGGTATCAGTAACCCTAAAGAATCTTGTCTCAGTCGAAAAATCAACCTTTGCTTTCTAGAGCAGCAGGTCTGAATGCTAGAATTACAGCATACTATGGTATCAAGATAAGCTGAGAGGTGTGCCACAACTCATTTGTAACTCGTTTGTGCCTTACTTCCCTTTCTGATGTATTCAAAGTTACCGTACTCTAACTCAGAGATTTTCCTGAGTGGTAAATGTGGAGTTAAGGCTGGGTTGCCAGAGATTGTGTCCACGAATGTTGTCTGTTACGTGCGAGAGGGCAGAAAACAGGCTGTGTGAGTCACTGCTCTAGAGACTGTTCACCCAGACATGCTCCCTCCGTGCTGTTCCTACTGCCAGTGGCGTCAGAGTCTGGTGCCCTGAGGAGCCAGGTTATCCTTCATTATATCAGCTCAAATGGTTGAAACCTCTATGCAGATATTTTGAGCTTGCCAGAACAACTAGTCCGGAATCTGTGTAAATGCAAAGAGCCTACTTTGGGTCTTAAAATAACAATATGTTCTAATCCTAGGAAGAATTTACTTCATACTTTTTTTTCCCCTTCTTCCTGATACAGAATTGGGCCCAGAGCTTTGCACATGCCCTACCACTGAGCTATATAATTTCTTTGAGACAGGGTCTTGCTTAGGCTTTTCTGAACTTGAGATCCTCCTGCCTCAACCTCCTGATCAGCTGGGATTATAGATGTGCATGTATTTTTAACCAAGTAAAACAGTGACCAAGTGCTTTACCCTCTAATGTACAGAATTGGTGGCTTATCAGTACTTTTTTCTAGCAGTACAATGTCTGCCTGATGCTAAGTTAATCAGGGATGTTGCAAAAAAAGGCAAACAGATTCTGAGAGAAGTCTGTCTCCCTACCAAGTTACCTCTTCATTTTAGGGATATATAAATGTTCTTAATTTATGCCCCTCTTAAGCTGATTTTTTTTTTTTTTTTTTTTTTTTTTTTTTTTTTTTTGGTACCAGGGATTTAACCTAGGGGCACTTAACCACTGAGTCACATCCCCAGCACCCACCCAACTTTATTTTATTTATTTATTTTTTAGTTGTCAATGGACCTTTATTTTATTTATTTACATGTGCTGCTGAGAATTGAACCTGGTGCCTCACACGTGCTCAGCAAGCATTCTACCACTGAACTCCCAACCACAGTCCCCTTTTGAATATTTTATTTAGAGACAAGTCTCACTGAGCTGCTTAGTGCCTTGCTAAATTGCTGAGATTGACTTTGAACTCGTGATCCTCCTGCCTCAGCCTCCTGAGCCACTGGGATTACAAGCATGCGTCACCGTGCTCGGCACTTAAGGCTGATTCTTCAGATCTTCCTGGAAGAAGAAATAGCATTTTTCTTGAACTCCAAGCCTTATAGCCATTAACTGTTTCCCAGAATCTTCTAAATACTTCCCTTGTATGCAAGATACTTTCTAGAATAGGAAATATCAGGAGTCTAGCCCAGTGTACAGTTGCCCCTAAAAGTGCTACATCAGAATGCTTTAAGTGTGTATTTTTCTGTAAGGTAACTTTCATGTTGCCTGCACATTGCCCATTAAGGGGTTGTAAAAGGAACTTTAGGCTGTTAAGCAGTTTAGACTGTTCCCCATTTTCATATGAAAAGGGATATGTTGTAGAAGCCTTTACTTAAAGTTGTCAGGCATCATCTATATGAAGGTGCAGCATATACTTGCTAATAATTCCATATAACTTAACTCCCTAACATCACATTTACCTGACAAGTGGACAGTCAGCCTTTCAGGGGAAAGATACATTGAGAATCTAAGTAGTTATCTATTAACAGTGTTAGATTTCTGTTTGAGATGGAATATGAGCAAGATGACTTTTAAGGTCTCTTATTTTATTGGAACTTTCCAAATACAATCTGACAGTTTTAAAAATTTACCCTTCAAAATCTTCTGTTTTTAATGGAGAATACTTCAATTTTGTTTGTTCATTTTTTGTTTTGTTTTGTTTTACGGTACTAGAGATTGAACCCAGGGTATTTTATGTGCCAGGCAAGCATTCTACCACTGAGCCACATACCCAGCTCAGAATTTGTTTTAAACGAAAGAACTTTGGACCATAGATAACAAAGAGGATGTGACCTATGAGCATGGCTTAAAATGTAAAGTAATGGGCTTGTTCTGAAGAGATCTAATGTAAGTGGCATTTCTGTAATGAAAAATTTAAAGCCTGTGTTGCACTATAATGCTCCCTTTTGCTCTTTGATTAATTTTTATTCTTTTTTTTTCCTTCATCAACTATATTAGAATAAAGATAACGATTGGATAAAAATTTCTGAACTTGGGGCTGGAATTGTGGCTCAATGGTAGAGTGCTTGCCTAGCATATGTGAGGCACTGGGTTCAGTCCTCAGCAACACATATAAATAAATAAAATAAAGGTGTATCAACAACTAAAAAATATTTTTAAAAAATTCTGAACTTGACTAAATATGAAAAGAGTCATTCCAAAATAGAGAATGGATAAGATATATAAGATTATGTGTGTGTGTGTGTGTGTATACACATATATATCTAAGAGATGGGTGTGTGTACACATTCAAGTGTTTATGTGTCATAAATAGAAATGAGAGAACTTGTTTTTTTCTTATCCATTCCCAGTTGGAATGGAGTTGGAATTATGGTGTTCAGTTTTATACTTGATATTTTACCCTGGAGTGGCCTTTTTTCATAATTATAATATCCACAGAAATGCCAAGGGGGTAATAGAGCAACAGAGGTAAGTTTGCTGTTGGTTCCCCGCCACCCCCAGGGCTGAGTGTTGAACCCAGAACCTCACACATGCCGAGTACATGTTCTGCCACTGAGCTATACCTGCAGACTCAAATGTGCTGTCATTTTATGTAACATCTTTCATTTAAAAAATTTGCTTATTGATGCATATTATAGAGGTAATTGTGAAAACAGCTGGACCTTAGAAGGTTGAGCTAAGTTTTCCTTTTTGGCAACCTGCAAGTAATTTTTTCTGTTAAATGATCTCTTTCTCAGTTCGGCTTGACAGGGGTTTTTCCTTCCTACCTCTTCTACCTTTAACTTTTTGTTTGGAGTACAATCTAAACAATATCAGTTAACCTTGATTGATTTCTTTCCTCCCTCCTTTCACACATTCTGTATTAAGAGATATGTTACAAATTGCATTTAAAACAACATCTGAAAACCCGAGAATCAACTGGAGGGTTTATGAGAAGTAAGGTAGTGTGTGTGTGTGTGTGTGTGTGTTTCTGGTGTCAGGGATCAAACCCAGGGCTTTGTACTTCTTGGGTAAGTGCCCTACTACTGAGCTACATCCCCAGTCTCCTGAGGTGGTTTTACGAGTTAAGATTTAAGACCCATCTTTCAAGGTTGTGTGCTGTTTCTTAGGAGTCCTAATAATCCCCAAGGGGTGTGGCATAGGTGAAGAAACAGCTGGACATGTTTGTGCCTGTTTTCAGATGTAAGAAATAAAGTGGTCTTATACCAACTATAACTGTTTTGGAAGAGAAATTGATCAGCAGGTGGTTAAGTGCTCTTGAAATGTCTCTTGGCTATTTAATGTGGCCTTTTGATCCTTAGAGACTTACTTCTACCCTATACTTTCCCCTGTTCTCTTTTTCCCTTGTTAGAGGATGTCAGTCCGAGCAGCCCTGGTATTAGATGTACCTAAAGAAAAGTAAGTATAAGCCAAGTTGTTGTTCAGTGTGGTTCTTCCCTGGTATCTATATTTTCTCACACTTAAGAATGTATATTTTATAAAGCATGTGTTTTGTCTACTTGTTTGTCTACTGTAATATGTCTTCAATAAAGCTAAAATACATTACATCTTTTTGTCTTCACTTGCCTTAAGTATAAGAGTGAAATGGTTCATTTTTGAATTTGTGACCTTTTGAACAAGCCTTCAAATAGCTGAAAAAGTTAGAACAGCGAAGGGTTGCTCTTCTCTGGTTCTTGCCAACTCATACAGCTATGAGCCTACCACTGGCCACACCCTTCACTTGCTAGCTGTGCAGGACAGGAGCTGTCCTCTCTTTCCCTTGTGATGTCCATGTTGGTGCTAGGTGGCTGGCAGATTTGGAAACAATGCACTTAATAGTTCACTAGGAAGTAAGAGTACTTTCTGCACAAGGAAGAACTTAAAGGCAATATTTTATAATTTGGTAAATCTTAGATTAACAGAATATTTGAGGGTCATCAGTATTCTGTAGCTTTGTTACTATACCATCCTGGGGACCATTTCCCCAGAATGTCAACTCATTGAAGACTGGGCTTAAAATATTAGTCCCGTTGTGTACATCTTTTGCACTTTAGTCTTTATGAGGCACTTTCCAAAAATAATATCTCATTTGAGTTTCATACAATCTTATGGTATAGATCAGGTAGATAATTGTAATCTGCATTTTGTAGTTAAAGAAACTGGCTCAGTGAGATTACTGAATTTCACTACATAATCATGGATTTTATGCCAATTTATTTTTGCAAAAGGGTGCAACCATTAAACTTTTAAAAAATTTTTGTTTTGGTATTAAAAATCTTTATTACTAAACTGTCCTTGGTGCAGGATTAGGATGCCCAGAATATTTGTGAACATACCTTAAGATTGAATAGTCCAAAGTGACACACATGATTTCTTTGTTACAGTTTAGTGAACATTTTTCTGATCTGAAAAAAACACATTGATTTGTACATTATATTTGAAATACTATACTTGAGAAAGTTTACTACAGTTGTGAATTATGAATAGAAAACGAAATCTTCTATGTCTGAAGATTCTGTGCCACTATCTATGACTTCATTATCTGACGCACCATCTTCAGTGCCACTCACATAAGGTGTGTGTTTACTGTTCGTACTGCAGCGCTCTCAACAGGATACATGGGTCAGCTTTTGGAAATACACTGACAGTGTGCATGTGCTGAGAATTCTAGGCTTGAGGCTCACGGTACTCAAGACAAACACGCATCCATATGCCCTGGTAAATACAGCACTGCTCTGTTTACCTTCTTTATTTTTATTTTTTAAAGTTTTTTAGTTTTTGATGGATCTTTATTTTATTATTTATATATGCAGTGCTGAGAATCAAACCCAGTGTCTCACACATGTGAGGCTAGCACTCTTCCACTGAGCCACAACCCCAGCCCGTTTACCTTTTTAAGTGGCTTGTAGGACAGAATTATACTGTGCAACGACTGTGCGATGAAAGGTTTTAAATCAATTTATGGACTGAAACAACAGGGTGCTGTGATTTTGCAGTGGCAACAATTACACAGTGAAATATGGTATCACATACCCAACATCAAAAAACTTTCAGACAATAAAGCAAGGATTTGAATCCAGATTTCCTGACCCAGTTGCAGATTTTCCCCTATGATACTTTCTGGTCTGAGCAGCATATCTTGTCCATTTTTCCTGTAATCCCAGTGGCTCAGGAAGCTAAGGCAAGAGGATCACAAGTTCAAAGCCAGCCTCAGCAACTTGGCAAGGTTCCAAGCAACTCAGTGAGACCCTGTCTCAAAATATGAAAAAGGGCTTGGGGGGCTGGGGTTATGGCTTAAGTTGTAGGGTGCTCGACTGGCACATGTGAGGCTCCGGGTTCGATCCTCAGCACCATACAAAAATAAATGTACTGTGTCCCTCTACAACTGGGTGGCAGGGTGGGGGGACCGCTGGGGATGTTGCTCAGTGGTTAAACCCCCTGGGTTCAATCTCTGGTACCAAAAAAAGTTCTGGAGATGAATAAAGCCTTCTGGGCTTTGATCAGTTTCAATGTTAAAAGTTTAGAATGTACCTGGAAGTTGATTTTTACCTAAATTTCTGATTGAAAAACAACTATTAGTTTTTTCTCATAAGGTGAAATGAAAAAATGTTATGGTTTTATTGTTTTGTTTTTTTGGGTTTTTTGGAGGCCTAGGTGACAACATCCCACTGACCCAAAAGATGCTCGTTCACATTCATAGATGATCAGAAGCTTGTGACCCAGTGCTCAAGCTGTGTGTGCTGCAGGACTCATTGCTTTGGGCCAATGGTTTTGGAAAGTACAATACCTAGAAAAATGAAATAAAATAATGAAATAACAGCTCCCCACCCCACCCAGTGCTGGGGACTGAACTCTGGGCTTTGCACACACTAGGCAAGAGCTTTACCACTGACCTACGCTCCAGTCCCAAACAAAATTTTTATTACAGATTCAAAAGACATAAAATTATTGTTATATACTACTATTAAGATTTTTAACCGTATTCTTAATTTTTATATTTCATCACAGACAAGTAGGAGATCATTTGTGGGTGATGGGTGCAGTCTGCAAGACCCCTTCTGCTGGGACTGTACTAATGCAGTGGTATCATGATGGGGATTGGTCATACTCATTTCTGGGGGCTTCTTTTAATGCTTCTGGTATGGAGTGGTTGAAATTTGAGAACTGGGTTTCTGTTCAGAGGCCTTCCTGACTAAAAGCAACAGTTGAAACATCTTTTCAGCTAAGCTGCTTCCCCTGGTGCTGTAGCCTTTTTAGTAGAAGCCTTTGCAGAATGCTATTTGCTTTACAGATAGCTGTCTTTATGGTCAGTAAGCTCTGGGATGGGCAGCCTGTGACTTTTGTTATAAAAAATTTTATCATGGATTGGAGTTGTGGCTCAGTGGTAGAGCACTTGCCCAGAACATGGTGAGACACTGGGTTTGATCCTTAGTACCACATTAAAAAATTAAGGTATCATGTCCATCTACAACTAAAAACTATATTTAAAAAAAGTATCCCAAGGTAGGTTAAGGGAAGTACAAATGTCATACTGGGAAGGAGATGATCTGGCACTGTGAGGTCTGATGTGGACTTGTGGGTTGTTGCTTGAGTAAGGCTCTGTTGGGGCTGTTTCATTTGCCACCTCTGCTGTTTTACTCAGCCAGTGTTTATTGAAGTCTCTTCACAGATTTGTCACCATCTATTTAGTTCCCAGACCATCACTAAGGCCAGTTGTCAAAGCACTTTGACAAAAAGGCAAAAAGGAAGCATAATCACAATCACTGCTGGGAAGAAATAAGGCAATTGATAGCAAAGATATTCTGCCTACCCCATTCAGATTCTATTAAGTACTTTTCACAGCATTATCACAACAGCACCTTTGAGGGATCTATTCTTATCCCCATTTTACAGATGATGATACAGGTCAAGCAACTTGCCCCAAATCACATAATTAGCAAGCTGTAGAACCAGGAGTTAAAATGATCTCAGAGCACAAGTTCTTTTCCTGTCCCAAAGGAAGGAAAAAAGTGAGCTTGAATCCCTTCTGTGGCACTTGGCCTTTTTTATTGGCTGAATTTTGTCCCCCCAAAATTCATACATTGAATCCCTATCCCCCATTCCTCTATGTAATATTTTAAGATGAGGTCTTTAAAGAAGAGGTCATTAAGTTAAAATGAAATCTTTAGAATGGGCCTTAATCTGATGTAACTGGTGTCCTCCTTAGAAGAGGAAATTAGACACTGACGTGTTGGAAGCACAGTGGGAAGATCAGAGGCCATATGTGGACTCACGGAGAGGTTGGCATAGCTGGACAAGAAGATGCAGACCTGTAATCCCAGCAACTGGAGGATGAGGTAGAAAGATCACAAGTTTGAGGCCAGTTTCAAAAAACAGAAAGGTATGGAGATATACCTCAGTGGTAAAGGGTTCTGTGTTCAATCACAGTACCAAAAAAAAGAGAAGGTGGCCATCTGCAAGCCAAATTAGAGAACTCTTACAAGAAACCAAGTCTGTTGAGTGATCTTGGACTTCCAGTTTCCAGAGTTATGAGAAAACAAATTAGTTAAGCCACCCAGCCTACTAAATTTTATTATGGCGCCTTGGAAAATAGTCTCTCAGCAACACAGCCAGGTTGGTAGAATTTTTTTTCTTCCAATCCCAGGGATCCAATCCAGGGGGTTCAATCGCACATGCCAGGCAAGGGCCCACCCGCTGAGCTACATTTCCAGTTCTGAATTTTGCAAATAAGGAAATTGAGTCAGATTATGAGATTTGTCTAAAGTCACATGCCTCAAAGCTCCTGTTCTTTCCTTTGAGCAGCACTGTTCTCTGATCCCAGTTGATTCTCTCCCTGTCTCCCCATACTGGTGATTGAACTTGGGGCTTTGTGCATGCTAGACAAGCACTCTACCACTGAGTTACATCCTCAGTCCTTCTCATTGCTTTTTTGTATTCTGAAATGCCTTGTAGAAATTTAATATTCTCAGACCCCTGAGGAGAAACTGGAAATGAAGCCAGGGAACACACTGACTAGCATGCTTGAGGTTCTAATGCATCCTCAGTTTCACAGAAGTTTAGACAAAAGCATCTGCAAGTACTGAGCCATGCTTGCCAGAAAGCAGGAAACTGACATGTCTTTATGGCATAAAAAAAGTGCATCTAGGAACAAAGAAGCAAGGTACTTGGAGCTTTCAAGAATAAATGCTTTTAAGCTCCTATTTTATTCTTCTCATCCAAGGGGAAACCAGATTTTTAAGTCAATAGGTAAAATTCCATACGTGGAATGATGACTGTTCTTGAGTTACATGCAAGAGCAAGTGGTTTAATTTTCTCTTTCTAAATGTCCCATCAACGCCAATGTAAATGCCTCTCTCTTGAAAACAATAGCTGTATGATTCAGGTCGGCACTGATAGAGGCAAGCTTGAATTATTTATTCTTTGGGGCAAACTCCCAAAGCACATGAGTATATGTTCCATGCCAGAAATGACTAGTGCAGAGAAGAAATACAATTGCCTTCCAACAGTGAATTACTGCTGCCTCAGTGGCCTTGTTCTTTATATTTGTAACCTGGGGGTGGCTCAGGGACCACACGGATGCTCTTACTAAAATGGAACTTATAAGGTAAGCTCAAGTGTGTGATGTTGAGAACTTCTGACTTTTGCAGAAGCATAAAATCATAATAAATTGCCGGTCTGTGGAAAGAGGAATGCATCATGTTGGCAGGAGCTGCCTCCCAGGCCCTGCTCCACCAGAAACTTCAGCTTTTTTCTCACCTTTTCTAGACAGACCTGAGTTGCCCTGTTTTGTCTGCCAAATGTGTACCATTCCCTGAAGTTCCCTTGAACGGCAAAGACAAATACCCAGGGAGGTAAGAAGTTTGAAAACTACCTGTATCTTCCCCTGTTGAATATGTCCATATTTCTACCTTTGGGCAGCCTTGATTTAGGAGACGCTCTTAAAAGCTGGCCATGCTCATTACTTTCCTCAGTCCGGGAATGGTTTTTTGTCAAGAGATGACTGGTTCATCTCTTTCTTTCCAGTTCTTTCTTGTGTCTTTTAAGTTCTGTATGATGCAAAACTTGTTAGTGAAAGGGTTACAGAGAGTGGTGGAAGAATTAGCCTAGAATTTCTTTGGAAATTTTTGAAGGCAAGGCGTGGCTTTGGAATATCTCTGGTTAAGAAAATAAACCTGTTTTCTTTCCTCATGAAACCTCATTACTCTTCCTCCCCTTCCTCCCATTCCTCCATCTCCCAGTAAAGGAGTTTGGGTAAAAGAAGCAAGCAACTAAGTCCCCAGTTTGCCATCCATTGGCGGATGAGGTGGGGAAGCTTTCCCATGGTTGGGCCAAGGCTGCCAGTTCCTGCAGACAACTGGCTCCTTGCGGCCAGTCAGGCCCTCTTTTTACCACATGGTTTTAAAAAGTCGGTGGTGGACTTTGATCTTATCTCTTCCTTAAACCAGTTTCTTAGGTGTTTTGTGTTTCATTCTCTTTTATCTAAAAAATGGAAATAATCATGCCTACCTTATATACTTGTGGAGAGAATCATAAGCTATTGCATATAATGTATTAAACATAAAACCTAACAGTGTTTTATAAATTTTTTGTCTGCTATAAGGTACTATATGGGCACTCAGAAAATGGAACATTCCCATCTCCCCAGGCTGGGGAATGAAGAATGTCAGAGTTTCCCAATGAGTCATTGCAGGGATAGCCCTGGAGAAATTAGGTTCCTAGCTGGAATTTTTTTTTTTTTTTTTTTTTTGGTGGTGATGCTGGGGATTGAATCTAGGGCCTTGTGCATGCTAGGTGAGCACTTTACTACCAAGCTACACACTAAGACACTCCTAGCTGGATTTTGTTTAGGAACAAGAAACTGATTAAATAAAAAGTGCACTCAGCTGAGAGTCACTTGGAGGAATTCTGGCCATCTGCATTCATTACTGTGATCTTGGGAAATTGCCTGAGTGCTGAGTCTTTACATCATGTGCAAAGGGTGCGTGTACACTGTCATCAGCTCTGAAATACTGTGTTCTTCCAGGTACAGCGAACCATCTTCACCATGCCCCCAATAAGTCTTTGTTTCTTCTGGTTATTTTACAGTAGTTCTTAACTCCCAGGAAACACTAAATTTATCAAGAGAACAATGGTTTCAAATGCTCACATGGGGTTTTATAGAGAACAAAGCCTGATTAGTTTAAATGAAAGAAATAGGGAAAAAAGTTAGGAGAAATATTTCTGTTTAATTGGGAAGTTTTGAACCTCCTAAAAAGTATATTATGTGAATCAGCCAACACTGAGCATTATTCCTTAATGAGGAGCAGCATCCTAGGCCAACAAATTCCACCTTATAGTGTAGTGACAATGATTGCGTAAGAATCCACGTAACAATTTGGAAAACTGAATTGTTTCTCAGAATATTCTCTTCAGTACTTGGTTGGTTTCATACCAAGAGGGATGACTGCATTGGGAAAACTGCAAATGTTCTGGAACCAGAACACTGAGTTCAAATCATGCTACTCATATGTACAGGCAAATGGCTAAATTACTTTAACCGGTTTCCTTCTCTGCAAGACAGTAATGATAATACTCATTCACAAGATTTCTATGAGCACCAAGTGGAATCACTTCTATTGGAGAGAAGGTTTCTTTTTTTCTAAAAAAGAAAGTGTTCAGTTTTATGAGTCTAACTTACTTGGGAGTATGGGTAAAATGAAATGGTGACCACTTCCTCAGGTTCCATGGGCCAGTCATTGGACTGCACTTTATCCCTGGGGAACAGCTGTGGTTTTTAATAGATTCCAGCATCACTCTAGTTTTCCTGAGGGTTTTCCTCTACAGGGATCCCTTGTTTGAACTGTTGGCCTGAAGAGGAACCGGCAGCTGCTGCATGCGAAGAGGCCTCTGTGGGCATTCCCTGGACACAGCACACAGCTGCTGCCCCCCAGCAGCGTGAATTAGGATGCTGTAATGAAAGCTTGAATATTTCATGTATCTTGTTTTCCAATTACAATCTTAAATATTCAATAAGTTGAGTAGCAGGAAGCTAAATAATTGGCCTGACAAAGGAATAAACAGAAAAACCTAAAAAAGAATTTGAAAACAAGATAAAAACATCTTGTTCATTTTGGGAGCCTGCTTTACTTTTCCTGGTACTGGGTACTCCCTATCAGACTAGAACTCTGAAGACCCTGGGGCCATCTAATTTAAGAGTTTCTTCAGGTTAAAATAACCTGATGCTCATTTTGAATTATTAATCTCTGGTGCCTTTGTAGACCCATCCAGCTACTTCTCAATAAATGGCACAGGACAAATGTGTGCTCATGCTCAGTATAGGACAGCTGATTGGAGAAAGGTAAGCAGAATCAGCAACCTTTCAGACAAAGGAGGCCCTGTCCACTGCAGACTATCTTCCCAAGCTAGCCGAGGTCTGGACTTTGGGATTAGAGAAGAAAACAAATGGGTTGGGGGTCTGGGCTAGCTGGAAGGTTTTCTCTACATATGTGTCTTGAAATCTAGATTTTATGGTATGTGAGAAATAGTCACATTCTCACACTGGTCCCAAGCTGTGGAGGACTTGTGCCCATTGAGAAGATGAGATATTTAAGCCCTTGAACATCTCAGAGCAAACCACAGATGGGCTAGGGAAGAAACTGGTGGGGTCCTCTTAAGGGTCAGGGACCATATTATTGCATTTTTGTATTTTTAAAATACATCTCTTAAGGGGACTGGTGCATGACTCATGCCTGTAACCCCAGCCACTAGGGAGGGTGAAGCAGAGCCCAGCCTGGCACTTTTAGTCATAACCTTATCTCCAAATAGAAAGGGCTGGGCACACTGAACCCTTAGTGGCACATTGAACCCTTAGTTTCAATCCCCAGAACAAAAGAACCAAACCAACCAAACAAAAAACCTTTCTCATTACCTATCTCCAGGTAGATTTGGAAATTAAACCTACACATTGGTTTGAACTAGAAGTGGCCTCTGGGTGGCGCTTCAGCACAGAGAACGGCAGCGGCCGGCGTTCCTCGGGCCTGCATTTCTCAGGCTACCCTCAAAAGAGGCTTCATGGGAAATCAGGTTTTCCTAGGTGGAGGGAAGGCCTGGCAATTGTCACTATTCAAACTGGGACCCTTAAGGTGTGAGGGCTGCTAAAGCACCTAGTGTTGAGCAATGTAAACACAGCTTTAGGTTCCTGCCAGGACAGAGCGCAGAGCACTTTGGCAAGCACTGCAAGGTTTGGGCTTGGCCTGTTGGGAGAGTGAGCCCACAGCTTCAGGCTTCTCTCCTTGTGTCCAGAGGCCTTGCTTAACAAACCCTGATTGAAAACAGCTTGGACAGCTGTCCACCCAAAGTCTCCCGATAAAGCCAACAGCTCCCCTTGCCCTCCTTCCCTTCCCTCCAGGCCCTCCCTTCTTCCCCTCCTCCTCACACTGCATTCTCACCTTCTGCTGTTTACAAAGCACTTTTCCCAGTGTGATCTCATTTGCTGCTCAGACTCCCAGGGTGGAGAGACAGGTTGGGCTCTCCTTTTGAAGAAACAGTGCCTCCTTGCAAAAAGATCTCTTCACCTGTCTGTCATGGCTAGCAAAGAGTGAGCTCCTTGGTGCAATTCTCGAATTCAACTTAGCAGTTTTAGGGCTCAGCAAGGAGGAGGTGCAAAAAATTATTTATGAAATGAATAAATATTTGTAGATGAAAAACTGCATTAAGGCATAATCTGGTGGAATCCATTCTAGAAGTCAGGACTTAAGATTTCTAGGACCAGGGCTGGGGAGATAGCTCAGCTGGTAGGGTGCTTGCCTTGCAAGCACAAGGCCCTGAGTTCGATCCCTAGGACCAATGACATTGCTGTACTATGTCCTAGTTATATCACTTGCTTTTCTGGTCAGAAATACAGTGTGTAAGTACATAAAGGAACCCATGCAGATCTGTCTTCATGCCTGGCATTCAAGAACAACTGGAGCTGGGAGTGGTGACTACACCATCCCAGGAGGATCACAAGTTCAAAGCCAGCCTCAGAAAAAACAAGGTGCTAAGCAACTCAGTGAGTTGCTTATAAATAAAATACAAAATAGGGCTAGGGATGTGGCTCAGTGGTCGAGTGCCCCTGAGTTCAATCCCTGGTACACAAAACAAAACAAAACACAACTGTACTCTGGGTCAGGCACTAGGGCACTGGTCTGCTGTCTGTCAGGGGACACTAGGAGATGTCGGAGAGCCGAGCCAGGTGGTCTTTCTGAGTTGTTCCTTGAAAGTATGGGAGTGTGTAGGCACTCCCAATCTCCTATCTGTTAAAACCCTCCTGTTTGTACTGATAGGATGTCTTGAGGGGAAAAGTTGATGTAGTTATTATGTATCCCACCCTATTCTAATTCATGATTCAGCATTTTCTTCTTTTTTTTAAGATATGTGTTTCAGGCAGTTTAGGACTCTGGAATGAGAGAGACTTTATTGGTCCAAATCCCAGTTTTACTACTTCCTAGCTGTCTGTCCTTGGATAAACCTCTTTGTGCTTTTGTTTCTCCTATTTTCAATGATAATATAGTAGAGTAACTCAGAATATTGTTGTGAAGCTTTAGGGAGTTGATATACAGAAAACAATTAGAAAATGCCTGGCAATAAGCAGGGAGCAGGAGGTGTTCAGATGTCCTGGATTTGAGCACTGGTCTGTGTTCATGCTGTGGAGCTCTTTGTGATTTTGTAGAACTCTCTCGGTTCGGCTGCTAGGCTCTCAACTTCCCTCTCAGTTACAGCTTTCTTGAGATCTAAAGAGGAGAGGAAACAACCTGAAATGCATTTTTCTGATGACGGGGACAGTGGCATCTTTATTTCATATACAGCCTCCTCAGCGACTCTACATAGAGTTCAAGGGATTTCTTCTCTAATTGTGCTTAACACATCACACATAGTAGGAACTGAGTAAAAGCTTATGGCCGAGAGAAAGGAAGAGACCTTGCAGAGGATAATGTTACTTAGTACAGAGTGTTTTATATGGACAAGATCCCTATGGAATACACACTTGTCCCCTAAGATCTACTGACTAAGCATGAAAATCACCAAGGAAATGTGATCAACTCAGAGGAGAGGGAGGGGGTCAGAGGAGAGAGAACAAACTGGAGCAGTCTGTTATCTGACCAGATACATGGGTCTTTCCATTGCACATGATTCCAGTGGCTCAGGTCAAGTTGAAAACCTTGCAGCTGCTTGGGACATTAAAGGCATCTCCAATTGCTGCCCGCTCTGGAGATTTGTTCTACAGACATTTGCCATTCGTTTGTAGCCTCTCAGATGCTCTTCTTTATGACTAAACACCAACGACTCACCTGGCACTTTTGTGGGTTTCTGCAGGAGGGAGAAGTGGGTGGTAGACAACGCACTAGGCCTATCCTTAGTAGAAGCCTTTTCTTATTTCAGTTCTTATGCCAAATTAGACTTCTAGTAGATCCTCACCCACAACCTGGATCCCATCCTAAGGCTTGGAGTAGGCAGCATGCAACCAGAGACTAGTTTAAGGTTCCATAGGGAATCGAAATCGAAACTCAGTGCCTTTCTAGTAACACATTAGCGATTTAATCAGCCAGGTCACTGATGGTAAGTAGGACTGTCTAGCTGCATGCCAACTCTGATCAGCGGATAAAGCCTGCCTGGGGAGTTGTGTTGAGAAGGAGTCTGAGTCTGCACCATTACATCTTGGGCTTAGGGGCAAATGCTGTGATCAGCCATCAGTGTCTGTCACAGGTGCAGGAATGGGGATAGCCCCAGCAGCGGAAGGTATTTACCTGCTTGAGCTGATAATGAGAAGAGGAGGCTGTTTATTTGGAAGTTGGGGAAACAATGATGGCTGACTGGTCAGCTATGCTCATTTAATTAAATCAGAATTAAACACTGAGTAGTTCAGCTCTTGGAAAAAACATGGTACCAGCTCAGGAAGGAAGTCAAAAAGGAAATAGAACAGAGGAGTGTTCTGGTTTCAGGTCTCTATAGAGCCTTGTCAGTATTCAAAACCAGACTGAGGACCCTGCTATCCCACTCCTGGATATTTTCCCAAAAGATCTAAAATCAGCATACTACAGCAACACAGTCACAACAATGTTTATAGCAGCACAATTCACAATAGCTAGATTATGGAATCAACCCAGAGGCCCATCAATAAATGAATGGATTAAGAAATTGTGGTATATACATATACATACATACAATGGAGTTCTACTCAGCCATTAAAAAGAACTGAAATTATGACATTTGCCAATAAATGGATGGAAATGGAGCCTACCATGCTACATGAAATTAACCAATCTCAGAAACTCAAAAGTTGAATTTTTTATTTGTTCTTTTTAGATATACATGACAGTCAATTGTATTTTGACATATTATACATACATGGAGTATAACTTACTCCAATTAGGATCCCATTGTTGTGGTTGTATAGTGTGGAGTTTACTGGTGATATATTTATATATAAACATAGGAAAGTTTTGTCTGATTCATTCTACTATCTTTCCTATTCTCATCCTACCTCCCTCCCCTTCATTCCCCTTTGTCTAATCCACTAAACTTCTATTCTCCCTTCCCACTTATTGTGTGTTAGCATCCTCATATCATTTGATCTTTGCTTTTTTGGGATTGGCTTATTTCACTTAGCATGATAGTTTACAGATCCATTCATTTACTGGCAAAAGTCATAAAGTCATTCTTTTTTATGACTGAGTAATATTCCATTGATATGTACCACATTTTATCCATTTATCTGTTGAAAGGCACCTAGTTTGGTTCCATAGCTTAGCTATTGTAAATTCAGCTGCTGTAAACATTGATGTGACTGTGTCTCTGTAGTATGCTGATTTTAAGTCCTTTGGGTATAAACTGAGGAGTGGGATAACTGGGTCAAAAGGTGGGTCCATTCCAATTTTTCTGAGGAATCTCCATACTGTTTTCCAGAGTGGTTGCACCAATTTGCAATCCTACTAGCAATATATGAGTGCAAAAGATCAAATGTTTTCTCTCATGTAGGGAAGCTAGAGTAAAACAAAGGAAAGGGGGAGGGAAGAATAAGATTACATAAAGAACTATTCCAGTACAAATTCACAGATGAGTGAAAGGAAGTCTAGGGGAGTAGAAAAAGGAGAATGGGAGAGGGGATCATATATGAGTTTGTTGGGATGAACTCAAGTACTATGTATAACCATAAAGCTTTAAAAAACAAAACAAAACCAGATTAAGGTGACAACATCGGATGCTTGTTCTGTTCTGAGTTGAAGTTTAAGACCTGGGAAGATCATAGAAGAGAGTCAAACCATTGTTTGGCAACCAGATGGAAGAACATTGAGAGTGTTTCCCAAACTGAGCTCCATGAGTCACTCAGTATCCATGAGCTCTTATAGATATTTTGCCATGAAAATTAGGCAGTGATGGAGAAGGCAATTCCATGGTTTCAAATTTGGAAAATCTGTCCAAAAAAAAATCAACAGTTAACTGGAATCCAGAATGGCTCTTGGCCTGAAGGAATTATGAAAGAGAAATGTAATATGCTTCAAAAGCAAAAATGTAGGTTGGTTCAGGCTCTGAAAGGCCTTGAATGACAGGGTGAGAATTTTGGTTTTAGTGGATGGCATGGAGGATCTATGGGCAGAAGTGACCAAATCAGGGCTGGGGTGAGGGGAATCACTTGATATTGTGAAGAGAAGATGGAAGGGAGGAGAGGCTGGAGGCCAGAAATCTCGTTAGGAAGCTGTTACGTGGTCCAAACAAGAGTTATGAACAAATTCATGTAGGGCAGTTACAATGGGAATAGAAAGGGGCCGAAGTCAAGAGACGTTTCTCAGTAGGTAGTAAAGCCAAGGCTCATCTGGCTTTCTGCAGCTCTCAGGTGCCTGAGGGCTGTACTGAAGGGGTTCTGACCCACTCTTCTCCACAGCTCCAAAACCAAGGCCCCAGAATGAGAGGCAAATTGCTGAGATGGAGCAGCTGATTAGACAGAAAGCATATCTTCCCAGGACTGGGGATGATCCAACCCTGGAAGAGACCAGGCTCTTTCATAGGCAAGTGCCCATCTGCCCGGGACCACTAAGACACAGGACCACTCCAACCTGCTTTCTGCTGGGTAAGTATTGATTTATCTTAGGAGTTTGAACCTATCTAATCGGTGGCTTTCCAACCCGATGGAACAGGGTTCAGTGGTTGAGTGCATGCATAGCCTTCCAAAGGCCCTGGGTTCAGTCCCCAGCACCCAAAGCAAACAAGCAAAAAACATCATCAACACACACACGCACACACCACCGGCTGAACATCACATTCCTCTGGGGAACTCAATAAAGGGCAAATTCTTGGTCTTCATTTCCAGAGAATTGGATTTGATTGACAGAGTCAGGAAATCAGTATTTTATGATGTCTTGGAATTTGTTATAAGGTATACTTTGTTAAACCGAGGAGTTGTTTTGACTTGCCTCTTCATTTTAGAGTACACTGAGGGTCAAAGACAGCAAGGACTTGCCTAAGGTCACACTGACAAGGGCATCAGTTAGAGGCAGAGCGTTAGAGGCAGAGCTGGGACTTGTATCCCATGCTTAGGGCTCCTCCTACATATCAAAAATTAACGCTTGATCCCTTTGCTTGGGTCTAGGCTGAGGGTACACAGTGACTAAAAGATTTAGAAACCATTTCCTACCTGCCCCCACACTCAGAGTCCCTCAAAGGGATGCATCACTGGAGTCTGAGATGTATACAAGAGAGCACCGAGGGCAGAAGTAACAATAACAGTTAGCCTTTACTGAATGCCAGGCGTCGCCCTAAGCACTTCACATAAAAATTTTCTTAATTCACTCAACGACTGCATGAGATCCTTGTTGCCACCATGTTATAGATGAGGAAACCGAGGCACAGTGAGGTGAAGGGGGCAAGATCTCTCATCACGTCATGTTCTGACAACTGCCTTCCTTTGCCTTGGGTCACTCTGAGCCTCCACTCTGTGGTCACTTCTTTTGTTTCACACACTCAGAGCTGGCCTCTTCCTGCCTTCAGAGAGCCATCAGAATGGAGCACTAGGGGAGTTCATCTCCAGAGGCTGCTTACTACCAAGTCCCACCTAGACCCCCTTTACTGAGGGACCCCAGCCAGAGAGCAGAGGCATCAGGACTGTTCAGGGAGCTAGCAGTATCATGTACCAGGGACCAACTTTGTCCAGGGAGTGGTGCCTGCAGTCAGCCACAAGCAGGAAAGAGGGACTGCTTCTTTTGCCAACCTGGATTTTCTCCTAGAGGAGTGTGCACTTTCAAGGAAGTTGTTTTTTGGTGATGGAGTCTCCTCTTTAAAGCATATCCGTCCCCCCCCCCCCCAAGTACCAGGGATTGGACACAGAACCTCCTGTGTGCTAGGTAAGCCCCCACCCAGTGCATTTTTGCTAGAGCAGAGCTACAGAGCTATGGGGCTTTAAATAAGGCCTTGTTGCTGGTGGACACAGAAGAGGCACAGGTAACATCATCTCTGGGACTACTGTTGAAATCACCCATCCTGTTACTCAAGGACTGTGTGTTAGGACTCCCTTGACAAAACTTCCCTCCTGGGGTTAGTGACAAGTTTCTCTCCCAGAGGTCCTGGAAATGTGAATTCTCTTCGCTGTGTTTTTATTTTGCCGTGACTGCTAAGAAGCTCAGGAAGTGAATACTCCATCTAATTTTGATTTCTTGATAGGGTTGACTTCCTCCTAGACCGGGTGTGGTGGTGCACTTCTGTAATCCCAGCAGTGTGGGAGCCTGAGACTGGAGGATTGCAAGTTCAAAGCCAGTCTCAGCAACTTGTCGAGACTCTGTCTCTAAATAAAATATGAAAACGGGCTGCAGATATGGCTCAGTGGTTAACCACCTCTCACACCCTGTTTCAATCCCTGGTACCAAAACATAAAAATAAAAAGAAATTAGAAAAAAAGAATTAACTTCCTCTTGCTCAGTTTTTCCTCCAGTTTTAATGATCATTAATCTGACCCAATTTTAAATTGCCCAGTAGTGTGTGTGCGCTTTTATTTTAAGTTACCTCAAGTAGTTGACGAGGCAGTAAATAACTGAATTAAATTTCTTTGTTTTGAACTACAGTGGGCTACATCCCCAGCCCTTTTTATTTTGAGACAGGGTCTCACTAAGTTGCCCATTCTGGCCTTGAACTTGAAGTCCTCCTACTTCAGTCTCCTGAGAAGCCAGGATTACAGGTGTGTGCCACAGCCCCTGACTGGGCTGCTCTCTCAGGTAGGGAGTGAGTCGAGGCCAGGAGCCTGCGGTGCACCAGGCCTCTATAGCAAAGAATGATCTGGCCCCAAATGTCAATAGTGCCAAGGTGGAGACTCCCTGCTGGGTACCAACCATTATAATCATCTCCTCAGGCTCCACAAAGGCTCTCCAGCCTGGTTCTCTGTCCTTGATCTGTCTGAACCACTGACTGTGCCTCAGAATGGGCTGGGCAGTAGTGTCCCTACGGTGCACTCTGCATAAGGAGCATGCGCCCTGGTGCTCCCGCAGCCAAAGACGGAAACCTAATGGGGAGAGGCAGCAGAGAGCAGGAAGTAGAAAACAGAAAGCCTTCATGCTCCTTGTTATTGCTGGTGCAAAGAAAGGCAGGTGCTACAGGAGGAGCATGAGGGATAAGTGCCTTATTCTCATGACAGGAACCATCCAGAAAGCCCTTGGTTATGGAAGCCCCAAACCCCAAGTGCTTCATGTGCCCCCTGCACGCATTCTCCTCCCTCCCTCTGCTTCTCAGATATTAACCCCACACACTGGTCTGGTCTCTGCAAGCAGGTGCCTCCTAGGTCCTCCCTCTCACAGGAGCCACCAACAGCTGACACTGAGCTCCCTGGGTGAATATGGGTTCCGGAGCACCTTGTGAGCAGGCCCAGGCCCCACATGAACCCATCTCCCTTGAAACTCAGTGCAGCTTCCTAGTGCAGCACTGCTCGGAGACTCCTCCAACCCTGGCAGCTAGGGGAGCATCCTTGGAAGGCTGTGCTCCGTGGAAAGAAGACTGCACAAGGATTAGCAGGCCTGGGCTGCGGATTTGTGTACTGAAGAGCCCTGCATGGGGCTCTGTGCAGGCCTGAGTTACATTTGTCTCCTCTGTGGTCCCTGGCAATGGGCTTTGCATGGAGCTGGCAGTCAAGAACTATTTGTTGAACAGAATAAATGCAACATTGCTCTGCTTTGCTCTCCTATCTGGTGGGGTAGAAACCACCTCCACTCCTGGACACAGGTAGCAGCAGCAGCCTCCTCCATGCAGAGGATGTGGGACACATGGCAGAAGAGCTCACCAGCTCCTGCCCACTGCCGGTGCCTGGACACAGAGGTAGATCCTGCCCTGTGTGTGGGCGTGTCTCAGGCTTCCCTGTCCACCTCTCAACTACCTATCATCTGGGCTCCGTGATTGTTCTGGCAGCCACTATTAGTTAATTCGACTGAGGCTTGTGATGGGCCTACTATGTGGCAAATTCTGGTCAAGTGTTGCAGACATAGCAATTAATAAAAAATATGGTTCCTGATGCCTGGAGAATAGTGTGAGCTGGTAACTGCAAGTGGGTGGTATGTAATAAAAATAGTGCAGGGGATTTGTTACTGTTTGTCATTGATACATGGAAATGCTAGAAACTCAATGGTTATAATTCTTATTTTAGAAGCTATGTACATAGCTGGGTGTGGTGGTGCACACCTGTTACCCCAGTGACTTGGGAGGCTGAGACAGGAGGATTGCCAATTTGAGGCCAAGACTCAGCAACTCAGTGAGACCCTATCTCAAAAAAAAAAAAAAAAAAAAAAAATTAAAAAGGGCTGGGGATTTAGCTCAAGCACCCCCGGGTTCAATCCCCAGTACTGAAGGGGTAGAGAGCCATACTTATGTCCCATTCCTTGGAGCTGATCCTATCCACCGACTAATATGGGAGTTCTTATTTGATAAAGACTACAAGCACATCCACCCAGTGTCCCACTTCATGTCCTGTCATGATATAGTTAAATGAGCACTGGAATTGTCAAAAGACCTGTTTTTGCCCCTCGTGGTATATTAGGTAACATTTCTCGGACAGACTCCTCCTCGGCAAAATAAGAGTGACAGTAACCATCACCCCCAGCATCCCAGGAGCACCCAGTGAGTTGCTGAATGGGGTCAGCTTTATGGCAGCCCTCCTCTTCCACCAGACAGAAAATCCCAAGCTAAAGAGGAGGTCAGGCCACACATGAAGGCCTGTCATTAAAACATCCCTGTAAGTTGGGGAAGGAGCAGACGTTTGTCCTTCATGCTGTGAGCTAGTTAGTAGAACAAGCTTTGGAGATCCCTGAGCCCAGGGTTCCCAAACAAACAGTAGAAATAAAACTGGTGACATTCAGATGGATGGAAGAATGGATGGTTGGATGAACATTCCCCCACACCTCCTGTGCCTGCTGGAAATTGGACCCAGGGGCTCTCTATCACTGAGCTACAGCCCTAGCCCTTTATTTTTATTTTTTATTTTGAGACAGGGTCTCACTAAGTTTCTGAGACAGATCTTAAACTTGCTATCCTCCTGCATTGGCGTCCTGAGTAGCTGGGATCATAGGCATGTGCCACCATGCCAGCTCTGCTTCTTTGAGATCAACTTTTTAACTTCTACATATGAGTGAGTACATGTAGTATTTGTCTTTTTGTGCCTGATTTATTTCACTTACACATGGCAACCTCTGGTTTCATCCATTTTATTGCAAATGACAGAATTCTGTTGTTTTTTGTGAACATTCCATCATGTGTGTATACCACATTTTCTTTATTCGCTCATTTATCAGTGGACACCTAGGTTGATTCCATATCTTGGTAATTGTGAACAGTGTTACAATAAATGTGCATGCAAATGCCTCTTTATATACTGATTTCAATTCCTTTGGATATATTCTCAGTAGTGAGATTGCTAGATCTGATGCTAATTCTATTTCTTGTTTTTGTGAGGAAACTCCATTCTGTTTTCTATAATGACTGTTTAGTTTACATTCACTGACAGCAATAGCATATGAGAGTTCCCCTTTATCCACATCTTCAAGAGCATTTGTTTCTTTCTTTTCTTTTCTTGTTTTGATTAAACTTGGGGGCTCTTAACCACTGGGCCACACCCCCAAGTTCTTTTTATGTCTTATTTAGAGACAGGATCTCACCAAGTTGCTTAGGGCCTCACTAAGTTGCTAAGGCCAGTTTTGAACTTGGAATCCTCCTGCCTCAGGAGGATTGCAGGTGTACACCATTTGTTTCTTTTCTTTTCTTTTTAATAATAGCCATTCTAGCTGTGGTGAGATAATATCTCATTGTGATTTTGAGTTGCATTTCCCTGATAATTAATGATAGCATTTTTTTTTTTTTTATATGCTTGTTGGTTATTTGTATAGCTTATTTTTGAGAAATGTTTATTCAGGTCTTTTGCCCATTTTTAAATTGGATTATTTATATGTGCATATGTGTGTTTTCTGTTCTCTGAAGAGTTCCTCATATATTCTGGAAACTAATCTATTGTCAGATGAATAGTTTGCAAATATTTTGTCCCGTTCTTAAGGTTGCTTCTTCCCTCTGCTATTTCCTTTGCTGTAGAACCTTTTAAGTTTCATGTGGTTTGTCTATTTTTGCTAAGGTTGCCTCTATTTGGTGAGAAAAGCCAACACAGAGAAGGGAAGGAGAGAGATAGTAGAGCCATGGCTATGGCTGACTCTGAAGCCATCAGATCTCTGGGTTTCCAGTTACGTGAGTCGGTGTGACCCGGATTTTCTGTTGCTTGTAGCCCTTTGCCTCCTGACTGATGGCAATCATGATCACACATGCAAACCAGCCAGCAGCAGGAAAAGTCAGGGAAACCAGTGAGAAGACCTGGGTTCCAGCCCCATTCTTCCAGGCAAGACATCCGATTTTTGTTTGTTTGTTTGTTTTTCAGTGCTGGGGATCAAACCCAGGGCCTCACCCATGCTAGGCTAGGTCTACCGCTGAGCCGCCTCCCAGCCTGCAAAGCACTTGGTTTCGGAACCATTTTTCTTTTTCCAGACTCTTTATGAAGTGAAATAAAGGCTAGAAGAGCCCTACATAGGCTAGTCTAAAGTGCAAAGGGATTATTATTTTCCCCCACAGGCTCTTGTAATCAAATGAGACAGGAGCAAAACATGATAATAAATGAACAAACAAACAGCTGTTTTCTCAAAGGCTTTAACATTCCAGGTTCCCATTTGGCCGAAGTTTTCATGTGTTCTCTATACTTGGCAGCTGGGTGGGAGGTAGTGGGAGGTAAGAAGAAGGAAATGCTTTGAAGTAGAATTAGGTCAAAGCTGATCATTAAACAGTGTGTAGATTTTGGAAATTTGTTTTTCCTTTCTCTACATTCTTAAAGAAGCACTGGAGACACTGTAGGAGGGGAAGGGAGAAGGACGCCAGATGGACCAGATGGGCCAGATGTTTTACCTCCGTTCTCTTATTTAATCCTCACGGAGGCCTTTGGAGGTAGGCTTGAGTGCCTGCAGTGTTCAGATGCGGAAACAGTTCCGAGAGGTGAAGTCACCTGCTGTCGGTATAGATTTGAACTTAGCCTCTCAGACCTCAGACCTAGCTCATTCAGTGCAGCTCTCCAGCTCTCAGGAAAACACAAAACACATTGCATTTGGTATTCGAGCACCGAAAGCTTAAATGAAGCTTAGAGGGGCCAAGGAAGGCATCAATTCCTTAGGTTCACCTCAAATGTTCTTACTCCCCAGGGAGGCAGCTGTGGCGTGAAGAACATGGTCGTGTTTATAAATACCAAGGATATCTTTGAAGGACACTCAGGAAACTGGCCATGGTGGTAAAGAGAGGTGGCAAGGGAAGGAAGGGGATTGCTGGGCGAGGGGGAAAGAGGGAAACTTAACTTTGCTGTTGCTCTTTTGTCTTTTTCAATTGCTAGAGCAGTTTTAGGTCACAGCAACATTGGAAAGGGGCTGGAAGTGTAGCTTGGAGGTGGAGCTCTTCCCTAGTAGCACAAGGCCCTGGATTCCATTCTGAGCACTGCATAATAATAATAGTGGTGATAATAATATAGATAAGTAAACAAGTAAATTGTGTGGAAACGTGGAGAATTCCAGTGTGTCCCTGCACCTGGACATCCTCCTGCACTATGGGTATCTCACACAGATTGGTGCATTTGCTACAGTTGATGAACCAGCATCGACATGACCTTATCCCCTGGAGTCCACAGTTTACATTTGGGTTCACTCTTGGTGTTGTCCATTCTAGCGGGTTCTAACAAAAGTACAATGACATGTGTGCTCTGTACCATTTTGGTCGTGGGAGTCCAGTTTTCCTTTTTTTTTTAGTATTTTTTAGTTGTAGACGGACACATACCTTTATTTATTTATTTATTTTTATGTGGTGCTGAGAATTGAACCCAGTCAATCCTCATGATTGCAACCCATGCAGGCTAGGCAAGCGATCTACCACAGAACCCACAACCCCGGGTCCTAATAATTTTTTTAATGTGTTGTGAAAGATGGAAAATTTGAGTCTGTAATAGGTCTGAAAATATTGTGAATTGGTGGGACCTAAGTAACAGTTTGGCAGCCTTCAAAGATACTGGTGCTTGATATCCTCTTAAGGAAAATTTGCCTCCAAATTTGAAGCTGGAAAGTTGTCAGAATCACTGAAAAAGAATCACAGTATAAGGTGTTTGAGATTTTTGGTACATGTGTTAAGAATTGTGTACAAATGACATTGTGAAATGTCTGTGTACTGATTCTCAGTACAATAAATAAAATCTCAATTATTAAAGAATGTTTTGAAAAAAAAGGTGCGATGACATGTACCCACCATTGTAGCATCACACAGAATAGTTTCACTGTCCTAGAACTCCCCCGTGCTCTGCCCATTCATCCCTCTCTCCCCCCAATTCCTGACAACCGCAGACCTTTTTATCATCTTCATCATTTAGTCTTTTCCAGAATGTCATATAGAATGATCCCCCTATCCCCATCCTCTAAGATGCCCACCATGGGTGCCTGAAACTAGAGGTAGTACCAAACTTTATGTGTACTATCTTATTTTTGTACATACATAGTTATGATACAGTTTAATTTATAAATTAGGCACAGTATGTGAATGACAATAATAACTAATGATAAAAGAGAACAATTGTAATAGTGCATTATAATAAAAGTTATGCGAAAGTGGTCTCTCACTCTCAAAATAACTTATTGTACTGCTCAAACTTGTCCTTGTGATGATATCATACAACGTCTGCATAATGGGACGACATGTGGTGAGTAAGAAGGCATCATGCTGTAGTAGTACCACACAACGCCATGACAGTGGATCTAATGAATCTAATGAGTGTGTAGTACAGGCGGTGCGGATACACTGGACAGAAGGATGATTTATGTCCTGGGCAAGTTGGAGCAGAATGGTGCAAGGTTTCATTTCACCATTCAGAATGACACACAGTTTAAGATTTATGAGTTGTCTATTTCTAAAATTTTCAATTTCATATTTTGGGACCATGGTTGATCACAGGTAATTGAAACCATAAAAATAAGATCACTGCCGTTGGAATCTTAGAGTATGTAGTCTTTTCAGACTTTTTGATTGGTGTTACATTGAATATACAGATCAAGTTGGGAAGAAATGATATTTTGTCAGTATTGAGTCTTCCTATTCATGGACATGGAATATCTTTACATTTACCTAGTTGTTTTTGGATATCTTCCAACAGAATTTTGTAATTTTCCCATGTAGATTTTGCATATAATTTCATGCCTAAGCATTTCATTTTTTTCAAAAGTATAAATATATATACCTATGCATTTAATTCTGGAGGATGCTAATGTAATGGTATTGTTTTTATTTATTTATTTATTTATTTATTTTTTTTTTTTTAATAATTTCTTCTTTTTTTTTTTTCTTTTTTTTTTTTTGTGGTGCTGGGGGTTGAACCCAGGGCCTTGTGCTTGCAAAACAAGCACTCTACCAACTGAGCTATATTCTCAGCCCAATGGTATTGTTTTTAACACAAATGTTAAGCTTATGTTTCTAATTTCAAATTCAACTTGTTCATTGTTGGTACATAAGAAAGTGACTGGCTTGTATATTAACCTTGTATCCTGGAATCTTAGTTGTGTTTTTTTTTTTTTTTTGGTCAATTCTTTCAGAATTTCTATGTAAATTATCATGTAATCTGCAAACATGGGCAATTTTTAAATACATATTTAGTTGTAGATGGACCTTTATTTTATTCATTCATTTATATGCAGTGCTGAGAACTGAACCCAGTGCCTCACACGTGCTAGGCAAGCGCTCCACCACTGAGCCGCAGCCCCAGCCCCAGCCCCAGCCCCAGCCCCAGTTTTGTTTTTTTCCTTCCCTATATCCATACCTTTTACTTCTTTTTTCCCCCTCTAATTGTAGTTCCAGTACAATGTAATAAATTTTTTATAGTGCATTGTTACAATTGTTCTATTTTATCATTAGTTATTATTGTCATTCTCTTACTGTGCCTAATTTATAAATTAAACTTTATCGTAACTATCTTTGTACAGAACGAGGCATCCTTGCCTTGTTCCTAATCTTATTGGGAAAAGCTACTTTTCACCATGAAGTACAATATTAGCAGTAGGTTTTTTGGAAATGTTTATCAAGTTGAGGAAACTCCCCTCTATTTCCATTTTTCTTAGTTTTTTTTTTTTTTTTTTTTTTTTTCTTAATCAGGAGTGGGCATTGAATTTTATCAAATGCTTTTTCTGCATCTATTTGATACAATCATGTGATTGTCTCCCTTAGACTGTTGAGGCATGGGTTATATTAATTGATTTTTTTGAATTTTGAACTAACTTTGAATACGTGAGATAAAATTCCAGCTGGTCATTACCATGGACTGTATGTTTGTGTCCCCTGAAAGTCATATGTAGAAACCTAATCCCCAGTGTGAGAGTATCTGGAAGTGAGGCCTGAGGCCTTTGGGTCTTAAGGGCAGAGCTCTCCTGAGTGGGATCAGGGCCCTTTGAAAGAGACTCCAGAGAGCTCCCTCCCTCCTTTTATCAGGTGAGGATACAGAGAAAATGGCCTTCCCTGAACAAGGAAATGGGGCCCTCACCAGGCATCAAATCTGCTGGTTTCTTGATTTTGGACTTGGTTTCCAGAACTATGAAACATAATGCTTGCTGTTTAACCACCCATTTTATTCTATTTTGTTGTACAAACCTGAATGGACTAAGATAGTCATGAGGTATAATTTGTTTTACACATTGTTGGATTTGATTTGTTATTATTATGTTGAGAATTCTTGTTTCTGTATTAGATATTGGGCTAAGGTTTTCTTGTAAAATCTTTGTCTGGTTTTGATGTTTGAGCAATGCCGTCCTCATAAAATGAGTTAGGAAGCATTCCCTCTGCTTTTGTTTTCTGAAGGAGATTGTAGAGAATTGGTGTAATTGTCTAACTTAAATGTTTGGTGAAATTCACCAGTTCATCCATCTGGGTCTGGTGTTTTCTGTTCCAGAAAGTTACTAATTATCAGTTCAATATCTTAACGGTTTCAGGTCTATTCACATTTGTTTATTTCTTCTGGTATGGGTTTTGGCACATTATCTCTTTAAAGAAATGGATCTGTTTCATCTAGGTTATCAAATTTGGGAGGCATAGATTTGTTTATACTATTATTATTTTAATGTCCATGGAATCTGTAGTCACTTTCTTTCTTTTTTCTCTCCCCCTCCCTCCCTCCCTCCCTCCCTCCCTTCTTTCTTGAGTCTCATTATATTGCCCAGGCCAGCCTAGAACTCCTGGGCTCAAACAATCCTCCTGCCTCAGCCTCCCAAGTTGCTGGGACTACAGGTGCACATCACTGAGCCCACACTATTTCTTTCCTTCTGCTTATTTTGGACTTAATTTGCTCTTCTTTTTCTAGTTTTCTAAAGTGGAAGTTCAGATTATTGATTTAGATATTTCTTCTTTTCTGTATGCATTCAAGGTCATACACTTTCACTAAACAGTGCTATTGCTTCATTCTACAAATTTTGATGAGTTGTATTTTTATTTAGTTTAAAATATTTAAATTTTCTTATGAGATTTATTCTCTGACCCAGGTGTCATTTTGAACACGTTGTTAAATCTCCAAGTATGTTGGTATTTTCCAGATATCTTTAGTTCAACTTTAGTTCAATTTTATTGTGGCTTGAGAGCAGACAGGATTTCTGGCTCAAAGTGGGTTCAGGCTTAGTGAATGTCCCATATGAGCTTCAGGAGAATGTGAATTCTGCTGTTGTTGGATAAAATAGTCTATAGATGTCAATTATATCCAGTTGATTAACAATGTGTCTGAATTCACCTATGTCCTCTCTCTGGTGACATTTGACTTTTTTCCTAATTCTGGAGGGATTAGGTAGGGTGCAAAAGTACATGATTCAATGTGTGTATGTGTGTGTGTGTGTGTGTGTGTGTGTGTGTGTGTGTGTGTGGTGCTGGGGATGGAAAATAGGGCCGTGTGCTTGCTAGGCAAGTGCTCTTGCACAGAGCTCACCCTCAGGGTCTAACATTCAACTTTTAGAAGAACAAAGAGTTAGTCCAAAATATAAAATTCAGTTTCTAGAATATGTACCAGGATGAGCACAAATTCGTGCCAGTGGCTTTTCTCTGTATTTATGATGCCAGCTCATGAGAGTTGAATTAGGATGAAGGTTCCTGGGGCTGAGCAACGTCCTCCATCATTAAAGAGAGATCTTCTTATGCTTCCTGACCTCCAACTTGGCAAGAATGTGGGCTGAGCCAGGCACGGTGGTCATACTAGCAACTCGGGAGGCTGAGGCACGAGGCTCTTCAAAGCCAGTCCTACCAACTTAGTGAGGCCCAAAGCAACTCAGGGAGACCCTGTCTCTAAATAAAATATTAAAAAGGGCTGGGGATGTGGCTTAGTGGTTAAGAGCCCCCCCTGGGTTCCATCCATGGTACTAAAAAAAAAAAAAAAAAAAAAAAAAAAAAAATGTGGACCAAGGTGTTTTGAAAATCATCAGCAAGACTTGAGGTATGATGAAGTTTTCTTCTTAGCCTCATTCCTCATTCATAAGCCAAAATTGAGATTCTCTTGTCCTTGACATCCCAAGAAGGGAAGAGGATCAGGTTGACTGAGGATCAGAGGGTCTACAGAGGGGACGAGCAGCCAGGGCTGGTAGCAGCGGGGCCAGAAGTAAAGTGTGTGTTAGTGTCCTAACTGCCATAGCAATGGAAGTTCACTCTCGCAGCTCTGAAAGCTGAAGTATGAAATTGAGGTGCCAGCAGGGCCGGGTCTCTCTGAAGGCTCTAGGGTAGGGGCTTCCTTTCCTCTCCCTAGGTCATGACTGCTGACATTCCCTGGATGTCCTTGGCTTGCAGATGCAGCCTTCCAGTCTCTACCCAGCCTCCTCACTTAGCAATCTCCTGTGTGTCCTTGTGATTCTGTCATGTCTTCTTATGAGGATACCAGTCACTGGATCAGGGCCCACCTGTCTTAACTAATTACATCTGCAAATATCCGATTTCCAAATAAGGTCACGTTTACAGGTACTGGACTTCAGTATATCTTTCTTGGGGACTCAGTTTGACCCACACTAGAGTGCGTTTTCTCTCTTCCACGTTGGTCAGCAGAAGGTATCTGCTGAAATGATTTGATGGAGTGACCGAAGGGCAGAGGGCCAGAATGCGAACTTGTGAGGCAACAACTTCCCCATTTCTGCACAGGGAGCAGAGGAGGCTCCATTTATTGGGGCCAACTCAACCCTTCGTATCCTCCCCCTTCCTTGGTGGAGAGGTGGATTTTCAAAAGTGACATCTGAAGTGCAAGATACCTTTGCTCGTCTTCACCTGACCCCAAACTTAAAAAAAAAAAGAGTTGGCCAACAGCCCATTCATCATTTATAAGGTGCACTTTCATGTGATGGTTAACATCCCTTTCCAAGGTACCTGTGTATGGAATTCATCCCAATTTTTAAGAGAGATCTGTCAGGATTCTGCTCAGATTTATCGTCAAACCATTCCGAAAAATTGCGTCTGATTCTGACTCAGGTCTGGCAGGGTGAGTTGCCACGGGCACTGAGCTCTGGCATCGATTTGTGACTTCCCAGCGGGAGAACCTCAGGGGTGGAAGCCCACAGGCCTGATTGCCTTCTTAAATTAATATTTAATAGAATGACCGCCCCCATCCAGCTTGCCAGCCCAGATCAGTGCCACAAGCCGAGGCTTGGCCTTGCTGTGCGCAAGGTCCGAGAGGAAGATTTGGCAAAATTTTAATTAACTGAAGACAAACATACATATGGAGCATGAGTCCATTAGCTAGCAGTACCACCCAGAGAGAAAAGGCCTCACTAATCACACACCACAGCAGGTGAAACGACCTGCAGACTGCCAGTGTCCATTTGCTTTCAAATTAAAAAACATATTTTCAAAATAAATATGCGTGGGGTCCCTGTTCATCACGTCGTTTCCCCTGAAAAGCAGGAGAGCCAGGATGTTAATGAGCAACTGTTTGCAATATTTCAACTCAGGAAAGCTGAAAACACAAGTGTAGCAAAACAAGGCTGGAATCCACCTTCCCTTGGAGGAGGGAGGAAGTTGGATGGGAAACCAGGAAAGGCAATCAGAAATGGAGGACCAAATGACACAGTTGGCCTGGGCTGGTTCCATCCAATCTCCAAGTGGGTGGGGAATCGGGTGAGGCAGAGATATGCTATTTGCACAAGGAGTCAGCAAAGTTAGATCTTAGAATAGGTCTGCAGTTTACCAGGCTTTGTCTTGACTGCACGATGGCCAAGAGGCAGGGCCAGTGCTTGAGTTTACAATAATCTAGAAAGAAGAATTTGTACAATTTGGTCAGAAAGCAGGTACTTTATTCACTTATTAGGATATACATTCCTTGCTTAATATATATAATAAATGGTGTTCCTTGGGACAGAGAGTGAGGAAGGAGTTTTAATAAAGCCTGTGTTCCCAGGCAGTTGACATTGGAGTGAGAGGAGGCAGACAAGTGCTCAAGAAAGTGTTGGGTGGCAGTTAAGTGGGTGATCTGGAGGGTGAGAAAGCTGGCCAAGCAAAGACTGGGGAGGGCTTCCAGGGGCCAACAAGGGCAAAGGCCCTGAGGGAGGCAGGGACTTGGTCTATTGAAAGAATGGAGAAAAGAACCGTGTGGTTGGAGCCCAGAGAGAAAAGAGATGAGCAGCAGAAGAATAGGCAGAGGCAAGGTTAAGGAGATGGGATTTTATTCCAAATGCCATTATTTATATGAAACCTGTCATTCCCACCAGATCACAAGCTAACAGAGAGGGCAGAGACTCTATCTGTCTTGTGTGTGTTCCAGAGTGTGTAGGGGCTGCCTTTTCTTTTACTTTGAGCCTGATCTTTGGATGCCTCTGCAGTGCAGCGGGGCCTGCGGTGACCCAGTCATCCTCGTGTCGTCCTCTTGCACACAGAGTCAGGGCTGGACCTCTGAGACCAGTCAAACAAGGGAGAAGTACTAGAGAATGACATTCAAGGTGAGGCCATAAAAGTCATTCCAAGGTCTGTCTTGGTTTTCTTATTCTGGGGAGATTAGCTGCCATACCAAGAGGACTCTCAGCAGCAATGTGGAGTTCCTGGACAAGCCAGCAGCCAACTCTCCAGTGACATGAATGAGTTGCCCTGGCAGTGGGCCCTTCCACCCCAGGTGAGCCTTCAGGTGACAGCCCAGCTCACTTATTGCAGCCGCCACGAGCTTGAGCCGGAACTACCCAGTCGGGTGCTTCCCAGATTCCTGACCCACAGAAACCAGGAGGGATGGTAGTGATGATAATGCTAAGCCATTAACTTCTGGATGACTCATAAGGACCCTTTTCATCTGCTACAGAGGGTCAGGAAGCACCTGAGACCAAGCCAGGACTAACACTATTCCTTGAGGGCACCTAATAGTCAGGTCTGAATGAGACATTTAAAAATAAACTCATCAATTACTATCGTCTATAAAGGAGAAAGAAATCAAGGAATTTAAAAATAGATTCTCAAGAATCTAGCCCCTGCATAACTTCCCCAAGTTTGTTGTTTTTTTTACCCTGGTTTAGTTGTCCAGGGCAAAAAGCTTTTGAATCCTTGTTTAGAGTAACACAGAGAAAGAGAGAGGGCTTAGGGAGAGACTCTGTCCCCTCCCAAAGTGGCTTTATTTTTATATTTTATTTTATTTTTTATTCCTCCTGAAGGATATGGAAATGACAACCCCCAAAACAGTGGCCTAGGAAGAGGGAGGGAGGAAGCAGGTGAAACATTGATAACATTGATCCTTTCCCAACACATCCTTTCCCAGTGGACAAGACCATCCCCAGGGAAGGAAGCAAACATCACCCATGACAAGACAATCTCTGGAAAAGGGCACGCATTGATCCTTTCCCAATATATCCTTTCTCAGTACAATGAACCCTCCATTCTTGTCCTGTAAAAACCCTGCCCAGTAAAAACAAATTTCTAATGCTCACAAGCTGTTTCCTGAATGCCGAAACTGATATGTTCTGTTAAAGTCTTCAATGGTTAAGTCGTCTCTCAGTGTGGAACCCATGTAAACCCAGACCTCCCCTGTAATTGGCGCCATTTTCTACCGAGAAAGTGAGCTCTCCAATGCCTGACTCTGCTGCTGAATACAGGGCATAGCTGATCCATGAAGTCTGCTCCCGTCCCAGTTATTTGTACTTTCATTATGGTACTGAAACCATTTTGGTTATTTTTGCTTACACCTCCTGCCTCAGCTCCAGAGAGGAGGAAATTCTGCAGGCTGAGACTGCAGACTTGCCAAGGGAGTGAAGTCAAGACAGAGCCCCATGGGACACGGCAGCCCCGGGGCTTCACAGTTGAAAGGCCACTGGACCAGGACATGGAAGGAAGTGAGAGGGCTCAGGGCTCCTGAGGCTCAGCAGAGCGCCCTGCAAACCAGCTTCCTGGGATTCCTGCTCTTGTCAGAGGTGCCTGTCTCACAGGTGAGAATGCAGAGTCATCTCAAATAGCTGGGAGAGCTGAAAGCCCAGCAAGTTATTCCTCCTCAAACAACCCCCTCCTGACGCATTTGTCTGGCTGCTTATTTCTGTAATTAATTGATGCTGTTCAGTTGAGGTCTGTTGCATTCTTGTTTCAAAATAAATTTTATCTGGAACTCCGTGTATTAAACCCATAAAAAAGTCAGGTTGGGAATGGGAGAGGGGTGCTGAGCCCACATTTGGTGTCCCCAAGGCCCTTTTCAGGATCCCTAGCAGTTTGGAAATTGTAGCTTGGAAGTCACAGACTTGAGGATCTTATGGCGCCTGCCACATCATTTTTTTTTTTTTTTTTTTAATAATGTGCTATTTGTGATTATTTGTGCCACTGTTTTTCCCCTTTACTCCAAATAAATAATCTTCCTGAGATAGCACCTCATCACACCCTCCATGCCTAAGGCCTCTGGGGTAGCCTCCTTCTCAAAGTTAAAGTCAAAACTTCATTCTGGGCCCTGTCCCAGCTCCCCAGACACTAACACCACTCTCCTTCCTGACAGTCCCCTCCCCCTGCTCTGCGTTTGCATTTCCTCCCTCTGGAATGCCATCTCCCACTCCCTCAGGACACTTTCCCCCCAGTGCAAGAGACTTTTTCTCATCGGCACCATTAGCATAGGCTCTCTGCCCCAAGTCCTTTGGCCTTTAAAATTCACTGTGGATCAAAAGTCACAGAAACGAGAGGGTCCTGAGGGGAGTCCTGAGGGATCGTCTGGTTTAAGCTCTTATTGGATAGATAAGGGAAGGGTACTGAAGTGACTTACGTAAGGTCACACAGTTAATTACAGAGAGACAAATTCAAGCTGAGTCCATTTCTCCAGACTGGTGAAAGTTCTGTTTGCTTCTTGAAATTGAAGACCATGTCTTGGCTTGTCTTTGAGTTCCATATACGTTGTAGGTGTTCGGTTCATACTCACGGAGCCCTTGATGGGCTGGATGCCTTCCCGTTCCTTTTGATTTGAGGTTGATCAAATCCACAGCTGAGAATGCAGGCTGACAGGCATCTGCTGAGAAGAAAGTATGGGTTACTGAAAATGCCCTGCCAGATTCTGCCTCTCAAGGGTACACGTTAAGAAGGGCAAAAAGAAGGGCGAAGAAATGTCCCTCCACCCCGAGTCGTGTTTAAGCTCTTCAGCGCATAGAAGATTCAGGCAAGTCTGGCTTTGATGTTTTTAACTGTGTGTCTCCGGGCAAGTCACTTGGTTTCTCTGAATGGTAATTGACCGATCTATAACATCAGGACAATAGGATTTAGGAAAATGTTTATAAAGCACTTGGTCACCTAGGCACCCAATAAATTGTTGTGACTTTGATTTATTATTTTAAAAATATTTATTTATTTTGCAGAGCTGGGATTGAACCCGCAGCCTCACACATACTAAGCAAGGGCTCTACCACTGTTACATCCCCAGAACCAGGACTAGGGAAAGTCTGGGATACTTTTATGGGGCAGAATTGCTGCTGTTTTTAAAAAAAATTACATCACTCTTATTTTTTCCATTTTAGTGTGAAAAATTGAAAACACATAGTAAAGTAGAAAGAATTTTTATAGCGAGTAGCTGTGTGCTAATCATCAAGATTCTACCATTAACATTTCACTGAAATGGCTTTTCAATTATTCATCTTTCTATCCCTCTGTCTACCTTATTTTATTTTAGTGATGCATTTCAAAGTAAATTGCTGATATTGGTACTCTTTCCCCTAAATATTTTAGCTTGTGTATAGTTAGCTAGAGTTCAGTATTTGTTTAGGGTTTTCAATGGATGTACTATTTATTTATTTATTTATTTATTTATTGGTACTGGGGATTGAACCCAGGGGCACTTTACCTCTGAGCTACATCCCCAGCCACCCTGCCCCTTCCCATTTTTTTTTAAACGTTTTGAGACAGGGTCTCACTAAATTGCTTAGGGCCTTGCTAATTTGCTGAGGCTGTCCTCAAACTTTCAATCCTCCTGCCTTACTCCAGAGCTGCTGGGATTATAGTCATGTACCCCCACACTTGGCTGGACATAAAATTTAGATACAATGAAATACATGAATCATAAGGGTACATTTGCTAAGTTTTGACAGATGCAAATACCTATGTGATCCAAACTCCATCAGGATATACAGAACATTTCCATCCCCACTGAAAATATGCCAGTACCCTTTCCCAGTCACTCCCTCTTTCCACCCTAGGGTTGCTGCCAAATTATCATTCAGAGTGTTTTCCTCCATAGATTACCTATTATGGAACATCATATAAATGGAAGCATATGCGAGACAGTTCTCCAGGGAGCTTTGAACCAACCTGGTTCTCCCCTTTCTCACCTGTGGTTCACAAAAATAACTGTAGAATTCACTGTGAATGAACATCTTGACGTAAGAAAGAACTGGCTAGACCAACCCAGGCTCTGTTCCACCATTCCTCCCAAATAGGGTGTCTTTTAACATTCCCCGGGGTATAAAAGCGAGGGTGGGTTGCTTTCCAGGATCCTTCAGCTGTACTGGGACATGCACAGTGGAGACTCCTCTCCTGAGCCTTGTGGGCGGCCCTCAGCAGGTGCTAGGCTTCTGTTGTCCCTTGCTGCTTATCTGTATAATAAGCCTACTTTATGTACCTTCTGTCTCACTAGACTGCTAAGCTGGTAACCAGTGCACATGGAAACCCTGCTTCACATCATGGAGTGTGCATTGTTTTATATAAGGCTCCTTTCACTGTGCATAATGATTTTGAAACTCATCCATGTTGTACAATCAGTGGATACATCTTTATATCACCAAATAGTATTCCATTGCATAACTATACAACCACTGGTATATCCCTTATTCGGGTTTTTTGTTTGTTTGTTTGTTTGTTTGTTTATGGTTTTTTTTTTTTTTTTTTTTTTTTTTTTGGTACCAGGGATTGAACCCAGGGGTGCTCAACCACTGACCCCTTTTTTGTATTTTATTTTAAGTCAGGGTCTCTCTGAGTTGCTTAGGGCCTAGCTAAGTTGCTGAGGCTGACTTTGAACTCTGACTTTGAACTCTGACTTTGAACCTCCTGCCTCAGCCTCCTGAGTCACTGGGATTACCGGCATGCACCAAGGTGCCTGACATCTGCTGTCAGTTTTTAATAAATGCTAGTTACATCCCTCCTTCCCTGTGGTAGATCATCATCACCATGCCACAGTGCTCAGCCAGAGGGGAATTGACATCTCTGAGATAGAAAAAAATAAACTTAGAGAAGATGCTTCTCCCAGTGGATCTCAAGCCAGTTCTCTCCTGGTTTAAATCAACACATAGATAGAACATCATCGCAGATAGAAGATTAGCCTTTAATTTCCTCCTGGGAGATCCCGCGCCCTGTCTTATTCTCATTCAGTGCACTTTCCCCAGCTTCCTCCACCATGAAATGACTTGGAGCCAATTAAGAACCCTGTGCCTCCTCATCAGTGATATTTATGACTATGGAAATATTTATGATGCATAGAGAGGGCTCGGGTCAGGGAGGAGACAGAGCTTTTGCTGTCCTTATAAATGGGATCTGTCTCCTGCTTGTTTTTGCCAGGGTTGTAAAAAGGAAGAGAGGAGGTCATAGAGTTTAGGGTTGCTTTTCCCCCACTTTCTTTCAGCTAACCTTTGCATTCACGCTGGGGATTCACTGGTAATAAAACCTTTTTTGTCACTGACCTCCAAGCCTGGGATGAAGGCAGCATTTTGCTTTTCTGGACACTGTGGTAGTATCACCTCCAGTTCTTGAGTCTGCCCTCAAACACCCTGTCCAAGCTAGGGCTGTAAAATACAAGGAGAAGGCATTTTTTAATCCAATGATGGAAATTTCTGCATTCTGCAAGAGACTCAAAAGCTGTTGGAAGCCACTTAAATGCCTCTGCTTAAAGAAGGAACAGCCAGAGAGTCATTTTGTTTTTGGTAAAGCTGCCGGGAAGCTATCACCTCATTCATTTTTCCTTACTTTCTCTACATTCCATCATCCATCCCCTAGGAATCTCCTTTCTCCTTCCTGAGTCTGTGGCTTCCACCTGCATTTGGGGTCCCACCCTTGACTCAGACCCAATTCATGTCCATTTTCAAGTACTCCATTGCAAAGGGCTCTTCCAGGGCTGGGTGCAGCTTGTCTGGCATGCATGAGGCCCTGGTTCAGCCCCCAGCACTGAAGAAAAAAACAAAACAAAACAAAAAAGACTTCTTTTACCCCTTCCCACAACACTCTTCCTCCTATGATATTGAGATGTGTTTATAAAAATACGCATCAGCTGCAAATTTCTCTAAGTAGCCACACTCAGGGATGCCTCCCATGTGACTTGAAAATGGCACCTCTGCCTTGGTTTCCTCACTCCATCGCTCCTGCAGCCTTGCCCCTCCTCACTGCTGTGCTGCGAAGGTACCAAAGGCCACCCTGGACCTCTCAGCTGGCAGATGGAGCAGCCTCTCCTTCGTCCAGCCTCCTTCTGCCCTGAGGACCAGTCCCCTCACTCTGGACCCCTGTGACTCAACAATATCCTTGTCACCTCCCACACCTTATTGGTCTGCCTTTTTCTTTATTGGACTTTATTTTTCCTTACGCATCCTAAAGGTGGTCCCATTCCTGAAAGCAGGGCCATGGCATCCCTTCTCTGGGCACAGCTTCCGCTCTCCCTGTGTGCACTTGTGTCCCAGCCTGCTCTGGTGCCCAGGTGCTTCTTCCACCTTGCTCTAGGGAGAAATTGCTTTCTACTACCCCCAACCAGAGCATCTCACGCCCCAACAGCCTTCTCTCCCAAGTAAAGCATGCTTTCTGCCCTCCAGGAGCTTGTAATTTAGTCAGAGAGACACATGCAGATTTTGAAATGTTCTATAATAAACCCCCAGAGTTAATTAATATTAAAGGTGTTGATACGAGTCATTCTGTGTGACAGAATGTATATTAATAATACACAGTCACCAGAGGAGAGAGGAGCCATGGGCTCCATTGCCCAGGAAGGGCTTACACAGTGGGACCTGCAGGACAGGGTAGTAAGACCTTTCCCGGAACATTCTTTCAACCTACCTTCAACCACAGGGTAACAATGTTCCTTAACCTGAGCTAGAATTGCTCCCCCAGGGGGATTTTGGAGGCTTTCTTTGTGGCTGATTGTTTCAGTGACTGGGGGCTGCTAGTAGCCTCTGGTGCTGGAAATCAGAAAAGGAAAATGTCCTGCAATGAAGGAGCTGGTCCCATGTCCCAGTGGGCAGCACCTGGTTTGAAAATCATGACATGTAGAAACCATGACCCCAAGAACTCCACCTTGGTTGTAAAAAACAAACAAACAAACAAAACAACAACAAAACAAAGTAAAAAAACCTTTAGTAAAATCCATATATTGTGAATGGAATTATCCTCATACAGGGGTAAGTGATGTCCAGTAGACAGTAGACAAACACTTGCTTGGTCACCAGCCCACTGAAAGATAGAAAGAAGGGTAAGTTGACCTGTGATGAGCTTATTTATGGGTTTTTTGTGTGTGTGTGCTGGAAATTGAACTAGGGGCCTTCTGTATGCTAGGTAAGTGTTCTACTACTGAGCCACATCCCCAGCCTTATTCACAATTTTGTGAGCAGAAAAATCTAGAAAGTTGTTTTTAAATTTTTTTTAGTACAAATTAAGGTTTAATGTTAAACCAAAATATAAAAGTTCTAATTTTAATTTCTTGTGAAGTCAGTGTCTGTAAACTTTCCCGTGCTTAGGACCAACAGGGACATTACTGGGCAGTGGCTAGAGAGAGTCAGTGCTGGGGAGAGTCCTCTTAGGGAGGCTTGACGGGAAGGGGTGAAGTTAGGGAGTCTGAAGCCCTATCAGTGGTGCTATCTTGTCTGGGGAGGAGGGAAGACTGGAGGGATGACCAAAGGCCAGTCAGTGGTTTGTTGGGCAACAGATACTTATCCAGTAATTATGGCCTCCCAGGCACTAGACCAGGCCCAGGGGTACAGGAGCAAACAAGACGAGTCCTTGCCCTCTGCGTGTTTATGTTCTAGAGTCAAGTTTAGGAACAGACAGAAAACGCCGCCTAGACCCATTTGTACCAGCACCTCAGACAGACATACAGATGATTACAGGGCAGCAGAGAGCTTTGAGAAAAGTGAATCTGAGGACAATAAGGTGGCAGGTTTATCTAGCCCTCTCAGGGGAGGCAGAGATCGTGGTCATTGGTCACTTGACAACTGTCTGGCTCTCCAGGTCTTACTAGGACTGGAGGAAAGGAAGCTCGAGGCTACCCGCCTCCCCTGCCCCACCCCTGCCCTGTACACCCAGGCCTGCCCCAGGGCGTAGACACTGGGGCATCTGGCTGGACAGGAATGGGATGAGCATCGGGAAAAGCCCCAGGGTCAGAGCCAGGGAATCTGAGCCAAATTCAAGTCTAGGGGGCCAGAAACAGGGCTTGGCCAGGGGGATGGGAGCTTAGAGATGCTTCTGGTCACCAGGTAAAAGGGCTGAAGTTTGTTTTTTTTTCCTTGTTGTCTGTGGGCTTGTGGGGGTGTGGCCAAAGGACGAGACAGAACTTCACAAAGGGCAGCCTGGTGTCAGAGGGTGTGTGTGTGTGACTCGGCATCCCAACAGGACCAGATGTTGCACTCACTGGAATAACCTAAGGAGGGCGAACTTACAAAGGTGTGAGAGAGGAATGGGAAGCCCTGAGGGGTGACTCTGCAGCTGGTCAGTGGAGCTGCAGGCCCTTAGGCAGGAGGGAAGTGGGTTCTGAAACCAGGCAGGAGAAAAGTTGTATATTAAAACTTGTGTTGAGAGAGACCGAAGGGCACGGCCGGCCTGGGGTCTTGTCATGGGAGACCATGGGGACCCTGTGACCCTATTCCCCTGTTCTCCTGTCTCCTGTGGTTCCACACTGTCCAAACCAGTGAGAAGTCAGAGAACAGCCGAGCTGGGAGGGGAAGAATGGACAGAAGACATGCACCACAGGGTGACCAGGCAGTCCTATGATGGGAAAGAAACACCCCATTATAAATCAAGAACCCAGTAGGTGCAGTGGTGCACACCTGTAATCCCTGTGGCTTGGGAGGCTGAGGCAGGAGGATCTCAAGTTCAAAGCCAGCCTCTGCAATTTAGCAAGGCCCTAAGCAACTCAGTGAGACCCTGTCCCTAAATAAAATATAAAAAGGGGCTGGGGATGAGGTTTAGTGGGTAAGTATCCCTGAGTTCAATTCCTGTATCCAAAATCAACCACCCAACCAAGAACCCAGTCTTTGGAGATTGGTGTGCCTGCACCTGGTGCGACTCTTTCCTCTGTCCTGCCTGACTGCCTCCGGCACACCGTGTTCCCCTCTGGGTCCGTCCACTTCTTCTCATGCCGCCACCTTCTCTTGTGTGCGTTTCTCTGGCAGCTGCCTGACTGGCCTTCCTGCCTTGCTCCTCCCTCCAGTCTCTGTCAGCCAGGCCACCAATCTTTCCAACATGATTTGATCATGGCATTTCCTTCTGTAAATCGACCTCACTTTCACTTCCCACATGAAGTCCCAATTTTTTAAGAAAATATTTTTAGTTGTAGATGGACACGCCTTGATTTTATTTATTTATTTTTATGTGGTGCTGAGGATGGAACCCGGTGCCTCACACGTGATAGGCAAGTGCTCCACCGGTAAGCCACCACCCCAGCCCCAAGTCCCAATATTTTATCATGCCTTCGGAGGCCTTTACAGCCTGATTTTATGCTAGTTCTATTTCAATTCATCTTTTTCATTCTCAATCTTGCTTCAAAAATTCCTTTTCCCTAGATCTGGCCCATGTAATCCAGACACATAGAACTACTCTCTGCTCTCTCTCTGACCCCAGGGCCTTTGCACATTTTTTTTTCTCTTCCTGAAAATCAGGAAGGCAACTCTAACCTGATGCTTTCTCATTCCTCATTCCTTTGTTGCTAATTGCCTGAGGGTTCAGTGCTGCTCCTCTATGCTTGCATAACACCTTGAGCCTGCCCAAATTGAAAAACAATTCATGGATATTTACTGAGCATCTGTGTTGTTCCAAGCCCTCCCTAACTCAGGCTGAGCTTGGTGCTTGACATGTTCTTACTTTCATTCCTCATCTAACGAACTCTTTACTCATTCTTTGAGTCTCAGCCAAAGTCTTATTTCCCACAGGAGGGTCCCCCCCCCCCCCCCCCCCCGACTAATTCTCTCTCCCAGGCTCCTGTCTGATTTGGTTTATGGATTTCTGTCTCCCTTCTCCTCACGGGAGGGGCCAGGTCTGTTTGGGCCCCTGTTGAGTGTCCATCCTAGTTCAGCGTGTGGCCTGTGCGGGGCACTGACCACCTATGTGGCGAGGGGAGGTGGGGACAGGTGCTGCCATCAGACACATCAGGGAATAAAGGACTCGTGTTCCCAGGGTGGACTCAGGTCTTATGGGGCCTGCAGCTTAGATGACTTGGAAGACTGTCTCTAAGAACAACACAAAGTTACAAGCACAAAATCGGGTATGAAAGCAAACCTTTGTTTAGTGTGTAACAATACCATGAATATCATAAAATATAGAACAATCATGTACTTTTTGTTAATTAACTGCCCGGCACATACTTATCAGACTCCCCCTCTTCACTTGTTGGTTCCATAATATTTTATCACCTCCTTATATGCAACAATTTCCTGTGTAGAGAAAGGAAAGATAATGAAGACTTTTCTCCAGCATAATAAAAATTATATTTAGAAGTCAGGCTCATGGTGCACACCTGTGATCCCGGCTATGCAGGAGGCTGAGGCAGGAGGATCACAAGTTTGAGGCCAGCCCCCCATAACTTAGGAAGAACTTTTCTCAAAAAAAAAAAAAAATCCTATTTATTGTTGATGGTTGGGATGCATAAAACATGTGACTTCACAACCAGACACACTGTTATTTGTAGGAATGCTACAGTTTCGACCTTACAAGCACAGAAATTCGGATAAATCCTATTTGACGCCCAGGAGGCGTCCTTTTTTCTCCAGTGAATCTCATTGCCTCTCTTCAGAGCTGGGACTCATGGAATAGTCCAGCAGTTACTGGAAGCAATGGAGGAGGCGGGGTAGGCTGTCCCAGCTCCTGGTGGCTGGGCCAATAAGCCACCACCAACACCGCCCGCCAACACTCAGCTGCCCTTGTTAGCAGCAAGGAGCCCCAGCTGCCCTCTGGAGGTGGTTCCAATTGGCTCTGATCAGGGAGAGCCAGGTGGGGGCTTTATTAACAGTGACAGCAACTCCATCATTAGAAGAGCAGGTAGAGGGTCACATGGAAACACCATTTCCGAGCACAGAGTAATTACAGTCTTGAACTGCTTGGCTTTCCCAGTTATGCTATGGGGCTGGTTTCTGCCACATTGTCGAGGACTTGGCCTTAGGGATCCCACTCATATTCTTGGAGGCCTTGGGTCCAGGAAGCAGAAGTCGTCTGGATTCCCAAGAGGATGATGGCTATAGGGGTTTCCAGTGCTGACTGTTCAGAACCTAAAATTCTAGGGTGAGAAGGGTGAGCTGCATTTCTAGAACAGAGGGAGACTCAGGCTGGCCAGGGTCTAAACATACTGGAGAACAAGAACCAGTGCCCTTCACACCTGCTGCCACCACTTGGCAGGTGCGGCTCGTCCAAGGCACTCTGGTGCCAGTGCCACCGAGCTCCAGGCAGTGAGCAGGCCTCCCTGGTGCCCGACAGCCCCGGGCTCATGGCTCCGTCACAGGGCTCTGCGCCAAGCCTTTTATTTATTTACTTATCCACCTGTCTTCCAAGAGGGGCTGCCAGCAACTCGAGCACAGTGACCGAGTCATGTTCGTGTTTATATTCTTGGTTTATTTCCTGGCACAGAGCCTGGCACTTGGTCAATAAGAATTGACCAGGCAGAGGAAGGGACAGGAAGACCTGGGTAAGAATAAGATGAACACACTGGGCCTAGAGTTTTGCAGTAGAGATAACATACGAAAGTTTGGGCTCTCTCTTCCTTGGCGCTGCCTACGGAGGTGGCTGCCATCTGTATTCGGCCTCATGACTGCCCTCAGACCTCTCGTGAAGCCCAAAATCGTCAAAAAGAGGACCAAGAAGTTCATCCAGCACCAGTCAGACGGATAAGTCAAAATTAAGCACAACTGGCGGAAACCCAGAGGTATTGACAACAGGGCCCAGAGAAGATTCAAGGGCCAGATCCTGATGCCCAACATCGGTTATGTGAGCAGCAAGAAGACAAAGCACATGCTGCCCAGTGTCTTCCGGAAGTTCCTGGTCCACAATGTCAAGGAGCTGGAAGTGCTGCTCATGTGCAACAAATCACTGAACTGCGATTGCTCACAAGAATCACAGTCCTCCAAGAATTACAAAGCCATCGTGGAAAGAGCAGCCCAACTGGCCATCAGAGTCACCAATCTCAATGCCAGGCTGCGCAGGGAAGAAAACGAATAGATAGTTCATGGGCAGGTTTTTTGTGTGCTTAAATAAAACATAAAAACCATAAAAAAAAAAAAAGAAAGAAAGAAAGAAAGTTTGGCTTTTGGATTCAAAGGGGTTCAAATTCCAGCTCCACTGCTATGTTAATGAGGATTTAGTGAGGCCGTAAATGACAGACATCCCCAAACAATACTGGGTTAAACAAGGTAGAAGCTTACTTCAAGTCCAGAGGTGATCCCCTCAAGACTGCTGAGTGGACCAGGCTCCTGCTCCCGTGTGGCTCTGCTTGTGGCCTTAGTCACATCACCCTCCAGCTCCACTGTCCTGTCTGCATTCCACTGGAAGGAGGAAAGAAGAGGAGTCGCATGGACTGCCTTGCCTCTCTGTGGCCCACAATATAGCCACATGAACACGCCTGGCTTCAACTGTCAGGGAGTGCAGTCTTTTTTTTTTTTTTTTTTTAGTAGCTCTTACAATTACTATATTTATTGAATTAAAATGAAGTTCAGAAGCAGAACTATAGTATCAGCCAAGATAAAAATTAAATAACCTAAAAGGTAGTGTCAATGATTATTAGAAATAAAATTAAAAATTTAAAAAGGACACATCTCACGGTACTTTTCCATTTCAATACTTCTAAAGTGTATGGCTTCTAGTCAATTGTCTAGTGTCTTTAAAACTCACTGGAAAAAAAATAAGTACAAACTACACAAATGAAATTATAGATCCCCATAAACTATCAACTCAGGCAGAGGTTCCTATAATACATCATCATCACAAGAATTTTCTTGAGATTTTTGTTTGTTTGTTTGTTTTAATGAGGGAATGCAATCTTAATCTGCAAGGACAAGTGCTCAGCTAGAAATGGGGGTCTTGCCAGGCTTTACACACCTGTAATCTCAGAGGTTCAGGAGACTGAGGCAGGAGGATCACAAGTTCAAAACCAGCCTCAGCAGCTTAGCAACCTAACACAGGCCCAGTCTCTAAATAAAATATTTTAAAAAGGGCTGGGGATGTTGCTCAATGATTAAGTGCCCCTGGGTTCAATCCCTGGCACCAAAAAAAGAAAAAAGAAAATAAAAGAAATGGGGATCTATTATTTTACAGGAAGGAAATATTTGATTTTAAAGGAAAATAGTGTCTGCCATACTTTTCTGATTCTCAGTTTCCTCTTCAAGAGTTAAAGGAATGTACACGAACACCTCAGTGAGGTGCCTGGCATTTACTAAGGGTTCAGTTATTATTATTTTACGTTGGTTGTCTCAAGGCTGGCAGGAAAGGTGTCTGTTGCAGGGAGCCTGTACACTCAAGTCAGCCTGCCTGAATCTGAGTCTTAACTAGTAGTGCCCCTCACCTGCTCTGTGACTTGGGTTTAATTACTTGATCCTTCTGAGCCTCAGTTTTCTCACCTATAGAATGTGGGTAGTAATAATTCTTTTTTCATAAAGTTGTAAGGATTATTTGAGTTACTGTGTAAAACACGAATACTGTTTAGCCTACTACTAAGCAAGAACTACTTTTAAGAGTTGGCCGTTTCTGTTATTACTAGTTGAGGCAAACAGAGTGACCTTGGGACCATCCTTGAAGAGGATGATGGAGAAGTTTCCATAGGATTCTTTCTGTCCCACCACTAAACTTCAAAACTGAACTCATTCTAAGGAGTGGGACTATTAGCTATAACCAGGAGGCAATAAATGAGCTTGGCCTACCGTGACTGCATTAATATGCTTGCATCTTGAATTCTCTCCAACAGAGCTGACCTTAAAAGCAATGGGAACATCCTCTGCCTTCCTGCTTGTTTTCACTTCCTGAAGCTGTCAGCAATTCTCATCTCCAGAGTATTTTTCCCAAAGGAGTTAGGCTAGAAGGTTCAGGGCCAGGAATCCCTATTGGCACGGGAAGGACTGGGGGAGGGGGCGGTGCTGAGCTGCATTGGGACTGGGACTGCCGGTCCCCTCAGGCAGAAGTTGCCTCGGAGCAAAAAGAGCTAGCATAAGGTCAGCCAGACTGCAGCTTGATGAAACCAGCAAAACACTCCATTTCTTTTCTGCTCCGTCTCCTGGGATTAGTGGTTAGGTCCCAGCATATCCTGGGCGTTTGTTCTTAGGAGGCCTAAGGCTCAGAGGAGTGTAAGACTTAGAGGCACAGAGCTTTCCAGGTAGCTCACTGTCACTTCTACTTGTGGCAGGGGCCAAATTGGGACCCTGTGCCATTTACCTTCTTCCCAGAGTGCTTTCCACCTCAGTGCCAGCTAAGTGACTGTCAGGGACCCTGAGGCCTTTCAGGATGCTGATGGTTCCATCCATCTGCAGGGGACTCCTTGGTGATCCACCTGTAAACAGAGTCACTGTTTGATACCAGAAAACCCCCAGCTAAACCAAGAATCTACTGCTTTCCTGCTGTCTGCAAGAGGATGTGTCACTCGAAGCGAAAAATTGGAAACAACCTAAATGACTAAGGAAAGGAGAACTTTGGTTGGGCAGATGATGATTCCATCCCTTCGGGTGATATTATGCGACCATTAAAAAATATAATCATGAAGATTATGTGATGACTTGGAAAGATTGCTTATATTATGGTGTTAGATGAAAATATAAAATCTCATTTTTGTCATGAGTGTAAAAATTCTGTTATTTGGACAAGTAACACCAAAAAAGAAAAAAAAAATGGGAGTGGTAGTTTTATGTACCTTTTATTATTCTGATATCTCTCCCTGTGATTGTGCACTAGATTTAAAAAGTCACTTTAAAATCGTGTTCAATACCCTATCATGTACTTCCACCCCTGGATCCACCCACAAAAGAGGAAAAAAGAACCTGAACTGTTGGAATTTGCATCTGGCTCCCTTTTAATCAATAGTCTCAGGAAAAGACATGACTATTTAAAAAAGAAAGCAAAGCCCAGGTGACTGGGTTCCCTGGTCAGAACTCCTTTCAGTAGATAGTGACTGATGCAAGCAGGTCCTCAGGGCCCTGGCCAGCTCCACCCCTGCAGCGAGGCTGTAAATAACCTAGACTCTGGATCACCTCCAGGAGGCCCTCAAGGTGGGGTAACTACTCTGAATGGAGCAAGGCTCCAGGAAGGTTCTTGATTCTTTGGGTTTTGGAGCGTGAACAAGAGAAATAAGAAATCATCACTTCACAATGACCCAAGTTTCAAGAGCAACTTGAATAGGATCATGGTTTAGATTTTAAATGTCCCCCAAGAGCTCATATCCTAAAGTCTTGGTTGTCAGCTTGTGGAGTTATTGGGAGGAGGTGGGCCTAGTGGAAGGAAGTTAGGGCACTGGGGCATGCCCTTAAAGGGAATATGGAGACCCTTGCTCTTTTGCTTCCCAGCAGCCATGAGGTGAGCAGTGTCCTCCTCCATGCTTTCTTGTTCCTGTTCCCACCATGATGTAGGCCTCACCACAGACCCCAAAACAATGGAGCCAATCAACCATGGAATGAAACCTCTGAAACTATGAGCCAAAATGAACCCTTTCTCCTTTTAAGCTGATTTTCTTAGTTATTTTGTCACAGCAACAGAAAACTTACTAACACAAATACCATTCTTGCTACCAACTCATTGTGTAAGCCTGAGCGCATCACTCAGTCTCTCTCCAAATTAAAGGACCCAAATCTAACCTGCCTCTAGATGACTGATGGGCAGAAACATACAGAAACAATGGTGCTGAGCACTTTACAAATAGGAAGTAGAGTCCATTGTAAGCACATGAGATCTGGAGTCAGAGAGTCTAGGTTCAAGTCAAGACTTGTCACCTATGCATAACATGAGTTTATGCTACTAGCTTCTTAATCTCAATTTCCTATCAATAAAATAGGGATAATACTCAACTCGACTGGATTGTTGGGAAAAGTAAATTTATGAGTAAAAGCTTTGTGAATTGTGAAGCATGTGTATTAAGTTGCTAGGGCTACCATGATAAAATTCCACATCTGGCTTAAAAAACAGATATATATTTTCTCACAATTCTGGAGGTTATAGATATTGGAGATAAAGGTGTCTGCAGGGTTGGTTTATTTCAAAGCCTCTCTTCTTGGCTTATAGATGGCCCCCTTCTCTCTGTGCATGGTCTCTCTCTGTGAGCATCTGTCTTCTAATATCTTTGAGGACACCAGCCATATTGGACTAGGGCCCACCCTAATGACCTCCTTTTAACTTAATTACCTCTTTAAAGCCATGTCTCCAAATATACTTATGTTCTGTGGTCCTGGGGCTTAGGACATTAACATATGAATTTGGAGGGTGGAGCACAATTTGGCTTATCAAAGAACAATATAAATATTTTTCTTGATTTGCCCAGGACTGCCTATGGTGGGCATTTAGAACCCAGTGGGAGATAGCCTTACTGACCGTTTTCCATAGCAGCATCATAGAGAGAGGCAGGAGGAGATACCTGCCAAAACTGAGTTTATTCCTGCTGCTATGGGGCAGGGATCTTCCAAGGCTGTACTGTCTCCAGTCTTGTTCAGCAAATAAATGAGCTGTCTTCCCTTTGGCTTGGAATGCCTTTTTGTAGGAAAGTAGTTGTCAAATACTCAACAGTTACTAACTGGGGTGAAACAGGTATGTATGGGTTGTGGGCATTTTCTCTCTTTGCATGTGTAAGTGTTTTCTGGAACATTCTATCCAGGTCCTTTAAGGAGCTCTCATCTGCTGAAGGACACATTAAGGACAGGGAGGCCAGGTGGTTTTTCCTCAGACTTTTTCCTCAAGTATTTGCTTTCACCTGCTGGGAAAGGGCCTTTGAAGGGCCTCCTTGGTGCCTAGGGCTATGCCTACCCCTAGACTAAGCATTCCTTCTAGGTGCTAGGACTGGGAGGAATGTACAGATTAGCTGGGCCTGTTTGGTAAACATGGACAGGAACCCACAAGGAGGAGGGAGCCTGCGGGGTCAGGGGCTAGGGTGCATTTGTGCCAGTGCTTATGGGGCAGAGCAGAGGGGGGACCCCCTCAGGCCGGGGATGGCAGGCTGTTTATCATCTATGATATTTTGGTTCTTCATGGATGCGCGGTAGAAACACACCCAGGGAACCTGCAAGCCATCCCTGAGTGGACAGATGCCCTTCTGCTCTGCAATACACTGGCTACAGTTCCCAGTACCTCAAAGATGGTGGGGAAAGGGTTCAGTGTTCTTCACGGGACCTGGATTTCAATATAAGGCCAATAAATTTCACCCTTTTAATGAATATATAGAATTTATCCTAGCAGACTCTAGCTCTATTAGTATACCCACCTCCAAAGTTGGTCTCTGCTGTTGTCCAGAAGCAGAAGACATTCGTTGCTTTCACCTACCTTGCCTCCTCCTTCTGGAACCATCTCTTCTTGAGAACAAATACATTTTCCATTTCACATAAGCCCCTTTCCTATTCCAACCCAGGTTTCTGTCACCTGGATTGGAAGACTCCTGACTGTTGCAGCAGGGTTTGTACAAAGCCTCCTCCAAGCCTTTCTTGTGCTTGGCCCATTGTGTTGACCCTTTGCTGGAACTCTGGTTCTTGCAGAACTAATTATGGGCGGAGTGTGGGGAGTAAATTCCCCTGGTGATCAGGGTACAAGGTTTTGCAACTTTTAGTAGATATTACTTCTCAGGAGCACTTTCTTTGAGGGAAACTACAGACAAGAGAATCCTTAAGCACTTGAATCCTTCTCTCTCTGTCTTTGACCTTTAAACTCTGGTTTTTAGTTCTTCCTTTCCAAGGGTATATTTCAAACTATCCCTTTGAATCTCCCAGGACTATACCAAACACAGGACAGGAAACCAATTTTAGTCCCAAAGGTGTGTGTGTGTGTGTGTGTGTGTGTGTGTGTGTGTGTGTGTGTGTGTATGCGTGCGTGCACACAGTTCCAGAGGTCAAAACCAGGCCTCACACATGCTAGGCTGCATGGTCATACTGCACTGCATTTTTGGAGATTGCTTTGATTGGACTCTTGAGTATCCACCAAAGGTCTGTGTGTTAAAGTCTTCATCTCCAGCTTGACATTATTCAGAGACTGCAGAACCTTTAAAAGGTGGGGTCTAATGGGAGGTCTTCAGGTCATTGGGGGTGTGCCCCTGAAGGAAGTATGGAACTACTCTTTTCTTTTTCCTCTCTTTTTTGCTTCTCAGTCATGAGGTGAGCAGTTCTGTTCTGCCATGTGCTCCTACCATGATGTGCTGCAGTGTCACAGGCCCAGAAGGAATAGGGCTAACCAATCATGAACTGAAACTGCCCAAACTGTGAGCTCAAATAAATCTTTTCCCTTTATAAGTTGATCATTTCAGGTATTTGTTCCATAGTAATGAAAAACTGAATAGCACAGAGATGAATGGTGGGGTCATGTGGAATGAGGATCTTTGACCTCAGGGCAATGAAACCCATCTTCATAACTCTGTCAACCCATAATATCAACCTAGTGCCATCTCTGAATTATGTTGTTATCCATTGTCCATTTTACATGCATGTCATTCCAATCTCAAAAACATCTCAGCTCCTTTTACTGAATGTCTTTTTGTTTGCATGACTCTAAATCTGAAGGAGTCTGCAGAATGACCCCACAGTTTATATTTGGGTTTGATTTGGGACTGGGGCTCAGTCCACTGATCTGCTGAGGGAAATGGCTTCCCTTCTGATATTCGTTTTTGTTAGGGCTTGCAAAATGAGAGTCTGCTCCGACTCCAAGGTCTTAATGCAGCTTTTCTAACTCAATTTTCAGAGGTAATAGCAGAATCACCCCGGAATATTTGATCTGCAGTATCCTGGGTTTCCTTTTGCACAAGGTATTTGGCACTGGCTCCCCTCTGCTCTGTAGGCCTGGCAGCTTGGGCTTCTCTTCCTGCTGTGTGACACAGCATGAGGGTTTGGACAGGAGCCTATTATCCTTCCCTTAATGTTTTTGTTTGTGTTACTGTCAAATATCATCTTCTTAAAGGTTGAGTCCTGGCCTTTCTTAAGAGCAGATTTTTTTTTTTTTTTTTTTTTAATGGCTATGTGTCTTAGACCCTATCTGTAGGAGATGCCTTTTATTATTGATGAAGATATCCTATTCCAGCGTACACGAGTCACCTGCCTAGCCAGGTCAGGAGCTGGGAACCCCTCTCCAGGCTGTGTTCAGCCTCTGGCCTCACAGTGATGTGAATACAAAGTGGTCTTCATGGCAGGTGTTGAGCACACGGGCCGCAACCTGAGTGCAGCTGACGTCATGTAAAAAGAACGGGTGCCCTTTCGGCTTTGGCTGCTGGCATTCTGGCTCATCTGAGAAGGAACAGCCGTGAGAAGACCTGGGCTAGTGACCCCTATGTTTTGTCCTTTTGTTTCTTTTGAGATTAACAATGCTTATAATTTGTTGAGGGTCTATTAATGTCGAGATACTTAAAGCGCTTGGCATGTGTTATAGTTTGTACACTTCAAGAGAATTTTACAGCATATTGTTCCCATTTTACAAATAAATAAACTGGGAGAATACCTGAAGAAATTAAAAGACTTTTATGAAACCAGAGGTGGCCCTGGGCTCTAGAAAATTGGCAGGTGGCCAGCACACAGGTGGCCTGCTGCCCCTAGAAGTTAGGAAACAGAGATTCTGGGACAGGCTCCAAGAAGGTGGCCATGTGAGAACTTCCCTAATTCCTGGCGCTCCAGAGGGAGGCAGCTCACCCCCAGCCAGACCCAGTCCTGGTGGAGGTAGGGGAAGGGGGAGATCACCCTCCTGAAATGGCTGCTGATTTAATGTTAGATTGTGTAGGTTAGGCCAGTTCTTTTTGTTAACATAATTTTGTGCCCATGAGTCTTGCAAGATGGGGGCCTGAGGTAAAACTATCCATTGGTTTCTTGTTATTGTGACTCCCAGGCATTACACATGCTAAACAAAGCAAAAATCTTCTTAACCTGAGCCCCTTGGGCCAGTCAGCAGAGGCTGCTGTCCTTTCCTAGTCCCAAAGGTGAGTTACACTCTTGAATAGCTCTGAGTCATCAACTTCATTGTCAATGAAGTGTCAGCGGGTCAGGGTGACATGCAGGGTGAACTATTGACTCTTAAATTCTATAGCAAAAATCCTTTTAATTGTTTTGACAGAGGGTGGGGAAGCTAGGATGTGGCAACCAGGCCCAAGAAGTCTAGGGACCACCGCTGTTCTTTATTTTTCTGTGTGAGGGTCTTGTAGCATCAGAGCATCTTTCCACCTGCAGAAGGCACGTGAGAGTCAGAAATGGGAATATGGACACCTCAGTGGGTGCAGGCTCACCTGGGAGGAGGTCTGCCAGGAGGGTGGGATCAGCACCCAGGCACAGTCATTGGCCAGCGTCAATGTACTGAGTGAGCTAATGGCGATGGGGAGGAACTCGCTCTGCAAACACTCGTTTTACCTGTGGAGACTCTCCAGGTGCAGCGTGGTGAGGTATGAGACCCAGGGCAGCCACAGTGCAAAACAGGGATCTGCTCTCTTTGGCTGTGCCATGTTACTTGAAAATCCTTCTTATCTTTCCATAGGGCCACAGCAGTTCACCTTTCTCTCTTCTTTAGTGCCTGGTTATGGCTGGTTTGGGGAAATCATTCAGGGATCTCTTTCTCCTGGGGGACACACTTGAGCCAATATTAGAGCACATCTGCCTTTGGGGTTTTTCCATCTGGAGGACCAGGTAGCCCTTTGTCCTCAGCCTCATTTCACTCTTTCTTCTTTCATTCTACTTCCAATTCTCACCCTGGTCCACATAAAATTTTGTAAGCTGGAAAAAGAAGGCCTCTTTGGGCAGGTATAGCCTGTGCTGGGCTGCATGGCTTGATGCAGGTGATGGGTGGGATTTCTATCCTGTTTCTCCCTCCGTGAGTGAGCTTGTTCAATAAATGCCCTGCAATACTGAATGTGGTGACCTTGCTAATGATTGTCATTTTCTTACCTTATGTTTCAAAGGTAAGCTGCAGAAAGCCTTCCAGAAGCAAGGTGAGGAGTTAATAAGACATATCTGCGATATATCTGGGTAGGCCATTGCTGCTCTGCTAAGTTGAAAGGAGCAGGTGGTCCTGAGATGAATGGGTCTCTATAGCTGGTAAGGGAGCAGGTAAGACCCTGGGGGAGGCTGCTTTAGAAAAGCAATATGCTGAGCAGGGTGGGCTGCATGGTAACTGCAGGTCAGGCCTCTGGAGAGAAGGTGAGTCTGGGCCTTGGCAGGAATTCAGCGTGGATTTTGACAGGCTCAGATGTGAAGATTTTAGAGCAGGAACGGTGATGTGATTTGATGCAGTCAGATGACAGCTGATAGAGACAGTAAAAGCTGCACTACCTGACCGGAGCCAGAGCCTTAGGAAAGGCAAGAGGGAGAAGAAGGAGAGAGGCAGATGGTGGGCTAATAATGGTACATGGCCACTGTCTGGGGGATTCAACTTTATCTGTGCTCACTTTGTTATAATGTATCACTTCCTCCATTCAGTAAGCATTTACCGAGATCCTCCTGGATGCCAGGCACTATGACACAGAGATAAGCACACAGTTCCAGGGGAACACAAACGGGTAAAGCAATAGTCACTGCTTGCCACACTCTAATAGAAGGTGCCGTGGTGGCACAGAGAGGGCTTTGGAGTCAGTAGTGGGGAAAAGTGTGATGGCACCTTAAGGCATCCTGCCTTAAGCAAGTGTGTGGAGAAGAGTGCCCTTTGCTGAGCCATGGAACACACATGTCACAAACAGATGAAGAACACACATGAAGCAAGCTTGGTGGGTGGAAGAATACGAGTTGACTGTGGGCATGTTGCATCTGGGCTTGGACAAGTGACCAGCAATAGAGAGAGCTGCCCCTGGAAGGCAGGTTCCAGGAGGACAGGGCTTTTAGCCAGCTCGGCCCAACCTGCATCCCCAGGACCTGCAGGAGTGTCTGGCACCCAGGAGGTGCTGCCACTCTCTGTAGAATGGGTCTATAACTCAGATGTGGGGGTACCTCATCTCTGGAAGGCCTCACTCACTTTCCCATATCCATCTTGGTGCTGTACTTGGTGGTTTATAGCACTTTCTGTTCCCCCAACCCCCAAACAGAGCCAACTCCACAGCGCATTCATGAACTGTGCTTGTCGTACAGGAGGTACGCTATATTCATCAATGATGGATGTGGGAAGCCGTCCTTATTTAGCAGAATCAGATTAGGTTGAGCCATGGGACCCAGAGAGCTGGCTTCTAGGAACTGCCAGGAAGCATGTGGCTGCGTGGGAGAGGTTCCCTGTCTCCTTCTGTAATTTTCCCCCTAAGACAATGGTTTCCCTAACTCCACCTTATCCTGTCCATCACAGAAGAAGCTCCTCCCGGTCCTTGCCCCCTTTACCTGTATATTATAACTAAAGGAGAGTTGAGCGACTCGGTTGTTGTAAAGAGGCCAGAGTAGGTACAGCCAGACGCGTCACGCCCCCTCTCATAAGAAGAGAATTGGCTCCTGTGTGTTTATTGAGGAGATAAGTTTTTTGGGTAACAGATAGAAAAACAGCCAACATCCTCCTCCAGCAGTCAACCCTTTCCTCCCCCACGCAGAATGTGGCAGAGAGGACCCCGACAGATAGACATTAATTAACATTACTAATATTAATATAGTATCAACAATAAATATATCAACTATCATGATAGATAGTATATATAGATACATAATATTAGGTAACATGCCAAAGATTTCAAGGGGAGTTAGGGAATAATAACAACACCAGATAGTATTGTCTTTTTTTTTTTTTTTTGCTGTTATCATTTTTTTTTATTTTATTGTAAACAAATGGGATACATGTTGTTTCTCTGTTTGTACATGGCATAAAGGCATACCATTTGTGTAATCATAAATTTACATAGAGTAATGTTGTTTGATTCATTCTGTTATTTTTTCCCTTCCCCTCACCCCTCCCACTCCTCTTTTCCTTCTATACAGAGCTTCCTTCCTTCATACTTGCCCCCCTCCCTAACCCTAACTCTAACCCTAACACTAACCCTTCCCTCCCCCCATTATGTGTCATCATCCACTTATTAGCGATATCATTCGTCCTTTGGCTTTTTCAGATTGGCTTATCTCACTTAGCATGATATTCTCCAATTTCATCCATTTGCCTGCAAATGCCATAATTTTATCATTCTTTATGGCTGAGTAATATTCCATTGTATATATATACCACAGCTTCTTTATCCACTCATCAATTGAAGGGCATCTAGATTGGTTCCACAGTCTGGCTATTGTGAATTGAGCAGCTATGAACATTGATGTGGCTGTATTTCTGTAGTATGCTGATTTTAAGTCCTTTGGGTATAGGCCAAGGAGTGGGATAGCTGGGTCAAATGGAGGGTCCATTCCAAGTTTTCTAAGGAATCTCCACACTGCTTTCCAGAGTGGCTGCACTAATTTGCAGTCCTACCAGCAATGTATGAGTGTACCTTTCTCCCCACATCCTCGCCAACACCTGTTGTTGCTCGTATTCTTGATAATCACCATTCTAATTGGGGTGAGATGGAATCTTAGGGTGGTTTTGATTTGCATTTCTCTTATTACTAAAGATGGTGAACATTTTTCCATATGTTTGTTGATTGCTTGTAGATCTTCTGTTCTGGGAATTGAACCCAGGGGTTCTGTACCATTGAACTACATCCCCAGCCCTTTTTCCTTTTTATTTTGAGACAGGGTCTTGCTAAATTGCCTAAGTTGGCCTCAAATTTGTGATCCTCTTGCCTCGAACTCCCAAATTACTGGGATTACAGGCATGTGCTGCTAAGCCTGGCAGAAACCTAAGAGTCTGTACTCCTGCCAGCCATCTTGGCTCCCCTCTTTTTCTTCTAAACTCCTATTAACCGAAATGTTCCTCTTTGGCACTTGGCCTGCATACCCCAGTAGCATCGCAAGCGCCTGGCAGTTCACCGAGCTGTGGGCTCAGAGCCTTCTCTTTGTGGCACTCAGTTTATCCTGCCACAAGTAGATCTGAGGCTCTGGGAACACAGATTTGGGAGCCACGGGAGTGAATGAGGAGGTATGGAGTGGGAGAAGGAGGCGAAGGGGAAGACCCTGTGAGGCACTGCAGATGGAAGACAGGAGAGAGCTTATGCATCCAGATGCCAGTCGGCTCCCTTCCAGCTTGCCAGGCTGTGTGTCTGCTCTGTCACTGCAGACTCAGCTAGTAGCATAGTATCAGGAACCAAGTTTGCAATAAATTGTTTTCAAATGAAGAAAGTTCCTGCCACTTCCACCAAAATGGACCCTCTGCTCTAGTGATTCTTAGGAAATTTCAGTTTTCAAAACATGCCATATTCTTTTTTTAATCTATTTTTGTCCAGTCGCTCAACAGGCCCATTTCCCACATTTTAGGTTTTGGTTATTTGCAGCACCCTGCTAATAGGTACCAAAAATATGTGGACATATGGTAGAATCGCCACAGGCCGCTATCAGAATAAGCACCTTGAGGGCCAGGACAGAGTTTTGGCCCCTGTCTCAGCCAATCCTCCCTGGGACCAAGTCACCAGCCTGCACCAGCCCACAGACACCTCCTTGAACCCTGGTATTACAATATGTATGCAGCTAAAGCCATACTACAGCCGACGGGCGGAGGTCAGAAACAGAGGGGAAGCAATGGTCCTTCAGCCCTGCGGGGACCTTGATACTGGAAAGTTTCCAGGGGAGACTGCCGTGGTGGTTACGGAAGCCCAGGATCCTCCCCAGGGTGCTACCTTTTAAAGGACTAATTCCACTGTTAGTAACTGCCCCCAGATGGAACGCGGAGGCTTTACAGGAAAGCTATTCCATCCCTCCTCTGTTCCTCATCTTCCCTCAGATTGCCTAACCCATCCCTCCAAAGAGTTCCATAGTCACAAGTTCATTTCTCAGGCCTAAAACCTTTTGGCACCAGAACATATAAACATGACTGGGAAGGCGCTCAGGGCCATGCCAGTGTCAGGGAGAGCCTGGCTGTGCAGTCTTCTGTTGGCAGCAGGTTTCTATGGGAAAAAAGAGAAGAGGAAGCCATTGAGGATGTTCAGAGGAGAGGGTGGCTGGACCAGAGCAGCCATATCAAGGAGCAAAGACAATCAAGAATTTGGGGATTTGGGGCCCAGTGTGGTGGTGCACACCTGTAATCTCAGTGACTGTGGAGGATGAGGTAGGAGCATTGCAAATTCAAGGCCAGACTCAGCAACTTAGTGAGACGCTGCCTTAAAATAATGTAACTCAGTGGTAAAGCACTTGCCTAGCATGTGTGAGGCCCTGAGTTTGATTCCTTGTACTGCAGAAAATAATAATAATCATAATAATTTTTTAAAAAAGAAAAGGGATTTGAGGATTTCAGAAATTCTTAAATCCTTCATGTCTTTCACAAGTCTTGGGGAGGTTGCTCTGGAGTTTTGTGGCATCTCCTTCATCTGTTTGCTCACTTGTCATCAGCAAAGCAGTGGGACATTTCATTCACTTGTTAGTGAACTTATCAGTGACTGTGGTGAGGTCAGGCAGCACCAGGGGCCAGACCCAGGTGAAAGGGCCAAACATTTGTCACTCTAGAAACCAAGGTCAAGTTCCAAGCTGCCCTCAATCTAACCTGCCTCACAGATTGGGAAGTGTAAGCCTTTGTAGCTGGACAAAACTGAATTCAAGCCTGGCCCTACTCCTCACTAGCTGTGTGGGCTTGAACAAGTTTATTACCCTCTCTGAACCATAATCCGCATTCGTAAAGTGATGATCATTGATACCTAACCCAGAGGGCTGTAATGACAGTAAATGAGAAAAAGTTTGTAATGTACTTAATGTTGGGTCTGAGACACAGTAGAGACTCAAAGATAGTTGTCTCCCTCCTTCTTCCCTCTTGGCTCTGTCTTTCTGCATTTCATTAATATGATCCTTATGGTTTTCCTAGAATATTTTGACCCTGAATTATCCACTATTGAGAACCCTCAAGGAGGGGTGCAATGTGTAATGAGGAACTTCCAGGGCCATAAAAGTCATATTATTTTTCTATGCTCATGTATAACCATCAATCAATCGGTTCTAGGAAAAAGCCGGTGTGTACAGCCGTGAGACACCAGCAGCCTTCTCTCTTTCTTCAGATTGCATTTTATTTTATTAAGAGTGGAACAATGAGCCTAATTTCTTTCCTTGGATACTAAAAGAGACAAATTAGCCCAAAGGAAATTCTGCTGAGACTGTACTTAGCCCTTGTGATCCTGAGCCCCAAGATGTAGCCGTCCTCATGACCTTGAGAAGCCACAGACCAGCCATGGCTGGATCGCAGCCCGATGTGCTCACAGCTGGGTCAGTAGCGTGAGAGCCCCCAGGCCAGGCCAGGGCTTGCCAGCAGAGCAGCACATGTAAAATTAGAGTGACCCTGGGCCTTCGTTCAGAACAAGCCGTCCTCCTGAGCATCGCATGCTGCTTGGGGACTCGCTGCCGCACTGGTTGTGAGGACTATCACCTGCCCTGTCACCTTCACCTCAATCAAGTGGGATGGGCAGGGTTAGAGGTGGGGGCAAGAGCAGGACTACAGCATGGTCTCTACCGTCTGGGATCATTCAGCACAATTTGGATCAGGGGTTCTAAAAATCTCTGATGGAATTGGAAATCAGGGGGAGTATGAACTTTACCTCTGAAACATGTTTTCATGTGTAAAATGAGGTTAGGCATAAGGGAACCAATTGGGTCAGAGCACACAGAGGACACAGTCCTACTAATAAAGAGGTGTGAGCAGACCATGATGGTGGCAGGCGTCTAGATGCTTCGTGGAGGAGATGTGAAGAATGCCAGTGCACAAAGACCAGGAAAGGCGTTCCTTGCAGAAGGGACAAGCGTAAGCCAATGCCTGGAAGGAGGGAGCACAGGTGTGTTAAGGGAATGGGACGATCAAGTGAGGCTGGATCTGGTGGAAGCACTGAGCACTCGTAACTGGGTCCTATTCTGTCTCTTAGAGTCCTCGCCATTAACAGACGTGGACTGAGGTTGCAGTGAATTGCCTGTCCCCTCAGTCAGGCCACTGGCCAGGGGGATGTGAGCCCTTAGCATGCATCCGCTTGGCAGTGATTGCTCAGGAAGGCCAGAAAAGCAGGTAGGGGTTAGGGAGGCAGGAAAGACCCCGGGAAGAGGGTGCCTCCCAGAAGCTCCATTTTGTCCTAGGAGGAGAGCATGCTGGGAGTCAGGTATGCAGAGGGGAAAGCAGCCTACCATCAGCAGCTGACAGCTCCCCAGGATGATGCTCCTTCACCTGCTTGCTCCTTGGTTCTCTGTTGAAACAAGTCTATGGCAGAATTATCAGCAGGGAAAAATTAATACTAAGAGGCACCCCAAGGGATCTCCTGTATTCCAGACATGCTCTTCCTTCTCTGCATTGTGAGGAGTAGTCTGATTTCCCCTTGGTCGTCCAGATCAATTGTCAGCAGGAGAAGATTTAATTCGACATTGATTCCATGAGCATGTCAGCCTAGTGTTATTTTAGGTTCTAGGGGAGACTTGGCTTTTCCCTAGATTAAGCTTGTGCCTAAGTTGGAGCCATCCTAGAATCCAGGTATGTCCAGAATGACAGGCAGATAGGCCTCGGAGGGCTTATGGAGCTGACTGGGGAAAATGTGTCCCAAAGGCAGGAGTGTAGCTCATTCATTTGGTTCACATAATGGCCTTTAAAGCAGGAAAGGGTGAATTTGAGGTCTGTTATTGGGCAGCCTCTGAAACTCAGACTGAGGGGACTGTAATCATGAGAGCAGGCAGCAGCAGCCACGGTGCCCATTTATGAAGCACTTAGGCTGTACCAGGTGCTGTGCTAAGCACTTTCATACCATCCATCATTAAATCTGCAACACTGCCAGGTGTGGACGAGTAATGTCAGATAAGAAGGGCTTAGAAAGGTTAAGTCACTTGGGCAGAGGGAGTTGGTGCTTGAACCCCTCTGCCAGACTCTCCCTCTAAGCATCAGATATGAGCATGGGAAAAGAAAAGAACCAAAATATGAAACACCAGGTCACTAAAGCTAGCAGCTTCTAGCAGACAGGTTTTGCAAGAGGGAAGCCAGGACTCCAGCTGCCTTGGCCAAGACCAAAGGGACTCAGTAGTAGTAACTGAGTGCTCTGCACAGTGCAGCTGAGCAAGGACAGGGGACAATGCAGATACCTCCTAACAGTTGAGAGAAAGCATCTGTGGTCTGACAATTTGAGATACCACCAAAGGACTTCCAGGGTCACACTGACTAGGAACCTTCACCATGTAAGTTCTCATCTCACAGTGGAAGGTAGGTATGTGGGAGAGATCATGGGGGTAGAGGAAGATTATGCCTGGGTGCTGAAATTGGGTGGGTGGGATTTCCTGCAGATCATCTCTTCTCTCAGGCACTGCCCTCTCCTCTTTAAAGTGCTTTTTAAAATGCTGATTTCACCTGTTGGCTGTAAGGGTTAAGTGAGATGATATAAATAAAGCAGTCCAGTTCAGTGCTTGATAAACCACACATGCTCAAAAAATATGCATTTTTCTCCCTTCTCCTTCAGAAGAATTTTTAGAGGCTGTGTAGATTTTTTTGAAGCTTTATGTAAATTTATGTGAAGTGACATTCAATGAAATCACTCATCTGTATGATCCCTTTAATTCTACCTGCAGCTTCAGTAAAATTGAAATTTAAATCATACATTTTATTTAATGGTACAACTTAGATGTCAGGGGAAAATGGAGAGAGGAAAGGCAGAAAAAAAAGAGAAAGAAAACCCTATAATAGGAAGAAAAGACCTTGGCACAAAAATAATTATTTGACGGGTGAAAGAACTTTTGTTAAATGGACTCTTATCTCTTTAAAAAAAAAGGACAAATTTACTCTAAAGATTTAGATTCAACTCAGGTTTTGAAAGAACAAATGGCCTCCATTTGGAGCCTGCCATTCTATGTTAAAAATTTTTTGTCTTATAATTTTTTCCTCCATTATTTCTCATGTGTATTATTTTTTCAATGTTATTTGACTGAAGGTTACATATAATTATTAATATTACAAAGAATCATTGGACAAGTATGGAAAAATTGTTTTGGGCTTTAGATTTAACTGCTAAAAAAAAAGATGCCCATCTACATTTTAAAAGATTTTTTAATAGACAATGGATTTAACATATTAAAAATGCTGTAGAAAATAATCAAAAGAACAGAAAATTATAAAAATGAGGGTAAAATTGCATCAAATCCTATTTTCTAAGGATAGTCACTTTTTTTTTAATTTGTAAAAAGTTTTTTAATATTCAGGTTATCAATTTTTTTTTAAATATATTTTTTAGTTGTAGATGGACACAATACCTCTATTTTATTTATTTTATGTGGTGCTGGGGATTGAACCCAGTGCCTCACATGTGCGAGGCAAGTGCTCTACCACTGAGCTACCACCCCAGCCTGGGCTATTCATTTTATATAGGATATACACACACATATATTTGTAATTTGTCCTCTCATTCAAAATTTTAAATGGTACATTTCTTTTAGGTGAGAGAGAAACTTTCATTTTTATATAACTAATCTATCATTGTTTTTTACTTTTTTTTTTTTTTTTTTTTTTTTTTTTTTTTTTGCAGTGCTGGGGATCGAACTCAGGGCCTCACATATGCTGAACAAGCATGTTACCAGTATGCTACACCCAGCCCTCTACTTGAATTTTTTTTATGTTTTAAAGATCTTTCCATTCCAAAATTATGAAAAGTTTTACTTATTTTCTACTATTTTTATGTTTTTTTAAAATTTGAACTCTTGATATTTCTGGATTTTGTTTTTATATTGAAAAATGAGGTTTAGATTCAGGTTTACTTTTTCCAAATAACTAGACAGTATTTTTCACCACCATTTCTTGAATAATCTCTTTCTTTTCTATTGATTTGAAATGTTTCTTTTTAAATGTATTTAATTCCCATATATACTTGGAACTATATAGGAGTTTTGTAGTTTCGTTCATGATTTAGCCATCTTATCTCATAACTTTGGTGACTGGAACTTTTCAAGATATTGTATGTGGGTTTTTTTTGTTTTTGTTTTTTTTTCTTTTCTTTTTTTGTGGTGCTGGGGACTGAACCCAGGGCCTTGTGCATGCTAAAATGTTCTCCCACTGAGCTACACCCCCAGTCCTTAAGATATTTTAATATTTGGTAAGCCAGTTTTGCATATTACTTTTATGGGATGGGAAGATAGAATTAACATATTTTATGAACAAATTACTTTTCAAAACCATATTTAAAAATAAAATGCTGCATATAGGAAGGATGAAAGGAAGGGTAGAGAAAGGTTGGAGAAAGAAGGAAGGGAGGGAGGAGGAAGGGAAAGTGACAGGAGAGAAGAAAAAGAAGAGGAAAAGAGAAAGAATATTTCTTTTTCTATGATTAAAGCACTGAATGTTGAAAGGTTTGCCCTAAGCTATTCTACATCAGAATTACTATCTGAAACTGGCTCAAAGCAAAACCAAAACAGAAGTGGAGAAGACAAACGTCCTGTAAATTAAAATATGTTGAAGAATCGGCACAATTGGTCCCGGGAGAAAACTGCCCCCTCTGAAAATGAATGAGCCAAGTCTCTGTAAGAGTGGAAATAAATTTTTAAAAAGGATTACACCATAAAAGAGAGTCATGCGGGAGGTCAACCCTGTCCCAGAAGTTGCGTGCCTGAGATTCTCTGGGCTGATGGCAATTCCACGGCTCCTTGCCCAGCCTTGAGCGTGTGGACTGAAATGTCATTCTGCAGCAATTGGCCATGGATAGCCTCGCAGCACGGCAGGGCCCACATCAAGAGCCTCACCTCCAGGCGACAACCACAGAGACTGAAGCTTGCCAGAACTCCTGGAGCCTGATTGTGCACAGTCCTGAGCACAGGGGTGCAGAGCTAGCCAAGAGTTAAGAGAGGCCCCCAGTTCTGGTAGCACAGCAGCTGACCAGAACCGACCTCCATGTTTAAATAATTTACTCAGCAAGCAACCTCACAAGCCAGGCCCTGGACACCGTTTTATCTTTGGAAATAATGATGATCTTTCCTCTCGAAAATGTCAAAACCTAGAGCAACATTTTTTCCCTCTATGTGAAATAGAAAGGCTCCATGGGGGGAGGGTGGGTACAAGTTAGGCTTCTGGTTGGGGACATGGACATGATTTCTGGCAATCATGGAGAATGAGATGTGTTTCGATGGCAGAGCTCCCCATTTGGGCTCCAGTCTAGGTCCTTGTGGACATTAGTCTGGTAGGAAAGACAGATGTTCAATAAATAACTAGAGGTAAGGTGGGATATGGAAAGTACAGGGTGCCATCAGGTATACAGTTTTAAATATATCAGAAGTATACAAACAGTGAAAAATTCTTTAAGAATGTATAACAAACTTTTAACAATCATCTGTAGTAGGAAAACGAAGGCCTTTAACTTTCTGAGGTATATATGTATTATTTAAATGTTTTATGACCAGGCTATATTTTGTACTTATGAAAATGCAGACAATAAAAATTAAGTCCAAGGACAAAGCTCACATCTGCTGAGGGAACTTCTTGCGGCATCTTCATCCCATGGCAGAAGGTGGAAGGGCAAAAGAGTGCAAACTGAATATTCTTGAGAGCATGAACAGACCTGGCTTGGATGGGCTTTGCTGAGTCACCTCGCTTTGCTGTGGTGCCTTGATGAAGGTGGGGGTGCAGCACCTCGGCGGATGCGGTGAGCGGCTGCCCTTAGCGGAAGGTCAGCTAGTCCACTACAGCCTGGGTCGTGCTCCCTCGGGTAGCAAGGGTACCCCGTAGATTGAACGAGGTGTCCCCTGAGAACCCTGCGGCATCTTTCCATGATAGGCCTGGACCAAGACTGGTGGGGTCTGACATAGGAACGACAAGGAGTACAGTAAAGGGGGAGCCTTGATGGAACGGGCGGCAAGCCATGAACCATACGGCCTGTGCCTGGAGGACCGACACGGAGCCTCCTTTCCACTTCAGTCAGCGTCTTTCCTCTCCTGGCAGTAGAATTGTGCAAGGTCACCGCACGCTATGCAGAAGTCCTCACGTCCTCCCTTCCCAGCCAGTGCACTCTGCCCATGGTCAGCTTCTGTGGAGGACGTGGTGGGGTTGGCAAGCCTCAGCTCTTCAGAATGCGTAAGCCAGGGCTTCCCCCTCCTTCGTTTTCTTTTTCTGGCTCTGAATAGGCCTGCGCACATAGCAGATGGCTTTCTGATGAGGCCCAAATGCATCCAGTCTTTGGGGAAAAACCTACAGCAAGAAGGACTGTTATTCCAATCTGATAAGGCTTTCTATTTTCAGCTAGAAAAATGAGAGTAAGTAGAAAAGGAAAAAAAAAAAAAAAAAAAAGGAGAGTGAAAGGAACAAAGCAGTCAATACTGCCCTTGCTAGGTGGATTTGGGAGTGGTAATTATGTAGCTCCTGTCTACCTCCAGGCCTCCTTCTCACCAGGTCTCAGAAGATTCCAGGAGACAGTTCCAAGCAGTAAAACAGCGGAAGGTGGCGAGGAGACCACCAACTTCAGGATGGTGATCTCTGAGGAGAGCTGGCAGGGATGGGAAATGAGCAGGGCTGAAAAGGGATCTTCAACCGTTTCTCTAGCTCCCCCCTCCCCCCTTAATTTGGTTTTCTTAAAAAAAACAAACAAATGAGTAGTGGGTAGCTGGGTATTGTTGATTGCTAAGATCAAGGACTACAGAACTAGATACAAGCCTTCCCACTTACAGATGGTGTGACTTTAGCAGATTCCTCAGCTGCTCTCTGTCTCAGTTTCCTCTTCTTTACGATGGAGATCATATCGTGTAGGAGTGTGGTGAATATTGAAAACTTCACTTACTCATTCAACAAATGAATGTCTGCCAGGCACTGTGCTAGGAGCCAGGGATTCAGCGATGATTAATACATGTGGAAATCTTTGGCCTCAGGAAGTACATGTTCTGGAAAGAAAGAGACCTAGAAGCTAAATAATGAAAAATAGAGTGTGTCAGATAGGGATGAGCACTAAGGAGAGAAAATAAAGCAAAAGAAATGGGAAGAGCCAAGGAGGTTGGCATTTTAGATAGGGTGGCCAGGGAAGGGCTCTCTTGAGAAGGTGGCATTGGAGTTAAGCTCAAAGCAGGTGATGACCGTCAAACTCCTGGCAGAATGCCTGGTGCTCATACATGTCAGCTGTTATTTTTATTATCTCTATTTGAAATCTGTCTTTTTTTATGCTAATAATAAAACTTTTTAAATGCCGAAGAAGAAGGGTATATGGACATATTGAAATGAGTGGGAAATATAGCACAGTATCAGAGCATTTTAGGAACTCTAGCTAAGGAACGCTTAGTGGCATCAAGAAACCTTGCCACCCGGTGCTACTGACCTGCAGGGGGACAAAAATTCAGCCATGAGACAAATAATTCAAAGTAATTTGTGCTTTAAAGAGAAAGATACAATAAAAATTTGCAGTCTGTCAGGCATAGTGACACATGCCTATAACCCAAGCTACTTAGGAGGCTGAGGCAGCAGGATCACAAGTTCAAGGCCAGCCTCAGCAAGTTAGTGAGGCCCTAAGCAACTTAGAGAGAGCCTGACTCAAAAAAAAAAAAAAAAAAAAAGACTGGGGATGTGGCTCAGTGGTAAAGCACCCCCTGGGTTCAGTCCCCACTATGGAAGAATAGATAAGTAAATAAAACCATAAAAACCTTTGATTCTTTTTAAAAACTGGTAACAAAAAACTATTGAATGCATGGAACTGGGAATGAACAAGCATTCAATATATAAAGCAAAAATGTAAACAGTAGAATTCTACTGTATTATGATCTTGTTAATGAAGAGGGAAAGAAGGGCAGGAGAATTAGTAAGAGAGAAAAATGAGAAAGAGAATGAAAGAAATACAGAGAATGAACAACAGAAAAACAACAGAAATGTACAAGCTGACACACATCCAGAAATAGGCAGAGAAAGAAAATATAAAATGTTGGAAACATGAAAACATACAGCCAGAGAAAGGCAGAGAGGGAATTCATGGAGTCTGCTAATCCCATCATTTGGCTTTTATAATGTTATCATTAAAAACTAAAATTAGTGCTGTGTTTTGTGACTGCAGGCATTAGGGGATACTGTATCTGTGAAGCTTTCTTTACTGAAAGAATAAATGGAATTAGGAACAAAGGGGGCTTAGGCCCCTGTGGAGGCCCTTATTTTCAGTCAGGGTTTAGGATTGTGCTAGAATGTCCTCAGCAGGTCTCCACATGTCTGGAACTAGGAGATGCTGAGTCCCAACTGGACTGTGCACTGTCCAAGGACCTCTTGCCCCAACCCCATACACCCAAGCCAATAAATTTAGACAGTGAAAAATTTAGTAGCTTGAAAAAAGGGAGCATTTAACCTTGCAAAAAGCACACAGCACTTGTCTAGTTTTTGAACTTGTCGAGCTTTCTTCTTTCTGAGAGCAGATCAACAAATTCACAGGCAGATTTAGTCTGCCATTGTCTAAGAGATTCTGATAACAACAAATAATGCTGGGTATTTTTTCATAGGCTTATTTGCCATTTGATTATCCTCTTCAATGAAATGCCTGTTTATGTGTTTTGTTAATTTTTAATTGCATTATTTGCTAATTGTTGAGTTTTCCAGTTCTTATATTTTGTAAGCAAGTATGTGTATTGAAAATGTTTTCTCACAGTCAAAAAGAAGAAGAAGGAGGAGGAGAGGGAGGAGGAGGAGGAGAAATAATCAGGCACAGAAGGACAAATACGATACATTCACTTACATGTGGTTGCTAATGTTGATCTTGTAGAAGAGAGCAGAAAGTGGTGATCAGAAGATGTGGAAGAAAGGGAAGGATTAACAGAAACAGAGGTACAATGGGCTAGGAGAAATGGCTTCTAAAGTAGAATAAGTATGGTTGACAATGATTGATGGATATTTCAAAATTGTGAAGATTCAGAATGTCCCCCCCCCAAAAAAAAATAAGTGATAAATATTTGACATTCTTTTTTATTTTTGTGGTGCTGGGTATCGAACCCAGGGCCTTGTGCATGTGAGGCAAGCACACTACCAACTGAGCTATGTCCCCAACCTGATAAATATTTGAAAACAAAATATTTGAGGTGGTTGATATTTCAATTGACCTGATCTGATTATGCTTTGTATGCAAGTACTAAAATATCACACAGAAGCCCATAAAAATGTGTAATTGCTATTTGTCAGGAAAAATTATAGGTAAATAAATATTTTGTATCTATTAAAAAAGTTGCAATGATTAAAAAAATGTGGTACTGACATAAAGACATGTAGAATCAATTAATTGGAATGGAGAATTCAGAAATAAATACATGGTTAAAAAACAAAAAAGATTCTGAGGTACAGAATAATAGGATTAAGAATCAAGGCAGGGTGGCACATGCCTGTAATCCCATTGAATCTGGAGGCTGAGGCAGGAGGATCACAAGTTGGAGACCAGCCTCAGCAACTTAGCAAGACCCTGTCTCAAAAAATAAAAAGGACTGGGGATGTAGCTCAGTGGTAAAGTGCCCCTGGGTTTAATCTCCTGTACCAAAAAATAAATAATACATATTAAGGCATAAATCTTCATCCACCACCATGTGGATAAACAGACAATATCACAGTATAAGCTGCAGAGATAACAGGACTGAAGAGCAAAGAGCCAGCATCCTAAGAAAGGTTCTACACAGAAAAACCAAAATGGAAATTCAGGGTAAATGCAAAATGCAAAGCATCATTGGAAAGGAGCCCTGAAAGATGCTTCTGGAGTACATTCTGATCTTAGTTAGGTGAGCTCAGAGCAAGCAGCTGACTCCCTGAGGCCCAGAGGATCTGTGTGTAGGAACAACAGCCAAAGAGAAGATGAGTCCCACAGAATCAAGTCCCACTGTTCAAGGAGACAGTCCAAGAGAAAGTGGAGTAACAAGAGACGAGGCTCATGGGGAGAGTGACGTGGGCACTCATAACCTTCTGGGGGCACACAAATGGATAGTCCAAGGTGTGCAAATACCTACAGAGTCTTTAAATTTCTCATATTCTTAGGTCCAATAAAGCCATATTTAGTATTTTAACTTAAGGAAATAATATAGATAAAAACATAGAAAAGATGAGGTTAAACAAGTCACGGCACATTTATATGTGAATTATTACCCATTTGGAAAACCCTACAAAATTCTATGGACAGGATGAAAATAGCAAAATGAGATAAGGCTTAAAAAACACAGGGGGGAGGCGCCAGCATGTTAGCTGTCAACAAAATTTTAGAGATTTGATAGCAGAGGTAGCATGAACAGGGTCAACACACCAAAAAAGACTGCCAGAGGCTCAGGGGACAGGTAGTGGTGGGAAATCAACTGGCAAAACAATTTGTTCCTCAGAAACCCAGGAAAGTCTCAGGAAAGTAGGATGGTACAGCTGAGGCTGGAAAAGGGTGGATTGCTTGAGAAACTGTAAGAAGCCTCTAGACTCCAAGATAGTATTTTCTCCTACTGTGAGTCCATGCCTTCTCCCACTCGACCCTGCAGGAGCCTACAGGGCCCTCTCTCGAGGTATGAGTGGCTACTTCACTGGGCCCAGCAGAGGTAACGATGAAATGTGAGTTTTCCCTTTTCCTTTTCTCTAGTTTACAAATTATCCACAATACACATACTACTTGCAGTCAGAAAAATACTTCCAAAATTATAAAAGGCAGTATGCTTATAGTAAGGCAAAACTGTAAAAGCACTGGTAGGAGTGAAGTTTAAAGTCTCCTTGGGCCCTCTGTGGAGATAACCCCAATTTAGAGTTGCTTTGTATATCCTTTCAGGAAAAGCTAAGTTTTTAAAAAATGAAAGCAAACAAAAAAAAAAAAAAAAAAAAAGGGGAGATAAAAACCTGGAGATCACCATTTTGTTAAATTCAGAAAAAGGAGCAGAGAGGAGCACTTTGCTGGAAGAGAAGGCTGAGGCAGAAAAAAGAGGAAATGAATTTTATGTTATTTTTCAGATATCGGCTAACATAACGGGGCCTGATGTCTCTAAATTTAGCAACATTGTTAAATCATTGAAGAAATAACTTTTAGCTCAAAAATAAAATTGAAGAAATAATAAATAGTTTATTTCTTCCCTATGATTCAGACATTTGTCCATTAGGCTCTGACTTCCTAGGCTTTTAAATAAAATCTCTGAATGTTTCAGCAGACAAATTTTCATTAACAATTTGTTCATGCAAGTGGACAAATGCCAAAAGAGAGAAAAGATTCTAATGCAGGGACTCCTTACAAACTTTCAATTTATGGTAAAAAAATTTGCCCTCTCTTTCTATTTTTTGTTGTTGTTGTTGTTGTTGTTGTTTGTTTGTTTGTTTTGTTGCCAGGGATTGAACCAGGGGCACTTAACCACTGAGTCACATCCCCAGTTCTTTTTAAAAATATCTAATTTAGAGACAGGGTCTTGCTCAATTGCTTAGGGCCTCACTAAGTTGCTGAGGCTGACTTTGAACTTGAGATCCTCCTGCCCCAGCCTCCCAGCCCCTGGGATTACAGGAGTGCGCCACCATGCCTGGCCTCTTTCTACCTCTAATAATTACATTGTGGAGTTGTCCCCAGCTCTCATTTTGCCTCCACAGTAAAATCACAATTCTTCTCATCTTCTGTAAATACAGAGATTTGCTTTCTGCTGTCGCTACTGGCTATCTGCATGGGGTATCTTGCCAAGGTGAATAATCTTGATTAAATTAAGAATTTCCAAGGTCTTTTATGTACTTAAGGAAATACAGCACATATTAAGTGAAGGTTCGATATGTCTTCTACATAGGTTACTCAGACTATTTCTGAACTCAAATGAGCAAATTCAAAACACTTTAATTTGCCAAGGGATTTCCAGAGACTTCTGCACTTAAATCATGACATTTTGTTAAAAGGAACTATGGGATGGACATAGAAAAAAAATCCCATTATATGGCAAGCTGTACTTTAGAAGATCATTTTTCTTATAATGTTCTGGAGAAGTGTTTTAATACACTTAAGAACCTTGGAAGATTAGAGAAGATAGAGAATGATTTACCTGAAATATTGCAAATAATTTTGTCTTGAACATAAATCCAGTCAGGGGAATTTGGGAGCCTGTTAAACATGTTTTCATTTTACTGGAAGGCAGCAAATCCGTTCACAGAAAATCTGCCACAGAAAAATCACTGAGGTTGCTCTGTGGTTCATTCGGTGTGTTTCGTCTCAGAATTTCTGAGGCATTGAAGCTTATTTTCCACCTAATACGCTGAATTTAAAGCTCTTCTTTTCAGGATTTATTGTGTATACACATGCTTCTGAGATTCCACACCCACCCACGGGAGCATCCTGCAGGTGGGACTGTGGGGGACAAGGTGCCACTCTCCTCCAGGACCCAAAGAGTGAACACACAGCATTATTCTTCATTTTGAGAGAAAGCAGTGAACCGTGGAGCTTGCCCCTTCTGCAGACAAGAGGTGGCCACCTCTCTTCCATTTCTTCTTTACTCCCTTTTATCCCTTTTTCCTTTCCCTTCTTATTCTAGTACCTAAGAGAAGGTCACTTTTTGTAAAATAATTCAAGTTTGGGAAGTAGATAAGAAACTCATTGGTCTAATGAGCTGTGAGAGAATTGGAATGAGGTTAAATCTCATAATGACATAGGTCTGTTCCTGGTTTAAATCCTCCATTCTGGGGCCAGACCTCTGTGTTGGCCTCTGTTCCTTCCTCTTTCAACCATTCCCACCCCACAGCCAGCTGCAGAATTTGTTTATTGAAAAAGATCAATAACTGGGGCTAGAGCTGGGGTAGGGTGTGAGACAGAGGGATGGGAACTGTCTAAGGGGCTTGGGGGAGGGAAGTGAGGGAGAGTAGCAAGAGAGGGTGCTTCTATGGGGTGAGGGGGCATGGAGCTACCCACAGAGAGTCCAGGACCAGAGCCCTGCCCTCCTGCACAAAAGGAGTGTTCAGATCAAGATGCAAATGGCTTCCAAGTAGCACCCCTCAGAGCCTGTCAGTTGGAGAAGAACATAGGCCTGATTGAACATTCTCCAGAATTCCATGTGCGTGTTCAAGCATCTAACAGAAAGGCCTTTTATTTTTTATCCTGGACTATATGCCTTCCTCTCTTTTCCATGATAAGGGATACAATGAAGCTATAACACAAGCAATACAAGTCACTTGCAGCAAAATCAGAAAATATAGGTATGCAAAAAGAAAAATGACATATACTGAAATCTCAGCACCTTGTAAAATCATAATTTAAGACTTTGGCCTATAGACTACCAGATATTTTGTGATGTAAATGGGTATAGAATCAACCCAGAGAGCAGTAAGTCCAGACTGGAACTGGAGGACAGAGTTCCAGGAGAGATGTCACCATTAAAAATGGAACCAATGGATTTCCTAATGTAGTCAACTGCCCAGAGGGGGATTTTACAGCTCCAATACTGGGAAGAATTAGTGCTAGGTAAATGGCAGACCAAGGCAGACAAAATGAAGCAATTGTTACATCTAGGGGGGAAAATGTTATACAAGAAAGGAAATGTTGACATAGTACACCAAGTGGCTCAGCTGTGAGCAGTGTTTTGATTGCATAAGCTGCACTAAATCTTTTTATTGTCCATTTTGAAGTATGGATTCACAGGAAGTTGCAAAGAAAACACAGAGTTTTCCTGTACCCTTTCCCAATGGCTACTTCTTACATAAAGATAATACAATATCAATCAGGAAATTGATGGTACAATGTGTGCATATGCTCTATCCAGAGTCACGTGATCACAACGGCAATTAAGGTGCAGTTATTTCATCACCAACGAGGTCCCTCCTGCTACCCCACCATTCCTAGTGTTACCCTGGCAACTAGTCTGTTCTCCAGCTATAATTTATATAAATGAATTTTATGTAAACTTATTTATATAAATAATTTATATAAATGAATTCAAACATGATGTGCACCTTTGAGCATGACTTTGTCATTCAAACATTCTGCCCTTGAGATCCATAGAATTTGCTCCTTTTTTATTGTTGAGTAAAATTCAGCTAAATACTGTTTAAAATAAAAATTGCAATATAATACCTGACCAGTCAGAACAAGAATTCTGAAAGAACTGCAGTGATGATAATAGCTAACGATGATTGAGTCCTTAAAATTTGCTGGACATGGTGCTCAGTGCTTTACCTACATTATCTTGTTCTGTCCTCATTAACAACAACTTTTATTATTTCATTTTACAGGAGAAGAAAACTAAGCCTCACAGAAGTGAAGCAGCTTTCTTAGGGCTGAGCAGCTACGAGGTTCCTCCTGACCCAGAGTCTGAGCTGTTAACCTGAGCATGTGCTAAGGAGCCAGCGCATTCTTTTCTTCCTAGGCCTCGCAGAGAGAGAAGCCACAAGCTGGGTCCCTCTGAGTGCTGGCTCACTACACTGCAGGCTAGCTATCCCTCCCTCTTCTAAATAAAGCCTGGCGAGCACAGACTCCTGAAATCTCAGAAACTCGGCTTCTGGTGCTAAGCCACTAAAATAAGATTCACATTTACAACAAATCTAGACTGACTTACAAATGGCTTCTTATTTTTACATTTTCTGCCAAAGACTCAAGGATTCTCTACTGAGCGGAGACCATTAAGAGGATGTAAGTGACAATATAAAGATTTAATATGCACAGAAATACAGAAATCAAACTGAGAGGGAATTTTGAGATGGATGTCTCTAGGTCCTAAATATGCGTAAGTGGTTTTTACAAAGCCTTATAAAATTCTTATTGTCATAAATGAGCAACCAACTGTTCTGACAATAGAGTGAAATTAATTTACTCACTAGCCCAAACCAGAAGAGTAAACATGTTCCTAACAGGAGTGTACAGAGAGAGGGTGTTCTGGACTGAGGAGGGTGCTACTGAGCCCTTCCTGCCTGCTGGCGCTCTTCCCCGGGGGAGACAGGGCTGCCCAGGCGCCCATGACCTTGGCACTTGCCTTACCAGGGTTCCCCTTGGCTGACGCCCATGGGTCTTCTACAGGCCTCCCTGCAGATAAGGTTGCTGAATGCCGCCACATGCATCAGGGAAAAGCACTATGTGGTGAGGTGGCTGTCTTTGGGAACAACTCCTGCAGTAGTGACGATAGAAGCCAAACCCTGCTCAGTATCCTTGTGGTGTGTTGGCCAAGTGCTGGTTAGGAAATCCTCACTCTAGCAGGGAAATCAAGGATAGCAGCTTTATCCATGAAAAGTTTACATGTCAGGAGCTTGACATGCTCTGCCTCCTTTAACCTTTACAACTCGTCTGTGTCAGGTAGGATCATTCTCAACATATAAAGTGAAAATGAGTTCAGAGAGATTAGGCGACTTGCCTATAGCTGGCAGTGGTGCTGGGACAAACCAGGCGGACTGACTTGCTGTATGAACAGTACCCTCAGGCCACCATAGCTGATGAAAAAAGTCACCGTTTGCAGAAATATCACAGCTAGGGAAAGAATGAGGAATGGCACCATCACTTTGCAATTGTCTGCTAAATTAATGGAAGTGATTGTCAGGCAGTGATCATTAGTGGTTTCTATCATTATAAAAAGACTCAACCATATGGTACTTCCAGTGCCACCGTGAAGCGTTGCCAAAAAGTAGAACCTCCAGATCTCATTACCATGTACAGGAAATAGGAGGGGCAGAGTAGCATGCTAAGCAACCACAGATATAATGAGCAAAATCCACATTGTGAGAAATTTTGTAGGCTAAACTATCTAGTTTCTTCAACAGAAAAAAAAAATGCAAGAAAAAAACGTGGTGGGCAAATCTGTAAATAAGAAATAATTAAGAGAGATATTAAGCAATAGCAATAGCCATCCATCAACATCTTTAGGATCTTGATTCAAACAGAACAGTTTTAAAAGGGTAATTATTGGACAATTGGTGAATGGTGAACATGAACAAGGTATCTGAAGCCATTGAGGACTTGCTTTGGGGAGTGTGATTGATGGAACTGAGGCAATAACTTTGAAAAGGGAGTCCTTGGAGAAGCACACTGAAGTGCTTACACTCCATATGGTCACTTGGATTTACTTCAAAATTACCTGAGAGCAGAAAAGGGGCGGAGCTCTGGCTTTCTTGTTGAAGCTTAATGGACACAAGGAGCTTTACCCCATTTCTCTACTTTTATAAATGTTTTAAATTTTCCATTAAAAAAAAAAAAAAAAAAAAAAAAAAAAAAAACTGGGCATGGTGGCACACACCTGTAATCCCAGCTACTTGGGAGGCTGAGGCAGGAGGATTGCTTGAGACCAGGAGTTTGAGAACAGAAACAGCAACATAGTGAGACCCTGTCTCAACCAAAAAAAAAAAAAAAAAAAAAAAAAAATGGAGGGCAGGGAGGAGATAGTCTTGGGAATTCCTCAAAAGATTAGGCATGGAACCACCATATGACCCAGCTATACCACTCCTTGGTATTTATTCTAAAGAGTTAAAGTCAGACTACAGTGATACATGCATATCCATATTTATAGCAGCACAATTCACAATAGCCAAACTATGAAACCAGCCTAGGTGTCCATCAATGGATGAGTGGATAAAGAAAATGTGGTATATAAACATAATGGTGTTTTATTTAGCCATAAAAAAATGAAATTATGTCATTTGCAAGAAAATGGATGGAACTAGAGCCCATGTGTTAAGCGAAATAAGCCAAACTCAGAAGGTCAAGGGTTATATATTTTCTCTCATATGTGGAAGCTAGGGAATAAAAAGGAAAACAAAGGTGGGAGCAGATCTCATGAGAACCAAAGGGAGATCAGTAGAGGAAAGGGACCAGGGATGGGAGAAGGGGATGGAGGAGGAAAGTGCTAGGGATTATACTGGCCAAATTATATGGTTACACTGTGTGCATGTACAAGTATGTAAAACCAAAGTCCATCATTATGCACAACTATAGTGCACCAATTAAAAAATTTGGAAAAAGAAAGGTGGGGGGAAAAAAAAAAAAGAAAGAAAGAATGAGCAGCCATGAGGGAAAGAAGAGGGAAGAGGAGAAAACTGAAAACCCATGCAAGAATACCATCCCTGGATCCAGATCCCAGGAAAGAGAGGCTTCACGAAGGAGGGCATGGCCAGCTGGGTTGGTGCCAAGGAGCCCAGCACTGAGGATGGTGCCAGGTGTCTCTGGAAGGCCCTACACAGCTCTGTCCTCTTGCACTTCAGGGTGTTCCAGGCCAGGGTTTCCCTTGGTCTCCTCACTTCTGGCCCTCATCCTTGTTTACCCCAGAACACTGACCCCAGAGACAGGTAATAGGTTGTACTGCCTTCAATTCAGGTTGTGCTGGAGTTCAGTTTTACAAAATCTGTTGTCCCAGGCTTTAAGAGGGAATTAGTGAAGCCACCAGGAGCAATGCAAATTTAGTTTTCTGAATCAGGACAAAAAGTTACTGACTTGTTAATTAGGATCTCGTGAAACCCTCTTATTTGCTTCATAAGGAAATTACCTCAATTACTTTTGAGTTTTGGTGATGATTTTGTTATAAGAAGGAAGGGAGTTTTCTGGGGAAGATGTTAACAGCTGGGGCCGCCACATTTTCTCAACTCTAGTTGTACTCTTAAGTATCTCTCCCTCTCTCCCCTGTGTCTCTGCCCGTCTTTGTTCCCAGCCCCTCCTCCCCTCCCCTCTCTCTCTCTCCTTTCCCTTCTCTCTTTCACTTATCTACCTATCACAGGCAGAGAAGGTGGTGTATGGGCCTTACTGGGTTTTAGCCTACCCTGGCTCCAGCGCCTTCAAGTAAGCACAACTCTTTTCCAGGTACTGAGCTGATTAATTCAGCCCTGGGTACCTAACGCTCTGGAGTGTCGTTCTTATGTCTCCTAGGCATCCATTTTGCTTCTCATTTTTGTTTATCATCTTTCACAGATCTGATTTGATCCATTCCTTCCATTGCCAGTGACAACCCGGGCTTCCTTTCAGCCTGGCCTCTGCTCTCTGTCCTAGCCATACTCCCTTGGAAGTATGGCCCTGCTTCCTTTCCCCAGCCTTGTCAGGGAGGTCAGGACAATCACTGAGAGATCCCTGGAGCCAGAGATTTTTAGTAAAGTGGTTGCACAGGGAAGATATTTGACCACCAGTTTCTGACCTTAGGTGGGCTTGCTAATGGTGTGAGAACGGTGTTCAGAGGACCTTCACTGGGCCTCTCTCACTTCTGTGGAGGTAACAAAGTATCAAGTGAACCACATTCTCCAGAGACATCAACAAAGGGTAGCAGGCCACATAGCCCATCTGGTAGAGTGCCTGCCTTGCATGCTCGAGGCCCAGGTTCGAGTCCCCATCACTATGGATTTGTGGAAATAAAGGAAACAAGGGGTAGAAGCAAGTCTTGGCCTCTTGTTTGGCTCATTTCTGTAACCAACTTCCTCTAGTCTGTTTTCTTCCCAGCAGAGATCCCATGGGAGCACCTGTCTGGCTGTGCCTCTTTACACAGGCTGCTGCACGACCTCACAGGAACATTCTCATCCCTCCACTCCCCTGGTGAGCTGCCACACACTTGCGTGTGCACACATCCACACACCCACACACGCCTACACACAAGTACCCAGGTGTTGTACGAAAAGTTGTAATTGCTTAATTGAAAAAGAACCTAAGCAGGACTTCTGATCGTTTTACATTTTGATCTTATAGATTCTTAATCTTGGCCTCTGTGTTGATGGATTTATTATTCCAGCTATAATAGGATGCTGGTCTGACATTTTGGCATAACCATGAGTTATTGTCTTTTTCTTCATATATCCTTCTCTTTTGTATTAATTCTGACTTTAAGTGTCTTTCATTTCCAATTCTGTTATTTCTCTGGTGTTGTTACATTATTTGTGTTTTTCTGCTTGCACAGAGTCCAGATATAATTTAGAAAGTTACACTAACAGCTCAGCTCTCAAATTAATTTTTATAGTTGGCTTCTTCTGGGCGGGAGTCACAGAGACACATTCAAGTTGCCTTAAGAAAAAATAGTGTTCAGAATAAAGATACAGATGGACAAAATCTCACCATTCTCTCATCTTTCTGTCTCTGCCTCTCTCTGTGCATTTGTTTCCTTTTCTTTCTTCCAACTGGCTTTCTTAGAGATTCTGCAGCTTCATCACTTCACGTGGCCTATGATCCATCATGGCTTCCAGGGACACAGTTCTATTTCAAATATTTTGCTTCAGATACCACTCCAACCACCTTGCCTTGTTTCCTAATTTGGATTCCCCAGGGTCAGGATTGGCTAAACACAGATGATCTTTTCACCATGGTCATTGGCCGATCTGTGGCCTGGCTGGCCTTGGGTCATGTGCTTCCTTCGTCCATTCAAACGTGGTGTGTGTGATGTGGGGGATCGTGGCTAAAGAGGGGAAAACATGGCCACCCAAGGAGCGCAGGCTGTGAGCAGACGGGCACCAATCAACGGATATTTCTAGCATCTTCACTAACTCTTCAATTATTGACCCAGAGAATCAGAAAGTTAAAAAGGATGTTATAAATTCTATTCACTAAAATGCGTATTCTCTACTCACAAAAAATCCCCTCAGCCATTCAATTTACTCCTTCTTCCGTCAAAATATGCCTAAATATCTGGGTTTCGTGTCCACCACACATTATAAATAGCAAAACCAAGAGGACAAAGAAGGAATAGGTAGACAGATACTAATAGCATGGACAGTCAATAACCAAGAGGTTGAAGCATGGCAGGAAATCTATGAAGAGCAGACACAGAACTCAAATAGCACGGTAGTCTGGGACCACTTAAAATGTAGGTTAAAAACAGCCCTCTGTACTCCAACAGTCCTCCGGGGCATTGCTGTCTTATAGCCTCGTTAACTGTAGCTAATGCTCACACTGGTGAACCTTGAGTATATAAGGAAAGGCTAAGGGCTAAATGACGCTTAGAATATCCAGCTTGAGAAGACAAGATATTACATAATACACTTAAGAAAAATTTTCATGCATGTTTAAAAATTAGCGTTTAAATGAGTAAACCCTCAGCTTTCCAAAGTAAGTCATTTGCTAAGTGTTCCAGAATAGCCTCAGTCATCAACATGTGTTCTGTTTTTAATGTTGGCCATAAGGAACCGGGGTGGCAACATGCCCTTGCTCCTTAAAGCTGCCCAGGAAGGATCGTCTTATTAAATCTGTCAAAACCAAGATAGAAAACAGGAGCAGAGATGTGGGTCTGAATCCCGGGACCTTGAGCAATCTCTTGACATGCCTTCATTTCCATTTCCACATTGGGAAAATGGACCCAAGAGTGTGTATCTCACTGAGCTGTGAGAATGTAATAGTCTGGAGACATTTTACCTTGTTTGCAATTTTTAGTTGTTATTTAGTCTTCTGAGAAAACAAAATATTTAAATCCATTTGCTTTTCATTTATATGGTCCTCATTTTTCCTCCTATGGGATGTTAGTTCTTAGTAGGAAAGAAATTACAATAATAACTCATTTTTGAATCAGTTTATTGGGTTAGCCAAGGAGTCACATAGTTTTTCTAGAAGGGTAGGACAGAGAGTGGTAACCCTGAAAGGGACAGGGGAGAAAGGATGACTTCAGCGTCTGAACGTAAAGACATAGGGTTCATAGTCTGTTGATTTATTCACTGGGGAAAGAGAAGAGGAAGAGTGGGGGTGTTTGACAGTGGGAAGGGGTACAGGAAGGCAGGCAGAGAGGTACATAAAACAATTTTTAGTTATTTCAAAAACATTCCCAAGGTCATTGCCTAACTTAAATTACAATTTTAAAAATGTTCTCAAATTGACAACTAGGGAATTTCAGTCACTGTAACTTTTCCCTCCTCTCTTGACCCTGACCCCCTTCTGCAGGTAATGACTCAAAGTTCAAAAAGCCACCATGAAAGAGTAAGGTCACTGTGTTGTCACCAGAATCTTTGAAGTCTTGGGTTAAAAAGTACCTGAGTCATGTGGTCTGCTTTCCTGCCCAGGAATTCAATCACCTTAGTTATTTTCTTCAAATAACCGTTATTACATTCCTTTTAAAAAATAAACAACTTTAGGCTTCCCAGAATCCCTGGTAGATGAGAGAGAGAGAAATTTAGCTGTCAGTTGTAGGGCGAAGACATCAAATTCACAAACAAAAAATTGAAAAAGAGAGGGCATATTCACTTGGCACTCTTCACAAGACCTGTTGTAATAATGTGCATTGAACAAACATCAAAATCAAATGTGTTCATGTGGCCCTTCCCCATGTGCTCACCCCATCAAGCTAAAACCAGGAACCACTTCAGAACTAACCTGTAAAGTTGGTGATCTTCCATCACTGCTAGACATATGGGTCCATCTCATTGTATTAATTTTTTTTAGAGCTTCTATTTTTTTAAGGCCTAAACATTTTTCTGATGTACCAGGGATTTGGGTTTATTTGTTTTTAATAAAAGTGGCTCTCATATCAACAGATTGCTATTGTTTTATGGCCAAAGTCTCAAAAACTATGATAAAAACATGCTACCACCACATTCATCTACTAAGCTAATATAACAGAATTTTTGCAAACAACATATTGCAAAGCCATATATCTTCTGTGTGCACCTGATTAAACAATAGCCAAATCCTTCAGTCTGGGGATAAGCCAGTGGAAACCAGCCACAACCCTCACAGAGAATACCGGGATGGCATAGAGGTTTCAAATTGCATGCCAGCCCCAGTCACTGAGCTGTTGATGTGCTTTGCTGAGAAGATTTTTGGGGTGGGGAGGGGAGACTAGGGATTGAACCAGGGGTGCTTCATCACTAAGACACATCCCCAGCCCTTTTTATTTTTTATTTTGAAATGGGACCTCACTAAGTTGCTCAGGTTAGCCTTGAACTTGAGATCCTCCTACCTCTTCCTCCTGAGTTGCTGGGGTTACAGATGTGTGCCACCACACCCAGTTGCTGAGAAGCATTTTAAGGCTGGATCCTTCCTCCTGAAGAAAGACTTCTACTATTAATTAGTGATGTCTGCCTTAGGTACAGGGTAGGACAGTGGTAGTATGTTTGCCACTTATTTACTATTTTGACATATCTTTGACATTGAAACATTTAGAATTTGTAGTTTTGACCACCTACTAACTTTCCTGAGAGTCCATGGTATAGGTTTTAGACGTTTTATTACAGGATATATATATATTTTTTAATATATTTGAGGGACAATTACTATTCCTTGTTTATCTTCCATTACATGACAATTACTCCAAAATGTTGTGACTTAAAACAACAATTTTATTATTCTTGTAGATACAGCAGTCAGGCATTTGGAAAGGCGTAGTGTGGACAGCTTGTTTCTGCTCCATAAAGCATTTTGGAAAGACTCAAAGGCAATGGGTGACTCAATGGGAGAGAGCAGAAGCCACCTGAAGACTTGCTCACTCTGTCTGCTGATTAATGTTGGCTGTCCAATGGGACCTCCATAGGGGCTGTTGGCCAGAACATCCACACACACGGCTGCTTGTGCTTTCTCACAGTGTGGTGACCAGGTTCCAAGAGCACCAAGAGGAAGCTGTACTTTTTTGTTTTTTTTTTTTTTTTTGCGGTACTGGGGATCAAACTCAGGGTCTTGTTCTTTCGAGGCAAGCACTCTACCAGCTGAGCCATCTCCCCAGTCCGGAAGCTGTACTTCTTAAGAGAAGTCATAAGTGATCTAGCCTTAGAGGTTACATAGTGTAACTTGCACCGTGGCCCCAAACACTCCCAGATTCAGTTGGAGGAAAGGTAGTTCCTATAGGACCTCTGGATGGGAGGAAGGCCAAAGTCACATTATAAGAAGAGCATGTAGGATGCAGACACCCATGCAGTCATTTTCAGAAAGTACAATCTGCCACAGCTAGTTGGTAAATGAGCCAGCCAACTCATCTCAATACATTTTGTAGTTCCCTCAATAATTACTTGCCTAGAGCAATAAATCTTGACTTATTTGTGAAAAATAACAGCTAGAGATGACACTTTAAGGAAAAGTTAAAAATTCTTAAATCACAGTTATGAACACCTGTTGAGTAAACCTGTGATAAAGAATAAAATTCAGAGGAAATTTATTTGCCCTTATCGACATTTTAATCATGCAAACATGAGGTTTGCTAATGGTTGCTGGATGTTTGTTTTCCTAGATAATATCATGATTGTGACAGACCAGATATATCCATTTCACTTAGGGTTCTTCAACCTTGGCCCTATCATTCTTTATGGGGAGGGGCTGCCCTCTGTTTTGTAGGATTTTTAGCAGCATCTCTGGTTTCTTCTTTCCCCAGTCATGTAAACCAAAAATGTGTCCAAATGTCACCAATGGTCCTCTTGGGGGGCAAAACTGACGCCAGTTGAAAACTGCTGATCTAATATATGAGGCTGAAAAATAGTCTCCAAAATTTGTTTCCCAGGCTACTCTTAAAAGGTTTACATAAGAGAATCAAAGAAAAACAGATTACATAGACCAATGCTATAGGAATCTCAGAAGCTCACATTTAGCATGTTCCCTTCATTCAGATGCTTCCCTTCATTCATTCAGTCTCCAGGAAACTGAGCCTTTGCTGTGTTGACCTCCTTAGAAGCCCCTCCCCTACCAGCAAGACTGGAGGGTTGTCAGGCAGAATAGCTTAAGTGGAAGGGAGGAAGAGGGCAGAGGTGTCTTGGCCGCCCCCTTTAAGGGTTAGTGGGTGTGCTTTGGGAGCCACAGCTGTACACGTCCTTCCTGGTTGCCTGCTCTTTGCAAATGACCCCTCCCACATCCCAGGGAGCAGGTGTGAGCAGGAATGCGTCTCTCCTAAGACTGAGGTGCTGAGGCAATTGCTGTTTCTTGCATTCACATCTCACTGGGGCTGAGAGTGTACATTGAGGAGTGTGAAAACCAGGAACAGTTTCTGCCCGAGGCTGTACGGCATCTGAGCTACAAGGGGCAGAATGGAGTGTCAAATCACTGCCAGCACCTTGGGCGGCGGAAAGGACAGAAGAGGTGGAATCTGACCCATCCCCATCTACCCACCAGTATTAGACTTGTTTGAGTGTAGGGACTGTGTGGAATGGGGACGGTGTGTATAGGCAGTTTTCAATTTATAGATAAGTGGATTCTGAAAGTCCCTTATGTGAAATTAGTAATGCATTTCTCAAAGGAAAATAATGTTGTATATGCTAGTAATGTTCCCAGAGCAGTTGACATAAGCCTACTTAACTCCTTTGAAGAGGTACTGCAACCCTAAGGCCACAGTCATCCTGTATCACAGGGCTTCTAGGGAAAGCCACATTCAAATTTCCAACATGGGGAGTCAGGAATGAATCTCTCACTGGCGGGTCAGCAGGATCTCTCTCCAACTACTCTGCAGCCCAGCAAACTGTCTGAGCACCTGTCATAGACCAGGCAGGATGTAGGTGCTGGGGATTCAACAACAAATGGGTTCCTGTTTTGAAGGAGCCACCTGTGCCACTGCCTACTGCTGTTCACATCCTGTATAATCAAGAGAACAAAGACTCCCTTCCAACCTGGTGGTGGCCTGTATGATGGCCTGAGATCCCGGATCCTGCAGGAGAAGGTGGGAAGGGAGATGGATCCGCAGACTTCTGCTTGTTTTCTGTTCTTGTCAGAGCCTCTGACTCGTGTTCCTGTCCTTCCAAATAAACAACTACTGCAGAACAGAGGTAACTGCATAGTTTCTTCCAGGCCTCCAGTCCCCACAAAACCCAAATATTTATGGAAAACTGTTTTAAGTAGAATCCAGAAACCCATGGGCTCAGTAATGGGGTAGAGGGATTTGATCTCCATTGCTCCATTCCCACTGCCCATGAATGATAAGAAGGAAGTGTCCTGACGTGCAGAAAGGTGCCTTTGCGAAACTGATGCCAGGTCTTTGGGCTTTAAAGTGTAACAAATCACCTTATATAGTTATACCCCCAAGTACACTACCAGATAATTCACCCCAGAGGTCACAGAAGAGAAAGACTCACAGATCAAATTAGGATTCTTTAATAACATGGTTTATTAAATCCATTTCAGCAAGAAGCACAGGGAAAGAAGTGAGGCAGGTTAACACCCTTAGTGTAAGCCACATGAGTGTGACCCTCATAGCTCTGTTCTGTCTCCCTGTCTCCTCCCTACACCAGCCTTGCCCTATAATGGGAAACTTAGAGAACTAGAGTTGAGCCTGTGATGGTTAATTATATGCATCAATGTGGCTGGGTCACAGTGTGTAGATATTTGGTTACAGGTTATTCTAGATATGTCTGGGAAGGTATTTTTGGACAGGATTAAGATCTAAATCAGTAGACTTTGAGTAAAGCAGTTTGCCCTCCCTAATGTGGGTGGGCCTCATCCAATCAGCTCAACTGAGCCCAAAGTCAGTCTCCTGGCAGAATTCCCTCTCTCATGGGGAAGGACTGGCAGTCAACTAATTGAACACTTCCCTGGGCCTTGGCTTCTCAGCCTACCCTGCAGGTTTTGGATTTGTCAGTCTATACAATCACATGAGCTGAAATCTCTTTCTCTTCCTCTCTCTCTATCTCTCTCTCTCTCTCTCTCTCTCTCTCTCTCTCCTCACATTCTATTGGTTTCTCGTCCAGGTCATGATTCCTCCTACTTACCCCCAACAATTTGGGCAAGTCTGACATATCAAGTACCCTTTTGCAGTCTTGGTTTTAGTGCAAAGCATGAAGGGACAGACAGAAAGGGAAGGAGAGTCTGTCCCATATCATCCCCTGGGACTGCCCTTGGGGAAGATGTGTCTTATCAAGGGGCCTCTGCCCAGGAGTTGCAGGCACAGATGTTAGTAAAACCATGATCAGAAGAGGCATCTGCCAGGTAGCTCATGAAGGGGAACATTCCTGGGATAAATGTCTCTGTTCTTAAAAACAAACTTGACAACATGAACCACACTTTTTGAGCTTCTCCTTGGGCCAGTTTCTTCCTTTTCCCCTCTACCTCCTAGAACAGCAAAGGAAAGGAGAAAACACCCAAAGCTAATAGAGATTGGTCTTAGATTCAGTAGAGGCCTGAAATGAGACTCATCTGCATAGTTGGGGAAAGTTAAATTCGTAGGGGCTGGGAGGCATTGTGGCACAGAAACAAGATGAGACTTGCCCTACCCCCACTCCACCCCAGTGTCTCAGGTGACCTGGGCTAGCTCCCCTGGTCTCACGCTGTCATTGCCTGACTCCCCAAGCCTGTACCCTGCTGCATGTGGTTTGCTTGAGGTCAAAGACCAGGCTTTCCTGGCCACCTAGCACAATGCCTAACACGCAGTCAGCATTCAAGAAAATATTTATGTAATGAATAAATCAATGATCCAGCAGCCCCTCACAACCTGGAATGAGATGAGAAGCTGGACCTAGGGTGGGGAGGCCTAGGCCGAGTCAAAGCCAGCTGTGGGGTAAGCAACCAAGAAAATAATAATAATAATAATAATAAAGTCCCTGCTGGAGTCAGGAGACCATGCAGCTGACAGCCAGTTTCCTAGGAATCTGCCAGACATATGTATGTTTAGTGGGGGTCTACCTTGATTAAAAGCAAAAATTTCAAACTCATATACAGAGAGACAGATAATCTCATTAAACACCCAAATGTCACATCTCAAATATTTACACACTCTCTTGCCATGGAACATGTTTTCCACCAAGAACACTAGTGAAACTCCATTCTATCACACATCCTGTTGCCAGAGCAATATTCTCCAAACCTGCTCCCAAACTCTAGCACTGTGTCTGCTTATAGTCACAGCATTTTTGAAAGAATCTGATGAAAGCGATGAAATTCTTCCTAGTTTGCATACAATTATATAATGGTTATAGTTCAGCTTCCCTCTGGTGGTCTCACATAATCTCGAATAAAACTGTTCCCTGGTCCCCTGCCCCCTGTGCCTCTTGTCCATCTGGCTCTGGGAAACACCGCTCCAGTCACTCTGCTCTCTTTCCCACACCCCAAACACACCTTGTGCTTTCCCACCTTTGAACTTGGAGTCAGAGGTCCTGAAGTTCCTTAAGGTGCCTCAGGGACAGGAGCTGGGCCCCTACAACCTACGCAGAGCCAGGGCAGTAAAAGTTGAGGGAACAGCCACAACCTGTTCTGCAGCAGTCACTTCCCCACCCACCCGTCTGCCACTCAGCAGCACAGGCTTCTGACGCTGTTGTTTCTTGGCTGCTCTGGCTCAGATCCATCTATGGACCTACAAATCCTGCTGCTGTCAGGTACTCCCTTCTCCCCACCCCGCCACCACCACCTCATGTTTCACACTTCTGGAATGATTTGACCTCAGGAGAATGCTCACCCTTTTCTACCTATGCATTCAATAAAAAATGAATTGGGGGCTTGGGATGTAGCTCAGTGGTAGGGTTCTTGCCTAGTGTGCAGGAGGCCCTGGATTCTATCAATAGCTTTGGAAAAAAAAAAAAAAAATCAAATTAGGCTTCTGGAAAGGCAGTGAGAATACAGCCCTCAGCTACACCAGTCCTCTCTCAGGAGCTCAGCCTTAGTGGGGAGCAGGCAGTTACTCATGGACATGCTTCTCGGGAGCCCTGGAGAGATAACCTTCTGGTGTCAGCAGGTAGGAAGTGACTGTTGGGATGGGTTCTGCCAATGCTCCAAAGAGAGAAAAGTCTGTGCAAACCACTGGAGGCCAGAAGAGAGGCAGGCATGGCTGTGGTCTGGGAATTTAAGCTCTTCAGGATGATTGGACTCTGGGGGTCCTTGGGAGGTGCACAGGGCCAGGAAGATGAAGGCCCTGAGAACCAGGTCAAGGGGATCAGATTGTGCCTTGAGGGGTGAGAAGCCATGGAAGGTAAGGGGATGGGTGCTGTGGATCAAATGGTCTCTTCTCCTGGGAGGCTAAGGCAGGAAGATCTTGAGTTCAAAACTAGCCTCAGCAACTGAGTGAGATCCTAAGCAATTCGGTGAGAACCTGCCTCTAAATAAAATATGAAAAAGGGCTGGGGATGTGGATCAGTGGTTGAGTGCTTCTGGGTTCAATCCCCAGTACCAAAAAACAAACAAACAAACAAAAAACACCACCTCTTCTCAGACCAAGGCAGCCTTCTTGCTGCCACTTCCCACTCTAGCCCTTGGGACTTTATAAAGTCCGAGCTTTTTAGAACCATAGATGTGACACTTTTGTCACTGAACACCCACCAGTAACCTCAAAAACAACCACTCATTCTGAGCTCAGGGTCCCCCACCAGCCCCTCAGGGCTCCCACAGCACCCACAATAGAATGGGGCCTCCCATCTCCTGCTGCCACTGCCAGACAGGCATCTGCCCTCCTTTCAGCAGTTGGTGTTTATTTTGTAAACTGCTAATCCTTAAAAGGAGCCAGAAAAGGACCCTATAAGAACCTAAGGTATAGATGGGGCCTGGGGTGGAGTGAAGAAAGTTCTAGCACCTTTCACTCACAGTCCTTACCCTAGTCCTCACCCTATTCCTGCCAGAAACTCCCCTTCCCTTTTGTGGCCTGGGGTGGGCTTGATAAACATTCCCCAAACCTCCCTCTCCCACACGTTTTAGAGTGGTGGCTCACAGACCTTTTTGTCTCCCAACCATGAAAAGACTTTTTACAGCATGATTCAGCGCGTGCTTGCAAACACACACACACACACACACACACACACACACACACACACACTTACAAGAGCAAAATAAATTTCCTGAAGCAATATTACACTTTCTACAAGTGATGCCCTCTGATATTTTCTATTCTAGTCCAGTCTCTTTCTTTTTTTTTTTTTTTTTTTTAAATTCCAGTCACAACCCACTAAATTGATTTCAATATCCACTAATGGGCAGTTTGGAAAAACACTGCCCAGTGGAAGGACATGCTGAGACCTTCCCTCAGAACACCTCTCTCCAGCCAAGGCCACCCAGATGAGGCCCATGCACCCCCTTATCTTAAGGCCATTTTGAGTTTTGAGCTGCTTCCTCGGTTGACTTAGAAATGTTCTCCTTTGGTCAGTGCCTCATAAAATATGGATCCCAGAAAAATGTTAGGTCTGAGTGTCTTCCCACCCATGGTTTGTGGTAAGTGAGAATGACACAGGAAACAGAAGGCACACCATGTTGCCAATGTCTGATAATAATAAAAATCATAGTAACATCAGTTATAATATTAACAACAGCAATAATACCAACAGCTATGGAGTTTGGCCAGACACTGACTGTACTGGGCTCAGCATAACCTCTGAGTGAGATATTATCCTCATTTTACAAAGTTCAACAGGGAGGCACAGAAGACCCAAGGAGACCATCCCAGTAAGAGGCCAGGCAGGATTGACCTAGGTCTGCTGTACACCAGAGTCTGGGTCTCACCAAACCTCAGTATTCTAGGTGCACATGCTTACATGAAGGGACTGGGAAGACTTGTTGCTTCTGTCTTCAAGTAACGTGTGTAGATTCCACATGTTGCCTGTCTCAGGATTCCTCACTGGGGTCTGTGTTTTAGCCTCAGAAGGTTCATAAGCCCATGAAATGGTGAAATAAGACTTTGTGTATTTTTCTGGTCAACTTCTCAAAGTAGTCCTTAACTCACTGACCCATCTGGCTGAGCCATACAGTCTGAATGTGAACGCATTTATGCAGCAATGATAAATTCAAACATGTACACGGGAAGAGTGGCTGGAGGTTAGAACAATAAAAGAGACTGTCAGTATGAAGACCCTATGGGACAGGAAATTCATGTGGGAAGGGGGTGCATGCAACTGAAGTGGGTGGGTGATAGAGGAAGATCCTGACCAGCAAAGGGGAGTGGGGGCTGGGAGAGCAGCTTCCTAGACTATAAATGAGGGATTGTTCTGAACTGGGTTTCTCAGACCCTTCAGTGTTCCAGAGAGATGCCCATAGGTTCTTCTCACCTCACCCAAGGCTTAACTAAAGCTGTTCCATCCTCTGTTTGTGAAAGGGAACCAGCTACTTAAAAAGAAAGAAAGAAAGAAAGAAAGAAAGAAAGAAAGAAAGAAAGAAAGAAAGAAAGAAAGAAAGAAAGAAAGAAAGAAAGAAAGAAAGAAAGAAAGAAAGAGAGAAAGAAAGAGAGAAAGAAAAAGGAGGAGGGGGAGGACATCAGACAAACTTCAATTGAGAAATATTCTGCAAAATATTTGAACAGAACTTCTCAAAACCGTCAAGGTCAGAACAAAGGAAGTTTGAAAATCGTCATAGTATAGAGGAGCCTAAGGAGGCATGATATCTAAATGTATGGACATGAGTTAATAATAATAATATATCAATATTGATTCATTAATTATGATAAATATGCTAATGTAAGATGTTACAATAGGGGAAACTGGGCGTGAGGGATATGGGAGCTCTGTCCTGACTGTAACTTTTCTTTCTTTCTTTTCTTTTCTTTTTTCTTTTCAATATTTTTAGTTGTAGATGGACACAATACATTTATTTTGTTTATTTAGTTTTTTTGTTTGTTTGTTTAATGTGGTGCCGGGTATCAAACCCAGGGCCTCACACATGCTAGTTAAGTACTCTACCACTGAGCCACAACCACAGCTCCTGACTGTAACTTTTCTCTAAATCTAAGTCAATTTTAAAATATAAAGTTTATTAGAACAAGGGAGGACCAGGCGCAGTGGCACATGCCTGTAATCCCAGTGGTTCAGGAGGCTGAGACAGGAGAATCGCCAGTTCAAAGCCAGCCTCAGCAACAGTGAGGTGCTAAGCAACTCAGTGAGACCCTGTCTCTAAATAAAGTACAAAATAGGGCTGGGGATGTGGCTCAGTGGTTAAGGGCCCCTGAGTTCAATCTCCAGTATCAAAAAAATAAAATAAAAATAAAAAGAGGGAGGGTTGCTGCTCACCAGTTGATCACTAAGGCCCTTCCCTGCTCTGCCAGTCCTGGAGCTGTCTGTCAATTGACCTGGGCTGGGGGGTCTCAGTGAGAAGCATGGATTTCCAGATGTTCTGAAAATGGAATCCAGGCTTCTGCGCAGCCCTAGTGCCAACATGCTGCAGTGGAAGGACTTCAACTTGCTGGTGAGGTCCCACCCTTGGTGTTTGACCAGAAAGGAGGCAACCTTCAAGAACTGGGTCTGAGTGTTATAGAAACTCTCAGGTGACACACACTTTAATCTCTCTCCTTTTTGCCATTGAACATTAACCAGTCCCTGAAAAACAACTTGTCCAATATGGAGCTCAGGGTCCCCACCACCAGCCCCGACGCCTCTCCTTTTCTGTGTCTTGGTCATGCACTATCCTTTTCCAGTCACCTGGGCATGACCAGTAAGTCATCCTCGAAGCCTTCCCCTTCTCTTCTCCCCTGTGCAGGCATAGCATCTGAGGACCCCCTGCCCTTGGTGAGGCTGCATCCACACCCTCCCTCCTTCCTCCCTGCTGGCGTCCTTGTCCTTGCTCAGCCTCTCCCCATGGCACCCAGCTGATGTGCAGCCACCAATCCTTCTCATCCACTTTTTTATCTTCTGTTTTTTTGCAAAAACAATTTTCTTACTGGTGAAATTAAAAGCTCTCTATGTACCTCTGACTCATTCCCCTCCTCAAACCGCTTTCCATTTTCACATGCCTTATTTTAATTTTTTTCCTTCCTTTTTTTTTTTTTTTTTTTTTTTTTTTATGGTACTGTGGGATTGAACCCAGGGGCACTTTACCACAGCCCTTTTTTATTTTTTATTTTATTCTATTTTAAATATTTTTCATTAATTGTTTTTATAACTTTGTTTTATTTATTTACTTTATGTGGTGCTGAGGATTGAACCCAGTGCTTCACACGTGCTAGGCAAGCACTCTACCAGTGAGTCACAACCCCAGCCCCTAATTTTTATTTTGAGACAGAGTCTCTCCAAGTTGCTTAGGGCCTCACTATATCGCTGAGGCTGATCTCGAACTTGGAATCCTCCTGCCTCAGCTGCCAAGTCGCTGGTATTACAGTTGTGCACCTGGTTTATCTTTTTCCTTCTTAATGTGGCCTACCATACCCACTCAATTTAACATTGCAATCCAAAACACCAGTCCCCCAGTATCCATCTCTTTTATTTCAGCTCTTTTTTTTTTTTAAGACTGCATTTTGATTACTTTTATCAGGTTAAGGAAGTTCTCTTTATTCTAGTTTTTGCCATGAATACGTTTTGAATTTTACTGTACTCAGCTTGTACTCAGCTGGATGCCATGCAACTTTTCTCCTCTAATCTGTTAATGTGTTGTTTTACAGAATGAGATAGATATCCTTGCATTCCGGGGCTAATATTGCAGGGTTTTAATCAGGTGATTAACATGATCTGATTTACATTCTGTGAGGTTCACGTTAGCTGCTGTGTGAAGAATGTGTGGTAGGGAAAAAGGGTGAAAAGAGAGAGATTAGCCAAGGGACTGAAATAGTCATCCTAGGGACAGAGGACAAGAAGGAGGAAATGGAGATCAGTGGGAGCATTAGAAAGATATTTTGTAGATAAAACCTGACAACTCATTGATGGATTAAAGGAAAGGGGAAGAATGGAGAATGACTGCTAGGTTTTGGTTTGAACAACTAGGTGGCCCTCTTTTACTTATTGGAGAACATGGGAAGAATCAAGCCAGGGAGAACAAGAAACAAGGCTATTTTAGAATATTAGGATTTAGATTGCCCCTTAGACCCCCAAGTGCAGATACCCAGAAGGTAGTTGGAAATTTGAGTGAGTAGCTCAAGGATAAGTCTGAGCTGATGATCTAGACCAGGGAAGTTTTTGTTTGTTTGGTACCAGAGATCGAACCCACGGGCACTTAACCACTAAGACACATCCCCAGCCCTTTTTTCTTTTTCTTTTTTAATTTTAATCTAGAGACAGGGTCTCCCTAAATTGCTGAGGCTGGCTTTGAACTCATGATCCTCCTGCCTCAGCCTCTGGAGCTGCTGGGATTACAGGCATGTGCTGCCATGCCTGACTAGATCAGGGAGTTTAAAGCCATGGCCACGAATGCAAAACAGCAAGGGAGCAAGTAAGACGAGACCAGAGCCTGGGACTAAACACATGGACTTTACTAAGTGAACACTTCCAAAGTGTGTTATTTCGTGTTCTCAGCTATATGAGGGAAAAACCAGAGGCCATGGGCTGGGGTTGTGGCTCAGTGGTAAAGCACTTGCCTAGCACATGCGAGGTACTGGGTTTGATCCTTCGCACCACATAAATAAATAAATGAAATGAAGTTATTATGCCTATCTACAATTAAAATTTTTTTTTAAAAAAACAGCCAAGGACCACTTGGTACTGAATAAACCAACATGTCCTCAACCCCCTATGTGAGGGAGAAAGGTGATTTTTCTAAATGCCTCCTCCATGAAAGAACATCTCTGGATTTGTCTCTGGTCGCTTTTGTGGCTGTGATACATCACATTTAGTTGGATTTTGCTCTCCTTTAAGCTTGACTCGCAGAGCTATAAATACTACAGTCTCCACAGTCTCCACGTGCATTGGACTCATTCTATGCGTAATGCACCCTAAAGGGTCATAGGGTTCACAGAAAGGAGCACTACCTCACCCCTGCCCTTGAGGACCATTTAAAAAATGAAACTGAATTTAAATGACCTTCATTTACACAGTTTCACTACACACCCTCTGAGATAACATTCACAAATGACACTGGGAGTCCTTGCTGTAAGACTGACCTGAGCAGGCTGAAGTTGTGCAGGAAGGTTACCAGGGCCTGGGGAGCCCGCCTCACCTTAATGAGCAGCATTCAAGCTTCAAGCTTCTGCCTTGGGACTGATGTTTGACTGAAAAAGTGGTAAGTCCTCCTCTCAGTCATGCTCCTCTAGTTGTTCCAATTTCAACAAGCCCTCCTTTTCTTAAACAACCAAGATGATTCTCAACAAAGGTAATTTTCTGCTTCTCTGGTTCAATTCAATTTATCTTTTTAAAAGCAATTAGTACCCCTTTAGACTTCCTTTATGCCCGACTAATTGCGCCTTAGTTCAACAGTTAAAGCTTCTCTCTATCCATTTAGACAACCACAGTAATATCTAGTTAAAGTCCAGGCCAGACAAAAAATTGCACATTTTTGGATAACGCAGTCTCCTTAGTTCTGTGAGTATTTAAATTTCCACCAGTGGAGAAAGAGAGGGGATCCATTTTTATTTTAAGGCATTCCTGAAAAGGATGTATTTCCAATTAACTGAGTATCAGAGGAATTGGAAACTAGCACAACTGGAAGACTTAAATATGCATTAAGAAAAATTCTACTACCCGCTTGAGACGAGTTGGTAAGCCCATACAGATCGGAAACACCATGGCCCTTGTATTTTTCCTTTGTAAATCAACACTCCTTGTTTACTTCAGCCCAGTAAGGCAGTCGGTACTCACCAACACACTGACCTGATTAGACAGATCTTTTTACATGATAGACAGCTTTAGAGAAGATCCAGGTGTTGTGGAAAAACAACTGGCTCTGAGATGCTTTGTTTCCAGGAGAGAGACCAGTGGAAAGAGAAGCACAGAGTTTTAGAGATCACATCATTTTAGAATAGAGTTACTCATGGTTTTACTGGCCCACACACTCACAAATGGCAGAGGCAGGATTTTGGGAAGCTGATCGTTTTATTCCCAGCCCTTTAGACTTCCCATTAGAGTGATGATTCTTGACCAAGTAGCACAGTGGAATTAACTGAGTAAAAGCAAATAAAAACAAAAACCCCTCCCAGAAATAGAGATTTAATTGTTTTGGGGAGCTGCCTGGGTGCTGGGATTTTAGAACACTCCTTTTCCCTATTCTAGGTAGTAGAGGGAGGGGGAGGGACAACTGAGCTGCAAGGCACGTACTATATATTTACAAGATACTCTAATCCATTTGACCTCACCTACCACTGGCACCAATTCCTGAGTTAAAAAAGATACTTGCTGAAATGCAACCCACGACTTCCTTTTTGATTTACAACATATAGCATTCTTTGCTTCTTTAGTGGAGAAGGCCTGGAGTTGATTTCTGCTTGGCTCCTGGAACAGTGTATTCATTTGGTAAACAGAGAATGGCCTTGCACAAATGCAGAGGTTGTGGAAGCCAAAAGAATCATCTCATCTCCTAGGAACCAATTAGGATTCCTGAATGGCAAAATTCCCATTAAAAAAAATTACCAAGTACGCCAAAGAGACACACTTTCAGAATGATTCTGGAACTTTCCATTGGATCCGTAGGGGCTGAAGGTTCTGGGACTGTATGGCAGAAACTTGGGCAGCAGTTTAACACTGAGCAATGAGGAAAGGAGATGGAGTGACCACCAAAACCCAACACCATGAGGCAACCTGAGACTGGCAGACACGCAGACACACATGATGTATTGATTTTGGCAGTGGATCCCATTACTTTTTATGTTAGAAGCCTGCCAAGTTAAAAAAAAAAAAAAAAAAGAAAACATCGGCAGCCTAGGTCTGAAGTTGAACTGAGAGCTGGTAGGTCTCTTGCTCAATCCTGTGACCTTGCATCTGTTCTGGGGGGTCTAGCACATAGTCGAAAAGATGACAGAACTGTGAACCTAAACTTCAGTTGCTAATCTTTCTCAATAATTCCAAGTAAACCATTCACCTGGTGAAGTTGAAAGTTTCCTCTGTTCAATTGGGTGGTGAGAAATAAAAAGAAACTCCCTCAACCTGCCTGACTGGTTCTGAGACTTGAAACAAGTCCAGCATTTTTATTTAATATATAACCTAGGACGCCAGTCCCAGCCCCACTGGCCTCTGTTCGCCACAGCACCCCAGATCCCACAACATACACCATCTCCCCCCATGGATTTGCCTCTCTGGAACACATCCTAAAGATTAAGAGTTGCGCATTTGTCTTCAGGATCCATAGGAAAGCAAATCATTTTAAGAGAAGCATTTTGTAGTAACAAAGAAGAGGACGAGTGCCTAAGTGAATGACAATCATAGAAACAGCCAATTAACTGGCAAATCCCTGTTGTCTGCAAGCTGAACCAGGAATGAGCACGGGAGGAGGGAAAGCAGCTGCAGCCCAATTAAACTCAGTAGCTCAGACACCTCAGGAGGATTCTCACTTCTGGTTTACCTAAACAGATCTGCTTTCTCAGAGATCTTAGGGGACTGCTGTACAGAAGCACGGGCTCTGATGATTTCCTTCTTTATTACTGCTGGCAACTGAGTTAAAATAGGCACATAAGCAAATTGAGAGGATGAAGGGTCACAAGCCTCAAAAACAGCTTTCTTGGCATGTGGGTAAAAGAGTGAGGAAAACTGCTGGATCGTGCCATAAACCAGACTGAAGAACCGTGCACAGCCCCACAGCTGGAGGAGAGAGAAGTACGGAATTGGCACCCACTTAGCAAGTCTTTGAGAATCCAGCTGATCCTTCAATTAATGAGTTTGGAGAATCCTGAATACCTCGTTATGAAAGAGGCTTGCACAGAAAGATGATATTACGCAACCCTAGGAGTTGGCCATCCCTGGTCAGCCTTCTCTTTGCCTATTTCTATTCTATCACATTTGATATTTCCCATGTTTCTTCTGTATGGAAGGGAGTTTGCAACTTCAATTCCAGATCAAAACACGGTCTTCATCTTTTTTTGTTGTTGTTGTTGTTGTGGTTGTTGTTGGGGATTGAACCCAGGGTTTCATGAATGCTAGGCAAGCACTCTCCCACTGAGCCGCACCCTGCTACTAGTTAATAACCTACCCAGGGCTTGTTTCCAACCCACAGTGGTGCTCAACTAGTGCAGTCTCTCATCTGGTACTGAACTATCTAGGTCAGAATCACCTAGGTTGCTTGTTTTGACTTCCGATCTAGAATCAAAATCTCCCCACAAATCCATATGAAGTTTTGGAAAAAAATTTTTTTTAAATATGCTTTACTATTTATCATGAACATCTTTGAACATTTGGAGAGAATAGTATAGTGGACCTCATGTACTCATTTTTCAGCCTCAGTTACTATTCACATTGTTATTGTTTCAATTCCACCCAGCTACGCCACTTTTTTGAAGGGGGTGAGACTGGAATTTTTTTTATAATTTTTTTTTTTTTAGTTGTAGATGGACACAATACCTTTATTTTCTTTATTTATTTTTATGTGGTGCTGAGGCTCACTCAACCCCTGTGCCTCATAGATACAAGGTAAGTGCTCTGTCACTGAACTACATCCCAAGCCCATAGACTGCAATGTTTTAAAGTGAATTCCACCTGTCTTATCCTTCCACCTATCAATTCTTCAGTGTGTTCCTCTAGCAGATAGGAACTTTTTATTCTTTCAATATAACCACGTTGCCACCATCACACCTAACATTAATTACACTTTCTTAATATTATCAAATTTTCAGTCCATATTCAGTTTTCCATAGTAGTCTCAATTTTGTTTTTCTTTTTGCATTTGATTTGTTCAGATCTCTAGAAAGATCCACATGCTATGTTTGGTTGATATATCTTTTTTTAATTTTGTTTTTTTAGTTGCAAATGGACACAATGTCTTTATTTTGTTTATTTTTTTGTGGTGCTGAGGATGGATCACAGTGCCTCACAAGTGCTAGGCAAGTGCTTTACCACTAAGCCACAACCCCAGCCCGATCTAGCTCTTTTTTTTTTCCTTTTATTTATTAATATGCAGTGCCGAGAATTGAACCCAGTGCCTCACCCATGCTAGGCAAGTGCTCTACCACTGAGCCACGACCCCAGCCCCAAGCTCTTTTAATTTATAATAGTCCCCTCCATTATTGTAGGGCCATTTATTTGTTGAGGAAATTGTACCATTCCTCCTGTAGAATTCTCCACATTCTGCATTTTACTCCTTCTGTCCTCATAGCACTGTTTTTATCACGTTCCCTGTCTTTTACTTTCTGTAAGCTGATGAGTAGAAGCTTGATTAGATTCAATATTTTTTGGCAAGAAAATTCCACAGGTGGAGGAACATGATGTCCAGCTGTTCCACTTTTAGTTAAAATTCATCAGCAGGTTCAAGTGTTGTCAACTTGATTTATTCATTATAAAGTTCTCCATCAACATTTTATTTAGTAGTTTTAGTAGCCAATTTGATCACTGTCTAGTTCTGATTCATGGTGATTTCTACGTCTATCTTTCCTTTGCATTTTATAACCTGTGATTCTTTTATGGAGAAGAAATTTCTTTCATAAACTATTTTGGTTACCACAAAATACAGTCTGCACAGGAATAGCAAGATAAAAGCTTTATTATTTATTTTTGATTTTTCATTTTTATATTTGTCAGAATGATTGATGCCCTAAAATTCCCCAAAAGTGGTCAATAAGGTTTTCTTTCTTGTCAGGGCTCATAGACATTCACATATTCAGTGTGGTTTAATCTGTTACAGTTGTTGCTTGTTTTCATTTTAGGTTTTCCTGTCTTTGGCCAATGGGAGTCATTTCAAGTTGGCTCCTGTGGTTTTTTTTTTTTTTTATGACTTAATAATCTCAATAAGGCCCTTGATTTCAGGTATGACATGATGTTCCAGGCTTATCTGCCTCAGATCTGCAATTAACCATTTTTCAGATTCCTTTTCATGGGAAGTGGTACTTAGACATTACAATGTGTGCTCTAGGGGTGCTCATGGCTCCTTGGCATCAGGAAATGCTCATCAATACTGGGCACTTTCAGTGGGCAGAAATAGGAAATGCACTATTTAGAGGGAAGCAAAGTAAGTTATGAGTGTATGCTCATGTTTCTAATTCAGAGATTATAAGTTTTTATATACTTTGTTTTAAAAGCCTAGCTCCTAATAATATTAACATAATCATGTTTGTGCTCTCTTTTTCTTTCCAAATTAGTATAAAATACCAATTATGACCACCACAAATGATACTAAAGACAATCTAAGATTTCTTTGTGCATATGTTTGTCCTCAGGATACTGTGTTTCAAAGTCACTTAGAAATTCTTTTATGTTTATAGAATCAACTTGATGTACTATTGTTTTTTATGTTTTATTTTTAAATAATTAAGAATTTTTTTAGCAGTCTCAGATGTACAGAAAAATGGTAAAGATAGTACTGAGTTCCCATATATCTCATACCTAGTTTATCTTATCACATCTTATGTAAATGTGATGCTTTTGTCATAGTTAGTGAACCACTATTGATACATTACTAACATTTACACTTTATTCAGCTTTCTTTAGTTTTTAATCTAATATCCTTATTTTTCCCCAGGATTCCATATAAGAAACCACATGACTTTTGGACATTTTGTCTCCTTTGGCTACTCCAGGCTGTGACAACTTCTCAGCCATTCCTTGTTTTTGATGATTTTGACAATTTTGAGTAGTGGTCAGGTATTGGGTAGAATGTCACTCAGCTGGGAATTCTCTAATATTTTTCTCATGATGGATCTGGGAAAGAAGACTACAGAAGTGAAATGTCTTTTCACAGCTTCCTATCAAGGATATATGAGTTATCACTATTGATGTCACCATTTCCCTGAGGCAGTGTTTGTCAACCTTGTCCATTGCAAAGTTACCACTGCTCCCCCTATAAGCCTGTACTTAAGGAGGAGGGAACTCCACTTTATCTCCTTGAGGGTGGATATCTACATGAATTATTTGGAATTCCTCTACATGAGAGATTTGTCTCTTCTCATTTATTTTTTAAAATTGTTATTTATATCACTATGGACTCATAGATATTTATATTTTGTGTTATAATCCAATTCTATTTTATTTCTGTAGTTTCAAATTGGTCCAGCTTTGACCATTAGGAGCTCTTTGGTTTGTTTTTGTGTCCTTTTGACACACCCCATAATTTTTTCTTTTTAGCCCTTTCTTAATTTCTGGCACTACAAGATGCTCCAGGATTATGAGTATTTCTTGCCCCAGTCATAGTACCAGTCACTTATCTAAGATGCCCTGGGTTCCTTTAGCTGGGGGAGGGTGTTATAAACCAAGATCTGGGTGCTGGGTGTGCTGCGGCTACTGGGGTGTCATTGCTTCTAGGCCCTCACAACTGTCAGGTCAAGGAAATGGGTGTGTGTATACTAATCGGTATGTATTGGCATATCTATACACATGCCCATGTGTGATCATCTGGATCTATATTTAACTACATGTGAGTTTGTACTAGCCTCTCTAACTCCTGTTACCCCATGGATCATTCTGGCTATCTCCCCTTGCTTCTCCGTGACTTCCTACTTCAACAGTGGGAACCTGGCTCCATTCCACTTACTTAATCATTCAATTTCAGTACACATATACAGCCGATTCTATGTTTTTGATCCTTTATAGTGGTTTTCTTTTGGTTTTGGATTATGTAAAATTCTTGATTCCAAAGTCAACACTATGAAGCAAGATACATTCAGGTAGTTCTTATTTCAGTTTGTTCACTGATTTCTTCCCACCAGACAATAATTTTTTTTTTTTTTTACTTATTCTTTCACTGTTTTCTTTTGAAAATGTAAGAGTATATATATACACACATATATATATACATGTACTATAAATATAATTATATCTCTTCCTTTCTTGCACAAATGGTAGCACACCATTCTCCTTTTTCTTCACCTTGCTTTGTTCACTTAACAATAGTTCCTGGAGATCATCCAGAACATTCTGTAGTGATCCTTCCTCATTCCTGCACAGGACTCTTTTATGTGAATGTGTCATAGTTATTTAACCAGGCCTCTGCTGATTGACTTTGGGCTTTTTCAGACTTCTGCTTTTATAAATAGTACTGCACAGAATAGCTTTGAATATACAGCATTTTGGATTTTTGCCAGTGAATCTTCAGGAGAGATTCCCAAAAGTGAGATTACTGGGTTGAAAAGAATGTACATGTAGTATTGCTAGATGCTGCCAAATTTCTTCCGTAAGGGATGTATCATTTTGCATTCCTGGCATAGTATATGAGAGGTCCCTTTTCCCTACAGCTTTGTCATCAGAATATGCTGTCACACTTTGGATTTTTGCCTATCTGACAGGTGATAAACAATAACTCAGTAAGACTTTGCATGTATTTTATTATAATGAAGACCAGCATTTTTTCATACATTTAAGCATCATTTACCTGGTTCTTTGTGAACAGTCTGTTTATAAATTCTGCAGTACTGGGAGCCATTGCCATGGTGAATATAAGAAGAGCATGGAACACAGGCCCTTATACTGGAAGAAATTTATAGGGGCTTAACCAAATGAAATGCCTAAAAACAACAGAGAAACAGCGTGAGTTCAAGTTTTAAAGATCTTGACAGGGATTAAATGTTTGAGGAGTTCAGAGAATAGAGATAACAGTAAAGTAACTAGGAAAAGCTCCATGTAGGAGGAGTTTGAGGTGGGATTTTTAGAATATTTGGGATGCACAAGCAGAAAAAAGAAGGGCAGGGGACATGCCAAAAGTAGGTTGAGAGCCAAGAATACATGAATACAGGGAAGGGGAAGTAGCATGCCTAGCTGTTGGGACTGTGGATCCCGGAGTCAGACTTCCTGAACTCCAATCACAGCCTCATTTTGTAGTTGATTTCAAATTCTTCATCTATAGAATGAAGGTAACAATAATGATACTTTTCCCAAAATGTTGTTGTGAAGATTAAGTAATGCATTCACCTTTCTGTATCTGCTGAGGGATGGTTCAAGACTGATTCCAGGACCCCCACCCCTCCTGGATGCCAGAATCTACTGACAGCTCAAGTCCCTTATATGGCATTTGCATATAACGTATCACATGCTCTCGTAGATTTTAAATAACCTTGAGATTGTGTATGGTACCTAATGCTATGTAAATAGTTGTTGTACTGTATTGTTGAGGGAATAATGACAAGGAAAAATGTCTGTACGTTTTCAGTACAGATGCAATCTTTTCTAAAAAAATATTTCAATGCTCAGTTGGTTAAATCCACAGAGGCAGAACTCATGAATACAAAGGACTGACTGTATGATGCTGAACACAATACACGTTCAATGAATATTAGCTGTTATTACAAAGCACAGAGGACCACCAATGGAAGGCAAATGTTCTATTTGGAATTGTAGAAGCTTCCATTGGAAAATATAGATGAGCTCAAGTAATAAAAACATCAAATTCCATGCTTAGAAGTTTGGACTCAATCTAAAAGGCAAGAGAGTCATAGAAGGGAGCTCTTAAAGCAAGAGAATGGTGAAGTGAAGGCTTTTTTTTCATCTGTATATAACTAGAATATTGAGCAAGGAAGATGCTTGAAATGGAATCAGAAGGAGACTTTATTTTGGACTCCTACCATCTCTTAAAGATGGGCAAGTGTTCCTGTGCTGTTTTAATTCAATAAGTAATTTTGTGTGGGACCAATGTAATCAAACATTCAAGATTAACCTCTTTTTGTGGGGGCACCAGGGATTGAACTCAGGGACCCCTGACCAACTGAGCCCCAGCCCCAACCCTATTTTGTATTTTATTTAGAGACACGGTCTCACTGAGTTGCTTAGCACCTTACTTTTGCTGAGTCTGGCTTTGAACTCGTGATCCTCCTGCCTCAGTCTCCTGAGCTGCTAGGAGTATAGGAGTGTGCCACCACACCCAGCTCAAGGTTAAATTTTATCGTGTTTTCCATAGGTCCTTTGCAGGTGGCAGGGAGAGGGTTGAGGTTTCTCTCTTGGTACTTACTGCCTTCACCTTGTCCTTCCAACTAATTGTGATTCCTGGTCTCTTTACGGCTGAAGGGGATCAAGGGGATAGCTAAAGGAAGCAGGAAAGTGCTTACATGACTAGTACTATCCTCCCAGGACTTCACAGTTTGGGGATCTATTTTAAAGCTGATTCACTCTCGGACTCTTTTGTGTGTTCTTGAGGAAAGTTCAACATTTCCTGTGAAACAGTTGAAGCAATTTTCTCTGAATGACACCCTCCTGGGCCCCAGTTTTCCAGCAGCCCTCTCGACAAAGACCTCTAGGTCAGTCTCTTGGGAAGACCTCAAAAAGGCTCCAAGCCACCCTCATTCCTACACCATCCAACTTGAGTTCCACAAGAAATATTCTTACATTTTTTTGCTTCCACAAACTGCATGTGCAGGCTGCCCAGTGCAACCACTGCTCCTTCACCCTGGCCATCAGAACAACTAGCCAGGTCATCATTACCTTTTAGATTCTCCTAACAGGTGTCAGACATCTGCGATGCCTTTTATCTTGGTCCACTTTCTATTGCTATAACAAAATACCCAAGGCTATATACCTTATAAAGAAAAAAGGCTAAAGTAGCTCACAGTTTTGGAGGTTGAAAGTCCAAATTTGGTGGGCTTGTGTATTTGGCCTCTTGTAAGGGCCTCATGGTAGATGACATTATGGTAGAAGTAGGTGCAGAGGAGATCTCAAGGCGAGACAGGAAGCCTGAAAGATTCAGGGACCAGCCTCACTATTTTTAAAACAGCCTGCTCTCATAGGAATTAACTGGGGTGCCCAAATTACCTATCCCTAGAAGGGCAGCACCCCCAATAACCTAACCACCTTCTACTAGGCCATACCTCTTAAAGGTCCTACCACTCAACACTGTCACACTGGAGACTGAGCTTCCATCCCAAGAAATTTAGGATACACTCATATCATATCTTAAGCCTAGCACCTCACCACCACCTTCTGGCTACATGTCAAGTTCTTTAAATGATCCCCTGAAGCTCTTCTCACCATTTAAGGTGAAAGAGGAAGCAAAACCCCATCCCATCCTTGGGCAGGATGGTATTCAGAGCCACATCACACATTGGTCTTGCACAAAACTCCCAGTCTCCATTCGCAACTACTTTGTAATAGAGATGTGGGGTTTTCTTGAAAGTTTAAGATTCCTCTTGGTGACTGACTTTGAAATTTTCGCATGGTAATGTTTTAATATGTATTATCTATTGTCCTCTTGCCTTAGCAAAACTGAAATAGAAGAGTCTAATTTTAGTATCCTACTGGACACATTTCTCCAGCACATAGCAAAATGCCTCACCCTCAGTGATTAATGACTGGTGCATTAGGAAGATGGATCTAGCTGTTTGTAGTGATAGACGGGCGTGAGGTGGAAGGAAAACCAGTTTGAATCGGCCATGATCCAGAAATAAAAAATTTGAGTAAATCAATCAGAAAAGACAAACTTAGAAGGGCATAGTGATTCTCCTTAACAAAGGTTAAAACAAAAAAGACTGTCATGAGGGAAAAGGAAATACAGTTCATTCTGTTTAAAGGGAGGAATTAGAACGAGTGGGTAGATTTGTAGAGAAAGAGATTTGGGACTCAGTACAAGATTTTTCAAATATCGGTAGCACGATACCCTGTCCTTGCAGTGAGCACCCCATCATTAGGAGTATCCAAGCAGAAATTGGATTGTCTCCACTCACCAACATATCCACCCTAGACCTCCCCACTTCAAGAAATGACTTCAGGAGCTACCGTTTGAACCCAAACCCAGGAATCATCCTTGATTTCTCTTTTTCCTTTCTCCCCATATCGTATCCATCAACAAATCCCATCATTTTTACTTAAAAAATATTTTAACATACATTTTCACTTGTTTATAGAAACTGCCCTTGCCAATTCCAGGCTGCCACTATCAGCTGGACTCCTAATTGCTCTCCCTATGCTTCCCTGGGAGATACACAATCCATTCTCCAGACTCTAAAAAGCTAGAGTGATCTTATAAAAATGCAAAACAGCTGTGCTCACGCCTATAATCCCAGCAGCTCCAGAGGTTGAGGAGGAGGATCGCAAGTTCAAAGCCAACTCAGCAAAAGCAAGACGCTAAGCAACTCAGTGAGACCCTCTCTCTAAATAAAATACAAAATATGGTTGGGGAGGTGGCTCAGTGGCCAAGTGCCCCTGAGTTCAATACCTGGTACCAAAAACAAAAAGTAAAATTAAGTATTATCACAGGCTCACTCAAACCCCCCAGGGCTTCTCCTTGAACTGAGAATCAAGCTCCAATTCCTCAACTGAGCCTAAAAACGAGGCCTGACACAGCTGCCTCTCCAAATTCATCTTTGCCTGTTCTCCTCTTAGCTCAGGGAACTTACCACATGAGCCTTTTCGGACTTCCTAAACGAAACCAGCCAGGTTCATTCCCATGGAAGGAACTTCCCTCAGATGCCACTCCCTGGCTCACTCCTGGAGGCTAGCATTATTGTCTTCTTCTGCTCATCTGAGTCCAAACTGAAATGTCACCTTCTCTGAAAGGACTTACCTAACTTCTCATTTAGTGAAGAATTCCATCCTACCTCTTCCATCACCACTTTTTGCTACTTTACCATGAGTTGTACCAACCAGTTATCACTATCAGAAATGACTTTATTTACTTACTTATTGTCAGTCTGAATATAATAGATAATGTATGAGAACAAGGACTTGGCATTCTTTGTCCAGTACCATATCCCCTGGTACTGGCAGAATAAGTACTCAGTAAACATTTGCTGAATGAATGAGTTATTGATCTTGACCAAGGACATTAGAGAGAGATTTCCAGTCACCGGAGGAGGGTGAGGCTAGAACTCTGAGGTCATTTCAAAGTTTATAAATTGGGTGATTAAATTAATTGGAAAGAAGAAGGACTAAATCTGAGATGCACTTGGAAGACAAAAGTGATGAGACAAGGTATTTGGAGGATTAGGGCAGGGACAGTGAAGATTAGCTTCGTGGTTGAACATATGGTAGACTCAAGGATGATAGACCAAAGTTTGGAAACTGAAAAGGGATTTTTGCAGGAAAGTTTTGAGGCTTTTTTTTTGGACATGAGGACTTTAGGTTGGGAGCATGACAACTCTGGGGAAGTTTGGGCTAATGGTTTGAACTGGGAATCACAAACCAAGAGCTGATCATTAAGCTGGGAGACCACGTTCATTTGAGGATAATTGATGGAAAGAAAAATGGACAAGATCCTTGAAGGCTGGGCCAAGCAATGAGCAGGAGCTGAGTCCTGCAAATGAGGAGTGATTGAAAGGAGAGAGAGCTGCAAAGAAGATAAAAGGGCTTGGAGATCAGAGAGAGGAGGAGAATCTTGGGAACCATTGTACTGCAGACACAGAGCCAGAGTTTCAAATGAGAGGTGAGGACAAAGTAAGGAAGAAATTTATATGAATTAAATGCTTGCTCACACAGTCTAAGACAAGATAGGACAAAAACTATGGATGACCTTTAAGGGAAATTTTGCTAAGGTAATGGAATAAAAAATGATGTGGCAAGAGATTAGGGAGGGAGTGGTGAGAATATGGACAAGCAGACGAAGAAAGTATGTGATCTTTTAAAGCTATGTACAGGAGGACACACCCCCAAATTGCTGCAACAGCTACATCACAGGGATTTAGGGGTTTAAAAGTGGAGATCTGGGCTGGGGATGAAGCTGGGAGGTATAGCTCTTGCCTAACAGCACAAGGCCCTGGGTTCATCCCTGGCACTGCAATAAATAAAATTTTTTAAAAAATTTAAATTGGAGTTCCGTGCATTTTTAAAGAACAGGAAGGAGAGTGGGGTTCAGTGTGAGAGGCTCTTCAGGAAAGAGCATAATATGAGGTCCACATTTAGGTAGAAGGCTACATTCAGGAAGGAGGAGAGGGGTCGCCACCAGAAGGTCCCATCCATACTGCCAGACTCCTCTGTTCCTTCCCCAAGGCAGCTCTCTCCCATTTTTCTCAAAACATCTTCCAGACCTTCTCATCTCTTTTCAGAGAGTTGCCCTTCATTCTTCGCATGTGACTTTGCTTCTTGCTCCCCTGAGGAAAATGAAGCCTGTGGCCTCCCCTGGCTCCACCCTCTCCTTCCAGCTGGGCACCCCCAGGCCTCAGTGGGGAAGGCTCACCTCACTCCTGCTTTTCTTCTGACCCATCAGCATTCATCCTGTCACTGCCTTCCTTCAGGAAAACCCAACCCCTTGATGACAGGATGGATTAGGAAGTGAGTTAATGCATTGATAAACTAAAAATACATCTCACTGTCTCCAGAAAAACAGCCTTTAAAAATATAAATCAGATGGTGTAATTTTCCTGCCTAGAACTCTCCCACAGCTTCCATCTCTACAGGAAGCCAGCTCCTCGCGACCTGTACAGGGAGCTGGCCTGTGTACCCCCAGACTCCTCTCCTGCCACCTCTCACAGACAGGGACAGACCAACTGCACCCCTTCCTGCTTTCCCTCCAACACCAACTCCTTCCTCCTGAGGGCCTTCCCTCTCCTTGGCCCAGTGTGTCCCACCCACACCGGCCAACACTCAGGGCTCTGCTCGCCGTCCCCTTCTCAAGGGGCAGGGCCAGCTATACAATTTTCAGGGCCCTGCACACAATGAAAATGTATGGGGGTCTTCTTGTTCAAGAAGCAGGAAGAAAAACTCCCCAACTTTTTGCCTATGGTCTCTCTATTTATAATGGTGGGTTCATTTTGCCATTTAACATCATGCTCCTTTGGGTGTGGGGATTTTTATGTCAGATCTTCATAGATGCCCCACCCTGGGATACGTGAACCCCACGTGACCCTCCCTGGGCCTGTGCTAGACACCCCCTGGGGCTGAGGGTGGCAGCAGTTGCTTGAGGGGTGGGGGAATGGCCAGCCAAGAATACAAGGAGGTGGGACATATAAGTTGGAGTTCCAGGTCCCCAGCACTTGCTCCACTGTCAGCTCTCACTTGCAGATCACACACCCCAAACATTTCAGAAGTACAGGGACCCCTTCTGAAGGTAGTGGCATGTGCAACTGCGTAGGCCACACGCTTGTGAAGCTGACCCTGCAGAGGGGACCTTCTCCACCACTTTATCCCAATAGAGTCTCTCTACCCCCATTCCCATCTTGCTCCACTGCCTGTATCCACTTGATTTTCCTATAGCACTCATAACTTCCTAAAACTGTATTTGTGTAGTATCCATTTCTCCTACTGTAAGGCAAGCTCCCCGAGGACAAGGACCTTGTCTGTCTGGCTCACGGCCCTAGGCCGGGCATGGGGTAGAAGCTCTATAACTAGCAGCTGAATGAATGCATGCATGAAAATTTCCAGGGAATCTCTTCACCCATTTGGCCTATGTTCAGTCCCACTTCATAAAACCAAAATGCTTTTCCCATAATGTTCGTCAAGGCAAATTTTGTTACACTTGAGCTAAGAATTTTTTAAAAAATTTTTAGATCTCAAATATGTTTTATCTTTGTTAAATCCTCATTTTCATCTTTTCAAAGAGAGATTAAGACGAAAGTGCTCACCCAAGAGAGGAAATAACAACAGGGCGGCCATATGATCTTCTGCTTATTGGGCATCGTCAGAATGTCAGCGGGAAGCCAAGAAGAGTCTTTCTCTCTTTGTTCTGGTTCCATGTTTTGCTTTTACACTGTAGCCTGGGGTTCAAGGTCAGGCTCAGGAAGCCTCACCCTGCTGGAATCCATTTCCTCCCATAGTGCACTGTACCTTCATTGGAGCCCTTGCCGTCTACAGAGGATCGGAATGACTTGTTCATGCTGGGAGCTTTTGGAGAGAGACCACAGCTACCTACCACCCCCAGCACACCCCTTCCTCACTCAGCTAACTCCTAGTTATTCTTTATTCTCACATAAACATTACCTCCTCAGGGGAGTCCTCCTCAAGTGCTGAGACCAGATCCTCATCGTTGGTTCTTACAGCACCTGTCTCCATCAATTTCCACCATGTCAATGAATTTCTTAGTTGGGCGATTGTTTGTTCAGTGACTACCTCCCTTACCAGGCCAGCAGCTCCAGGAGGGAAGGGAGTGCCACCCTGAGCTCCTAGCCCACTGCCTGACAAAGGGCAGGCACGTAGTCAATATCTGATGAAGGAACTTTATCCCCTAGGGTTTAGTGCTGGTGTTCGTCAGAATTTGACAGACATTTGTTGAATTATATTGGGAAAATATTTTTTAATCTCATCAATTATGGCTTGCTTAGAATGAGTTGTTTTTCCTTATTATCAAAATAAAAGACAGATTGGATAATTAAGCCATTTCCCAAAGAAGGGTCTTTCCTAACTGGAAGACAAGGCTATTAAACCATCTGGAGGTAATAAATGAGCAACTCCTTGGAAACATGCAAAGCTCAAGAGTTGTGCAGGTTCTCCTCAAAGCCCAAGAGTCATGCAGGACATTTTTCCTGTTCTTATCAGTACCATCATGGACTCTCCTTTCTCTGCTGGCAAGCCTGGCTGGTGGTATGCTGTGCTCAAACCTATTAGCTATGACCAAGATTTGTAACCCTTGAAATCATTGATCCAGGTTTTGGACACATTTTACCCTAAAAGTAATTATAGGCAGACTTTAGAGACAAAAACCTAATTGCTCTACGGTTTCTTCTATCAGAACGAAGACTCTAGAGGCTGGGAACGGTGGCACATGCCTATAACCCCAGTGGGTCAGGAGGCTGAGGCAGGAGGATCATGAGCTCAAGCCAGCCTCAGCAATTTAGTGAGGCCCTAGGCAACTCAGTTAGACCCTGTCTGTAAAGAAAATAAAATGGGGGAGGGGTACTGGGGATATGGGCTCAGTGGTTGAGTGCCCCTGGGTTCAATCCTTGGTATCAAAAAAACAAACAAACAAACAAAAAACCCAAAACTCTAGAGTAGAGGTGAGGTTTCCAGTGAGGCTGAAGGCTGCAAACTGCCCTTTTAGGGAGGGGAAATCGTTCTGTCAGGGCGATGGAGCTCTTCCTCTCTCACAGGCAGAATGAATAGTGACAAATGGCAGGGCCGGAAATGAACACTTTGCTCCAGTGGCCAGATGTCGTGGTAAGTCCTAATTGAAGATTTACCTTTATTTGGTGATTGTTATTTCTGCAGGTCTTTATGTTTTGATTTATCGATTCTCTATTTAGTAATAATGGGACATAGCACTGATAAATAATGTGTGTCAACAGCAATCTCCAGAAGAGAGGTTAATCCTTTCTTGAAGAGTTGGGTAGCTTTTCATTTTTTAAAAGAAATAAGTGAACCGGGTGTTGTCCAAAAGTCATGAGGGTCCTGGTCCTTGGGGCCAAGTGCTGCCGAGGCTGCTGTCATCACTGTCCCTGTGTCCCACTTTCTGCCACCCCTTCTTACCTACCTCACCTCTGTCATGCCTCCCTAGTGTGACATTAATCACAGCATGCCTTGCCAAGTGGCTTTGGGGAGAAACCACACTCTATGAAATGTAATTTATGGCCTTAATACTGTTAACCATGTGGCATTTTTATGTTATTACAACTGATTAGGCAGTAGCTATAATGCAATTTTATATAGAGAGTGTATGTGTACACACACACACACACACACACACACACACACACACACGGGCTCGTTCGGAACAATTTGTCCTCAAGGTAAACTTTACATTTTATCAAGGTAAATGGAGCACTATCTTCATCAAATGCAATCATGTCCAGTGTTTTCCTCTAAAACATAACCAAGTTTCTAAAAGCCTCATCGAACAGTTTTCATTTGACTCAGTATCTGAATAATGGAAGATTCAGAACCTTGGAGCTGGTGGTGGCTGGTGGTGGGAGAGCATCCTGTTAGAGAACTGAGGACGTCAGTAAGCACGGTTAGCCCTGCTTTAACTTCTCCCTGAAGACGACCACAGAGTCGCCTGACAATAAGACTGTGCTGCAGTTGGGGCTGGAAGGGAATCCCAGCTAAAAAGCACTGGTATGAAAACAGGTGATGCCTAGGACTCAAGTTCAGGTTGACAGACCTTTCCTCCCCGCTGCCCAGACTCCTGCTGAAGCATGTCCTTGAAGAGAGAGGCAGCAGGGCCACCACCGTCTCTCTGGTGTGCAGATCGTGGGTCTCCCACTGTTATACAATCCTGTTAGTATTTCCCCTCCAGCAGTACTTATTAATTTTCACAATACCTTGGCTCCCATCAGCCTTTGATCTCTGCTCCATATGACCCTCCACAGCCCCGCTTTTGACTCTCCCTAACCCATTTCTCTGTACCCCATCTGTGTGGGGGTGGGTTTTTTTGTTTTGTTTTGTTTTTGTTTTCTTTTTCTATTTTGTTTGTTTGTTTGTTTGTTTTTGCAGTGCTGGGGTTGAAACTCAGGGCCTCGTGCATGCTAAACAGGCACTCTACCACTGAACTGTCTTTAAAGTCTAGCACAGTGCCTGGTACATAATGTACTTAGAAACCACATGCTTTATTCAGAAGCAGGTAAGTACTGTGACAGAATTTCCTTGGAGATTCTGCCTTCTTTTTAATTTTTCATCATTTAAAAAATTCCAACTTTTTATTATGGAAATTTTTGAAAATACATGAAAATGGATATCATGATGTGTGCCAGTTTACGCATCCATCCATGGCTAAGCCTAACCAGTCCATGCCCCGTCTCTTCCTTGCTCACATTGTTCTGAAGCCATGCAGATATCAGGTGACTTCTACTCTAAATATTTGAGATTGAAACTCTGAAAGATAAAGACTCCTTTTCCCCCCTAAATTACCACAATAGCATCATCACATCTAAAAAATAATTAAAATTTCTTAATGGGTCCAACTATCCAGCCAATGTCCAAGGTAGTATCACCAATGTCATATGTTTTTAGAGTTTGAATCAGAATCCAAATAAGGAGCACACAGCAATTGGTTGATATATCTCTTAAATCTCATTTAATTTGTAGGTTGTTGCCTCTTTTATTTTTTAACTCTTTATTTTGACATAATTTTAAATTCACCTATGAAATAAGGAAGAATGCAGATCCCTAAGTCCTTCATCCAGTTTATCTCTATGCAAGTTAGTATACTTGGATAACTACAGTATAATATCACAATCAGAAAATTGACCTTGATACAATCTGATCTTACTCAGATTTCAACACTTCCTATACACTTTATTTATGAGTGTGGTTAGTTCTATGTAGCTTTATCACATATAATTTGTATGAGCACCTCCACAGTCAAAATACAGAACAGCTCCACCACAAAGATTTCTCATGCTACCCTAAATAGGCACAGCTGCTTTCTGACTTTCCCTAATCCATTCCTCTATTACCCATCTCTATAATATTTTTTGCAGTTTTGGGGATCAAATCCAGGGCCTTGGGCACTAGGCAGTCACTCTACCACTGAACTGCAATCCCCAGAACCCCATCTCTATAATTTTGCCATTTCAAGAATGTCATATAAATGGAATCATATAGTACTGAATCTTTTGAGTTTGGACTTTTTAAAATTCAGCATAACTGCCTTGAGATTGGTACAATTTTTATGTGCACCAATACTTTGCTCTTCTCCATTGTTGCATAATATTCCATAGACTGGATAGACCACAGTTTGTTTAACCATTCACTCACTGAAGGACACCTGAGTTGCTTTCAGTTTGGGGTTATTATGAATAAAGTTTCTGGAAAACATTTTGTAAGAAACTGTTGCACGCTTTTCTGAATTTCACTTTTCCACCTGTAAGGTATGAATGATTCAGTTTCTCTGCTAGCATTTGATGTAATTATTTCTTATTTTGGCAACTTTTTTAAAAAAATTGTTTGTTCTGTTTAGTTATACATGACAGCAGAATGCATTTTGATTCATTGTACACAAATGGAGTACAACTTTTCATTTCTCTGGTTGTACATGATGTAGTCATGTAGTCCCCTCCCCTCATTTCCTTCTACACAATCCAATGTTCCTCCATTCTTCCCTTACCCCCTTTCCCCCATTATGTATCATCATCCACTTATCAGAGAAAACATTTGGCCTTTGATTTTTTGGAATAGGCTTATTTCACTTAGCATAATATTCTCCAAACTCCATCCATTTACCTGTAAATGCCATAATTTTATTCTTTTTTATGGCTGGCTAACATTCCATTATGTATATATACAGTTTCTTTATCCATTCATCTATTGAAGGGCATCTAGGTTGGTTCCACAATTTAACTATTGTGAATTGAGCTTCTATAAACATTGATGTGGATGCGTCACTATAGTTTGCTGATTTTAAGTTCTTTGGGTTTAAACTGAGAAGTGGGATAACTGGGTCAAATGGTGGTTCCATTCCAAGCTTTCTGAGGAATCTCCATTCTGCTTTCCAGAGTGGCTGCACCAATTTGCAATCCCACCAGCAATGTATGAGTGTAGCTTTTCTCCTACATCCTCACCAAAACCTATTGTTGCTTGTATTCTTGATAATAGTATTTTGGCAATTTTGATAGGCATGGAGTAATATGTCATTATAATTCTTTTTTTAAAAAAAATCTTGGTATAATAGCTCATTTTTGTCCTAGTGTAAAATCTTATTATGGAAAATAAGGCTCAGCTAATATGTTGGTATAAATCCTTCAAATGTTTCTTCTTCAGGCATAGCTATCTGTCTCTAGAAAATTGGAAACATATAACATATAATTTTGTATCCTATGCTTTCTCAAAATGTTACATAAGAAATATGTTCTTAAATACTCTGTGAAATATTCTTTGAAAACGTGTTTTTAAAGTTGTTGTATGATAGTCTATCACGGAGTTAACTTTTTAACCATTCTTTTGTTTTTGGACATTTATGTTATTTTCCATTTTTGACAAATATTTCTTTGAATGTCATACATATAGAGATTTTTATATTTCTAGTTATTTCTTTGTAATTGATTATAGAACTTGGATTAGTAGAACAAAACATATAAACACTGAATACTTTTGATACTTACATCCACAAATCTGAAGTACTTTCCAGAAAGATTGTATTTGTGCTCACAGAGTGCCTATCTCACCAAACCCTCAGGAACAGTGAGTATTATGTTCTTTGTCAAATTGATAGAGAAAAATATCCCATTGTTTTAATTTGTATGTCTTTGATAAGAAGTGAAATTGAAATATGTTCATAAGTCTTATTAGTTATTTGTTTCTCTTCCTTAAATAATTGTCCGTGTTCTCCCTTTGCTTATTTTTCAACTGGTGTGTTCACGATTTTATTGCTAATTTTTTTTTTTTTTTTTTTTTTTTTTGCGGTGCTGGGGATTTGAACCCAGGGCCTGTGCTTGCAAGGCAAGCACTCTACCAACTGAGCTATCTCCCAGCCCTTTATTGCTAATTTGAACAATGTCTTAACATAAGTGATTTGGATAGAATGGGGGACGGGTGGGTCTGACTCTGGGTTCTTCTCTAATGCCCCTTCTCTTTGCCATCCACCTGCCTGGAACCCAGACTGAAACCTAGAGCTGCTGATCACAGAAGCAATGAATGGCAGGCATGAGCTTTCCCTGGTGCCAATCGGGACCCTGAGGTGGGCTGTCTCCACCCTCATTTCATGGTCCAGCACCCGGAGGAGGGCAGGACACCTGAGGTGTGTGCATCACTGTGAGAGTCTCTGGCGCGCTTTCTTCTTCCTGCATACACCCCGGAGTGTAAGCCTGGTATCAAAGATGTCACACACCTTCCTTCTCACATCATATCCTTCATACGTCAAGCAGCAGCAGGTTTGTGACTGGCAAACAAACAAACAAACAACCACAACAAAAAACAATATAAACCAGACCCAAAAAACAAAAAACAAAAACAAAACCCAACTGACCCAAGTGGTGTACCGTCACACACTGAGAGTAGTTTCAAAGCATAAAAGGTGTATAGTATCTATTTATCTTTTTCTGCTCATTTCATGTCCCTGTCCTCTCTACACAAAGATGCTAATGCTGACAGTATTCATGATGTTCAAGAAGATGGCCGGAAGCTGGGAAGGGGAGACCCACAGTTCCATGCCAGTCCACATATCGACTCAACCAATCAGGTTTCAGAAGCTACAATTCTTCCCTGACTTACTTGTCCTCTTCATATTTTTAAAACCTCGAGGATTCATCTACACCACTATCCTCAAATCAAAGTTTTATTTGATTTTAGAAAGTGGCCCTTTTTATGCCTTTTAGACATCCAGGTAGCTCAAGGGTTCAACCCTGGTGATTCTTTCTATAGCAATGTCACCTGTTGACAGATGGGTCCATGGCTGGGTAAAGAGATGAGTGATCTTCACCAGCCTGGTGGATGATTCTGACCTATTTTGTATGTATGTCTCTTGGAAGCCTGGAACTGAGTGTCTTGTCAGTGAAGCAACTTCGTGACCTCCAAATTCTGCATCCAAGTTCTAGCCGGTTCAGAATCTGTGGATCCCATAGATGACTTTTGGATGAAATTTTGGAGAACAGAGTGCTACCTTACCACAGTGCCTAGGACTGCCTGCTTGGGCTGCTTCATGTCAAAGGAGAGGTCCTTGGTCATTCTGATGCCAGAAATATTGCAAAGCACATACCTGGAGGTCCCAGGCTATTTCTGTAGAGTGGGCTATGTTCTTATAGAGCCATCATTCTTAAGAATTTAAAATCGGATATCAGCTACAAGATAGTAGAATCGAAAGACATTGAAGCATTGAAATCTGGGATTTGTAAAATAATCTAAGTTCTTTGCTTTGCTTTTTTTCTTTCTTTTTTTCTTTTTTTCTTTTTTTTTTTTTTTTAAGTTTGTGTTTCCCCTGAGGCAACTTTGGCAGGAAACAGGGCCTCTCCCCTGGAATGCTGTTTCCAAGTGAGAATCAGCCCTGATGATTCTGCAGAGAAAACATGGAAAGTAAATAGGATGAGCCCAACAGCTCTGAGATGAAAACAAGAATTCGGGATGTCGGTATTTCAGAAGCTTAAGAGAAAGGAAATCCAGGCTGCAGGAAGAAAAGAAATGGGCTGGAAATCATTGCAAACAGTGAGAGGGGAACATAATCCAGCCACTGCATACAAGTTGTTTCTGATTCTCCCCACCACCCTAGGACGCAGGAGTGAGTCCCATTCCACAGAGGAAGAAAGCAAGCTTCCAAGAAGAAATGTGACTTGCTCAGCATCACACAGCTAGAAGGTGCACCTGGAAGCAGGGCTCAGCCACACCACAGCCTCTCCACGGCTGCTATGTCTGTTTAACACCACCACGCAGAGACCTGGATCTAAGAAAAACTGTTTTGGCACATGTGTCTGGGAAGGCCCTGGATCTCTCATCTCTCTCTCTCTCTCTCTCTTTCTCTCCCCCGCCCCCTCTCTCCTTTAAATTCATGGCCAGATTATCCTGGGTGGGGAAGGGGTGCTAGGAACACATGAATCTGTTTTTATTTTTCTTTAGCTTTCTTATTTTCTTATCCCAATAGAGACAAGCTATTTTCTTTCTGTTCCTCTCAACAGTAAAAAAAAAAAAAAAAAAAAAAACCCTATAAAGACCAAGAAGAGAGTCCTCTGGTTTCCCTGCTGACTGCAATATCCGAGTGATGTCAAGGAAAGTTCCCTGCCAGAGCGAAGCCACCTTCATTTGCCCTTAGCTATTTTGGGGACAATATGATTTGTTCAATCTTAACTTCAACCTGTATTTCTTAAAAGAGGACTTTTAACTGTGGATATTTATAATCTCCTTTGCATCTTCAAAGCACTTTTCAGTATTAACTAATTAAACCTCAGCAACACCTTTGATTAACTCCTTTTTATAGATGTGGGAAAAGAGGCATGAAAATAATAAGAAACGCCCTTGGCCGTGATGGAATCTGCATTCCAAGGTAGGTGTAGGATTTGAAATTTCCTGTCTCCACCCCTCATAAACCAACAAACCAGTCTCCTGCCTTGATGTCTTGGAAGGACACAATCTACCACGTTAATTCTTTTATAAAAAGAGCTTTCTCAAAAAAGCCTAACTTCTCTCCATTGCCCTTCATTATTCATTCTATACGGTGTTCTGCCATAACTTTATTCACTTCTTAAATCAAAGGAGTCACTGGGAAAGGTGGACACAATGCCCAATTCTAATGGTTCCACTCAGCTCCCTCGCATCTCCCCTTGGAGTCTATTCTTAGACATACCCTCCGTTCAGGAATCCAAGGTAAGCCAGCTTTATCTGGCAACATCCCCAAAGATTTCTTCTCTCCATATGTCCAGACAGAAAGCTAAGCAGTAATTCAAAGACAGAAAGGGGTCAGCAATAACCATTTTTACAGCTACCAGGCAGAAACTCATTGTCGAGTTCATCTTCAACACAATTTCCCAATTGTTTTAATGTTGGAGGAATCACTTGAAATGTGAGAGTTATGGGCAGCTATTCCAGCCGGGTGAGATTCTTGCTGACAGATATCAGACTGTTATTTGCATCCTATGTTCTAAATTAAAGGAGAAGACCTATCTCTGCATATGTCCCGGAGCTGTGGAAGCTTGTCGGAGATGGGGTGGGGCACTGGAGCACTCAAACTGAACAAATATTTGACAGAGACTAAATCATCTCGAAGGACACCCCTCCCTAAGAATTTATTACTCTTTGCTGAACTTGATAGCCTCGGTGTATTTCAGGTAGGATTATCAATGTGACACTAAAGACCTGATGTCAAGTCAGTCCTGAAATTCAGTGGTGTTTAGAAGTTGTTTGACTGACATTCCCTGCTCCCCAAACCAAATCAGATTCTGCAAGTTCACTAGAATAACTTAGGAGATTTGCACAAAAACCTGGATTTGAGTTTTGGTTCTGCTACCTACTAGTTATATGATCAGTTAACTTTGCTGAGCTATGGTTTCCTCACTCTGAAATAGGAGGGTAATTAATAATACTTGCCTGATATAATTTTGGGAAAATAAAATGAAATTGTTTTTGCACTTCAGAGAATTGTATCAATTTTGGTTATAAATGATAATGCCTAATATTTATTGAGCTGTTACTATGTGCCAGATACTGTGTATAGTATGCATGATCTCATTTATCTACCCTCATGATCCTATGAGATAAATATGATAATTATGCCCCTCTTATAGTTGAGAAACTGAAGTCTAAAACCACCCACCTAATGATGGATGCAACTACAACATATTATTTTCCACAAATTATTTTTATGGGGGCTAAGGGGTACTGGGGACAGAACCCAGGGCTTGGCCTATGCTAGGCAAGTGCTCTACTACTGAGCTACAATCCCAGGCTATGATATTGTCTTTCCAATTGCCTATTGGACATTTCCTTTCAGATATTGTGTAGTTCTCTCAAATATAGCCAGTTTCCAATAAAATTCACTATCTCCTCTCAAATCATAGTCTTTCCTTTCACTTTAGCATTTGCCAAAGTTGCCTCTCCCTTCCCACTGGTTTGAAATATCTGACTTGTCTGTGTTGCTCCCTTTTTGACTGAAGGGTCCCCCTGGCCATCCAACTTCATCCTCAAAATAGCTCTTGGGGCCTTTCCTCCTAACTCCTTTGTCTCTACCATGAAGAGAACCCCCATCCCCTCAAACATGGATTCTGCAGTATCTTCCTAATTTGATATTATTTCATTGAATAGGTTGTTCATTCCTTTGGTTTGTATCTCTGTGCCTTCCTCAATTCCAATAATTCTTAAAGGTCTTTTCATGATGTCCCATAATTCTTGGAGGTTCCATTCATGATTTCTTACCATCTTCTCTGTTTGGTCAACTGTATTTTCAAGAGTAAATATTTTGTCTTCATTGTCTGAGGTTCAGTCATCTACTCTGTTGGTGATGCTTTCCATTGAGTTTTTTATTTGGTTTATTGTTTCCTTCATTTCAAGCATTTCCATTTGGGCTTTTTTGTTGTTGTTGTTTTGTTTTGTTTTTTGGCTTTTTTTTTTTTTTTTTCTTTTGAGAATCTCTATCTCTTTGTTGAAATGATCTTTTGCTTCTTGCAGTTGCTCTTTCAACTGCTTATTGGAGTGATCATTCATTGCCTGCATTTGCTCTCTTATCTCATCCTTTGCTTCACGAATCATTTTAATTATGTATATTCTGAACTCCTTTTCTGACATTTCTTCTACCATGCTGTCACTGAATTCTAGTAATTTAGAATCTAGGTTTATTTGGAACATTTTCTTCCCTTGTTTTTTCATATAGTTCACGTATCTTCCCTGCAGATCTGGGGTACTGCAGTTTCCCCCCTTTAGGCTTATAGTGACCCTATAGGTTTCCAAAACCTCTTCTTTAAGGGGGAGATTAATATTAGCAGTGCCCAGTACTGACAATATACAGCCCTAAACCAAATAGCCTCTATGAAGACATTAACAAAATTGTCATAATAAACAGAGAAGATGAGCTCAATTATTATCTACAGTATAACAAATAGATTTTCAATAAGGTCTGCAGTTTTTAATGGAGGACAAAGAGGATGGGGAGAGGTGTAGGATGTAACTATTAATGGGATAAGAAAAGAGTATGTAGAAGTTCTAGATCATAGAAAGAGTGAAAGTATAATCAAAAGAAGTTGGTTGAGAAAAGCGAGGGAGCATGAGAAAAACGAGAAAGAGACTCTGAGGAAACAGGTAAACAAAAGGAAAAATAGAGTAAGAAAAGTAAGGAAATAAAAATTTAAAAATTTCCAGAAAGTAGGGGAAAAGAAAAAAGAAAAAAAATCTACACTATAACAGTCATATAGTATTCAAACCTCCCAGTCTTCAGTAGCCTGATGCATGAGAGGTACCTGATAATGAGATTCCAATCTCCAGCAGGTGTCTCAGGATGGAATTTTCCCCACCTAAAGATGGGAGCTTCCACTTCCAGGATAACCCAAGATGGCTGCACTGGCTTCCAAATATGTTGGCAAATGGGGAGCTGCAGCTTGGGGCGTGGGTGTGGTTGACCGGGAGTCCTCGAGGCAGGGTTGGTCAGGCAGGGGTCTTGGAGGCAGGGTGTGGTCAGTCTGGTTGAGGGGTCCTGGAGACAGGGCTTGGTCAGTCAGGCCGGGGGTCCTGCAGGTCCTGGTGTTATCTCAAAATGGCGACAGCCACATGAAACCAAACCAGCAGGTACTATGACAGTGAACTTCCAGGCAACAGGAGGCAGTTGACAATCCCCTCGTGGTCTATATGCTACTGGTGGACGATCAGCAGGTGGACCTCTTTCTTTCTTATCCTAGGCAGAGTTATCTGTCCTTGAGCACAGACCCAGCACAGGAATGAAGTAATTTGTGGATGGCACCAGAAGATCCCAGAAATCGTAGCTTCCTAATTTGTTTTTCTACCTTTAGTCCATCTGCATACCACTTGCTAATCAATTCTAAGATATCATTTCAATAGTTATTTCTTTGTCAAGAACTTTCAGCTGCCTTTGGGAGAAAGCCTGTGTTCCTGAGCCTGAAGTTGTAGGCCCTCCATGGCCTGATTCCACCCTGACACCCAGCCCCACCTCCTTCCAGCCTTGAGCACATCTGCACTGTCCTGCCTTCACAAACTTTCTCTTTTCCTTTGTGGACTTCTTCCCCCTTTCTACTTACTGAATGGCAACTCTCTATGATCCAAATCAATACCTTGCTTACCTTCCTGATTCCCAAATACTGTATCTATTTTTCCTAATCAGTAAGATTATATGACTCTCTGGACTGTGTTTACTATCATATATTGGTAGTTAATTATTCACAAATAATGTGTTATCTCACCTTTGTGCTTGAAGGGGATGTATAGAAAATGTGCCTTGCATTTCTTTCTCTCCGACACAGCACCAAGTACCTACTGTTGAAGTCAAGCACTATGTTGCATTGAGCCGAGCAAGACATGTTAAGGAATTCACAGGATGATTGAAAATCAAAATGCAGACAAATCATCACAATCAGATATTAACAAGCGAGTGAAGACACGCCTCAAGGACTCTGGGAGCATGGAGAGATGCATAAACAATACTCTGGAGAAAGACAAGGCCTCACAGAGTGCACCTTGAGCTGACTCTTGAAAGATGCTTAGCAAATAGAAGTTCTTGAGGCAGAGAAGGTAGAGGAAGGCTTTTGAGAAACAGAGAAAATCATGTTCAAAGGCCCAGAGGCATGTGTAAGGCCAGATGAGAGAAGAGAGCAATGCATACAGGAAAGAACCCAGAGAGGAGGCTGGGAAGATAGGCAGAATTCAGAGTACAAGGACCTGGTTATGCAAAGAAGATGGGAACTGATCCTATGAGACAGGAAGGAAGCCTTGAGAGGTGTGGGCAAGGAGGTGACATAGTCACAGGTTTGTATTTTAGAAAATTAACTTGAGCTGGGTGTGGTGGCATTAGCTTGTAATCCCAGTGACTTGGGAGGCTGAGGCAGGAGAATCATAGGTTTGAGGACTGTCTCAGCACCTTAGTGAGGCCCTGAGTAACTTAGCAAGACCCTGTCTCAAAATAAAAGAACGAAAAAGGTTAGGGATGTGGGTTCAGCAGTAAAGTGTCCCTGGGTTCATTCACTAGTACCAAAAAAAAAAAAAAAAAAAAAAAAAAATAGAAGAAGAAGAAAAGAAAATTAATTTTGGCAGCAGCATGTACATAGTGATTGGAGACACTTGAAGGAGAGATAGCAAGAGATTTTGAGGGTCTGAACAAAGTCTAGGATAATGGGAATAGAGAGGTCTATTGAAGTGAGCTGTGTTAAGAGGAGAATATTGGATATGGTAGACCATTGGGTGTGGTGTTTGAGGGAAGGGAGGAGAAATGAAGGAGCATCTTTACCTGAGAGTCTAGCACAAGGGAGATTCTTCTTACTAGCATAGAGAGTGCAGAGGTGAAAGGCTAGTGCTGCTGTTGCTGATCCTTGGGCAGGGTAAGGAATGAGACTAGTAGCAGATGTGATACATTAAAAGCCCTTGGAGAACATTGATAAGGAGATGTTGCCAAGCAGGTAAATATTTCTAGTGCCTGCCTATCTCAGAATTTGGCACCTGGTGGGTACTTAGCAAATGTTTGTGAAGGAATTGAAATGACCACTCAGGGTATGCCTGCAAGCAATACTTGAATGGACTACACCCCCCCAAGTAAAATCAGGCCCAAAGAGTATAATATGAACTAGGGCTTCTAACAATGTGAGATTGCACAAGACCTGAGGGACCTCGGGTAGGCAAGGACCATGCGTGGTTGGTACAGACACTGCCTTCTCTGACAGACACCATCCAAGGGACAGTATGAACAGGGGGGCCTCAGTGCAGTTCCCTGGAGTGACTTTGCCGTCTGACTGCACAAACCTTGCATGTGTCCTGGGAGGTTTCTCTTAAAGACACTGGAAACAATTGATCTCAAGGCCAATAAACATTGATGTCACATGAATATTTTAAATGAGACATAGATATTTAGTACATTTGGTCTTTTTACCTAAGAAATATGAAATTCATCTTGAAAAATCTTAACTTATTCCATATGTATAACCCTTTTCTGGTCTCTTATAAATAACATCCTAAATGAATCCCAGGAAATTGGGTATAAAGGACAGGGAAAGGATGGAACAAAGGGAAAAAAAGAAGTGGTAGAGAAAAACAAAAGCCCCACAGAGAGACTTTAGAAATGGCCCGATTCACCCAGTATATTCCAGGACTTTCAGCTTAAGTCAGCAGACATGAGTAATGTCCTGGGACATGGAATTCTAAATATTAGTGGACATGTTTCAGTAGGACAGCACAAAGCCATTAATTTCTTTGGCATTTTCAGCACTTCATTGCTGTTCAGCATTCCCAGTATGTTCAAGTTAATAGAAAATTTGCAAGCCAAGGATATTTAATGCCTGCATAACTCTAGTTAAAAACACAGTATTGGGCAATATTTAGAATAGGTACGGAGTATGTTTACACAGGTCCAATAAGTGCTATTTAAAAGATGAGAACGCACTTTTCTCACTTTGTTTTTCCCGGTGCTAGACGCTAATCACTAATGCAATATCATGCTCAAGGGTACATTTCTACCCATGATGTAAATGCCATTCAGTGTGATGATAGACCTTCCATGATGATACTGAAAGGAAAAGCTAGTACATGCTTAAAATGCAGTGGGCCATCAGAAATTTTATTGTATTGATTACAAGCACAGGAGGTAGTTTATCCAGAAGTACCTGCTTTGCCTCAGAATATCATAAGGTTCCTCCTCCCCATTCTTTTCTTAAAATCAAAATTGTAGGCTGCAGATAGATTTATCTTCTAGCAGAATTTTCCCATTTTTATAGGTTAAAAAATCCAATAAGGGTTGAATAGTTAGTACTCTCTTGGTAGCAAGTGACTGAAAATCTAATACAAATTAACTTGGGCAAAAATGGAATTTATTAGTCTATGTAAATGAAACATCCGATGGGTAAACGTCGTTTCAGATTTGGCTGGATTCAAAGCTCACATAATGCCGACCCACCTTCTGTGGCTGTCTTCCACCCTTCTTTGGCTTCTATCCTAGACTCTAAGTTAAATGGTGGAAAATGGCGGGGCCAGGCTTGGCTTCTGGAAGAGCGTAAGTGCCTGCTTCTGGCCCAGAAGTCATGCATTTCACTGGCTCTAGCGACCTCCTTAGAAGGTGCTGGTGGCTTAGTTAGGTCACAGGCCCATCCCAGGGGAGCCAGCGTTTCATTCCAAGCACTGGGGCTGTGTAGAGAGCACTGAGGTTTATGTTGCATGAAGGGAAGTAAATCCCAGAAAGCAATAGCGGCCTTGCCATGTTTTGTGTATTTAAACTAAAATGTTAGGGGCTGGCGTGGTAGCTCAGTGGTGGAGAACTTGCTTAGCATGTGTGCAGCACTGGGTTCGATCCTCAGCATCGCATTAAAATATATAAATATAGATAGATAGATAGATAGATAGATAGATAGATAGATAGATAGATAGATAGATAAAGGTATTTTGTCCATTGATAGCAAAAAATACTTTTTAAAAAATTCTTTAAAACATCATTTTTTGTCTCCCAGGCAAAGTCTTTCCCCATCTCAAGGAGTAGTCCCCAATAGGAAAATTTTTTTTTGTCTTTTGTTCATGATTGTTTGAGGGAAGCTGAATGAAGCCTGAGTGTTGCCCCCTTTGTGTCTCCTCCTCTACCTTCCATTGTTGCCACCAGCCTCTGTCCAAATCTCTGCAGCATCTTCTCCAGAACAAAGTGCCTAACAAATATGTCTCTTGGATTCCCGAGAGAAGTGCTTAATGGAGTCTGGCCTTCTTTACTGCATCCTGAACATTTCAGTTTACACCTCCCTTACACACAATCCTGAAGATCTTGGTGTCACTTTAATGTAAGACCTCAACCCCCTTCAAAGTCTGCTTGTGTTTTTTGTTTGTTTGTTGGCTAGGGAAAGTTGAATAGCGACAGCTGTTTGTTTTTCACCCAAGTGTTGGGCCAGCACCGCAGAGAAATCGGAGACCTAAGTACTGTCTCTCTGCTCTGCATACATCCATTTCTTTTGTTTCTCATTAGCTTGAGCCCTTCAGATTCTTCCAAAGTTAATTCCCCATCACTTCCTTGTAGTAAATGTAAATCATGCAGCCATCTTCCTCAACTGTGTCCCCCAGATTTTACTCAATCACTTGGCAGAATCCATTTGCCAGATGAAAATCTATGTTCCTCAAAAACTGCTGAAAACGCCTGTGTAATCATGCATGCTAAATGTCAGGAGGAGGATTCAGTGCTGCAAGCACAGTATGATGTCAGGGAGTTATTCCCAGGGGCATGGCATGTCCTTGCTGCCAGCAAATTTCTCATGCCATTCAGAAATTCTCACTGTGTTCAGGAGAAGGTTCTGTTGCAACTTTTTGAAAATTGCACAGATCCACTTCTATTCCTATTTATCCAAAATCCAATAAAAGAATAAATGGGCTTTCTGTACTTGCCATAAATGAATCTCCATCTTTTATCATGCAATAAAAATGCCTTTGCTAGAAACACAGAAAAGAAGAAGACAAATAACTGTCACTGTATCTCTAAATTGCAAATTGTACAGGTTATCTATTTCTTTATCAAACCACCCCAGAACTTGGTAGCTTAAAACAACCACCATTTTATTAGTTCATTATTCTGGAGGTCAACCATTAGGACTGGACCCAGCTGGTCTTTTCTGGGGCTGGTTTTGCCAGAGCCATTCATGTGGCTGCAATCATCTGGCAGCTCAGATGGGGTCAGGCAGTCCAGGATGGCCTCACTCATATGTGTGGGGGTTGGTGCTGGCTGTTAGCTAGGTCATTGTCTCCAGAAGGTTGGCTTGGGTTTCTTCACATGGTGCCAGAGAAGTTCTCAGCAACAAGACAGTCAAGTCCAACTGGCAAGTATACGTCAAGTCTCTGCTTCTGTCAAATTTGCTAATGTCCCATCAGCCAAAGCAAGTCAATTGGCCAAGTTCAGAGTCAGTGTGGGCAGGCACTGTCCAAATGTGTGGGGTGGGAGGCAGGATCCACTGATGACCATCACTATAAAAGTCTATCTATCACCTATGTTGAATGTGTAGGTCATTTCATTTCTTTCCTGAAAAATGAGATTTGCCTGGAAATGTGTCAGGGACAGCCCATTACCAGGAAGAATATCTGTCAGGAATTTATAGATACAGAGAAGAAATATGAGCTTTTTATGGATTTTTATTGGCATCGAAGAACATTGTCTATGCATTGAGGCACTCTCCCCTCAAAATCAAGCCCACTTCAAAAATGGGAGTCTTTACAGGAGCAAGATATTCTGGTGTGCTATGGTATAGTACGGAGACTATAGGTAATAATGTACTGTATATCTCAAAAATCAAGAAGAAAGAATTTAAATGTTTTCACCAAAAAGAAAAGATAACTATGGAGATAGGAATGTTTGCCCTCATTCAAACATGAAAATTTATACATGTCTCAGAACATCACATGGTACCCCAGAAATATGGGCCACTTTTATGTTTGTATGTATCAGTTAAAAATAAATCTGAGATTTTAAAAACAGGAACCTAGGCATGTAGATGGTGTTTGCCTAGATATTTAATATGCAACTCACTTGGTGTCTTCCAAAGGACTTCTGGTACAGGGGTAGGCGAGACTTCTGTTAGGTTAGATAAATCAGGTGGTCACCCCAGTCCTGGTAAGTAGGGAAAGAATAAGGTGACTGACAGTTCACAGTAATAGCATTTCCTGAGCATTATTCTCAGTCCTTTTGTGTAGTTTAAGCCTTGAACAGCAGTGAGATGGATAGTAATCTTTATCCCCATTTTATGAATGTATTATAAAATATAAATGTGGAAACTGAGGTTGAGAAAGCTTAACTTACCCAAGTTTCTACGGCTAAAACAAAAGGGCTGTGTCCTGAACTCCATCTGTAGAGCCTCGGTTGTTGTCCACTAAGTCCTGCTACTTATTCTACCCTGCGGGACAAAAGGGTGGGGCCTATGCAATGGTGTCTGTCCTTGGCCCAACATGTCAAAAATATAGTCCTGCCATGTTGCATCTTCTTGAAACAACTTCCTCCTGCTAGACTCCTAGACGTCAAAGACATGAACGGACCTTCCATGGTGGTTCCAGCATAAGAATTGTTGATGATGAGGTTGATCACTTCCTAATTGAGCCCTGGGACCCTTTCCCAGTAAAACTGCTCCTGCAAAGCATTTTCACATTGCCACAGCTTGTGCATGAGAGAAGTTAAAACCTCTTTCTTTCTTTACCCAGCTGTAAGGCAATGTCCCTTATGTTTCTCAGTGCAGTTGCTGCTAAGTCTGGCCTAGCTGGGCTTAAAGACATAAATAATCCTCTGTTTATGCCGATACCTTCCCATCAAATAAGGTAATTGAAGATCAGAGATTTAGGAATGACTGGCTTCTGACACGTTTTAATAACGGAGCCAGCCCAGTGATACTAGTAGGTACAGATGACGATTAGATGTGACGAAGAATGAGAAATGCTATTCTGGAATTAAGTCAATTTTTTTTATAACCATTAAAAAAAAGTCATGGCAAAATAAGTCATTTGAGTCCCTTTGCCTGTGTTCTATTCCCAAGTCCCTACCTCCCCCTCCAGGAAACTTGGCCTCCATTCTTCTTTCCCTTCCACACACCCTGAGCATCATCCAGATTTTAAATTAGGTTTTTGTGAAATGAGGCCCCACAGATTTTTTACCATTGTCCAGTCAAACACTTTTTGGCAAAGAAGAGCTAATAAGCAATAGCACATGTCAGACAACTGTCCTTACACCTACCTTTGCAGGGAGATGGATTTAGCAGAAGAGAAGGCAGTGTTTAGCTAATTTTGAAGAAGAATAAATGCATTAGATGGTATTCAGTGGAGCATGATTTGCATAGCATGTAAATTATATAGAATTGTAATGCAGAAAACTCACAGCTTTCCAATGGTGAATGGGTCTAATTTATAGCTATTTCCAGGGACCAAAACACTCTGAAACCATAACTGGAAGATTTACTTTCCATCTGACAATTTGTAGAATGTGCAAAATAGGTTATGATCTTTCTCTTCTTTTTTAAAAAATTAAACCTCTTGATTAATACTTTATAATTTTAAAAAAATGCACTATTTTTTCCTAATTGTGCTCCAAAATTGTCAAACACATATCATCTGCCTCAATTTACAAGTTCTCAGTTCATATTTATGTATTTATGAAATTTGCTGTTCTCAAAGTGGAAGAAATCCTAGAAAAATTAATTATTTAACAAGTCTCAATATTCAGATTTGTGGTTGTTCGCTTAGAATCGGAATATAAATTTGGAGGCACATTTAAAATTTAACCAGAGCTCAATGCAAATTAATATCCACATGGGCAATGTGCAGTCAGATGAAAAGAGATGAAAAGAACATCTTCAGAGAAGATAGGACAGAGAATTTGCTTTACCATGAAGCTTGTTGTTTTGACTCAATAATAGAACAAGGTATCTGGTAGGAAGGAGCCCAGATTCTGATCCCAAATCCAGCCTCTAAAGTGCTGCTCAGAAGAAATTGGGAAGGAAGTGCCTGGAATTCCATTCAAGTAGAATTCGCAGAGCATCTTAGGAATATTTACAAGAGAACTTCAGAGTAGGTAGATGAAATGCACACAGATATGGGCCTCAAGAAATGAACTGTCCAGTGTGTGGTTGATAAACATCTATCAAACCCAAGGCAAAATGTGCTGGAAGTTTGGTACTCAGCAGAGATGATGATTCCGCAACATGGTGATTGTACTAAATGCCATCGAATTGCGCATTTTGAATGGGTTAATTTTATGTTATGTGAATTTTACCTCGATGTCTTAAAAACTGTATGCGTAAGGGCACAAAAAGAGAAATAAGAAACCCCATCTACTTGGAAGTCTTTGCCCATCATCTGAAGAAAAGAGGGCTAACACTTGAACAGAGAGGAGCACTTGGGAGCCAGAAGCAACTGAGTGAATATCTTGGTTATCTTTTTGTTTTACTCGTGGAGACGTGGTATTTTGAAAACTTTGCCATTGTCTGGCCATTCCGGGTTAGGACGCAAGTCCTCTGAAGAATCTAGTAAGAGCTAGAGGCCACAGAAGTATCATCTGACCAAAATACCAGTATCCTTGGGGAAAGGGCATTAGATTTCAAAACAACTCTGCTCTTACTTGCTGTGTGGCCTTGGGCAAGTTAATACTGTTTCCTCACTAGCAAATTGGGGTCATAAAAACTACCGAAGATGATTTGGGAAAATGTTAATACCATATGCCAAGTGTATTGTACAGAGATGCCAGTAATGTTAATAGCATTCCTTCCTTTCCCATCTCCCAGTCCCTCTGTTTCAGTTGAAGCTCTCATCATAAAAGTTATTTCCTATGCCAGGCATGGTGGCACAATATCTGTAATCCCAGCTACTTAGGAAGCTGAGGCAGGAGGAACACAATTTGAGACCAGCCTCAGCAACTTAGGGAGACCGTCTCAAAATAAAATGTAAAAAGGGGTAGGGATGAAGTTTAGTAGTACAGCATCCCTGGGTTCAATCCCTAGTACTTGGTGGGTGGGTGGGGGAGCTATTTTCTGTGATGCAGCAACAAAAGTGGCCTGAGAAATTACCCTCCTTGGGTTACAATTACCCTGGGGGAATGCCGTTCTCCTGACTTGACATTTTCCTGTGGAAGGACTGCACTGTAACAGAGATCTGCAAATGAAATGCAACCTACACTGATTTTGTGCAGCTCATGAGCTTAAAATGGTTTTTAGCATTTTTTAAAATGGTTGAAAATAAATCAAAAGAGGAATACTTTTTGGCACATGAAAATTCAGATTTCAGTGTCCATACCTCAATTTCTATTGTGATACAGTCACATCCCTACCGTTTAGGGCTGCCTTTGCACTAGGAGAGCAGAACTGAGTAGTTGCAGCAGAAACCCAATGGCTCCCAAAATGTAAAACACTTACTCCCTGGGCCTTTCCTGGACAAGCATGTGACCCTTGCACATGTCACTCCTGGCCCTTCACTCATTCCTTCTTGACTGGGGACTCTTGACTGGGTGGAGCCAACCTATTATAAGCTGCAAGATTGCATTCTGGTTTCTGACCCTTCTGTCATGAGCCAGAGGGAAGCAGTGATCCCAAGGGGTAGCATCTTCTCTGCAGGACTGTCCCATGACCTGGGCTTGAAGAGGAGAAATAGGAGGATCCAGAGGGTTTGAGAAAGTTCTGCCCATAGATTTAAAACCACATTCTCTGATCAGCTCTGTTTAACCCAGGTGTTCGTCTCTCCATTGGTTCTGACTTCAGGAGGGAAGAAGGTATGACTCTCCAGAAATCCAGCAATCCCTTTCTTCCCTTAGTGTGACCTCTCACAATTTCTCATCAGGATCAATAAAACAACCTTCAACCTGGCCTCCCCACTTCCAGCATCATCTCTCTCCCACCCAGAGTGGCAAAAGTGATCTTCCTAAAACAAACCTGACCTGATTTCTTTTCTACTGTGAAGACCGATTGTGTTAATGCCTCTCTGTACCCACATTCCCAGAGAGGGCCTTCTCATGCTTACTCTAGACTTGGGTACATGATCTTCTTTGGTCAGGGGAATAATAACAAACCAGGCATAAGCAAAGGCTTAAAAAGGAACTTGCATGTTTATTCCTCTCTTGGACCCCTGCAAATTCAACAAGAGTGGGCCTACATTAGCCTGGGAGGGATGGAGGAGACACATGGAGAAGAGCCCCTTTTGTCTTAGGCAAGGCCACTGTAGATAAGCAATGCCTCAGCTGACCTGCAGCTGCCTGGAAATACATAGGGAGTCCAATACAGAAAAGCAGAACTACCTTGCCACTAGTAGTGAAAAACAATCAAAGTTTGTTAAATCTCTAAGTTTGGGGGTGGTTTGTTACTCAGCATTAGCTAATGGGTACACCTACTAAAACTCTTCAATGCCTCTAACTGCCCCTACAAAAAGGCAAAACTCCTTAACTTAACAGAGAAGGTCTTTCACTGTCTTCCCAAGCTCCACACCTCAGGTGAACCAGTCCACTTGTGCTATCATTGTAAAAACAGGACCCCTGTCTTCACATTGTTAAAACATCCTTGCCTGGCACACCATCCATATCCTGAACTTTGGGTCCTGTCCTCTTTTCCCTGGCCAGTTCCTAGTCTCTTCTCTGGTTACCATTCAGAATGTGTTCCCTCCTTAACTTACGCTCCCCTATAGGTCAGTTTCACACTTGGAGCCATGTCACATTGGGTCAAGAGATAAGTTTAGATGGTCATGAGTAGAATTTGTAAAGGGTGAAATGGAAAGGGGCAAAATAGGACAGGGTGAAATAGAAAGCATAGGAGTGAATCGTGTAGTTAGAGTAAATTTTCAATGTGTGTATATTGATTTGCTCTGAAAAAAAAAAATTCTGTGGGTTATGGCCAGAAAGTTTGAAGACACATTGCTTTAGAACATCTTCTGGCTACCTGAAAGGGAACACTGCCTCCCAATCCACCTGGTCCTCACACCCACCCTACAAGGATGCTCCCAGGCCGCTCTCCTCTGCCCTCCCCAGCTTCTCCACCCACAGCACCCTCCACCACCCCGTCACCCTGACTGTTCCCTGAGCACCCAGCGCTCTCTTGTGCCTCTGTGCCCTGCAATTCGATTTGTCTTCTACCAATGACAACCTCATTTGGTTGGAGAACTCCTACGTGTGAGGGCTGGTATATGATCATCCTTCATTATTCAATCTTCAAGACGGTTTCAACAGCACATCCTCCAGGACCTCTCTTCCCACCCCTCCAGCCGCCTCCCCCCGACACACACCCAAGTTTGCGTGTTGTCAGACCTTACCAACATTTTTTTCTAAAACTTAACCTCACTTTCCCATGTTTTTACTGGAGAGTCATCTGGGTTCCTGTGTGCTCCCCAGTCCCGTGAGTGCTGCTGTCGTAACCCTCAGCAACGACAGAATCACAGCTGTTGAATCTGCCTGTGTATTTTCCACTCAAGGCTGCGAGCTTCTAGAGCTCCAGGACTGAGTCCTGTTTATCTTTGTGTCACCAGCACCTAGAGTGGGGCCTGGCATCCATGGGAACTGGCATTCAACGCCAGTTGAATTTGTCCCCTGTGTATTTTGGGAAGCACAGGTGGCCTGTGTGGATGAGATCCAGGGCCACGTCAGTGGGAAGACAATGGCCCCATGAAACAGACCGGAGAGGGTGAGCTGCAGGGCTGGGGCACTGGAGAGGCAGGGTGAGCAGCAGCAAGGCCCACTCAGCCTCCTCCCGATTCCACCAGCCATGTTCCCAAACACTTGAAGAACAAAGCCAACTAAAAAGGCCCCGAACCCACACAACAGGAAGCAGCAGGAAACCACTCCACAGCCTCTTCTAGAGGATTTTTTTGTGTGCAGCAACATTGAGATGAATAAAGGGGCACACCAAGTAATCAGAGATAAGAGAACTCCCATGAAAGGCACAAAACCCAGGGCTAAGGAAGGGTGGGCTGCTTACAGATTGCGAAGGGGAAGAGAGGAGATAAGAGTACTAGCCAGCCTGCTCCAAGTCAGGCATTGAGAAGCCCTGACAGACAAGTCGGAAGAACAACCTCAGGGATTATACCAAGGGACAGAAGTGAACGGGGGGGGGGGGGGGGGGGGGAGTGAAGGGAGAGGCAGGGGGGCGGGGGGAGTAATTTAGTTACATAAAGGTGCACTCTGACATCTCCACGCTGCGCTCACACAGGTACTGTTAGAGGATTTTTTTCCACGTACCTCTTGTCCCAGTTACCAGGTTTCCAATAAAGGGCTCGTTGTTAATTACAGATACAATGAATGGTTGCTGAGTGCCACACGGGGAAAGTGAGTGCAAAAGACTGAAGATTCCATCCCAAGTGACACAAGTGACAAGAGGGGAATGAATTTACTCTTGGGTGTTTGTAAACAATGGCACTGGGATCTGGCACTCTGGTAGGAGGGAGCAGCTGAAGAGGAGTCAATGAATTATTTTTTTTTTTTTTAAGCACTTTTAGCCTTTCTAAAGCAACCAAAACCATTTTGGTTTGAAAGAGTAGCATCTCCTGAAATAGCCTACATGTCTACAGAGCACGGTACAAACCACGAGGAAGAGCAGAGAGTGGAAAGTGGGGCAGGGAGGAGGTAGAAGCAGAGAAAGAGAACATGTCCATCTTTCAAGCCCTAGAAGCCAACTTCTAGAAGAAAATTTCCTATATGAATACATGACACAACCAACTATGATTCGAAGCAAAATAAAGGTGAAAGTCAAAGCCAGGAAGAGTGGAAGTGATTTTGGATTCAGAGGTCACGATGAGATAAGTCAAAAAGAACATGAAGTCACTGTCAGTTTCTGGCAGCAGAGCCAGCTTCTTGCTTTTTTAATGACTTGTTTCATCAACTCGGGAAATGTGGGGATTTGAACCAGATGATGAATCAATTACCTCAATGGGATAAAATGCCTGAACTCCACTAATGTGTTGGGAAACAGCAGCAGCAACAGAGAAACACGGCCAGGCACTGTCTGCAAGGCCCGCTGAGCGAGACTCCTGATGTGGGTCTCCTGGACCCAATCCCGGGGTTCCAGGCCCTGCTCCCCACCCCAACTCCAAACAGCGTAGGTTGTTAGGGAAGACACTCCCCTGCCTCTGAAAAAAATAATAAAAGAAATGGTGAGGAGAAATAGAGAGGGAGAAGGGTCACTCAAGTGGCCAGGACTTAGAGAGGGCAACCTCGGAAGGAAGGAATGGAAGTAATAGGAAAAATTTTTGAGTGCAGTGAATCGGGGCTTCCACCCAGATGGGCTGTTGGAAGAAGAATTGTCATTTTATGTGAGTCATTTATTGACTACTGCCTTCAAAGATGGTCTGAACTCTCCCCAACCAACCTCTAGGAAAAAAGCTCTCAAGCAATTCAGGAAGCTAGAGAAGGACACAGTACCATAGGGCAATGATTTTAGAGTAAAAAAGAACCTATAGGGAGAGAAAGGATCTTTAGGTTCTGAGTCACAATCTTCATACCTACAACATAGTTTGACATACAAAAATAACTCACTATAGATGAATTATATAGGTGTATTATATATAGAACACACACACACACACACACACACACACACACACACACACACGGTACTGTATACTCTATGCCTGGTTCCTAACTCTGCTGTGCCTATCCAATAGCTAGGGCATTTGATTCTGTGCCTCTAAACTAAACTCTTACAGTCATTTTTATGACCAATCTGGACCTCAGAGAGTAGGAATTTCTGGTCACCCGACTGAGTCCAGCCCCGTCTATGCCTCCATTTGAAGAACAAGCTTTCTGTATCATTGACCATACCCCCATCGTCTTGAACTCCCGGATTGCTACCGGGTTTCTACCTTGGGGACCCTCTTACTGAGACCTAGTTTAAATTACTTGCCTAGTACTCCAGCTCCAGTCAGTGTCACAAGCCTCACTTCAGAAGTCACTGGGGGGTTTGTATTTAAGGCAGGCCTATTCCTCTGGGCCGCTTGTAGTGTCTCATGCCAGAGCAAACTGTGGTCCTGAACCATTGCCTGGTCTCTGTGCCTACAGGCTGCTGGCACTGAAGCCAGTTGTACGGTGATGGGGAGGAAGTCAATGGGGAGCAGGGGGAGAGCACGTAGGGGAGATGAGTGGGGAGACGGCCATTCTTCAGAGATTTATTCACCTGCATCAGTATCCCAGACAGCAGGCAGGGATGTCAAAGACAAGAACTAGTCCCAGAGCATGGGTCTGGCAAGATTATACAAAGTGTCAGTCAGAGGAGGCCTTGTCCAAGGAGGAGGGACTGGTATCCTAGGCAGCAAACTGAGCACTAAGGAGACCTGTAGATCAGGAAATGCCTCACGGGCAAGAAAGATCCCTGACAGATCTGCGAGGTTCATTTAGCTGCAATTGTCTCCAAGACTTCTCCCTGCCTCCAATCTGGCCTTTCCGGGTCTGCCCAACCTCTCACATTCACATCTGATTTTCTAAAGCCCAGGTTTGTCAGGTCACTCCCTGCTCAGGCTCTTGGCCAAAGGCTTGCTTATAACCGGTATGTGTGTCTTCAGCTGTCCAACCTAGTAGCTGTCACAAAGCCTCCAGCACAGGGCGGTGTGGTGCCGCCAAAGCCAAGGATGCGAGTGCGCTGCAGAGAGGTTTACGAGACAAGAATTGAAAATAGATAACTGTATGTTGCGCCTGTGGAGCCTCGGGGACTTCCAGATGGAGCAGTCTTTGTGTGGTTTTGGAGACTGGCAATGGACTCTGAGGCATGGATGGGAAGAAGGTAGTAGGAACAGGGGTTTCCATCAATTCATGTGATCAGTGCATTTTTTTTTTCACACTTGAATTTATCTGCTCAATATTTATTAATTTATTACACACTTGTTGAGTTCCTAGTCTGTCAGGCCCTGTGCAAGGTGAGTGAGAGACGCATGATTCTACATTCAAGCAATTACAAAGGGTTGTGGGTGTGATCAGAAGGAAGTACAGCCATGGGGCTGGGGTTGTAGATCAGTGGTAGAGCGGTTGTCTTGCATATGTGAGGCATTGGATTCGAGTCTCAGCACCACATACAAATAAAATAAGGTCCATTGATAACTAAAATTAAAAAAAAAAAAAAAAAAGTATAACCAGTTTCTAAAGCACCTGCCAGGGGCATCTGTTTGGGGTCCCCTAGGTCCAACCTCTGTTGTTCTCTCTTTCACCAGATTAATTGTCTCTTACTTCCCTGCGCATGTATTCTTATACTTTCACTCAGCCTACTCAGGTACTCAGGGGTTACCTTTCTTTCTTTCTTTCTTTCTTTCTTTCTTTCTTTCTTTCTTTCTTTCTTTCTTTTCTTTTCTTTTTTCTTTTTTTTTTTTTTCTTTTTTTTTTTTTGATACTAGGGATTAAACCTAGGGACACTTTACCACTGAGCTACATCTCCAACCCTTTTTATTTTTTGAGACAGATAGGGTTTTACTAAATTGCTTAGGTTGGCCTCATACTTGTGATCCTCCTACCTTGGCCTCCTGAGTTGCTGATATTTTGGGTACATTCCACCATGCTAGGTAGGGCCTGCATGTGCCTTAGATAAGGCCTATCTTGTGCCTCAGATTCCTCCTGAACAGACTGTTATTAAAGATGGCATGTAAGTACACACTGTTATGTCTGCACCCTGTCCCGGGGCTCCAAACATCAAACACATAACAATGAAGATAAAAATATTTTAAAAGAAACTTAAATACAAATGGCCAAACTCAAAAAATGAAATCTTTTTAGGACTTGAAACAAAGCAAAACCCCAATATTATAAGCAAGGTTGAAGCACAGGCTGCTAGGTGTGACCATGGGCACCGGCTGTGAACTGATAATGTCTGGCATGGTAACAGGGACCAATGTACCCTAAGCACAGGGCAGGGCAGATGGAGCCGTTTTCCCTGAATGGAGCTAGTATGTGTATGGACTCCCCCACCCACAAAAGGAGAGTGAAAAAAGGTTGCAGAGGATCCCTGCCTGGAGCCCAGAGAGTATGCATCTGAGTATATTGAAAGGTGGGAATAATGAAGTAAGGACATGGTGTCAAGTGGGCCACTGCATTGACAACTGGATCTTTTTCATTTTCAAGGACAGGAGCTTCCAAACTGCTAGAGAGGGGAAAACACAAACACTCAAAGAAAACAAAACAAAACCCCAAAGACCTGAACTATACACTGGGACCTGAGTGACCAAGATAAAGCAACCACAAAATTGTCAAAGAGTGTGGGGGAAAAAAGAGAGAGAAAACAAGACCTCCTGTTCACAATGAGCTTCCAACCCAGAACTCCAAAACACAGGGGGAAAACTAAGAAGAAAGAAAGGGCCTGTAATCCCAGCAACGGGGGAGGCTAGGGCAGGAGGATGGCAATTTCGAGGCCAGCCTCAGGATTATAGTGAGACAGTCTTGAAATAAAAAATAAAAAGGGCTAGGAGTGTAGCTCAGTGATAGAGTGCCCCTAAGTTCAATCCCCAGTACCAAAAACAAACATACATACACACAAACCAAAAATAAAACTAGGAGTTCTATCTACTACAGATGAAATGAAAACAATAGACTAACAGGAAAATGTCCTGAAAGTAGGTATGTCTAAGATACTCAAAGAGATGAGGGAAGGACTAGCTCTCATAAAAAGAAATGAAATCTTGAAACAAAGCAAACAGATGAAACAAGGACCAGTTTAACTAAAAATAACTAACAGAAATGCTGGGAATTTTTAAAAAATGCAATCACTGAATTAAAAATCACAATGAATGGGGCAAACTCTAGACTGGACATATTTGAACAGATTAGAATGCTGTTGAGAAACTCACCCACAATGCAGCCTAGGATGATAAAGAGATTAAAACTATGAAATATCGGTTAAGAAATAAGAAAATAGCTTGAACCACTCCTGAATGGCTCTAATAGGAATTCCTAAAAAAGAGCATAGAATGACAGATAAGACGTATGTATAGAGATGATGGTTGAAGACAGATAGAACTGCAAACTTGTGCTGAAAATGGATACTTTTTTTATGCCTTCCTGACCTAACTCTTAGCCACCTCTGTGACTCCATCTCCTGTTGCTTTGCTCCAGGCTTGCTTTGCTTTAGCCCTTCTGGCCTCCTGGCTAATCCTTGAACAAAGCGACCGCCTCCTATCTCAAAGCCTTTGGCTTATTCTTTCTCTGTTGAAATGCTTTTCCCCAAGGTAATCTGTATGGCTCATCTCTCATTCTCTTTGGATTGGTCTCCATGAGTTACCTTATCAGTGAAAGTTTCTGTTATATGCAAATATGTATTTGCTTAGGAAATGAATGACGGTATGGGCGATGGATGCTTGCAGCTTTACCCACTTACAGGTACCTGGTATGTGGCGCACTGTTGGGCACAGGTCCAATTTAGTTTTTCTAAATTCCATGAGAAGTCCTATTATTATGTATGCATACAAATTAATATTTAATAAGAGATAAGCTCAATCTATTTTCCCTAAAGGTAGATTCTTTTTTTTTTTTTTTTTTTTTTTTTGGTACTGAGGATTGAACCCAGGGGCACTCAACCACTGAGCCACATCCTCAGCCCTTTTTTTAATTTTTTATTTAGAGTTGCTTAGGGCCTCACTAAGTTGCTGAGGCTGGCTTTGAACTTTGAACTCATGATCCTCTTGTCTCAGCCTCTGAGCCACTGGGATAACAGGCGTGGACCACCGTGCCTGCTATTATTCTTTATAATACAATAATGAAATTATGGAGTTATGGATTTAAAATGGGAAGTTCGGAGAGCATGAATTTCATCTTCCACATTTTACATGACCAAGAAAGGTAAAGTGGACACACAGTCAAGCAGTTTAACAGAGTTGGGACTAGAAACCAGTCTCTTGACTCTTAAGTCCACTGCTCATTTTATGTTACTACGAGTTTTCTTTATCCTACATGCATTCATCGAAAAATCAGGTCATAAATAATTCTCTCCCCCAATGAACACCTCCCTAACTTCTCTGCACCTATGCATTGTTTCCAGGTAACGATTGATCATCTCAACTTGTGTTGGAGAAGTCAAGGCTTCCAGGTGCCACTTCATTAAAAATGTAATTTTGACGTGTTTTTATTTCTGTGGCTTCTAGTCATTAAGAGCCTATAATTAAAATAATTAGAAGAAGAATCTTGCCTGTTAATCAGTCTACATTTCAATAAAACATTTTAAAATTCACAGTCCAAAGCTGTTACCTTATTATTTAAGCATGAGTTCTATTATATAAATTGTCACCACAGCACTGCCAACCAGTTATTTATAGAAAAAAATCTGTTAGCTTTTCCTTGGTAAACCAATGTCACTCCATGCTAAAGTTATTGAAGAAATTACAGGGAGACGGAAGATAGGTGGGTTTGCACCCCCCAGAAGAAGCGGGCTCTGGAAGATTTCCAGAGCCTCTTTGAGATGAGGTGTACGTCAAGAAGGCTGAGAAGAAACACAGTTTTGCAGCAGCAGTGAGAATTCATGGTGCTAAATTTTAGGTGTCATGCATACATATATATACACACAGACATATGTATGTGGTGATAGTGAGGAAAAGATTTTTTTAAAGCTGCTATAATTCAGGCAGGCTACATTCTACTGGTACAGTGGGGTTTGAGGCATGCAAAAGCAACAAAAGTGATCATCCCTGTAACCCATTTCTCATTGTGAGTATTTTGTTCTCTGTTTCCTGTAAGCCTGCACCTCCAGAAATCTTGTTCTAGATTTCCACAGGGCTTTTCAGCTTGCATTTCCCTCCAGAGGTAACCCCTGTCGGACCAAGGAAAAGTCTTTGGCTGGAAGGCCACTAGCGCGTGTGCACAGGGTTGGAACTGATGTTGTGTATTTGTTTCATGACCTTGCTGATCCCATTAAAGGTGCCCTTCCCCTGGGTTCCTCTATGCAACCAGCTTATTTCCAGAAACAAGATGATAATGCAGCTCATAAGAATTAAGTCTCAAGTCTTAAGAAGTACTAAATAATAACATTTAGAAAAATTAGTATGAGACAAACATGGCTGTTGGGATTTTTTTAATGGGAATTTTAAAATATTTTAAAAAATAATTGTGTAAGGGGGCTGGGGTTGCAGCTCAGTGGTAGAGTGCTTGCCTGGCATGTGTGAGGCCCTGGGTTCCATCCTTAGCAATGCATATAAATACATAAATAAACAAATAAATAAATAAATTAAAGGCCCATTGTCAACTAAAAAAATTTTTTTTTAATTGTATGCTTTTCTCTTATCCTGGACAAGTTTATGGACTTGGTAGAAATATAAAGGAAAATATGGAGCACTTGACAAAACTCCTCTTGGCAGACAGACTCTAAGATGCCCCCTCACCAGCTCTTATCCACTTAATCTTCTCCCATTAAGTGTGAGCAGGACCTGTGTCTTGCTTCTGAGCACTAGAATACAGTGAAGGCAGTGGAGGGACACTATCAGGATGTGACATGGGACTGTAGCTTCCATCTTGCTAGCAACTTTCTCTATTGAATCTCCTCCTTGATGGCGCTGATAAAATAAGCTGCCATTGGAGAGACCCACCTAGCACTGAGGGTGACCTCTGGATCACAGAGAGCCAAGGCCCTCGGGCCACAGGCTGTAGGGAACCAGTCCTGCCAAGAACCAAGTGAGCAACTCCTTCCTGAGAGAAACTCATATGGAATCCCGACTCTGTCTGGATTTTACCCTTGACTTTACCCTTGGGGGAAGCAGAGGACCCAGCTAGGGTGCACCCAGAGTCCCGACCCACAGATAATGAATGTGTGTTGTCTTGAGTCACTGAGATTGTGGTTAACTAAGAAACTCTTTGATAATAAAAGTGACTCATACCCCAAAGAAAGGAGAGGTGTCGAAATTTGAAAAGATCATTGGCTTAAATAACAGATGGGGTTGGGGTTGTAGTTCAGTGGTAGAGCGCTTGGCTCGCAGGTGTGAGGCACTGGGTTTGATCCTCAGCACCACATAAAATTAAGTGAATAAAGATATTCTGTCCACATACAACTCAAAAAAATTCTAATAAAAAAAAAAAAATAAAAGACCACCCCAAATTTGAGTTCCTGCTATGCCAGTTAGCATCTGTGTGACCTGGGGCTTAGTTCCATAACTTCTTTAAGCTCAGTTTCCATATATAACTATATTTTTCCATATAGATATATTTTGTACTGGGGGTTGAATCTAGGGGTACTTAACAACTGAGCAACATCCCCAGCACCCCCATCCCCTTTTTTATATTTTTAAGACAGGGTTTCACTAAGTTACTTAGGGCCTTGCTAAATTGCTGGGGCTGGTTTTGAATGTGTGGTCCTCCTGCCTTAGCCTCCCAAGTCTCTGGGATTATAGGAGTGCACCACCATGCCAAGCTTCTTTTCTATATTTGTCAGTGCTGGGGATTGAACCCAGGACCTTGCCCATGCTAGGCCAATGCTCTACCACTGCACTACACTCCCAGCCCTCCATATTTCTAATCTGAAGATGATATTTTCTACTTTATAGTATTGTGTGCATAAGAAAATCAAATACAGTATTTAGTAGTATGTCTAGCAGATATGAAATATTTAATACATGCTATTCCTTGCTACGATATCACATAAACTTCACCTATTGGCATAGTTACAACCCTCATTTGGGAACCTTTTGGCATGAAATAGTTAGCCAGGTTGGTTTTGCTAGCTTTTCTTGTTCCCTGCAATTGGGGCTTTATGGTTCAGGGAGACTGAGTGACCTTCCATTCAGTCCTGAAAGGTTTGACTCTCATGGGTATTATAAATGTTCTCTTCTTGGTATGTGACAGGATTACCTAATTCTTTTTGTCTGAAGCTAAACTAGGGAGATATGAGTATGATGAGTTATTAAGAATCCTTTTTCAAATAAGGAAACAGATGAAATTCCCTCAGTGACATGAATATATGACCTCAGTCTTGGTACATGAGGTGGCTCTGCATGCAGGAGAGACTTCATTATCTGGCTAAGGACGCTGAGCTGTCAGTCACAAATTTGTAGCAGCCTTTTGCTTTCTTCATTGGCATGAACACTTTAGGAATTGTGAAAATTTTATCTTCTACTTGCATGGGGTGAGCAATAGTAAAACCTTTGTAGTTTATAATGTATAGGTTTCCTAGACTCTGATCAGGCTACACCTACGAGTTAAAAAGAAACTATCATTTTATTTGAGTGCTCAAAAATTCAGTTGAATTTTATATATTAAAGTAGTCCAGTTTGAAAATTCAAGCAAAAGGAGATGTGTTTCATAGTCATGGGATGGATATCCATCTGAGGGGACTGACCCTTTTGAACTTGTCCTTTTCTTTTGGAGAAATTGTAGAAAGGTGCTTTTTCCCATCCTCCTCTTCCCCATCCTCAAACTTACCTTTTCATTTATTATTATAACAGGAAAAGAAAGCTGAAACATATTCGTGCCATTTCTTTGTGTACATATTGATTAGTTGGAAGACTTGGGTTTAACTTTTGGCTCTGTTGCTTGGTAGGTTTTGCTTTTGGGCAAATCATTTCATCACTCAAGGTCTTGATTCAATCATCAGGAAAACAAAGAGAATAATAATGACTTCAAGGAATGAATATTAATCATGCAATGAAGCTGGGCAAGGTGGTACATGCCTATGATCCCAGCTACTAGGGAGGCTGAGGTAGGAGGATGTCAAGTTTGAGGCCAGCCTGGGCAACTTAATGAGACACTTTGTAAAATTTAAGTTGTTTTAAAAAGTGCTGGGGAGGCTGGGAATGTAGTTCAGTGGAAGAGACTTGTGAGGCCCTGGGTCTGATCCCTACTATGCTTAAAAAAAAAAAAAAAGGCAATATATGAGAAGACCAAACTCAATGATTTTATTCTCCATACATAATACAGGAGTACAGAGTTAGTTTCAGGGAAAAGAATTAATTAATGTTTCTGCTTTTCCATATATGCTAAATTTTCTTCATTTCTGATCAATTAGCTGCTTAGAGCACTCACTGTTCACAGATGTCCATTCTGTTGTAAGATACAGTATAAATCAAAAGATTTGCTTATGATATCTTTTCATAGAGATAATATCCAACATTTCATTGAGCGCTTGCTATGGCATATACTTCTCATGCATTGAATTCTCATCATAATTCTATGAAGGAATTAAAGCTCAGAGAGGTTAAATAATTTGCTATGAGTCACACAGCTTGATGGAGTTAGGAATCAAACCCAGTTTTCTAAATGAGCAATACATACTTCAGCGGCCTGTGCAATGCTGCCATGTTCCTCCTGCAAGGGTGCACCTGATTTTTAAGCACAAAATCAATACAACCAAAGAAATGGGGAGAAAAAGTTCTGCAAGTGGGTCATTAGATGAAATTGTGCGTGGTACTGCAGACACTGTCAATCATGGTTCCCAGAGACAAGTATCCTGACTTTGGGGGAAAGAACCCCCTGTATTGGTCCCTGGATGGCATGTACAGCTTGGCAGCAGTTGCAATACCCACATACTGATTTTGATCTTTGATTTTGCAGCCTCATGGCCACCTTCAAAGGTGAGTGGGTTGTTAGCACAAAGTGACAACTTGAACTCCCATTTATTCAAAATTCATTGTTATCAGAAATATATAATCAATGATAAAAGAAACTGTTTAAATGGCATTGCCTCTGGACAGCTTTACCTCTACCAGCTTCTGACAAATTACATGACCCATCTGAACAGCATTATAAATAAGCAGCTCTATTTAGTTTTATTTTCTTATTTTCCTTTAGAATCACTGTGATCCATGAGCCTTCCAGAGTCTGCCCTATCCAAAGCATCAGTAATAAATCATAAATATTTATAGCATTTAATCATGAGGCAGCCAAAGAACTAAAGAAGTGTTATATTATTCAGCAACTCATTAAGCACCCAGCATGCTTATAATACAATGGCGAAGCCCGCGAATGGCTTCTTCATCACCAGTTGTTTTCCCCCCTCTTCTAGAGGGAAAAAAAAAAAATTTGATTAATGTTCAGCTGTGTTTAAGTTATGGTAGATGTGGACCAATGCCAATTAGACAACACTATCCTTGGTGTCCTAGAAATGTACAATTTAAGAGAAAAACAAAACCCACGACAGAAGAGTGAAGGGCAAGATGCTGGTGGGGGTGGGGTGGAAGGAAGACAATTACTGAGCCCTCCTGTGAGCCAGGCACTAAGAGTTGGAACATCACATTTACATTATTAATGACCCTACTTCATTTCCATTCCTGTGTTCCCTTTGTTCGATTATTTCTGAAGGGAAAATATTAGATCTGTTACTCAGTATACAGGAAACACTAACAAACCCCACACAAATGTAGAACGTGACTCTTGAGAGTTGAGTATTATGGATGACAGTGTTCAAGCAGAGGCAGAATGTCCCTTGTCAGGGTTTGTTTTTTGAGATGGTGTTGTGGGGGCGGGTCTCACTATGTTGCCCAGGCTGGTCTTGAACTCCTCTGGGGTTCAAGGGTTCTTCCTGCCTCAGCCTCCTGAGTGGCTGGGACTAAAGACAAGAACCACCACACCCAGCAGGTTTCATTTTTTTAACTTTATTTATTTTTTAATGTGGTGCTGAGGATCAAACCCAGTGCCTCACACATGCTAGGTAAGTGATCTACCCCTGAGCCACAACCCTAGCCCCCAGCAGGGTTTCAAGGAGGGGATTCCATCAGAGAAGACCAGGATCACTTCCTCAGCAGATAAAGATGCTAACCTCCTTTTCCTTCTCTGACACTAGAGGTAAGGCACAAATAGTCACCTTCCCAAACTCCCTTGGGGATAGGAGTGGCCATGTAACCCAGTTCTGGCCAATGAAATGTCGGGAGAGGATCCTGAGGAGGGGTGGGGAAGGTTTTCGAGAAGAGGTTTTAGAAGAGACAGGCTTGTTGGAAGCCTCCTACCCAGTTGGTGGGACTGTAAACTGGTGCAGCTGCTTTGGACAGCAGTTGAGTTGCTGTATGATAGAGCATTTCTATTCCTAGGTAGGTCCCCAAGGAAAGTGCACACAGGTTCACCCAAAAACTGATACATGAGCATTCATGGCAGCATTATCAATAGTCCCAACATGGAAGTAACCCAAATGTCCATATACCAATGGGTTAAAGCCACACAATAAAATATAATTCAGTCATAAAAAGGATCAAATTACTGATATTTCCATTCATTGGATGGACCTTGAAAATATTATGCTAAGTGAAAGAAGCTAGACACAAAAGGCCACAAATTCTACAATTCTATTTATATGAAATGAAGTAGGTAAACACATAAAAACAAAGTAGATAATGGTTGCTAGGGCTTGGGGAAGAGAGGGGCACCTGTACCTAATAGGTACAGTTCTCTTTGGAGGAAGATGGAAATGTTCCAGCATTAGAGGTGATGATAGCACTTCCGAATCACTGAAACTATTATGTATATACTAAAATCCATTGAATTCTATACTTTAAACGAGTGATTTTTATGATATGTGAATATATCTATTAAGAAAGAGAGAAAGAGACTCAGCGGGCCTGGCAGTAAGTCCCCTGACCCATTGTCCCTCACCCTTACTTCCCTTTCTCTGGAATGCAGCTGGAAGGTCTGCATGCAGCAGCCACATTATAATCCCAAAGGCAAGGCCGCTTTGTTAAGGAGGATGAGCATGGTTGTCAGAGTCCTGTAAACCCCTTACTTATTTAAGTGGCTGTCAAGTTTTCTGCTGCTGATAGCAAATGCAATCCTTGCTAATATACCTCCCGACTTTAAGACTTTATGAAAAGTCAATTACTGTTAAATTTGAGAAAATGGAGTTATGAAATGCAGTACCTAGAGAAGTATAGAAACAGTTCTTCAGAAAGTGCAATTTAAAGGGGATTTCCCATTTACAGAGATATTTAGTACTTGTGCTGCAGCAAGTGGTTTGATGCTGAGGCTGCGGCATTTCGATACAGTAATGTAATGTGAAATATATATTTTAAGGCCATCTTTAGAAAAACAATAAATATGAATAATTTCCATTATGACTATTCCATTAAGACCTGCTCTACAGTCAAAGATGAAAAGTCTATTTTTGGATTGTTTCCAAAATGCCTGAAAGTAAAACTCATAATAGTGGGTCCTCATTATATCTCTAGATAAGACTGAAGACATTTAAAAACTACAATTTGTTAACTAATAAATGGATGTAATTTGAGTATAAGGGAAGTCATTATGAGTGAAGACAGTATGAAATATGCTGACATTTATAGTCTTCTCTAAGATATTAGCTGGTGCCAGTGCCATTTTAAACCAAACTTTCTGAAGTCTCTGCCCATAAATTCTACAGCGTGTTTCACGTGTTTTTACTAATGGACAGGCATCTTAACATCCTTCTGTTTCTGATTTTTCTGCCCTGCTCCGATGTTATAAAATTCTGGGATTCTAAATTCTAATATTGTTGACTGAATATAGAGATTTACTTACATTGGTTCTAGAACATTGGAGTATAGTTTGATTTCTGCACATGATTATCCTCAGAAATAATTCATCCGTACGGAATGAAGGGTGGCCCTAGTGGTTTTCACTCATTAGGCATTTTAAATTACCAGAGATTTTGTCCAAAGACTGAAAAATCAAATTAACCACGTAGTTGTTTGAGCAAATAATTGACTATTATATCATGAATTCAAACAGTGCAGGTGCATTTAACAATAATATGAATTCCAATACCACAAATAGGCCAAGACACTTTTTTCCCCTTTAATAACAATTTTGGGGAGAGATAGATACAGAGTATAATATAGTTAATGTGCTCCCTTAATTCTTCTTCATTTTGCTTCTGAAGACCTTATGTAGTGTTTGTTTTAATGTAGTGTAGATGACTCAAAATTTGGAAAACTGGCTGAGCATGGTGGTGCATGCCCAGCAACTGGGGAGGTTGAGGTAGGAGGATTGCAGGTTTGAGGCCAGCCTCAGCAACTTAGTGAGACTCTGTCTCAAAATGAAAAAATTAAAAAGGGTTGGGGGTTTGGCTCAGTGGCGGAGTGCTCCTGGGTTCAGTCCTCAATACCATCTGCAGGGTGGGAAAGAAAATTCTTTGCAAAGTATAGGAAATTTGAGAATTTTAAGGAATTGTTGTTATACATGATACATCTAATGTGTTCATCTTTCATTCTTACTACCACTGTGTGTATGTGAACTGAGCAACCCTTTTCTGAACCTTTTTTTGGATAAATGCTCTGTAAAGGGGCCACATTTGATATAAAACTGTAAAACTCTGGGCAATACTATTTCAGTGAGTAAAAATAGTATTTTTTAAAAACCTATCATTTCTATACTTACTACTTTTTTCTATGGAAATGCCGTCAGCTCATTATATGAAATTCTAGCTTACTGACTACCAGCTGTATGCAGTTATTGACAGGGGCCCTCAAAAGGTCAGCAGGGCTGTTTTTGTTAAGCCCAGTCTGGCTTAATGGATACGAAGGGGAGAGAAATCTGTGGTAGACAGAAGAGCAGAGGCAAGCAAGGTGGTTCACCATTTGTAGAAACATACGAGACATACTTCCTAAGTATAGGTGGGAGACATATGGAATTCCTCTAAAGCTCGTACTTTTTAGGGAGGAAAAGAGAAAATAAATATGTTTAGCTCTACAGAAGCCTTTGCTGATGAAAATAATCACAATAATTAGTCATTGCATCAAAAATGCATTGTGGAGAGTTGCTCAGCCTGAACAATTACTCCTCTCCACCCCGCTGACCTTTGAAGCAGCTTCATCTTGTAGTCACATTTCACGTCTGTCCCCCACACCATAACCTCCACTGCTTTCAAGGATCAGCGGTGACGCATGTTTCTGTGCTGAGATAAGTTTATAAATATACACAGATGTGATCACAGGAAAGCCTTCAGATTCCCATCCAAATGCTGCAGCTACTTGAAAATAGCAGTGCATTTCTATTACCTACTCTTTAATGAGTGTGATGTGTTTTTATTTCCTTATTTTTGTGTGAGCTGTTTGTAGCTTCTCTATGGAGTGATAATGTAAGAAGGGCCCCTCCAGGCACCTGGATCTGTGTTCTCACAAATGCCTGGAAAGCCAGTGACTTCAGATTGTCATGAGCCTGAGGGATGTGAGGACAGAATGCCATCCCCTCAGCCTTGTCGCTGAGCCAAAGCAGAGTGATCCTAAGAGGGGGCAGAAGTCTAATTTCTCCAGCAGACAACTCCATGTTCCTCAGTCTCAAAGGTCACTAAAGTAATATTAATGAAATCAAGAATGATAATGGCTAATTAAATGACAAATCGATCTTCAATATTTTAAGGAAATTGCCCTTATATTCATTGTAAGTCCACATTAAGGAACAGAACTGTTACGAACTTTTCTTCAATAGGAGAGACTCGATTGGCAAATGCCACTCAACTTCCATGTTCTTCTCTCCTTAGTTATGGAATATTATTATTACTTCTGTGTCTGTCATGAAAAACACTTTTTTTCTCCCCCTTGTTAAATCCTAAAGAATTAGCCAACTCTTCTGTCACCAAGCTTATTAGGAAACATCTAAAGCTTACAGGGATATGACTTGGAAAATGATTTCCTAACATTCTAACTTCAAAGGAACTTTGAAATCTCAATGTAAGATCCAGCCCAGTGTTAATCCACTAAAGCACCACTTAGTGGCCCTTTCAGGGTTCTGTTTGATAGGTCTTTAATAGGCAGTCAAGCATCGAGGTGGCATTCTGAGAAACATTTCTCTATGTGGTTGCTCTAATCTTTCTAAGAAGCTGTCATGTTTTATAACAGAGTCCAGTGAACCTATTTTCATATGTACCTGCCAGCACGAGCTGTCTTTAGTCCCTACCCTACTCCCTTAGGATCACAGTACAGAGATTCTGAAACTTCTCTCAGGTCAGGAAGGGCCCTTGCCCCAAAGGTGATGTGAACTAGCATCTCCCCTACCTGTTATTCCTTCTTCCTCCTCCAAAGAAGAAAGAACGGCAAAACAGGCAGCAAATCGAAAGAGTTGCTGCAAATCCCATTTTGGTATGTAGGCTGCCAGGATGGGAAGGTGGCATGCCAACTTCAAAGGGAGTCTACCTCTTGCCTCGCTGACAAGGCATGATGGCCAGGCCCCTTGAAGGTGAATGAGGATTCTGTCCTTCTTCTCCTGCCTGAGAGAGTATTTCTCTAACAACTTGACTCTCATACATATGTAAAATTTTCTAACTGGAAAATATCATCCATTAAATTGTTCAAGGTCCTTGGTACACAAACTCTGTGACAAATGATTTTCAGAGCTCAGTGTTAGGAGAGGTTCATCTCTCCTGAATAATCGGCCTGTACCTTCTACTGGGAAAAAAAAAAAAAAGAAGACATTATATAACTCATTATATTTTCCTCTTTGCTTTGGTTACTAGGAAGTTAGATTTTGAGAGTAAACATAATAACTTTCTTCTTACTTGTTTTTGTGAAAACATCTCTTTTCCCTCCTTCCTTCTACCCCTGCTAAATCTGATAGATTTCAATGTTGTTCAAAACCCAAATTTGCAAAGTTTATAACAAATTAATAATAACAATAATAAGCATTTACATGAAATGTTCTATAGCGTTTAATTTGTGCTGTTTGCAGTACAAACCTCTCACCTTTTGTCATTCCTGCCCCATCCCTCCCCCCTGCCAACCTGGATGGCTTCATTGGTCACAGGATTCAGAAAGGTTACTTTGAAAGAAACTCCCAGAGGCCCATGTGATAAGGGGATGTTTGTTCTTCAGTCTTCTTTTGCTCATTTTAATGTACTGGATTAAAAAGCTTATTTGCTTCATTTAAATTCACATTTTTTCACTATTAACCACATTACAGATCCTTTTTCTGCTTTTGAAGCTAGGCTGTACTTCTCAAAACTCAGCATCTATGGGCTCTCTTATGTATCATGTCTATAAATCCTTGATTATCTGGAACTTTCTGGATTTCAAATGTTCTGATTCTTTTGCATGGAAAAAAATGCTTCAGAAAATTCCAGTAATATGGTATCCCCAGTATGTCTCATGAACTATTTTATGCTTGATCCAGAGGACAAAAATCTCAGGCTAAACTATATATCTCATTTGGTGCTTAGGAAATGTGGCCACCAGAACCCCAAGTTTTTAAAAGAGGTATAATTAGAGGTGTTTGGAGACTATAAACTGCTGAAAGAAAATAGCTGTGGCCTGCTACAGGATCTCTTGTATTACTAATGCAATATTGGTATCCATAACTATTTACTCCTAATATTCTTATCAAGGCCATTACTGGGTAACAACCACATTAGTCTCGGACATATAATTGTTTCAAGGAAATAATTTGGGGATCCGATATAAAGTATAATAACCTTCTCTGTGTTGCCCATCAGAATTAGTCCATTCACAGTCAGGATCTTAAAATAATTTGGTCTAGTAGGCAAGACCATTTTATAAATGAAACACAAAGAAGCTCAGAGATGTGCAGTGGCCAGTCCCAGGCCGACTGGTGCAGTTTTAATTCTTTCACCAGGGCTCTGCCTCTCTGAAGTAAGAGAGGACAAGGTGGCATTTGTATTATCACTTGCTATGCAGCCTGTAATACTTAGGTTAATCGGCCTTAAGTGATTCAGAAGCACTGAGTAAACATGGGTGTGTATACATAAATGAACAGTCACATACCAAACAGCTTTTAGCCAAGGTATATTTGAAGAAGGGTGCTCTTGGAAGAATTTTAAAAGCTAATCTCCAGAAGCAAAGGGATTTATGCAGTGGTCCCATAATATTCTACAAAACTATTTAAAATTGATTAGGTTAGAAACTAAGCACAATGGTAGTCCTAGCTACCCGGGAGGCTAAGGCAGGAGGATCACAAGGTTGAGGCCAGCATCAACAACTTAGCAAGATTCTGTCTCAAAATAAGAACTAAAGGGGCTGGGTTTGTGGCTCAGTGATAGAGCGCTTGCCTAACATGTGTGAGGCACTGGGTTCAATTCTCAGCACGCATGTAAATAAATGAATAAAATAAAGGTCCATAACATAATAAAGTATGTATAAATTAAAAAAAAAAAGAAATAAAAAGGGCTGAGGATATAGCTCTGAGGTGAAGCACCCCTACATTCAATACCACAAAAATAATAAAATTGATTATATTACTCTAACATATTGTTATGGTTTAGATACTAGGTATCCCCCAAAAGCTCACGTGTGTGACAATGCAAGAACATTCAGAGGTGAAATGATTGGGTTTTAACCCAACCTGTGAATTAATTCCTCCAATGGGGATTAACTGAGAGGTGACTGAAGGCAGGTAGGGTGTGGCCAGAGGAGGTGGGCATTGGGGGGTGTGCCTTTGGGATATATATTTTGTATCTCTCTCTGCTTTCTGATCATCATGTGAGCTGCCTCCTTCTGCCACACTCTTCACCATGATGTTCTCTCACTTCTAGCCCCCCCTAAATGGAAGCTACTGTCTACGAACTGAGACCTCTGAAACCATGAACCCCCAAATAAACTTTTCCTCCTTAAAATTGTCCTTGTCAGGTCCTTTAGTCACAGCTGTGGAAAAGCCAACTAAAACACTTCAATAAAAATCCAGAGGAAACTAGTAATTTTCACTGATTGGTTCTGGATGGGCAAAGGCAATTCCTAAAGCAAACAGTGACCCCGTCTTAGGATTTCCATATGATCATTAATATATCTACAAAGAACACAAAATACGGAGGAGTGAGATTGCCCAGTAGTTTTGATCAGTATTGATAATGAAAGGAAAGAAAAGACCTTCATGGAAACAGGTTTGGGGGTGTGTTCGAATTGTCTGATTAATTCTCTCTAAGCCACTTTTCTGTGTGTATGTATGTGGATCTATCTATCTATGTGATGCAGAGGTAAAAATTATTTCAAGAACTTCAATTTTCAAGAATTTCAATTCCTTTGGTCAGAGCAATTTTTCAAAACAGAGGTCTTTCTAATGTTGTTAGTAGAGGCAAAGAGGAAAGAAAGGCCCACTTTTTGGAAAGCCAGCTGTATTGGGGTTGGATGGCCATGAGTAGGGGTTGCCTACTCTTGCCCCTTTTCTCTGTTCTCATGACATTCCTTTTTTTAGTTGTTAATGGACCTTTATTTTTACTTATTGATTGATTGGTTTATATGTGGCGCTTCCCGCATGCTAGGCAATCACCCTACCACTGAACCACAATCCAACCTTCTCACGTCATTCTTTAGGATATTGAGCCTTCGATTAAGAAAGCCCTCCTACTCTTGGTGCTGAATTTTTGCTTTTACTCAGCCCTGTTGTGCTTCAGTCCTCAGGTTAGGAAATAAGGATTATTTGCATTTCAAATTCCAGTGGTTTGCATGGTACAGAGGAAGCTCAGACTGCCTTTCATTGGATCCTGAAGAGTGGTTTGTATCTTGGACAAAACATGCTTCTCATTCACTAAAAGAAATGTAGTTGGTTGATCGGGCATGGAATTTCTTCAGTTCTCCAACTGTATGATTCATGTGCCCCTTCAGAGGAAGCCAGAGAGTGGGATTACTCTCCCTGGGCTGGTGAGTTGCTTATTTCCATTTCCTTTAACTTAGGTGTGTAACCAGCAGCAAGATCTTCATCTGCAGATGGTAAGCATTTGCTCCAAATTCTACATATCATTTCTTTAAATGATTAAGAGGAGTTTGTTATGCATCTACTAAGATATCTCATGAGTACTGCCAATGGCATAGACTTCTTCTTAATGGGAAAATATTAGTAATACACCGGAACCTTGGAACAAATTATTTTTTCTTCACAGAGTGATAATGACCGCTGTGCCTGATTCCAAAGAACAGTATATTTTAAGGAATCTGCTGAATGTTTATAATTAAGCAATAGAAAGACATATTTGAGAAGAAGAACACAAGCTTTGCACCCATGAAGCATTTATTAAGTCTATGACACAAAGAGAGCATCAGAGTATCAAGCAAATAATTATGTATGGAACTACAGGACTCTGGAAGGGAGGAAGGACCTGAGGTGTGCTGACTGTAAATATTTTAGGTTTTACAAGCATATGGTCTCTTTTTGCACCTGTTCAACTCTACTGTGGTTCTGCAAAAGCAGTCATAGACAATTTCAAATAATTTTGTTTCATTAAATCTTTATCTATGACAACAGGTAACAGGCCAGATGTGGCCTGTGGTTTATAGATTGCTAGCCCATGGTCCAGACCAAACTCTGTCCAATACAGATCCTCTTCTGTAGTCCCCAGACCATTCTATATTTGGAAAACTATAATAACTGGAGGTTTTCTTATATGAAGTTACATTAGGTCTCTCTGAAATTCTCACACACTGTGAATGCCACCTTGTCCAACCTGGACCATGGCAGTAGCCTTCTGACAGGTTCTTCTGGTTTCATCGTGCCTTTCCTGCAATCTATTGTCGGCATGGCTGTCCCTTGAATAATCCTTATAAAATGTAAAGCAAATAATGTCATTCTTCAGCTCAAGGTCCTCTGATGGTTTCCTATAACATTTAGAATAAATCAAAATGCTTTACCTTTCTTCTCAGGCATGAAGACCATTTCAGGACTGTCGTTCCAGCCTCATTTCCTGCTACTTACTGCTCTCTAGCCATATGAGATTCTTGGTGTTTTCCAACCATGCTATGTGCATTCCCACCTCAGGGCCTTTGCACTGGTTTTCATTTCTGTTTTGAATTTGTTCTCCCAGACATCTGCCGGGCTTGCTTTCTCCCTTTATTCAGGTCTCTGTACAAGTGTCACCATCTCAGACGGGCCTTGTCCAATGGCTTTATCTGTCATGTTTATGTTTTATTGTGTTTTTCAACTCAGATTTACTTTATTTCATATCCTCTAACACTAACATTGTATTATAAATATATGTGTGTAATTCTTTTTTATCATTTGCTCCCCAAACACATGCCAGCTTTACAACAGTAGGAATTTATGTGCCTTGTTCATTATTATATTTCTGATGCCTAAAGCAGTGTCTGGCATATATCAGGTACTCAATATTTGTTGGATGCATGATGAATGTGACTTTGTCCTCTGCGGCTTCTGAAAATACATACAATCACTCTTCCACATGACAACCCTTCTGTACATGAGGCGAGCTCTACATTCCCCTTGAATGGCCTGGTATCCAGGGAGATGTTGCTTTCACACCAGTGACATTTTGCATTATGCCTTCAGCCCAATGGCTGACTGGACTCCCTCAATACTGACTTTGCTTCTCCTCATCAGTCAGATTGCATCTGCCCTCATGAGCTCAATACTTTTCCAGGTCTCGTGTGACTGAGGGAATCTTTCTTCCCGGAGATTTGCTCAGGCACTTATGAAAAGGACTCAAACACCTTGTGGTGGATATTTGTCATTCCTTTTAGCTACTCAGCATCTGAACCCCTTCTGTAACTGAGGAATCTCTATCTTGTGAGACAGAGCCCTCTTTTCAGCAGAGAATTCTAGATTTCCATTTACTCATTTTCCTAGGCATCCTTGCAGCAAGAGTGCAGCCACATGATCCAGGCTTCACCCATCAGACACTCTAGCCCTCAAATCTGGGGCAGAAACCAGCGACACCAAGAAGAAGCAAATGCCCCAAATCCATTCTGGTGATGCTGTGACAAGGGCAGCTGTGACATTCTGTTTTAGAGGCAGCAAAGCAGAGGGTTCTAGTGCATCCAGCATTTATCTCCTGATTAACCAGGGGATTTGTTTGTATGTGATGTTTATCGTTCACTGTGCTAGAATGTTAGCTGCATTGGGGAGGGACCTTCATTTTGTTCAGTTGTGTGTCCCAAACATCTGGAACACGGCATCTAGAGCACACAGTAGTAGCTCAATGAATGAGAATAAATGCACAGAGATGATATTTTTAAATCTGTATTAGAAAGACAAAACTCAAGGTCGGTTTGTTCTTAATCAGTGAAGGTATGGGGAAATAAACATTTACGGTATGTTGACGAGATTGTAAATTGCCACAAACATTTTTTTAAAAATATTTTTATTAGTTGTTGTACCTTTATTTTATTTACATATTTACATATGGTACTGAGACTCGAACCCAGTGCATCACACATGCTAGGCAAGCACTCTACCACTGAGTCACAACCCCGCCCAAATCACCACACACATTTTTTAAATCTAAAATTTAAGGTAATTTCACACCTAGGAATTTTCCTGCACAAGTACACTAATATCTTAATTCTAAGAGGCTCATTACAGCATTATTTATAATAGCAAAAAAAATTAAAAATAAATGTTCAGCCTTAGAGAACAGGTTAAATGAGTTTTTATATATCCATGAGTAGAGCTATATGCATTGACATGGAAGCATTTTCAAGACCCATAAATTCTGATATAAATAGTATCTAGTGCTGGTTCAAAAGACTTCGATAGAATTATTTTTCAGAAGGTTGTACACAAGAAAGTGTGTATGATGGTTGCTCTGGGGAAGGGATGAAGTTTGGGGTTGGTAGAAAGACAAAGATTTTGTCTTTCTTCTTTCATGCCTCTCTATATATGAGCTGACTTTTCCTCACATGCATGTATTAGTCATATTTTTAAAAACATAATTAAATGAGATGGAATTTTTAGTGATCAAATTAGCAAAGTGCTCTGGTTTTGTTTAGTTGTTTTGGTTTTATTTTTGCAGTACTAGAGATTGAACCCAGGCCCTCCCACATGCTAGGCAAGTGCCCTACAACTGAGCTACACTCCAGTCTTGTTTAGCTGTTTTAATGATAGTACTTTGCAGGAAAAGAGATTGTGAAATAGATACCCCTAAATTACTAGTGGCATTGTAAATTGTTACGATCCTCTTGGAAAGACATTTGATAATATGTAACAAAAGTCTGTAAACATTCATTTCTTTTGGTACCATACCATTTTTTACAAATCTCTTAAGGGAGTCTATCCCACATATGGAAAGTGCTTTATATATAAAACTATCAATGAAATTTCTTTAAAAAGTTCCAACATTGGAAACAAATATCCAGTGATAGAGTAAAGCATATTGATAGAAAATTAATATTTTATAATTATTTGAAGTGATATTTACAAGATTTTTTTTTTTTTTTTTTTTTTTTGTGCTGGAGATCAAACCCAGGGTGCCATATGTGCTAGGCAAGCACTTCACCCCTGAGCTATAGCCCCAACCCTAAGATTTTGTTACAGAAAAAGTATGGTCAAAGTATAATATTAAGTGAAAAAAGTAGTACACACTGTTAAACATAGGGAACAGAATGATCACAACCATGTTAAAGTATATTCTTGGATAAAACACAGCAAAATGCTATTAGTAGATAACAGAACTTCACCCTAGTGACCTTAGGTTTCTGTATTTTCCATGTTTTCTATAACAAGCATTTATTATTTTATAAGGGAAAATAAGTATTCTATAAAGAAGGAAATGAGACACATTTGGTATGATTTGTTCATAGTCAACTTATTCTGACGCTAAATTAATCTACCACTTCAATTTCTAAATTAAATGCTCTCTTACCATTTCTAAAAATTGGCTTCAGCATTTTGCCAAGGATCCATCATCCAACTTGTCAATTTTTATTATCCAAAGACGCTAATTACTCATCGTCAAGTGCTGCTAATTTTGTCTTCTAAATATTGATTGACATCACTCTGATCTCCGCCCCCACTCTTTACCCTGATGAAGGCTTCGATTCTGACCACGCTCTCTCTGCTCTCAGTCTCTCTTGTTTCCCTCCATTTCATCTCCACTCTGCCACCAGGGCAATCTTTTTACAACACTGATCTACTGCATTATTCATCTGCCTAGATCATTCCATTGCTCTGATGGCTCCAGTGCCACATAAGTTCTAGTTTCTTGGTGATCTACAATGCTCTCCTGACCTGACCTCACCACACTTTCAGCCCTAAGAACACACAAGTGTTGTGGCTATCTGAGCTCCCCCTGACACTTCACAACTCCTTGGCCTTGTTCACACCATTGCTTCAGGCTGGGCCCTTCTTCACCCATTAACTCTCTCCCTTCCTCAAGATTCAGGTCCAACATTAGCTCCTCCAGGGTCATATCTCTGACATCCTCCCAGTGCACATACTTTGATAGGGAGTTTCAAAGTTGCTTCCTCAAAATGAACAAGTCAGTATCCTTTGTAATGTTCACAAGGTATTTGCATATGTATTAATTCACCTAGACCTCATAATAACTCTGTCAAATAGGCAAGAAAGACATATTCCTTATTTTATGGGAGAGAAATAAGATGCAAAGAAAATATACTTGGTTGCAATTACCTAGTTCATAGGGTGAAGCCAGGACTGATACCTAGGTGCTCTGACATCTAGTAATTATTTCTTCCAACCTCAGTAACTGAGCTGTCAAGATTAGAGAGGTGAACCTGGGGAGAATGAGGACTCGGTGGGGAGAAGGGAAATGTAGTTGATGGAAATCTTGAAAACTAGTCTGAGGAGTTACTTTGGCTGATGGACCACCATTTATTGAGTGTTGACTCTGTTCCAGTTTGGGTGCGAGGCACTTAAGCAAATTGCCTTGCAAAGTGGTTAAGAGCCAGATTTGCCTAGTGTGAATCACAGCTCTGCTACTCAGTGTGGGCCTTGGGAGCTCCTCCATGCTGGAGTTTCTCCTCCATAAAACGAAGCTAATCAAGGCACCTTTCACATGCAACTGTGTTTAGTACTCCACAGCCTAAAATAGCACTCAGAGCACAGACTCAACCTATGTTAACGATTATTATTACATCATCATTCAATCTTCAAGACATTCACATTTTTATCTATAAAAACATCAAGGCTCATATAGGTAAATTGCCCAGGGCCATACATCTAGTTAGCAACAGATAGTTCCAGCCCAAGCCTATGCCCTTTCTACTACGCAGAAGAACCTAGCACAGAAGAGACGAGATGGGGCTCTAGGTCATAATAAAACCATTGGTCAGCACTGGCTGCTGGTGGTGATATCTTGAGCAAGTCACTTCACCTTCTCAGTAGTGGTTTCTACAATTCAGAACGACAGAACCTACCTCTGATTGGGTATATAATGTAGCACAATACCTGAAACATAGGCAATGATACATACATTAATTATGCTTATTATGCCAAGTCGCCGAGCCTTGAAGGATGTAGTGATCAGGATGCTTGTTCTTGACTGTCATGTGGAGGCCTGGGATAGAGATAGGGAAGGAACTGTTGCACAACCTAGATATGGAAAGGTGGAGGACCTGGCAGGCGGTGACAGGAGCTCCAGGAGAGAAGAAAAGTCAGCTCACAGGTGACTGCAAGACATACTTCATTAAATATCCTCCTATTATATCTTTAAGTGTTATTCAATAAGTCTCAATAATGACAATGATTTCTACCAACTTAGTTTCATGGTGCAGTCTTGGAAATTTTAATCCACAGTACTGATACAATTAATATAAACAATGAATATTTTCTAAGTTGATTAGAAAAGGGGAATCATTGCTAATGCAGTTAGGACTTTAAAACTTTTCAAATATTGTTATAACAACCGTCAACCAGAAATCCTTGTCTGTCTGGTGGAATCATAGTATAACAAAGACTGTTGGTTACAACATTCATAGTCAACAAGGTCCAAGCAGAGGAAAAAGGATGTGTAGTTATTTGTGAAGATTTAATGGTTAAAAGCATTTTATCCCAAACATATTCTTTTGTCTGTCCTCTTTCCTTCTTGAAAGTCAAGAATCATTCCTTGGAAGTTTAGGTAGGACTGTGATTTAGACACACAAGGAAAAAGTGAAGGATGCATGTTGTTTTCACTGAAGCAGAACTGTTTAAGGCTGGATTTAAATTGAGTTGTTTTCTTTTCTCAACATATAAACTTTCAAAATGAATTGGCTAATAAGGTTCCTTTAGTGGAAAGGTAAGCAATACATTATCCAGTACATTTAGTATGAAAAATGATTGTTACCTAGCCTGGGTGGGAAGAAAACCTGTTGTGTGGGAATCATGGGAAATAGGGAATTTGTTGTGACCAGATCACCAGAGACCCATTATTAAGGGTATCTTGGAGAGAATGAATATACAAATGGGCAATGGCCAGGCCACTTACACAAAAAGAATTCTGACCCATAGCCTGCAGCAGCCTTCCAGGAAATAAACCCACGTCTACACACAACCCAGGAAGCCAACTTGCTCTGTCAGGCTTGTAGGAAGTCAATCTCCTGTCTCTAGTGACCATCCAGGAAGCAAAACAATAACGACCCTAACAATCAGCTCAGCATGCCAGGACTTGATTAGTAAATGAAAGCTTCATTAATTTTTTTTATTTTTAAAAATTTGTTCTTTTTAGATATACATGACAGTAGAGTGTGTTTTGACATATTATACGTACGTGGAACATAACTTATTCTAATTAGGATCCCATTCTTTTAGTTGTACATGATGTGGGCTTCACGAATTTTTGTCCCTGCTTTCAACTTAGGACTAATCAGAGAAAGACAAATACACACCCCTAATCAGTCACACAGGATGCTCCACTTCTCACTAGCCAGCCCAGCTTCCCAATGCCCACAGCCCCCAGTCAGGGTGCACTTGAAGCCTCCATTTTCCATTCTCTAGGCTTCTCACACCTCTGCCCTCTGTGAGTCTCTGCCAAACCTGCAACAAAGGCTGACTCTCTTGCTATAGTATGTTCAGAATAAATGGCCTTTGCTTTCCTCATTTGTTTGATCTTAGTTTATTTCTGTACTTGAGAAATAAAGACATTTTTATTTCTATGGAAATAATGGCAAGACTCTTGGTTTTAAAAGTACCAACAGAAGATACTTTACCTTTGATACTAGTAGCATTGTGGATTATAGAAACAAAGCTACAGAGTATGTCCAAATAACTATGAGTAAAATAGGGTAGGTGCAGGGAGGGGAAATGGGGAGGTAGAATTTGTATAAAAAGTAGCATGTGGCATCTATTGAAAGCCACAGTATACCCCATAAATATGTACAATGCCATTTGGGTACTGGGGATTGAACCAGGGGGCCTATACCACTGAGCTGCATCCTCAGCCCCCTGTCTTTTCTTTTTCTTGGCAGAGAGCCTCATGAATGCTAGGCAAGCACTCTACCACTGAGATACATCTCCAGTCCCCATTTTTATTTTTTTATTTTGAGACAGGGTCTCCCTAAGTTGCTGAGGCTGGCTTCTAATTTATGATCCTCCTGCCTCAACCTCATGAGTCACTGGGATTACAAGTGCGCACCACTGTGCCTGGCAAATATGTATAATTATTGTGTATCAATTAAAAAAAACAAAAAGCCAGTGGGAAGAGGTATCAAATACACAGTTTCTCTTTCCAACCACATTTGTTTTCCTTGAGAACAAGTTGCATGTGCATCATAGTTAGGAGTGAAGGATCACTGCTGTTAAAGTGCTTTCTGTTCCCTCCTTTTTCCACCTCTTTTGGTTCCTGGAGTTGCCTCCTTTTCTTCAGCCAGCTTGATATAATAAGCCTTTTGCTTTCAGAAAAATGAGCATCTTTTTCATCACATACTTCACTAAGCCACAGGACCAGCTACATAATGTGTGCAAAATAAAATGTGAGGTTTCTGGTTCCAAAATTATAGGAACTTTTAGACAGTGACAGCAGAACATTAACTTCAGCATGAGGCCCTTCTGAGATGCTTCTGAGACCCACCCAGGTGGCACACCTGTAAAGCCGGCCCTGCCAGACTGAAAGGCAAACACGTCTTAGGAAACATGGCTTCCTTTTCTGGGTGGCTTTTCCTCTTTGATTTGCTAAGGGAACAATCTCTGGAAAATGCCATCCTTTTCATAACAACAAAACAGAGATGAGCAGGAGATTTTCCTGGCCTTTCTACCCCCATCAATCCTGGTTTGGACTGTGGACAGACTACCCTTCCAAGCAGGAGAGGCTCTACCTACATTCTCTCTTCAGTCTTCATCAACAGCACTTCATCGGCTCTTGAGACTGGAGAGCCTAAAAACCAAGCATGTGACACCATCAATGGTTTTTTTCTGGGAGACTGTGAGGCCACTTAAAAGCAAGATTCATGTGTTCCTTTTAAGAAAGAACAGAGATCTGTCAGTGATGGATAAAAACTAGATACTGGAAGTTCATAAACTAGGTTAAATGAATCATTAGATAGTCTGTTATTTGCTAAAAATAATAAAAACACACATTGAGTAGCAAATGGCCATGAATATTTAACCATAACAGATTCCTTTTTTATGTGCAGTGTATTTGCAGCTGCTGTTATGTACTACAAACAAGAGCAGTAAGGACGCACTGGAGACATAAAGGAGACTCTTACGTGATTTTACTATGAAGAGTCAGCTTTTTTTTTTTTTTAATTAGGAAAAAAATGAATCTTGTCTCCTGGTTTCAAAATACCATTCTTCAGCAAATAAGGCCAAAGGATGTCTCCAAATATGTTTATCAGACAAAAAAATCCATTATTCATCCTCTGAAATATTTATTGGCATAAAGTTTAGACAGTATAATTCCATGAAAGACCTGCAAGTTTTTCATAACAAGATTAAGCTAGAACTATGTTCTGTAAAACTGAGCTAAAATGTCATATGAAATTGCATAACATATAAAACCCAAGCAACTTGAACTCCAAGGTGACTTTTCTACCATCGCCAATGTTGGGATTCTAAGAAAGTTAGGGCATTTTTAGTACTGTACTCACTTTATCTTGGTCTAGGATCTCAGGTCACCAGAGGTTAAGGAACTAATAGGACCGATTACCAGGTTCAGTTTTGTCTCCCTTCCATCCCAGGCTCCCACAGTGTTTGTGCTGGAGGCCATTTGGACCCCAGGTGCCCATGATTCCCATTGCCCAAGATACTTTTAGTTCCCTTCCCCTTCCTTCAGCCCTCATGCCATAGAAATATTCACCTATCTGAACCCATTCACTAAGTGTAGTCTTAATATGGAAAACTGTTAATTCCATTTGGCCTTATGAATTAAAATAACTCATGGATCCCCCCTTAATAATAATAATGAAGGTTTATTGAGGCAGACACTGTTTAGTCATATTGTACACATCATCCCATGGACCCCCCTATTAATCCTGTGATGCCCGAGTTTACAGATGAGGCAACTGAGCCATAGAGGTGAAGTGACATGCTCAAGGTCACACGGCTATGACCCCATTTAACCATGCTCACAAAACTAGCTGGTGCCAAACAGGACTAGAACACACATCTTCTGGATCCTGTTTCTGTGGTCTTTTCTACATAAATAAATACTTATCAAGCTACAACTACACATAAGGCATTATACTGACTCCAGAGAATAATGAGAGTTGTAAAGGCTCTTTTTAAAATGATTTTTAAAGTGATCCCCAGTCTTGGATCCTTCTAATCCATACTGCATGCTGATACATCATTAAAATAATTTATTTAAGTCTTTTGGGTTCAAAGTATTTTTAGATGTTCTCTATTTTGTTCAGAACCAAGTTTAAGTCCCTCTGCAAGGCACTTGAAGGAATTGGTATAGCAGAAAGAGTAAGGGTGTGCTGCCAGACCTGGGTTCAAATCCTGGTACTGTCCACAACTAGCCTTATGACCTTGGTCAAATCATAGGATCTGTCTGAGTCTCAGTTTTCTCAGTTGCAAACCTGCAAACCTGGGAAATAGAGTTGTTGGAAGTAGTCGAGAAAGGCAATAAAGGGCCTGGCACACAGTGGGTGGCAATAAGAGTCCATTGCCTGCTCTGTCTCTCCCCACCCCAGACCTGGTCTAATTTTTCATGGCACAGACACTATTTTTTTCAGGCTGTCTCCTTACCATTCCCTGAACACAGTTACACAATCTTACCTTGTCTTAAATGTTCTAATGGGGTCTAGAGTGCCCTCCCTGTCCCTCTCTGCTCTAAGTCCTACTCATCCTTAAAGACCCAGTGCCTTTTTACAGTCCCCCCAAGATCACACATTCCTGAAGCTGTTCAGTCTTCTTTTACAGATTTAGTACCCCACATTGTTGTTAAACTTTTCATGCATGTCTTATCTCTCCAAAGGTGCTGTAGGCTTCTTTGGGGGGCAAGAATGGAGGCTTCTTTCCTTTGTATCCCCCAGAGAGGATTGCCATATGACACCAATGACAAGTATTCCCTAAGCACATGCTGTGTGTATGAATGAGCATGACATTGTGTTTTGTTAAAACATATGTGTATGCCAGAGGGTTAAAATGTGAGAAAATGATACTACTTCTCCTCCTTCCAAGGCAGATTGCTTTTAAAAATATTACCTGCTTTCTTTCTTTTTTTTTCATGTAGTATTTCTTACCCAATATTTCAATTTACCACTTAAAGTCTGACTTGGAAAAAAAATAAATATTGGAGCATGTGTTTCAAATGGGGATGGGGTGCACCAGCTATGACTAATGTCTTCAATTTATAGTACATCCAATTTGGAGAAAACCAGACTTTTTCATAAGGTTGCATAACTACTAACAAAAACATTTTTGGCCTCAGGATGTGTTTTTGGAAGAATTTAGCCTTTTGTTAGAGTAGGGAAAATGTAAAATCCAAGGGCAAGGCTATCCTTGATATCCCTTTTACTCTACACAGAGATGGCACTCAAGTACATTTCAAATTCAGTGTCCTCTCCTATAATGTGGGCAGAAAGGAAATTGTTGCACTCAATAAAAATGGTTTGTTCTAATTCTGCATAGTATTTCCTTGTGAACTATGTAGGTGTTGCCAACCACCATTGAGTATCAGCATCAAGAAGATCAAAGGGAACGAGTGAGAGATGATGTCATGTGTTTCTACATCTCCCTGTTCTGGATTAAACAATCCAAACAAACAGGCCTATATATTACCCACTTCCTATTATTTGTTGTTTCAGCCCTTTGGAGGTGGAATAATGGTGAAGTATCTTTCAAATGAATCATGAGTCCTGGAACTCCAGTTGCCTTAAGGGCTACAAGTAAGGAATGTAAGGTATATAAGGAGGCAAGACCCAAGGTGACTCGCAGGTGACACTGATGAGCACCTCAAGTTTACACTGCACTGAGAAGTCTTTTCCACTCTCACAACAAAGGATGTAAAACTGGGCCAGGACCAAGTTGTTGTATGAGGTTAACTTAAGAATGAACTGAACACAAGCTTTTCAAAATACACAAAAATAAAACTCTTTAAAAAATTCACCAACTGTAACTTATCAATAGATCAATAGAAAAGTTTAGCCAGGTGCAGTGGTGCATGCCTGTATTCCCAGCACCTCAGGAGGCTGAGGCAGGAGGATCTCAAGTTTGAGGACTACCTTGGCAGGTGAGTGAGACTGTGTCTCAAAAAATAAAATACGTTGGGGATGTAACTCAGTGGTGGAACACCCCTGTATTCAGTTCCTAGTACCCCCCCCCAAAAATGTTTAAAATATCAGTTATATAACAATTTAAATTGTTTTAAGTGCTTTAAAAAAAAAAAAAAAAAACTTTCAGTAACATGCATTGGTAATTCCAGCAACATCCGAGGCTGAGGCAAGAGGATTGTGACTTCAAAACCAGCCTGGGCAACATACCAAGACCCTGTTTAAAAAAAAAAAAAATCAAAAGCAGCAACTTTGACCCTTTTGTCTATAACAAGCTATTAATTCTTAATTTAATTTCTTCCCATGAGGATTCATTTTGCTGCTGAAATAGAAGATACAGAATTAAGATCTATAAAATGGAATTTTGAATCAATCATCAGAAGCAAAAAATTGTTTTCAAGGATAGGAATGAATTCTGACATTTTAATTACAAGATCAGTGGAAAGTTTGATAGTAGAATGTGAGCTCTGAAAAATGTTGTCATTATAAATTAATGACCATAAAAGAAATCAGATTGGAGTGGTAATAGTAAATTACAGAGAAAACCTATGGAACTGCTATCTCCTGAGGTATCAAGAGTATTCATCATAATTTGCTTGATTAAAAAATCCAAGTAGTGGAAAAATACAAAGACATAGATTTTTAAATTGTATTATACAAATATTAAAATATAAATAATGATATTATACAGGGTTTTCTTACCAATTCATTATAGCACCATTTATAATATTAAAACCAGAAGCACCTAAATGTTCAACAACGTGGGGATGAGTAAATTATAGTATATTCAATTATACAATTACTTAAAATTATAAATTCAAACATCATAATTTGAAAAATATAAATGATGCCAATCTTTAATATATATAAGTATTTATGTATGCTATGATTACAACCATGTAAAAGTATGTACAAGAGAAAATAAAGGAAGAGAATGGATGAAAATGTAAAATTTATCTTTATGTAGTAAGATTATGGACTTTTCTTTTCCCCCAAATCTCATGTAGTGTTTTAAACTCTATAATTAAAAAAAAAAAAAACTTAATTTCTATTTTGAAGACTTTTCATATGCTGGAGTACATTCATAAGAGTTACAAAATTGCCAGTTTTCAATCGTATTTGACCCACAAAAAAATCACAATCTATGGTTCAACCTAATACTGTATTATCATTGTCCGATTTACAAAATGAATCCAGGTTGGGAATAAAAGTTGCTAACTCCTATTTCAAAATGTTCCTTAAGCTTCAAAATGTGGTCTCACTTTGAAAATGATTAGAAGTAAATTACTTGGAAATCACATTTGAAAACTGTGGCTCCAAAGTAATCAAGAACCAAGGGGGGTTTTTCAATTTTTAAGAAAACAAACTTAGTTCACAATATTCTGAGTCAATGCAGAGCTATTGCCATTGCATCTGTTTTTTAAATGTCTTTGAAATTAAGTGTCGTGTTCATTTTTAATTATCCAATGGCCAGTATACAGTAAAACATTCATGATTTAATAAGTAAATTCGCTTCTAACCTGTTCTGGGAATGACATTTAAATTGCTTCGTACTCTATGATTACTCAGAGATAATTAGTCCTTTAAATATTACTGTAATGAAAACCATGGGTTTAATGAATCATACAAATCCAAGCCAAACAGAATCTTTACTGAATATTTAAGTTCAGCATAAAAATTGTTTAACAATTGGTTAGAATTTGAAAAATTGTTCAGGGCCAGTCACGTATGAAAATGAAAAACTAAATGTATTTGTAGGGATTTTGTAATAGAAGTACTAGAAAAAAGATGTTGAAAAACCTGGATTCTCAGTGAGAACAGGTTTCACCTTGGCTTTACAATTGTTATTGTGAATATTCGACATTGTGGATCAATGTTTCTGACTTTCAGTGAGGCATTTTATGGTCTTTTATGATATTTTTGTTAATAAAGTACAGAAATATAGTTAGTAGGGTTTCAGTATGTGTGTACATGTGCACATATATATTCATATTTGTATTATTTGCATACAGCATAGTGCCTGGTGTATGGTAGATAATAAATAAGAGGTTGATGAATAAATATTTGGGTTATCTGAACAGGTAAATAAAAAAAAAAAAAGTGCAAATAAAATGCTTGAAGAGAGAACTTCTGTGGACCTTAACCTTGGCTCAGTCTTGTTTTCAGTGACTTGAATAGAGATATATAAGACATTAAACAAATATTCCAAGTAATGAAATGTTTGTGAGACTAGTCTGTGAAATCAAGATACTAAGTTATCTGGAACTTGGAATACTGAGTTGAATCCTGTATGATAAAATTTTATAGCAATAAATGCAAAAGCCCCCATATAGGTGTCTGAAAAACAACAGTTTCATAGGTACTGTATGGCAAAGACTACCTTGGTGGCAACTTGTATTAACTGGAGAATTCATGTGACTTTTTAAATTTTTTTTTTTTTAAAAACACAGAACAAAATTTATCATTGTCAGCATTTTGAACTGTACACTTCAGGACTGTTAGCACATTCACATTGTTGTGCAACAGATCTCTAAAACTTTTTCATCTTGCAAAAATGAACAACTCGGGGCCCCCTAACCCCCAGTCTCTATCAGTCATCCATCTGTTTTGTTTCTAGAATTGGCTTCCTTACAAAGTCCATGTAAGTCCATGTACTCATGCAGCATTTCTCTTTTTGTGAATGCCTTGTTTCACTTAGCATAGTATCCTCAAGGTTCATCCATGTTGTAGCATGTAACAGAATTTCCTTCTTTCCTAAGGATGAGTATGATTTCACAATATGTATATGCCAGAATTTTCTTATATATTCACCCATCAGTGGGCATTCAGGTTGCTTCTACCTCTTAGATATTGGGAAAAAGTACTGCAATAAAATTGGTTTTACTGATAGTTCCTTAAGATCTTGCTTTCAGATCTTTGGGGTATATACCAGGCATGGGATTTTTGGCTCATATGGTGATCAATTTTTAATTTTTGAGGAACTTCCCTACCATTTTCCATAATAGTTGTACCATTTTATGTTCCCACCAGCTATGTTCCAATTTCTCCACATCCTCACAAATGCTTGTTCTTTTCTACTTTCTGAATGCCATCCTAATGGATGTGAGGTAATTTTTTTTTTTGTAGCTTTGATTTGCATTTCCCCAGTGATTTGACATGTTGAGTATCTCTTCATATGCTTGTGGTCATATGCTATCTTCTTTAGAGAAATGTCTATTCAGGTCCTTCACCCATTTTTTAATTGGGTTATTTGATTTTTATTGTTGAGTTGTAGCAGTTCTTTACATATTCTGAGTAATGACCCTTTCTCAGATGTATGGTTTGCAAATATTCCTCCCATCCTACTGATTAACTTTTCACTCTGTTGATTTTTTTTCAGTGTGTCAAACTTCCTGATTCCTCTGGTCACATTTATCTATTTTTTGCTTTTGTTGCCTGTGCTTTTGAGGTCATGTTCAAAAAAAATCATTGTCAAATTCAATGACATAACACTTTGCCCTATGTTTTTCTCCAGGAGTTTCGTAGTTTTATGTTTTAAAGGTTAGATCTTTAGTCCGTTTTGAAGTAATTGTTGTATATAGTGTAAGGTAAGTGTCCTAAGGTTATTTTTAAATTTGGAAGCTTTTATCTTATATTTTTAAAGTCTTAATAATATTACCATTCAAATAGAAATGAAATGAATCAATTTAATGTGTATGTTAACAAAACAACAAAACTAATAAAAGAACGTATGATTGATTGCTTTAGAGCAAAGACACTGGGGGTTTTAATGCATATTTGTTTCAAACATGGCCTTCTACAGTCAGACTAGCTTGAGTTCAAATCATACAGCACCACTGACTTTGGGTGTTTTGAGCAAGTTTCCCTAGGATTCCAAGCCTCCACTTTCCCAATTATAAGAGGGAAAACTGGAGTCTTTACTTTATAAGAATGTAGACCAGATTCACCAGTTTGTGGCAGGTTTAAATGAAATAATGCGATCATGACCTCCAGAACACAAAGCACATCCTAAATGGTACCCTGTTATTATTACCAAACATTAATTTATTTCAGGTTTCCATTCCTCTTCCCTACTAACTCAAGTCTTAGAATTTATTAAGAGAAAAAAAGTTGATCTTTGAAAATCTGATGTGTCTCATTTGTCTTGTTTCTAAATGTGAGAGGAAGGGTTTTTACAGAAATCTCTCCCATTAAGTTTCTGTTTAGATGTAACTTGCTCTAGAAATTAAACTGAAATTCTTCACTGGTTGGTCAGGGCTATGCACTCAAGATGCCCTGGCCTGATGTGTCTTCATGCGAATGTGTCATAGCTTGTGTTTGTTCTTCTTTGAAAAATAGCATTTCCTCCAGGAAATGGGCGCTCCCCACTGCACTCTTGGTGGGACTGTGGTGAAGTTGATTTGCACTCCTAGGTCAGAGAATGGGCACATGACCAAACCAGATTATTCTGGAATTTGACTCAAATGAGAATAATTGACATATTGTTGGTAAATGATAGAGCAGATTTATTCCATCTAGGGAGGCTTGAGAAGAAACTTCATTTTTTTCTGTCCTCTAGATCTTTAGAGATATTCAAGTTTCAGTTGTTTTGAGAGACTGGTTCTTCTTTTTTTTTCCCTGAAGTTTTAGGAGCTGCCACAAGAGGAGAAGAAATATATATTTCTCCTGCATATGTGCGTGTGTGTATTTCTTCTCCTCCTGCAGATTATTGTCTGTTGCTTGCACCCCAGGAGTTTGAATGAATTCAGCACTTGTCACCTCGTACTATCATTGACAGCTTTCTTTTCTGTCCTCCCCTAACATCACATGCTCCTTGGGAACAGCAACAACAGCTACATTGCATTACTAGTGCAGTGACCAAAATGCTGTTTCATCAGGAGCAGGAATCAATCACGATGTTTTATTTGTGAAGGGAAGTTCTAGGTTCAGCCATTAAAGCATCTTCAAGATACTTAAAATTATTATGGAAATTAGTAAAATATTTAAAATGCTTCATATATCCACCCAAGCACATATTCAGAAGTTTATGAAAGTAACCTAATGAACAGTTAGAAAACTTGTGACATTCTTGCCTTAGCTGTTCCTGGTCTATAGCTTTTCACGGGCTTTCATTTTCTTAGAGGAAGGCTTATTGGAGCTCAACTCTGGGTATGCACACTAAAGAATCGAAAGTAGGATCTCAAAGAGATGTTTGAACACTCATGTTTATTACAGTATTTTCCCTGGTAGCCAGAAGGTAGAAGCAACCTGATGTCCATCAATGGATGAATGTATAAAGAAAACACTGTGGGCTAGGGAAGTAGCTCAGTGATAGAATACTTGCCTAGCATGTATGAGGACCTAGGTTTGATTCCAGCACCACAAATAAGGAAAAAAGAAAAAGAAAATGCAGTATGCACATATAGTGGAATCTGATTCATCCTTAGAAAAGAAGGAAATCCTGTCACATGCTACAACATGGATGAATCTTGAGGGCAGTTTGCTAAGTGAAACAAGCCAGTCCACCCAAAGAGAGATACTTGCATGATGCCAACTTACATGAAGTATGTAAGGAAGTCAATTCTTAGAAATAAAGTAGAATGGTGGTGCCAGGTGCTGGGGTGAGGGTAGTGGAGAGTTGTTGCCAATGGATACAGAGGTTTAGTTTCACGAGATGAAAAAGTTCTAGAGATTTGTTGCACAACAACATGCATATCGTTAGAACTATTAAACTGTTCACTGACAAATTGCTAAGATGGAAAAAAATAATCTTAGACAATTTGATTTTCCAAGAAGCAAACATCTTTAAATGTTATTATGGAAGAAACCAATGCATCATTACTAATTGTGCATTGGTCTTGTCTCCAGGTAAAATGAATAACAGAAATAAAAGTACTCAGAGCTTGGGGAGACTAATGTACCAGGTTGGGCGTGATCTAATCAAAAGTAGCTATTATGATAGTTAATTCCTTATTAAGGTAGAAAATAAACAACTTAAAATAGTCTAACATTATGACTTTATCAAATTATATCTATGTACACATCAGTTATCTGCTTCCCATTTTATATACAGGCATAATAAAAGTGTTGACTAATCAGCCTCTGTAGCCTCAACCAAGATTTCACAGATATTTTTTCCTATAAGAAAGTTTTTTTTTTTTTTTTTTTTACATCTTTAAAGAAGTTTAGAACTTCACACAGTTTGAAAGAGGAACTCCCTCAAAATTTAGTAACTGCATTTCAGCATTTGGATCATTTGCAGCTTTCTTTACCTCCTCAATTTAATTGCAAACACCTTCAACAGAGTGATAGCAAACTAATTAGCAATTCCTTTTCCTTAAAAAATACTCCTAATCAAGTAAGATAATCATTTTTGATTAAACAACAACCAGAGTTATCAAATGTAAATTTGCAATTGATTACAGAATAAAAATATAGTGTGTGCTTTCCCTTTTAATAACAGTAAGCATTATTTCTTTCCCATCAGTTATATTTAGTTCCTCAGATTAATTCAGCCTGATCCATCTCTTTTGATGGTGTACTCACTTAGGAATGCCTTTATTTCCCAGAAGAATAATCCCAGTGAAAGTAAAATATCCAGATGCAAAGCATGCATATATTAAGAAAACTGGCATTTGCCCAAATATTTTAATGATTTGTGTGCTACTAACTTTCTATAATTCAGTATCTCAATTCTGTGAGGAATAATAAGGCCATAGGGGCTAATATTTAGTCCTAAAAGAGAAAACCGACTGTCTAGAATGACTATTTCTTCTTAGAAACATTACCTAGTTTTCTTGTCTATTTATTCATCCAGCCAATAAAAAAATATAATAGGTACCTATTATGTTTCAAATATCAATCAGTTGGGGGCACCTAACAGTGGACAAGACAGTGCCTGCCTCCAAGAGTTTACAAGCTGATTGGGAAGACAAGCAAGTTGATAGGTAATTGCAAAGCAGTATGCCATGTGCTCCCAAAGGAAAACAGGAGGAAAAACATTTTTAAAGGGTCTTAACACTGGGGAGCCAAGAAGAAGGTGCAGTGTGAGTTTGTCCCTCAAGGGGTTAGATAGGTAAGGTACGGAAGCAAAGATCAACATGTGCAGATTTCAAAGGTGAGGAAGAATATGTCTTCTGGGAAGACCTACAAGAAGTCCAGCATGTCTTGAATAGAAATGAGCAGAGAAAATGGTAAGAAAAGACACTGGAGTAGAAAGGAAGAACCATTATGAAGGACAGTGTGCACCACATGAAGTATTTGTATGCTATTCTAAAAGCCATGAAGACCAAGTTAAGGTACATTTTGAAAAACTTCTTAAAAGAAATTTTTAAATTGGTCTTTTCCTTTCCATGTACACTGTATTGGATTGCAAACTGGATCATGTCTACTTCAGAAAAGGCTAGGCTAAGGCAGAACATGAAGGCAGTTAAATTTCATTCTTCTTCTTCTTCTCTTTTTTGGTACCAGGGTTTGACCCAGGGGTGCTTACCTACTGCGTCAGATCCCCAATCCTTTTTATGTTTTATTTAGAGACAGGGTCTTACCAAGCAGCTAAGGGTCTCATTAAGTTGCTGAGACTGACTTTGAAGTTGGGATCCTCCTGCCTCAGCCTTCCAAGCCGCTGGGATTACAGGTGTGCACCTCGACGCCTGGCCTCATTCTTTATTCTTTAAGATACACTTTAGTTTTATATGAAGAGACACAAGAAGACAGAAGAGGGAAGGTGTTTGGTATGTAAGCTGCAGTAGAATTGCCTTCTGATACGATAGGAAAGAATGACAAATAATAACATCAATGATTTATATTAATTCTTAACAGGGGTAGAACCCTAAACACCATTGAAAGAGATTCCCCTCGAACAAATAGTAGGACATTTTCTCTATGTTGAAAACAAACCAAAGCAAAATGAAAAGAACAAAGAATCACCATCTTGAATGACCAATAAGCAGCTAACTTGTTTTGGAAAAACACAGACGCTAATTCAAGTGGCCAGAATGTATTGTCACAACAGTAAGACTATATTTTAGGCAACAAAATGGTTAGGCAATTGATTTGCGATACAGTGTAGCATGTTGGTAAAGAACTGTGGCATTTGCGTCAGATACACCTAGATTTAAATCCTGATTCACTTACTGTCACTTTCGCCTCTCATTCCTCACGCCTGGTTTTCCCTCAGTGATGTTGAGCGAGAAACAAGCTGTCTTCACTTCAGATTCCACAAGAAGTAGAACTTAAAAAAAGCAACTGATGACATGGATCCTTTGATTATATAGAGATAAATAAACAGTTGATTATTATTTGACAAAAAATTTCCCAAGTATAGAGCGTGCACTTTTTTTTACAGGAGACAACTGTAAAATAAGGTTCAGATGCCATTGTAGCTACAATATTCTGGGAAAGATGGTCTGGGAAAGCATTCTGTCTGAATCTTCAACATAAATAGCCCAGTGTATGAATAGATGGGGGTGGGCAGTGCTGCATGCAATATTCACGTATGAAGTACCTAACATATTCAAAGGGAATATAATAGGCAATAAGGAACACCTGGCATGTAAGCTCCAGTAGGGCTGCAACCATATCCTATTGTCAAGTTGGTTTTTGAAAAGGATCAAGCCAGGTTTCCATAGTACTGTTAGAATAAAGATCCCATTTGGTTAGAGGGATGAAAAATGGTTTTATGAGGGAATGTGCATTTGGTATGGTTTTGAGAGTAGGATATTTCAAACAAAGGAAGGAACATGGGTTTTGAAGATGGACTGATGGGGTTCAAATTTAGGTCTGTCATTTTCTAGCTATGAGATTTAGGAAATCCTCATAATTTTTTTTCTTTTGTCTGTTAAAATGGAATGATGGCTCCTACCTTACACTGGAGTGGATTCAATATGAAGTACTTAAGGCAATGCCTGGGATATACTGTTTAATAAATTGCATCTTCTACTACAATTATCAAAATCAGAAATGTCCATAAGATAGGAAAAGCACATAACAAAGACTGGTGGAAGAGGAAGGTCCTGAAGGTTAAGGCTAAAGTCAAATGCTGAAGCCATACTGTATGGAGCCTGGGATGCCAGAGCAAGGAGTTTAGGATTTATTCAATAAGTGAAGACAAAAAAAATAATTTTAACTAGATGAAAATTGAGTTTTTAGATGAAATAATTAGCATGTGGGTTGACAATGGGTTAAAAGTGAGAGAAGGAGAGATTGACATCAAGATGCTAGTTGGAATGTCATAGAAGTAGTTTGGGCATGAGTTTTGGGGTGTTCACGGTGGTAAGAGGAAAGGACATGAGGTGTAGAGGCATAATCCATAGCCTGAAAGAGAAAGGGTCACTTGTTGCATAAAAGTTTGGTGTGGCTGTGAATGGAAATTTGGAAACACAGGTTGGATCAAGGATGGTCGAGAAAGGAGAAGGGAAGCAGGTATGCTGGTGTCATCCTCTCAGCCCCATGAGTCAACAGAAGTTGGAAGATGAGCCATGCCCATCCAAGAGAATCGCAAGAGAGAAGTGGAAACAAGACCAAGCAGACTTTTCCACAAAATAATGTTGGTTGCAAACAAAACAAAACAAAAATCTGAATGGTGTTGGAGATGAGGGAGGAACTGAGAAAATTATTGGAAAAGATGGTTATTTGGGGTAGGGCCCTGCTAAAGTAGCAGAATTTAGCTAGTAGAGAAGTTTGCAACTAACCAGTCTTACCATCCTCACTGGCTCTTTTGTATCTCTCTACATTTCTTTCTAGGGACAAGTGGTGTATGTAGCCTATTGGTTAAGTCAAAATTTGGGCTGGTTTAAGTCCTTTGTTGAATTCCTTCACCAGAGTTGTTATTATTCCACCATCTAATTCCTTTCAACTTTCCAAAAAGTGCTATAGGTTTTCTAAGTTGTTCTACTTCTCCCACAAATGAGGTCAGAAAAAGAAGTAACTAAACACCTCAAGAATATGAGAAGTTAGAAAAGAAGTGGCCCCCAGAAAAATAGGTCAGTGGATAACAAACACCAAGAGGTAATAGATATTTGTTGTAGAATCAGGTCATTTGTGAGAACTCATGTCAAGCCAAAAGAAAAGAAACTCAAGGAGTTTGTACGCAACTCTCCAGAACTCATTAATGATGCAATATCCTGACCCTGAACAATTGGCACCAGTTGTGATTGCTGCATTCTGGTGCACACTGGTGACACACATCGGTAGAGGGGAAGATAAGAAAATGATTTCCTGGACATTTTAAATAAGAATGAAACACATTTTGCATGTCAAGCTCTGTGCTAGGCTCCAGAGACACAAACATCAGCAAGTGAGAAGAGGTCTGCATCCTTAGCAGTCTCGTTCTGATGGGCTTCCTTGGCAAATGCTAGCCAGGGCAGAAGAAAGCAGCAGAGTCCAATATGTACAAAGTTACTTATTAAAGCATCAGAAAGAAGACTAATGAAGAATATGGGACCTGTGAAGATTCAGGCCCTGAATCAAATACAGATCAAGTGACACTGGCTTCATAGTGAAGCAAAACTGCTCTCTTAGAAGCAAAATGTTTTTAATATCAGGAAAATTACATAGAAAGCTCCTTTCTAAGTGACAATTTTTTTTTTAATGTAAGGAAAATCATGCACATCTCATTGAAGACAGCAACTATTTGGCATTTAAATAACTGGAACACTAGAATATGTAAAGTTCTTTCTCTTATGCATGCTGTAACAATGCAAATATTGTAATTCCTTGAGAGGTTTTATTTATTTATTTATTTATTTATTTTTTCCTTTTCTTTTCTTCAGTACTGGGTATTGAACCTGGAGATAGTGGGGCTTTACCATTAAATCGTATTCCCAGCTCTTTTTTATTTGTATTTTGAGGCAGGGTCTCACTAAGTTGCCCAGGCTGGCCTGAAACTTACAATCTTCCTACCTTAGCCTCCCAAGTAGCTGGGTTTGCAGGTATGTGCCACCATGCCGAGACACAATTCCCTGAATTAAGAACCGTGAATGTCCTAGAGTCCATCCCAAAGAGCAGAGCCAGCAAGTCCTTGTGGTCAACTTGCTGATGGGGTTTGTCCTGGATGTCCAGGAGATAAGGGAGGGAGGAAAGAAAGTACAGGAAGGAGGGTGAACCTCCTTCCCCTCATCCTGCTCCTCTGAGGTGGCCTACCCCTCCCACCCTCCCACCAAGGTCTCATTCTAACCTACTAAAACTTGGGACAGCAGATACCACCAGTCTTTGTGTACCATCCTTTAACCAGGAACCAGTCACCATCACATCCTGATGTTATCATGTTCCATTCTCCTTCCTCATTATCACATCCCAAAGGTAGACTTTGCTCCTCCTTTCTACCTCTACACCAAAATCCACATAACATTCATTACAGGAATGCACAGGAAAATAAAATTTGCTATGCAGCATTTAACTTAAAGGCAAACTCTACTAGAACACGGTGTTTCCAAATTATAGACAATACCTATAATCTTTCCAAGCACAGTGATGAATGATCTTTCAATAATGGATTTGATACAAAGGCATTCATTTAGACACATATGCAAGAAATTCAGTAGTTCTTAAAATTTTCCCTTTAGAAGGAGTGTATAAGTGTGAACTGGTGATATTAATGTTTGCAAAAATATCACAAGAATTAAAATCTATTAAGAGTAGTGGTAAAAGTTAAACTGGTAACAAAGAGCAAAAAATGCTTATAGGTTTATTAAGCTTAACCAAGAAGAAGTTCTACAATGAGCATATGAATTAGCCTTCCAAAGTCAGTAATCAAATTTATATTTATTGTCAATATGTAACAATAGCTAGTCATGGTCACTGTGAATATCAGCAGGGACTATCTGCCACCCAGGGAGCAAAGGTGGGGTGAACGTTATGGCATGGTTCTTGTCTTTAATTTTAGAATTACAATAGATCAGATTTCAAAATGGTGTCTTCCTTTGTTCACATTTAAAGGAAGTCAGCAGCTAAATGCTACATTTTTTAAAATTTTATTTTAAGAACTTGGCATGCTCAGATATTCTCTCAGAGGGTGCATATAGGCTGCGACCTCGTTACACACAATCCAACAAAGCATAGCTCTCCCCAGAGGGTGATAGTAGCTTAGAACTCTATTCTGCAATAACAGGAGGACAGAGCCTTTCCTGGGAAAAGCATAAACATAGAGATTACTTGCATTTTAATGGAATCACAATAGAGTGGAAGTGAATTTTTATTTTCTTGGCTCTTTTGTGGTTGTCTGTAAAAGGGAAGATTTATTCCTTAAAAGTTTTAAAAATATGATACCTTCGAAGCTTTTTGGGTTTTTTATAAGCTTTCCCGTGTTCTTTCTTTAAATTGCTTTCTCTTGTATGTTTTCTTATCCATTTCTTTCAGTGCTGTTGTCAACCAAGTGCTGCTGGAATGACAATATAACTTTGGATGATGATGGCACACTGTGGTATGTTTCTGCTATATGTCAGAGGAGAAAGAGTAAGGGGTTTTTTGTTTGTTTGTTTGTTTGTGTTGGTTTTGGTTTTTGGTACCAGGGATGGAACCCAGGGGCACTTAACCACTTTGTCACATCCCCAGAACTTTTTTTATTTTATTTTATTTAGAGGCAGGGTCTAGCTGAGTTGCTTAGGCCCTTGCTAAGTTGCTGAGGCTGGCTTTGAACTCATGATCCTCCTGCCTCAAACTCCCAAGCTGTTGGGATTACAGGCGTGCACCACCATACTCATCTAGTAAGGTGTTCCTTTTTTCTTTTTCTTTTTAAAATTCTCTTTTTAGTTGTTGATGGACCTTTATTTTTATTTACTTATATACAATGCTGAGAATCCAGCCCAGTGCCTCACACATGCTAGGCAAGTGCTCTACCACTGAGCCCCAGCCCCAGCCCTAGTAAGGTGTCTTCAAGTAAACTTTTGTGATAACTTTAGATCTGCAGATCTAAAACTATGTAATGCCTACAGAAAAGTTACAAAGGTAATATACAAAGTTCCCAAACTTTCACCCCATTTTTCTTTTGTTAACAACTTAAATTACTATAATGCATGTATTATTCAAACTAAGAAACCAGTGTTGGCTATTTAAACTAAGGAACCAATGTTGGCGCAATGCTAGTAACTAAACTCCAGACTTTATTTGGATTTTACCAGTTTTTCCATTCATGTCCTCTTTCTGACTCAGGATTCAGTCCAGGCAATCACATTTTATTTAGCTGTCTGTTATAACCCCTAAATCTCTGATTGTGACTATTTCTTAGTCTTTCATCATTTTTCATGACCTTCTCAGTTTTGAGGCATGTTGGCCAGGTATTTTGAAGTGGGTCCCTCGGTTCGGGTTCATCTGATGACTTTTCATGATTAGACTGGGGTTGTTTTTTTGGAGAGAATACACAGAGGCCAAGTGTTCTTTACATGTATCAAGGGGCACATGACATCACTAGAGATGTTAGCCTTTCTCACTTGGCTAATATGGTGTTTGTTATGTTTCTCCAATGTAAAGTAACCATTTTTTCCCTTTCTATACTCTATATTTTGGAAGCAAGTCATTAAATCTAGCCCATACTCAAGGAGAAGAAGGGGTGGTTTGCCTTTAAAATACCTTATATGTGGAAATGTGAATATAAAATAATGCTCCTGTCTTTCATTTAAATTAAATTCAATTAGTGTTTAGGATACCATGATGAGAAATATTTTGGAGATTTATACAGCAACAGTTGTAATCCCTAGAAGTCGCTATGGGTATTACCATCATATGGAAAGACACAAACCTTAATCCTTTCGGTGATTATAGATACAAAGGCATGGTTATCTCTCCCTTACCTGAGTTGTTATTAAAATGATTGCTTATTTTTCAGAGCTCTATGTAAAGTCTGATGAAATCTCTGGATGAATTTTCTTCTGAGACTGAACATGTTACAAGGCAAATTGTATACAAGCTAAAAATTCATCTTCATATAATTGTACTCAGGGGTCACACAATATTTAAATGCACATTGCCAAGAAAACTATTTATCTGCAGAATCACAAAGGTACAAATGAATTACTCCCTTTCAATAGTCCATGTATTTGTAAATTTTTTTCAAAGACATCCAGCTTACTACCTTACTGCTTTGCATGTCAGGGCTTTCCAATTTATCATTTTCATTCTAGTGTGTCTTGATATCTTATGAAATGTTGTTATTTTTGACTCCTGTTTGTCTCCCATTCTACGGACTTTCCTTACCCTCTGATTAATATTTTAATTGGCACAATTTACATAGTAGGTAACAAGATGAAAATGTGTTCTTTACGGTTTAAAGGAATTATGTGACTATCTTGCAAATCTATAATTAAGGCCTTGAATTAGTTACGCGTTCCTAATTTGGTGATTCGTATCTCTCTTTGTCCTGAGCAAATTATGTTATCATAGAGACACAGTTGTAGCAGTTAGAAATGCATATCAACATAATAGTATGCATTAGTTCTAAGGTTTTATTTACTGGTTTCTTTTTCCCCCAACATTTATCGTTGCCGGAAGACAATGCACTATATGCTGTGGGGAAATAATACAAAGTAGTTACTTTCTAGTAGAGAAACTCAAATGAATACAAAATTTATTGTAAGGTCTAAAACACTGATATAAAATAGGTATGAATAAAATATATCAAAAATATAAAGATTTTTTTAGCATACTAATGAGACCAGAGATGTTCTTTAGAAAAATTAATTTAGCAGCACTCTATCAGATGAATGGTGATAGACAAGAAGGAAAGGAGGATGAAAAGAGGAGACGTAAGGGGCAAAGAAATGAATAGGAAACTATTGCTCTCAAAGAAGTAATATGACTATGATATTGGCAAAAGTTGTAGATCCAACGTGTGAGTGTACTTCCCTCCACATTCTCACCAACATTTATTGTTGTTTGTATTCTTGATAATTGCCCTTTTGACTAGAGTGAGATGAAATCTTAGAGTAGTTTTGATTTGCATTTCTCTAATTTCTAGAGTTGTTGAACACTTTTTGTTGATGTTCATGTTGTTGAACATCTGTTTGTCGATTCATTGTATTTCTTCTTCTGTGAAGTGTCTGTTCAGTTCCTTAACCCATTTATTGATTGGGTTATTTGTTTTTTTGGTGTTAAGTTTTTTAAGTTCTTTATATAGTCTAGAGATTAATGCTCTGAGGGGTATGTAGTAAAGATTCTGTTGGCATCAGATCTGCTATTTTGCTGCCACCATTATTCTCCCTCCCCCACATCACTTTACAACCCAGATTGTTAGCCCAAGAACTTCCTCACCAGCCATTGGTCCCTTGTTATTAGCCTGGGAAATTCCACTGCTTAAGAACAGCTCCCCTGACATTTTCTCTCTCTCTCCTCCTTGCTTTCATGCTCTCTCCTCCTGGCTGTCACTCTCTCTCTTGCACACGCTCTCTCTCTTTCTCTCTCTCTCTCACCCTGCAGGGAGACACTCTGCCTGTCCACTTCATAAAATCTCTTGCATGAGTTCCTGTGTCCAGGGTGGTTTCTGGGTGCTTTCAGATTCTGTAGGCTCTTTCTTCATGTTATTGTTTCATTTGCTGATAAAAACCTTTTTAATTCAAACCCATCCCATTTATTGATCCTTTTTTTTTTTTTTTTTTTTCTCCCTTTGGTGGTGCTTTGGAATTGAACCCAGGACCTTGCGCACACAAGGCAAGCACTCTACCACTGAGCTACATCCCCAGTCCTCATTTATTGATTCTTAACTTTATTTCTTGAACTTTATGAGTCCTGTTAAGGAAGTCAGGTCCTAAGCCAACATGATGAAGATTTGGGCCTACTGTTTCTTCTATTAGGCACAGGGTCTTTGTTCTAGTACCTAGGTCTTTGATTCACATTGAGGTGATTTTTGCACAGGGTGAGACAGAGTTTTAATTTCATTTTGTTACATATGGATTTCCAGTTTTCCGAGTACCATTTGTTGAGTAGACTATCTTTTGTCCAATGTGTTTTTGGTGGCTTTGTCTAGTATTGGTGCAACCACTATGGAAAGCAAAATGGAGATTTCTCAGAAAACTTGGAATGGAACGACCATTTGACCCAACTATCCCATTCCTCGGTTTGTACCCAAAGGACTTAAAATCAGCATGCTACAGTGATGCAGCCACATCAATGTTTACAGCAGTTCAATTCATAATAGCTAAACTATGGAACCAAACTAGATGTCCTTCAACAGATGAATAGATAAATAAAATGTGGTACGTATACACAATGTAATATTACTCAGCCTTAAAGAAGGATGAAATTATGGCATTTGCAGGTAAATGGAGGAACTAGAGAATAGCATGCCTAGTGAAATAAGCCAGTTTCACAAAACCAAAAGCTGAATGTTTTCTCTGATAAGCAGATGCTGATCCATAATGGGGTGGTGGGTAGGGAAGAATGAAGGAACTGGATTGTGCAGAGGGGAGTGAGGGAAGTATGGGGTGGTGGGGATGGGAAGGACAGTAGAATGAGACAGAAATTATAACCCTATATACATGTATGATTACACTACTAGTGTGACTCAATACCATGTACAGTCAGAAAAATGAGAAGGTATGCTCCATTTGTGCACAATGTGTCAAAATGCACTCTATTGTCATGTATAACCTATTAGAACAAATTTAGGAAAAAGATGTAGATCCAAGAAATACTGCAAATCTGAATCCAAATAGGTCAGGGCTCTGATTGGAGATGAGGAATGATGGGTGGAAAAGACTTAAAAAATAAAACTTTGATATTTCAAGACAGAAAAGGTGTCAGTAATAAAATATTGAAAGAACATTTTCTACTCTTATTTATTTGTACTTCTTTGTGACAATTTTTTACAATGTATCCTCTGTGTGTTGAGAGGCCAGCCTACTACATTAGAAGATTTCTTTATGTTTTCCTCTGATTCACTCATTTTAGCAGGCTCTGTTCCTTTCTAGAACAAGTTGCAGTTTAAGTAAATGAATATGCATTCATTATGCTTGATTATATAATTGTGATTTCCTCTCAGCAAATGTCTCAAGGTAGTAACTTAATGACTTCTGTTCATAACTAACACCTAGGATTTGTTTTCTTTAAGGAATATTTTCAAGCTATATTGTGTATACTACACATTTTATAACACTTGTAATATTTCTCAGCAATAAATAGCTTTCTTCAGGAAGGAATTTTTTCATTTTAATACAGAATAAAATAAACTGATAACTATTGTGTTTTTCTTTAAATAGGCAATAATGACATTTTTCCAGTAATCAAATCATTGTTAATGCTTATTCTTTAGAATCAAATTGCTTCTCAATTCTGTGATAACATTATACGGACTTTTCAAGAATAATTATAATAGCAATACAACCACAACTGATACTTATTGAACATTGATTATACTTAAGGCATTGTTGTAAGTGTCATTTACACAAAATCCTCAGAATAACCCTTTGAAGTAGGTACTGTTAAAATCCAGTTTTACAGATGAGATACAGAGACACTGAGAGATTTGTACCAGGTCACACAATTACTGACTGTGGAGCCAGAACTGAACCTGTATTGTCTGGTTCCAGAGCCAATGTGCCTGGCAACTGGACCTTCAACTACTTCCTCCATAACTAAAGGAGTTAAGTTAACCTCACACTTAGTAGGGTAGAGCTCTTTCCCATACATCTCAAATTTGCCTGAGGTTGCTTGGGTCTATTTTAATAGCAAAAACAATAACAAAACTCAGTAATGCCCATTGGCATTCTCAAAAGTCTTAATCATCAAGAGCCTGCAAAAACAATTCCTTACGCAGCAAGACATTTGATTTGGTAATTTAAAAATATTCACTTCCTGTAGATAGCTGTAGGAAAGAAGAGTTATTTATTTGTCTTTAAGTTGGAAGTAGTAAAAAGAGAACGGGAAAATAAATGAAGTTGAGTTGCTTTTCAGTCAACAAAGCATATACAAGAATTCAGAATTCAGATGTGTGCTCATTATGATAGTCAAGTGGAGTTCAGGAGTAATGTGGGTTTATGACTTGAAATGAAACTTCAAAGGGCCAGAAGAGGAAGCTCCATTGGACACATTGATCTTTGTAAAGGTTTGTCAGGATGAAATGTTGATAGCTGTCCTCATGGATGCTGATAAGGAACATAAATCTTTTATTTAATTCTAAAGTCTGAAAGGACTGAATTATTTCTGAAGATACTGAAGTCTGGAAGTACATTTTGTCAAAAACTCATTTGCCAAATACCTTCATGGAAAATATCTTCATAGATCACATACGCTGGAAAGATTACCTAGCATATCTCAGAAAATCATCAAGTGAATGGGCCCTGAATCATGGCAGCTCCATCCGTTAGACCGTTTCCTTCCTTTGTGCACTTTGCTGAGTTTGGACTGTGACACCAATCAAGTCTCACACACACACAGCTTCATCTTTCTGCGTCTCACACAGCATTAGACAACCTAAGACAAAATGATTTTCCAAGGAATAGCATAAAATTTTAAATTTAAAATGTTAAAGTCTAAAGTTTTTTATTTCAGTTTAAAATATCCTCTCGTATTCAGTTGGATATGTCTGACACTGTCTTCCAAAGTTCCCCAAAGCTAAATGGCTTTGTTGTTTTTCATTTTTCTTGGTGCTTTATGATTACACATAATAGTGGGATTCATTGTGACGTATTTGTACATGCGCATAATGTAATCTGGTCATTTTAATCCTAGCACCTCCCCTTTCCTTCTCCTCCTCCCTCCCCCAGTTCCCTTCCTCTACTATACTTGTCTCTGTTTTCATGAGATCCCCCCACTTTCCCTTTTTTCTCTCTAGCTTCCACTTATGAGAGAAAATATACATTCCTTGACTTTCTGATTCTGGCTTGCTTGGTTCAACATAATGCTCCCAAATTTCATCCATTTTCCTGCAAATGACATAATTTTGTTCTTTATGGCAGAATAAAATTCCATAGTGTATACATACCACATTTTCTTTATCCATTAGTCTGTTGATGGGCACCAAGTCTGGTTCTGTAAATTGGCTGCTGTGAATTGCACTGTTATAAGCAGGGGTATGCATGACTCACTATAGTATGCTGACTTTAATTCTCAACTAATAAATGAAAAGTATATTTTATCAAATATACTTACAAATGTGTGTGATACATATAGTTATATATATATATATATATTTATACACACATATTTTGACAAAAATGAGTTCCCCTTTAAATCTTAGAGAAGGAAAAGGGGGAAAATATAGCACTGCTTTGCTCTTTCTCATCCAGGATTAGTTCTACTTGGAGACCTCCAACATTCTGGTGTCTTGTACAAGCATTGAATCATTTTAAAAGTAGAGATTCCCTATCTCAAGCTGCTGAATGATTTTGCCCCATGCTAGTGTTCTCCAGACCCTGAATCTTCAATCTTCCAGTTTCCCAAAAGGAGAGTATGGAGAGATGGCAAAGTAGAAGCATACATATTTTGAAAATTTCCTCAAAGGTGGTGGCCTCAAGGAGAATTAATAGAGTGTTTCTCAAAGCCCTGTCCTAGGATAGTCAGCAGATCTCAAAAACTGGTCTTGTGTCACTCAGGAATTAGACATGAAAATTCTAACACCCCAGACCTTCTAAATCACAAACTTGAGGAGTTAAGCCCAATGATCTTTGGCTTAACAACTGCTTCAGGTAATTCTGATAGTACTAAGATTCTGGGGCCATGGGACTAAAGTTTTGGAGCTAGTAGAATCACCAGGGAGTAGTGGGGTTATTTAAAATTGGAGATATTACTGTACACCAAACTCAGGAATCTCTGATTTCAACAAGTTTTCTAGGTGCTTCTATGTACACTAAACCAGCAGATCAATCAACTGATCAATGTGGGATAGAAAGAAGTACTCTCAGCTTCTTCTAGAGGCAGCTTCACATGCTGGCAAGAGCACAGGCTTTAGGGTCTTACTGACATAGGTTTGAATTCTAGCTCATATACTGCCTATAATATTCAACCAGTTATGCCAACTCTCAGTCTGTTTCCTGACTATGAAATGTTGGTAATAATACCTTGCTTACTCCATTTCAAGGGGATTTAGTAAATGAGATATGTTCTTGGCACAGTGTCTATTGCACTTTAACGGACATTAATTTCCTTTTGGGGGGGGGGGGGTACTGGGGATTGAACGCAGGGGCACTCAACCACTGAGCTACATCCCCAGCCTTATTCTGTATTTTATTTAGAGACAGGGTCTCACTGAGTTGCTTAGAGCCTCACTAATTTGCTGAGGCTGGCTTTGAACTCATCATCTTCCTGCCTCAGTCTCCTGAGCTACTGGGATCACAGGCGTGCATCACCACACCTGGTTAATTTCCTTTTTAAAAATGCTTTCCTCTTTTGAAGATGTCCTGGTCCATTCCTATTCACAATACTTCAGTGCCTAACACTTTGCTTGGTAATCTTTTTTTTTTTTTTTTTTTTTTTTTTTTTGCCAGACAAACACAGGATCCAGCACCTAATTTGGGAGTTAGAGTCTTCCATTTGAGTTATTTGCTCTCTCTGTTTTATTTTCAACATCTTTAAAATGGAGACAATATTAGCATCTACCTCCTAGGCTTATAGTGAAAATTAGCTGAGTTAATATATGTAAAGCACTTAAAAAACAATTACAGTGTTCTGGAACACTATAATTCTCAATAAATGTTATTGAAAGACAGACATCTTCACATATATACTTCTAAACTTCAGAAGGGGTTTAACTCTCAAATACAAGTAACATGTGTGTTACCTTTTCCATGAATATTTGTCTATGATATCAGAGGTTCTATGTGAGGCCTTGGGGACATATGGTCCCTATTCTCATGGAGCACCTATCCTAGAGAGAGATGGACATCAGTCACATTGGCTTAAAAATGAATAGTGTGTGATGACAAATGTGAGAAATGAGTGTTCATGTTCCTGGGTGGCTGAAGCTCAGGCAGCAAAGGGGATAAAGATGGAACAAGGTAAGCTGTGGGAGGAGGCTGGACCAAGCAGGAACATCACCTGATTTGGTCTATTTCCAGGAGCAGCAGAAAGCCTTTGAAGAGGTTAAGCCAGAAGGTGTCATTTTTGGATTTGTCTCCGATGGTATTGTGAAGTTGAGACTGGAGGAGGACCAGATGGGGAGCAGTTAGAAGACTTCTTTTTATTTTATTTAATTAATTTATTTATTTATTTATTTATTTATTGTACTGGGGATTGAACCCAGGGCCTTGTGCTTATAAGGCAAGCATTCTACCAACTGAGCTATCTCCCCAGCCCAAGGTTTTTTTTACAATAGTCTAAATGAGAGAGTGTGGCAGCTTAGAATGAAGGTAGTAGAGGTGTTGCTGTTCAGGGTTGAGAACTCCAGAAGAAGGGAGGTGGGCAGAATGCAGGGACACATCGGTGTGGGAGGTGTCCAGATCCATGACTCTTCTCTGTCTGCACTGGGAAAGGACTTGATGGGAAGAAGATGGTGAGCATGGGCATCAGGCATATTCAGTTTGATGTCTCTAAGAGAGGTCCAAATGAAAGTGGGGGGTATCAAGCCATTGGACAGATTGCTCTGGGACTCAGTGCATAGGTCTGGACCAAAGAAGCAAATCAGGGGTCACAGGCTTAGAGGTGGAAAGTACAGTCATGGAAGCGATGAGGTTTGCCTGGGAGAGAATATGCAGTGGGGCCTTGGGGAGCCCCTGCACTGGCTGGCCAGGGGGAAGAAAGATGAGCAGCAGAAAAGGCTGAGGTGGCAGGATGGTCAAGGAAATATCAGTTTTTGCTCTTTCTCACTTTTATTTTTCCCTTTCCTCTCATTTTAAGCTGATAGCCTGGTTTGATCACTCCCGGCTTCAGGGATCTTGGCAGGGCCTAATGTAAAAGTATTCTGAAGTTAAGACACACAGTTCTGGGTAAATGTCCAGAAGATAAAGAGAAGCTCGACAGTCAGGGGAGCAGAAGGATCTTGGACTGTGGAAAACCCACACAAGGCTCGAGTTCCTAGGCTTAGCATCTCAGGGTCTTTTGGAGGCCTTACATGTAGCAGAATCTCTGGGCCTGAAGGACCTGTGAGCATATCCTGGAGATAACAGAATCTATGGCCAGTGATCAGAGGTCTCTTTCAGTGCCCTGATGATGAGTATGGCTTCTAGACCTTCACCCAGCTCTAGGCTGGGACACCAAAAAATAACAGAGGTTAAATTTCTAATCAGGCTGATAGGATAGTCGCAAACGAGTCTAAGCTTCAGTGTAAAAAACAGAATAAAATATGATTGTTCCAATAGTTTTGTGATGGTCCACACCAGTATCTGAGGCAAAAAGAAGGATGTGACCCTGGTTTTAATGGAAACAAACTCATCAATAATATTTTCCAATCTACTTCTTTGATTACCCAGTTTTCAATTAAGATAATAGAATTGCCATGTTTTAAATTTTCTCTTGACCAAGTAATGATCTAAATAATCTTTAATTTGATGTAAAATCATAAATTTCTTTTTGATAAAATAAAGTATATTTAAACTTAAACTTTTCTATTTTTCAACCGCTTTCCAACCACATTAATGTTCAGGAAACAAATTAGCCATTAAAAAAGGCATTAACACATGTATATCGAGGCATACAGTTTTCCTTTTGCCTCAGGCTCTGAATCAGCACAGCACAGTTTTCATTTAAAATTTTGATGTTCTGTCCAATGCAGATTTTTGCATTAATTGGATTTTTTAAAATTCTACATTAAAAAGTACTGAGTTTCTTGCACCCCCTTAAAGTTTTACATGAGTGACAGTTGTTTCACTCAACTCACCATGGTTCTGTTTTTATCTATTAAACACCTAACTGTGGACCAAGAATCATCCTCACTGGCTGGAGAAAGTAGTCAAACATACAAGAAGAAATTCAGAAAAATGTAGTGTCATCAAAGAGCGTTTTTCCAAAAGGAAGAGAGTCATAGAATGTCAAAGGTTGCTAAGAAATCAACTAAAGCCAAAACTGAAATATGCATTTGTTGGGTGACCTAAAGGTCATTGGCAACTTCATGTTAAAAGCCTAGGTGGGAAGTGGAGGTGGACTTGGGCTGAAATGGATTGAGGCGTGAGGTTGCAGCAGGAAATCCAATCTGTGACCGTGGACAGTTCTTCCAAGAAGTTTGACTCTGAGGACATAAGAAAGGGATAGGGCAGTAGATGTACAGAGAAAAGGATCAAGGGCATTGGTTGTATTTTTATGTGATTCGGTTGTGAGGGAGAAAATTTAAAATACAGGAGAAAAAGTAGGGTCAGAGATAGTATCAGATCCTGAGGAGATGGAATCCTAACTCTGAATGAATAAAAGGATTGGCATTAAACAGGAAGCCCAAAGTCTTCTGCACTGTGGCCTGAGGGAAAATGTATGAGGATTTTCACATTTGGTAATAGGAAGCTCCTTAGGAAGTCTGCCATTTTTCTCTACAGTATGGCAAAGAAAGCCCTGAAGCGAGGTGGGTGCTAATGGGGGACTGATGTTTTCAGGGACAGGAGAAGGCTTAAGAGCTGGAGGGAGGGACCCAGGGTTGGCAGGCAACACTCATCAAAGCTCATCTGGGTAAATAAACAATGGTGCCTCTCTCTGTGGAATTGTAAGTAGTTCTAAGCAACATGAAAAAGCTCTATATTGAAAGATGGAATACTCTCTAGGATATATAGTCAGGGGACAAAAACAAGGTGTCACACATTTAGTGTAATATCTTTTGTGTAAGAGGGAAAATAAGAATATATAGTTATACTAGCTTGGACTTACATACAGAAACATGGAAACGATATCTAAGCAACTAATAAAAATTGGTACTATAGAAAGAGGAGGACCAAAAGCAAAGTTAATGGGACAGAAGAGGAAAAACAACTATCCATTTATATACCTTTTTAGTTTTAAATTGTTTTGAATCACGTGAATGCCATTGGTTATTAAAATTTTTAAACATTTAGGACTGGGGTGCCACTCGATGATAAAGTACTTGCCTAGCATGCATAAGCCCTGGATTCCATCCTCAGCACCAAAAGACAAAACAAGTATAAAGTGAAGTTCCTACAAAAAATAGGTATAATGAACTCAGAATGTGTTTTTAAGCCAAGTGCAAGTTGTCAGGAACCCTGACAATATTTTTAACTGACTTCCCTGACGATAAGATCATTGTATTTCTACATCTTTGTGGAAGGATATTGTTGGGAGCATCAGGGTCATAGGCGAAGATTTGTTATTAGTTTCATCTGGAAGCTGATGCGTTCCTCTCTCCCTTAAGGGAATGAAGACCCGTAAGGGCCTGTCTTTGGTGCTCCTTCCTCATCTACTCCCCTCTCTCAGCAATCTCACTCACTTCCTTTGCTTAAAGTGGTTTCTATGATCTGTATTTTCAATCCTAATCTCTCTTCCAAATTCTATCCCTGAAATCCCAGTGTCATGGTGTCAGTCATTGTTCCTGCAAGAAATAGATGGAACATTCAAACTGGCATCATTCCAGGTTTTATTTCCAAAGAGGTGACTTACAAAGATTAGGGGATAAGGGACCCACAAGGAACTGGTGGCAGTCATCCCTCAACCCAAGGGATGAGATGAGGGACCACTTATCAGTAACCAGGAGAGAGACTGGTGGACAGCAGGTCACCTTGAAAGAACAGTGACAGTTTATCAGGGTATGAAGGCAGCCCAAAGACGCCTCATTGGGAAGAAGCCAGAGAAATAAATACCAGGATCTCATCCCCTCCCTCCTCCTCATCTCCTGCTTGGCTCTGAGTTGGTCAAACTCAAAACAAAAGCCAGAGGGCAGGGTATGGATGCAGTCCCCCCAGATCAGCACCCTGGAGTCAGGGAACGGTGGAGAAGGATGGAGAACAGATCTGCAGGGGTAAATCAAAGGTATGTGACAAGGGCGGCTCCACTGTTGTCTTGTAGGTTGTTCAAACTCAACATTTCCAAAACCAACTGCATTGTCTCTCCTTCATTAACTTGATCTTTCTCCTGGGTTCCTTAGTTACCTTGGTTAATGGTGCCTCTATCTTCAGAATCATTCCTAACTCCATTTCCCCTGTCCCAAATGTGCATGCATGCACATACATACATTGAGATGTTCCCTTCTGTTGGATCATAAACTCCTGGAGATAGGGCTCATGAGCCTGAACCAGGTAAATGTCTCATAATAAAATATAACATTTATGGACACTTGCCCTATCAGGCACAGTGCACAGTACTGTAGAGTACTTCATTTGGATTGTCTTATATAATCTCTCAACACCTCTAGGAAGTAAGTACTATTTTTATCCCCAGTTTACAGATTAATAAACTGAGGCTAAGAGAGGTTAAATAGCCCAATGTCTCATTTTCAAAAGGGAACATCTGATGTGAGAACTCACACTCAAGCACTATGACCTTCTCGCTGTCTCTCCTGTTAGGAGTTGAATGAACCACCCGTAGTTTGGTATAGTGCTTTGCTTATCAAAAAAGTGGGTCAAATGTTGTTCAAGCAATATTTAATCATCCCTCAGTATCCTCAGGGGATTGGTTTCAGGACCCTCAGGCCTGAAACCAATAAAATGGCATAGTATTTTCATGTAATTTTTACATATCCTCTCATATACTGTACGTCACTTCTAGATTGCTTTTAATACCTAATATAATATAATACTGTGTAAGTTGTTATCCTGTATTGCTTAGGGAATATTGACAAGGGGGGAAATCTGTACATGTTTAGTACAGATGCAATTTATTTTTTGAATATTTTTGATCTGTGGATGCAAAACCCATGAGTTCGGGGTGCCTCTGTAATTCAGAGAAAGCAAGGACTGGAGCTAGGGCTTGAACTTGTTGAATTTTAATGGACAGAATAAGCAAAAAGGTCATGCCAGGTGAGAGGGCCAAGGAAGAGCGAGGAGGTTATTATAGTTTGTGGGCTTGTGTAGAGAAAGTCTTGACCAAATCAAAGAATAAATATTCAGAACCAACGGGAAAAGGCTGAGGAGGGTGGAGGGAACTCAGCTGATGGAAGACCTTTAAGTCCTTGGAACTCTTGGGCCTCGCTCTAGAAGAAAATGAAAGTGATGTTTTGAGATTAATTTGCTACTCGTAAAGTATGTAGGATGGATTGGAAGGGGAGGGTCGTGTGCTGCTAGAAAGACCAGCTGGAAAGCTGTTCTAATGACTCATGAACAAATCAGCAAAGGTCTGCATTAGAGTGAGACAAAGAAAACGAGGAATTTACATCAGATACAAAAAGTGCTTCTAAGCAAAAATCATCCACAGCACTTGTAGACTGATTGCCATGGAGATGAAAGAGACTTGGACTTCAGTTAAAATGTCGTCCATTTCTAGCAATTGCAGATGGTCTTGTCATTGACCAAAAAGCTGGAGTTGGATGGGAGAGAACGGACAAAATAAGTTCAATTTGGTATGAGGGCTGGGTTGACCTGTTAGTCACTCTCAGTTTTGCCAATTTGGAGATCTAGGTTTACTGTACTAAAAGAGGCAAGAGTTGTGGGTCTTCTATCAGCCTTTTATTACATTGTTGTGGTTTTCCAGATCTTACCTTATAAGAAACTTTTGTTTCTTAACTTTTTGCCTTTGTAGTTTTTCTTTCTATTAATTTTCAGTACACTTCTAGCCTCTGAACACATCCCGCCCTGCTGTGATGTGTGTGCTGGGGCGGGAGCAGGCTAGTGCTCTGGGTACCATAACACGCCAGGGTACTGAAGTCCTGTGATTCAGGACCAACATACTGTGCCTCTAATTGATAATATTTTCTGCTTCACAGTAGCTGAGCTGAATTGCTCAGACTTGGAGGAGTAAATGAAACAAGTGTTTTATGGAACATCGGGCAAACCATTTAAATCTATAACTACTATGCTTATGTTTCCTGCTTCCTTATCTACAGTGGAAAGTAAGTGGTATCTGAACCACACAGTCGTTTCCTTTTATGTTTGCAAACAACATTGCAAGTGATATTGTATCCTTGCTCTGGCTCACAGGAGACTTAAAAGGCTGAATTGACAAAACAGGAAAGCTAAATCATTTATAAGGATGTAAACGACCAGATTTTTACCACCACCACTATTCCCCAAGTGCTAGAATGCAACAAGAGTTCATAGAAATCATAATTACATCTCTTTTGTTCATAGAGACAAAGATGGAAAGATTAAACTCTTACTTTTTTAACTAGGTAGAGTAAGTACCTCTCTGTCTTGTCTGTCAGATTTGCTGCCCCTAAAATATGTAAATGATCCCCAAATTTAGAAAACCTTAAAAATTGGAATTATGGGGAAAAGTGTCCCTGAAGTTTGGCGATGAAAATATTGCATGGTACTTATAGTGTACTTCAAAATTTCAACTAAGAACAAAGACTGTTTAGGCAGATATCTGTAAGATATGCCATTTAGAATAGAACAGCAGGATAAACAAAGAACTTAAAAGGTGGCAGGAAAAGTTTTCACTAATGTGTCATAAAAGTAGATTAAGAGGAAGGAACTGCAGGTCTGACAAATTTATAAGATAAAACAGCACTTATTCTCTTGAAATGTGGTCCAGTAACACCTTTGTAAATCACCTTGCCTTGGGACTCGGTTGTTTTGGTTGTTGTGGTTACTGCAGGAAGCTTGCTCAAACAAGAAGGGTCTGTTGTCCTGGGATTAGCACGGGTACCTCCTTTCACCCTCAAGAGTGTCTGGATTTAGCTGATATATAGTTATCTATACACATTTTTTAAAAAGTTAAGAGCTATCAATTTTAATTTATCTAAAATTATCTTGTGTATTATTTGCCTCCTATGTGCCAGGAATGATTGATTGAGATATAAAGATGAAGGTATTGTCCCTGCCCACATAAAGCTTACATAATACTATGGGAAGAGTGCCCCTATAAACAATAAGTGCTCTGGGTACCATAGCACTTAGTTCTTTCTCAAGTAATAATCACACAATCGTCAAGTGAACATATTATTATTTAGTTAGCCATAACACTATAATGGCAATAGTGCATCTTGTGTTCTTACTTTTTAACATGAGGGACTTAGGTATTTCATTCACTCTTCCTCTTCTCCTCCTCCCCCTCTCTCCCTCCTCCTCCTCCTCCTCCTCCCTCTTTGCAGTGCTAGGCAGTGCTAGGGATCCAACCTAGAGTCTCATGCCTGCTATCACTGAGCTATATTCCTAGCCCTGGTATTTTACTCTTAAATAGAGTAATTTCTCTCCAGCTGTGGTTCTGAGATTCCAGGGTTTTCTATTTGCTCACGGAGGGAATAAAAGCCATAAGTGAGATGGTGCCAGATTGCCTCCATTGAAATTCTGGCTTCTCATGTCATAGTTGAGTGGTCCTTGGCTCTTTACATATTCACCCTTTATCCCTCAGTGCCCTTATCTATAAAAATGAAGGCAATCAGTGTCTGCTTCAGAGGGTTTTGTCAAGATTAGAAGAGTCAGCATATGTCAGGGATTGACGAATGGTGCCTGGCCATGGTAAGCACTCCTTATGCTTTAGTTATCACTATTTGAACTTATATATGTACACTTACCTTAGCTTGGGCTGCTGTTACAAAATACCATAAACTGGATGGCTTAAGCAACAGGCATTTTTTCTCCCAGTGCTAGAGACTGAAGTCCAAGATCAGGGTACCAAGAAGGTCAGGTTCTTGATGAGGGCTGTCTTCCTGGTTTATACCTGCTGGGTCCTCAGATGGCAGAAAGAGAGGGAGAGAGCTCTCTGGAATCTCTTTTAAAAGGGCACAAATCCTGTTCAGAGGGTTCCACCCTCATGAGCCAATTGCTTCCCCAAAACACCACTTCCTGATATCATCACATTAGGAATTAGGTTACAAGACATGAATAGGGGCACAGACTTCATTCCATAACACATATGTTTTATCACAGCCCCTTATGCTCTTGTCCCTCAACCCAAACTACCCTCTAAGTTAGAACCCCGGAGGGTATGTGCTTAAGGGAATACACTGCCATTTCCCTCCATACTCTGATAGAAAATTGCTGTGATGGATGGACTTTTAGTACTCCTCACTTATAATGGGGAGAAAAAGTTAAACATTGCCTTGAAAGGTAATAGGTCTTGAACTGGGGCTGTGTCTCAGTGGTAGCACAGTGGCCTGGCATGCATGAGGCCCTGGGTTTAATCCTTAGCAACACATTAAAATAAAATAAAACACAATATAATAAAGGTATTATGTCCACCTACAACTTAAAAAAAAAAAAGGTAATAAATCTTTGCTCCCATGGTGTGAGTGGAGCAATGATACTTTATCTGTTGAGGCTAAATTGGGGATGAAAACTACGGTAAGCAGAGAGGAGATGTTATAAATTACTAAATATTTTGTTAAGATTTATGAAAAAGAAGTGAGGATGCATCTGGGCATGGTGGCACATGTCTGTAATCCTAGTGGCTCGAGACACTGAGGCAGGAGGATCACAAGTTCCAAGGCAGCCTCAGCAACTTAGTGAGGCCCTAAGCAACTCAGTGAGACCCTTTCTCTAAACAAAATACAAACGAGGGCTGGGAATGTGGCTCAATGGTTAAGCCCTGGTGAGTTCAATCCTTGGTACCATAAATAAATAAAGGAGAGAGAGAGAGAGAGAGAGAGAGAGAGAGAAAGGAAGGAAGGAAAGAAAGAAAGGAAGAGAGAGAGAGAGAGAGAGAGAGAGAGAGAGAGAGAGAGAGAGAGAGAGAGAGAGAGAGAGAGAGGAAGGAAGGAAGGAAAGAAAGAGAGGGTGCTAGGATCAAAGATGTTAAATTCTATCCAGAAAGAGCTGGCATGAAGTTTTTATTTAAAAGAGCGGGAAGAAGCTGGATATTTCCTAGATGGAAGAAAGCAACTCAGGAGAAGGATTACCTCAAGGGCAAGTTTCTAATGCTATGAAAAATCTGTTTGAAAAGCAGATTCATTTTTGTATGTTTACATATTCTTATTTATTTGATTCTTTTTTATTATTTTCTCACAACTCTCAGAATGGTAATACCCATGATTGTTCAGGGATCACCTCTGTATAAAATTGCTGTTAGCTTTTACCTTTGTTTTTCAAAACATTTTTGAACTCACTGAAATGAAACAGACCACCTTGAAAGATGGGCTGATTCCAGGCTTGTGGCAGGAAATTAAGAGGAGCCTGGTACATCTTGCTGTGCTGGGGAGAAGGAAAACTATCAAGGATGAATAAGTCAGGTCAGAAAGACACAGGAGCCAACAAGGGCAAGACATTTGTAAAAGAATGAAATGCAAGCAAGAAAAGGGAATGATGGAGAAAATATGGCAAACTCTTGATAATTGTTTAATCTGAGTGACAGGTGTTTAGGGTTCATTTTACTGTTTTCTCTTGTATTTCTTTGAAATTATTATTGTAAAATAAACATTTATATAATTCTGTAATGCAATGCAACACAAATTCATACATTCTCAATAAAACTAGATGACACAGATAAATAAAATCCAAAACGATGATAATTCTACCATCGATAATATCTCAACTACTATCAACAACCTGGAATACTTTCCTGACATTCTTTCCTGCATAGTTTTTGTTTAAAAAATATCTCTTCTCCTTCAATTTTTCCTATGTTCCATGGCCTAAAAGCACCACTTTGATTATATTACTATAGTGTTCTATAATCCTCTAGGGCTTTCCATAATTACCAAATAGCATCTGGGCTCCTTCCAACATTCTTTTCATAATTCCTTCTACTACCTTCTGTCTCCGTGGACTCCTCTGCTCCAGCCACACTGGATATCCTAAGATTCAATCCAGATTGGTTTCTGTAGAAATGTCATAATTTATAATCTGAATGAACACTCAAGACCTTAAAATAATATATTTAGAGATTTCAAAGTTTAGAATTCTTAATACGACTAGCAACTTGTCCCAGCACAGAGCCTAATTTTTGTGAAAAGGCCAAACTGTTATATAAGTGTTTTGCCGAGGTCGGTGAAAAGAAATCAAGAGAATGCATTTCTGCCTGCAAGGGATGACTTGGAAACTAAAATGGGGTGGGAGAATCTTCCTCCACAGGTCACAAGGCTCCTGCAAATATTTGTTTCTGCTCTGCTGCTGATGGAAGCAGCAGTAGCATTATGCTCCTTGTTCAGTTCAGCACAGGGAGCATGAGGCTCCTTGTAGGTATGGGCATCACACTCCTGAGAATGAGGAATTTTGGCCCCTTGAGTGACATGTCCCTCCCTCATTACATAGTATTCACTGCACTCTACTTCTGCAACTGTGGAAGGTTGTGATTTTGTTTTCAAAAAGTGTAACTCCATTGTTGTTTCTAAATTTCAGCCACTCTATGCCAATTATATATATTTTTAATTTTAAAAAATTTTTAGTTGCAGATGAACACAATACCTTTATTTATTTACTTATGTGGTGCTAAGGATCAAGCCCAGTCCCTCATGCATGAGGGGCAAGTGCTCTACCACAGAGCCCCAGCCCCAGCCCCAGCCTCAACTCTGCCAATTATCATGATAATTAGATATTTTTACAACTGGAAAGAATCTTACTCATGAGAGATAAGTATTTTCTTACCAAATCTCTAAAAATGAGCCATTTTGACACTGATACATTCAAAACTGAATTCCTAGTGATTTCCCAGGTCTCAGCCTAGGTATGTTGGGTGCTGCTGTATTAGTGTTCTATAAGACTTCATTTAGATTCAATTTATTTATTTATTATGTGGTCAGGGATTGAACCCAGGGATGCTTTACCACTGAGCTATAGTCACAGCTCTTTTTTATTTCGAGTCAGGGTAGTGCTAAGTTGCTGAGGCTGGCCTTGAACTTGCAATCCTCCTTCTCAGCCTCCCCAGCTGCTGGGATTACAGGCATGCACCACCATACCTGGCTAGATTCACCTTAAAATAATTTCCTTTTGTTACAGATTATCCCTCTAGATCAAGATAAATGTGAGCTATAAACTCCTCTTCAAGTCACCCCAAATCCAGAAATCTGCAAAACCCCTGATCTCTCCAGAAACCCACATTGATGCAGTTTCTGCTAATAGCTCTTGCCCTAGCAGTTTTAACTCCTCCATCTTTAGCTTCAGTTAGGTGGCATGCTGCTTTGGTGTGATAGTGTTTTTCCATCCATGTTGATTTACCCTTCACCTCCTCTGAAGTTAATAAGCATTAAGTAAACTTTAATTTCTTACCACTACAGACTACCTTCAAGAACCAGAAAATTTCCTATCCTGAGCATCTCATGTCCCAAGTAGTCTGACTTTTAAAGGTTAATCTGAGTTGAAAATATTGAACTGGTGCTTAGATGGGATTCAGGGCTGGTGGAGTAGATTTGGGAGTTTTATTTATTCAGCTTTACTATGTGTACGGCTCTGGGCTAGGCAATATGGGGCATGCAGACCTGGAGGTCTCAAGTGCTTCTTTTCCCCTCTCCCCCAACAACCTTTCACTCTACTTCCTCTTTTTTAAAAACATATTGTTTTAATTTTCATGTCTTTTCCCCTCATATAATACAAATATTGGTAAAAATAATAATTCACAGCGTAAAGGGCATTTTGTGAAAAGTGTTTCTCCTTTCCAGTCTCCCAGTCACATTGCTCAATGACAACCAAGACCATCAGTCCTTGTATACCCTCCAGAGGTGCGCGCGTGCGCACATTCCCACCCCCAACCACACACACACACACACACACACACACACACACACACACACACACACAGGCCTCTATCTGGACATTTTCTACTACATACAATGCTACAATGTACATGCGAGTAGGTAAGTCTTTGAAAATTTCTAGTAATGAAACTACTTTGAAATTTTAAAAATTTTGGTGCTGGCATATTACCTATTAAAGGAGTATACCAATTTATAATCATGTCTCATCAACATGAGCAATTTTTAAAAACTTTCTTTTACCTTTATTTTTATGTGGGGTTGAGGATCCAACCCAGTGCCTCATGTGTGAGGCAAGTGTTCTAACACTGAGCTACAACCCCAGTCCCATGAGCAATATTTTGATCCTTGCCAATCTATTATATGAAAAATGAAATTTTATTGTTGTTTAAACATTTTTATGTGTATAAAATAAGGTTTTTTGGGGTATAAATGTGTGTCTTTCCACTAGATTATTTATTTTAGTTTTGCTTGCTTATTGATTTATAAGAGTCCTTCATATAAGAAGGAAATTTGGCTTTGTCAACAATTATTGTAAGTAGTTGTTTCAAGATCAATGTATATTTTTAAGATTTAAGATCCCTCTAATATAAAATAATTTTACTATGTTTTATCTTTTGAATTTTTTTTTTTTTTCTGTGCTGAAGATTGAACCTAGGGCGTTACATAGCTAAACTAGCACTCTACCACTGAGTTACATCTTTAGCTCTTTTTTTTATTGAAACAGAGTTTCTCTAAATTGCCCAGCTAGCCTTGAACTTGCAAACCTTATGCCTCAGTCTCACAAGTAGCTGGGATTACAGGCATGCACCATTGTGCCTGGTAATGTTTTTAAATATTTAAATATTTGATCAGCTGTAATTGATTTTTAAATAAGAAATATGGTAGAGATAAAAGATCAATATTTTTTTCAGATGGCCAGTCAAATATTATGTAGACATCTAATCCATCATTTCCTATTGATAAAAACTATTCATTAAAAGAACCTTGTGTGTGTGATGCTTGTGTATTACATGTTAAAATGCATCATCTCAAGCACACAACCAGATTAATTTCCATATGTTTATGTTTGTAAAGCATTGCTCAGATCAAGATGTAGAGCACTACAAGGGCCCCAGAAGTTCCCTTGTGTCCCTTTTAGCCAATACCTCCTCCAAAGTAATCATTATTCTAGCCCTGATCACCACCCAAGTTTTGATCCTTGTTGAAATTCATGTCAGTGGAATCACAGTGTTTTGTGTCTACCTTCTTCTGCTTGAAATTATGGCTTTGACATTTGTCCATTTTGCTGTGTACAGTTTTATTTTTCTAACATTACTGTGTAGAATAGTATTCTATTGTAAGAATGTTCCAAGATTTATGTAACCATTCTAATCTTAATGGACATTTGAATTGTTTCCAGTTTTAGGCTATTATGAATAATTCTTGTATAGATCTTTTGGAGGACATAAGAGCACATTTCTGTTGGGTGTATACCCAGGAGTAGAATTAATGGGTCATAGAATATACAGACGCTAACTCAACTAGAAATTGCCAGTTTACCAAAGTGATTGAATCAATTTACATTCCTATTAGGAGTACATGAGAGTTCCCATATGTCTGCATTTTTTGGCTAACACTTAATTGGGTCAGTTAATTTTAACTGTTTAAATTTTAACCATTTTGATGTAGTTTCAGTGGAGACCACCATTTCTTAACCTGAGTATTCTGATGTTTTCTTCTGCTGTAAAAATGTCTTAGAATGACTACCAGGGTAGAGAAAGAAAGCTAGATGTGGAGTCAAATGTCTGAGTTGAAATTTTGACTGACATTAATGCTAAGAAACCTATGAATGACTATAGTAATTTTCCTGACCCACTACAAGTAGGAAAATGCTGACAGCTGTCTCATAGGATTATTATAGGTTGAATAATTTTAAAATTATCACAAAGTTTAAATTATTTATTCTAGTTACTATATTTGAAGGAATTTTGAAGGAAAAGCACTTGGGCAAACCAGGACTTATGGAGATCCTACTATAAACTAGGCAGTTTTCTAGAGATTAGGGATAACTCAGTGAACAAGACAAAGATCCCTGTACTCCTGGAATTACAATCTAGGGTAGAGACAGAAAAAAAGTAACATATAATAAGTAAATTGTAAGGCATATGAGAAAGTGAGATATTCTGTGGCCAAAGAAAAGGCAGAGCTGGGTAAGGTGTTGGGGAAATACTGCACAGGGGAATAGGGAGGTCAGTGGAGTCCCTAGAGAAGTGACATTTGAGCAAAGGCTTGGGGGCGATGGAATGAGTCATGCACACATCTGGGCAGAAGTATGCCTGGCATGCTGGAAAAATTGGAAAAAGGTCAGTATAGCTGGAATGATGTCAAGTAGGAGCATGATGGGCAGGAAAGAGGGAAGGGGAATAGAGAGATAAATGGGTGGCAGTGGAGGGGATAGGAATGGGTTGTATTTTCACCCTGTTGGATTATTATAGGAACAACAGCTTTTACTAGGTGAAATGGGGATATAACGGGGTGTCAGGTAAAGAAAAACATGATCTTCCTTTTTTTTTCTTGGCAAAGGATTACTGGTTGACTGCTGTCTTAACTTAACCTACTGTAATAAAATACCACAGACTGGGTAGCATACAGAACAAAAAAATATTTTCTCATAGGCTGGAAATCCAAGATCAGGGATCTAGATGCTTTTTCCTTCCTGTTTTCTTCCTGTCACAAATGACAGAATTTCATTCTTTTAAGGCACAGTAGTTTTCTATTATGTGTACATGTCACCTTTTCTTTATTCATTCCTCTGTAGATGGACAGTCTTGTTGATCCATTACTTTGGTTGTTGTGCATAATGCTGCAGTGAACATGTGAGCAAAGTGTTTCCTTCACATACAGGCTTCAGATCCTTTGGATACATATACTTAGAAGTGGGACTGCTGGATCACTCAGTAATTCTATTTTTAGTTTTTTTGAGGGTCCTCCATATAGTTATTCATAATGGCTGTACTAATTTACAACCCCATCAAGGGCTGTACAAGAGTTCTTTTTCTTCACATCCCTGTAAACACTTGATATATTTCATCTTTTTGATAATAGTCATTTTGACAGGTGTGAAGTGATATTCCATTGTGGTTTCAATTTGCATTTCCCTGATGATTAGTGATGTTGAGATTTTTTTTTTTTTTCATCTATCTATTGGCAATGTGCATGTTTTCTTTTGGATCACTCTTCCTTTTTGAGTGAAGGCAAATATAAATTTTACTTTGATATCTTCATAAGTATAAGAAAGGTCACAGTACCCTGTCTTTGAAAGAGGTGTGTTTAAGTTCATGTGTTGTACTTCCAAGCGATTTTACTGTGAAATTTGGGAGTATGTGTTTGGATGTACTTTTCCTAAGCTTAGCCAAGTTAAGTGAGAATTTTCCTTCTGTAGAAGCAAGGCAGTCTCACTTTGTGCTTTGTACTGGGATCTTACTTTCTTAAGAGCTTATTTGCTTCTAAACTTACAAATTAAGACCCAAGGCTCTGAGGTTTTCTAATTAGTCAAAGAACCTAAAAGATTTTGTGCAGTGGCAGAGTTCTGTAAAATAAGGTTTGTGGGTTCCATTATCACTTAAGAAGCAAATTCTACTTGTGATAGCACATTCTGTAGATGAAAAGAACAATAAATGTTTCACAGACTTTAAGGTCATCATGTGCTTTGAGTTTTTGTTACTTTCTTAAGAGATTAAACAAAGGCTGGGGATGTAGCACTCGTCTAGCATGCTGGAGATTCTGGGTTTGCTCCCCAACTCTGAAAACAGAAACAAAAAAGAGATTAAACAACAACCTTGAAATTAACATTACATTTCTTTGAATGCTGTCCTCAATAAACAAGTAAAAGAAGGAATCTGTATAAATTTAAACTTAATTAAGAACTTCCACTTTTTATTTTCTAATCTTCTCCTTATCTTATTGGGAAGGGACCTTTCAGCAAAGCAATTATATTCCACAAAGCTTTTTTATTAACTGCAATTGTAACTTATATTTCTTTAACTGTGATCAGTGTAGAAAATTAAAGCTGTAATTTCTGATTTCCACAGTGCATTCAACAAATTTTCCTCAACATCTTTTCTACCTTGGTCCAAGCCACTGCCATCTCTCAATGTGTTCCAGTTCTAGGTTTCTATAAATATAGAAGATATGTCTGCCTAGGAAAAACCAATTCAAAGTCAGACTCAATCTGTCCTTTCCTCTCCCAACAGATCACTTCTGCCACTTGATGTATGGGGATGTCCCTTCCCATACCAACCAATCAATCTGCAGTGGGTGTCTCCTAATTCAATTCAATTCAGATGCCAATCACGAACCCCAGGTGGTCTTACCTGTTCTTCTGACCTACCAGCTATCAACCAAGGTTCCCACGACCCCTTCCAATTTCTTACAGAACTTGGAGAAACATGCATGTTTACTGGTTCATGAGATACTTAGAGTAAGATATGGGGCATGGAGCTTCCAATCCTTTCTGAGTGTGCCACCCTCTAAGAACCTCCATGCGTTCAGCTGTCTAGGTTTCTGAATCCTTGTGGTAACAGCCCTCCCAGAACAAAGGGATCTTCTAAGATAAAGGACAAGGCAACATGGAACAGTCAGTGTCTTGTGCACATGGGTAACTCTGTTGCAACTCTGTAGCAACTCTGTAGCATAGAATACCTAATCAAAATGTTTGTTACCATATATGGCAGATAAAGGAGCTAACATGTAAAGGAAACTATGGAAGGGTATATAAGGCAATGCCCCAGCTTCTGCTCTGGGCTCAGCCTTTGGATGCGAATCTGCTGAGCCAGTCTTTGCACTAACAAGTGCTGCTTCCCGCCGAAAGTCTGCATGTCCGGTATCTTTGTGTAAGAATCCCACAATACCCTGTCCTTTGGGTTTTTATGGAGACTTGGTGGCACAGACATGACTGACACATAGACACTGTGTGTGTAGAAAGGTGATTGGACGCAAAGAATATGATCCGGTGCAACAGGCTGATCAATCAAGTGGCAAACCCAGCAAGGCCTGTCTGTGCAGATTCTTCCTGGCCTCTGTGTAGCATTGCTTTCTCTTGTGTATGGGGCAGGACCCCTTCTGAAATGGGGATTATCTATGTTTAGAGAGTTTCTTTATGACCAGTTCCAATACAGATAGGTGGGGGAAGATCAGAGTTCATGTGATGTCTTGGGGAAGAGAAATTCTAGTATGTCTGTCTAGTATGCCTGTCTTGGCGAGGGAGTTAGGAACTAGAGACCATGGATGACCACCAAAGTCCTTGCATCAAAATGCCCCAGTTTCCACTTGGCTTCCCGGTTTCTCCCCCCACTCCCTGCCCCAGACCATCCTTCTCAACAGAGCAATCAGAGTCATAACCATCAGGTCTAAAATGCCTATCGGATCTCCTTGAAACTTCTCACTGTGCTCTGAATGAAACCCACGTTCCTCACTTTGGCTGACAAGGCTTGCTGTGATGTAGCCTCTGGCTTCCTCTCTGACTTCATTTCCTTCATTCACTCTCTTCCATAACCACCTCCAACTACATTGGCACTCCGTTTCTCTCATCGGAAACAGGGTGCCCTGAGGTCTTGGTGTGGGCCTGGGAATGTCTGGATTGGTGTCTTCATGTGGTTCCACTGTCTTTGTCACTTGGGTCTCAGTTCAGTTATCACTTTCTCAGTGGAGTCTTCTCTGAAGCTTCCAGTGGAACCTGTGCTTCTTCTAACCACCCCACCACTTCATTCATTTCTTCTCCTCTTTTATTTATAGTACTGCTTACTGCCTGACCTTATTTTGATCATGTACTCATTTCAGGCTTGCTGTCTTCTTCCCCATAAAAGGAGGAATCCTGTAAGTCTGTTCATGGTTATAAACCAGCACCTAGCCAAGGCTGCTTATAACACACACTAGCTTTGCTAAGTATAGCTCACTTACTCCAGTGAGAGTCACGAGATGAATCAGAAAGGGAAGCTACCCTCAGGGATCTTGAGGTCTCCTGGAAAAGATAACACTTCTAGATAGAAACAACAAATTCTTGGCTGTGGAGCTGAATGCAATGACATTCCTGCTGTAGGAAAATCAGGCAGCCCTGGGTAGGAGATGGTAGTTAAACTGAATGCTGAAAGATGGGTCTTGGAACTTTCCATTTCATTCAGTGTTCTCTCTGTTCTGCTTTGTTAAACAAACTTGACCTCTAACTGCTTAACTAACTTCCCCTTGCAAAGTGTGTTGGCATAGCAGTTGATTTTTAAAACTTCTGTTTTGTGGATTTGGGCTGGATTCATTTGGTTAATTACAGGTAAAATGTATCTATGGGCAAAAAAATGCATGATTATGTATAAAAGAGTCATGCCAATTTTAGACAATAAATTAGTTTACTTAACTGAAATAAAAATTTCCATGTTATTGTTTTTGTCATTAAGCAGGTTTTAGCAGTATCATACAGATTGGCCCTAGGCCCATGCAGATAAAAAGGCTAATAAGATATAAGGATATAATAGACCATTCTGAATTTGGTTAGGCTAGTAATGTTGGACTACATCACAAACATCATTGCCACAAGATAGATAAATATAATATTTTTTTAAAGCTAGTAAAGATTTCAGGGACCAGAATTTAACAATTCAAGATGCTTTTATTCTAACAATCTGTGGGAGAAAACCAGGATGAATTTTCATGTATTCTATATAGAAGACAAATATTTATTCTACCTATCTACTCTACCTCTCCTGACCTCAGAACTTGAGAATGACTTCATCTAAATAATGATGGTTTGGTTTACTATTAGTAGATATTCCGGTTTCCATGAAAGAAACTAGTGAGGATATGGCCATGAATGAAATCTGGCATTTCCCTTACACTTGTCTTGCTTTGGAATCGAGCCACACACAAATCCGGCATAACTTACAGAGACTCCAAAGCACATCACTATACAGATATCAGAGTTACTATACAAAGAAGTGAAGAGTGGGCCATGTTGGAAAGAGTGAAAATTTGTACTTCCCATTGTGATGTTTTTACTAATGGGTGGGTTCATTTGACTCTAATTAGCAGCACTCCACACGATATCCTGAAAAAACCCCAAACTCTCTACCTTGCTAATAATAATAAGAAGAAGAAGAAGAGGAAGAGGAAGAAGCAGCAAATCAATGAAGTCTTTGTGGCAGACACTGGATTGCTCACCCAATGGCCAATCGCCCCTCTCCTTATATACTAAGAGATCCCCACTCCAAGTTTTTTTTTTTTCTGTACTGGGTTGGAACCCAGGACCTCACACATGATAGGCAAGTGATTACCACGAGCCACATCCCTAGCCTGAGACCCCCACTTTTATTTAGCAATTGTGCTAAACATAGCTACACATACATGTTTACTCATGTAGTTTATGAGAGGCTGGGCTCCTTCTGGGCCCCAGAGGTGAAGCTAGATTAGCAACTGCATTATTCATTGCCCTTGGCAAATATAGGTTTAATATATATATCTGAAAATTTTGGTCATGAGCTAGAGGGGAAGTCTTCCTGGGGGGCTTTGAGGGAGAGCTTCCTTGACCTACAAAAAGGAGGAGAAGAAAGAAGACATTTTCCCTCTGTTAGTCTTTGGTCATTATTGTGTGAGGATATGATACCTGGAGGCACTGCAGCCATCTTGGGACCTAACTTACATGGTTTTCATACTGACATACACACCGCTATCTCTACAAATTAGATAGAAATAACCCAAAGAAACCTTGGAGATTACCAAATTCAACTTCCTTGTTTATTTTTGTTAAACCAGATTCCATATTGTTTATTAATATTCTCTAATGAAAGCTACACCTATGAAACCAACCATTAGGTTCAGTAAACATGGATATAATCGGATTAATTAGGTGCTATTTTATAGACAAGTTTATAATGTGACCCCTTTAACTGTGTAGTAATTTCCAGAATAATATCCTACCAGAAGTAATTCACTGGGGTGGGCAGATTATTTCTAGAATATTTAAAAAACTGAACCTAAGCATAGTAGGATGGGCACATTTAATACTTTCAGAATTGTAAATGGTGATCAGCAATGTATCTAGTCTTGTCACAAATATTACAATTTACCACAAAATAAAATAATTCAAGTGTTTCCATATGCTATACTTGTCTAGGGCTCACCTCAAAGAGCTTCATGTAATTCTCACATCTCAGTTAAGCACTCATACCCATTTTCTGGATGAGGAAAGTGCAGTTAGATGAGGTTAAATTGCTTTCTGAAGATCACAGAGCTAGTAAATAGAAAGCTGGGATCTGCAGTCTGACACTACAGCTCAAGTTCCTGATCACTATAGTTCTCTGAGAATTAATTTGTGGTCAAAGTATGTGGCAGACACTGGGGGGTAGGCACTTACTTAACAACTCTTCTCCTTTTCTTCTCTCAAACAGAGCCCTTATTTTATGTGGGGGCAACTCATGAGCTGTGGCAATTCCATTTCCTTTGTCAGTGCCTGGTCTAAGGTGGATGGACATCTGACCATTTTTCTAGCCCAAAAGGGATATTCTACTGGGGGGGGGGGGGCAATCTAGGAAAGTTTTCTCCCCCATAAAAATGTTAGTAGCATTTTCTTATCCTCCCTTCTTTACACAACAGCCTCTGAAGATGTGATGTCTGGAGCTGTGGCAGCCACATTGTAATTAAGAAAGAACTTGGTTCCTTGATGACATGATTGTGCTGTTCAATTAACCTTGAAAGTACCTACCCTTGAATTTTATGTTAAAGATCTAATAAATGACCTCACACGTTTTAAGCTACTGTTTATCAGATATTTTGTTCCTTGTGGTCAAAGGCATTTTAAGAGATATAATCTGGGCAGGGAAAGATGTTTATACAGTTTCAGCAAAAACAGATAATGTGAAGATTATCAAGATTTCATCCAGGAATCCATTAGCATAGGTCACTATTCAGAAAAAAACAAAAACAAAAAACAAACAAACAAAAAAAAAACCTTTGTCACAGATTTGGGTAAACTTGAACAATCCACATGATATCAGTGCTAAATATTTCCCCCTTTCCACTCCAGATGTACCGTTTCTTCTTCATAAGGCTTGACTAATTCAGACTGCATCAAAAGCCTTCCTTGCTTTCTGGCTTCTTGTTGGATTTGGCCATTGGGAGGCATCAACAGGATGGGGAGAGTGGTGAGTACAACATAAATCTCTTGCTTCTTTCTTGTGTGATTACTTAGGCTGACTGCATCAGTTGACTGAAGGTCACAGGCTCATCAGACAGCCCTCTCTGCATCTGAGTCTTGCTTCTACAGTTCTAGGAGCTTGCAGCCCCAGGTTTCCACACTTCCCTTGTGGTTTCCCACACCCTGCTCACTTCTTTGTAAAGTGCCATTTATTTCATGCCAGGAGCCTGACTGATACAATGGTGTGAGAGAAATCCACTGCAGCTGTTGAAGCTTGATCCAGTCTGAGACTTGGTGAGATCGTGTGGAGTTGTTCACAGTTTAAATAAAGGATTTCTGCTATCATTAAACGGAGACAGACAACATAAATGTCATGTCTCAAAAGTGAAACAAAGTGTCATAGGTCAGAGAAAACACTGCACATGAAGAGCAAGAAATCAGAGAGGGCTACCTGGAAAAGATGCCATCTAGGGTGAGATGGGTAGGATTTTAAAAAAGAGACAGTTAAGAGTACTCCAAAGACAGGAAAGTGTGGGGCAATCCAGGAAGGAGAGAAAGCTCAAGAGGAGTTTTTGAAAAATTAGTGCTGGAAGGGATCTCGGGTCTCTATTTAGTGTTACTTTTCCCTCCACCTCCTTCACAGATGAGTAAACTTGAAGCAGAGATTTGGCTAAGGTCAAACAGTAGGTAAATAGCTTGCTAGGGCTCTAACTCAGGTCACTGGCTTTGAGGCTAGTATCCCAATTTACTTCCTACCTCCACTCCCACCCTAGGTGATCTGGTTACTTGTCAGTCTCTTCCAGAAGACTGCCACCTCCTTGAGAGGAGGGCCTCTTATTTTCTTCATCTTTAAACCCCAGAAGATAGCACAATTTCTACCTGAAACCCCACCCCCCCCCTACAAAAAAAAAATCCTCCTCCTCCTCAGCTACTAAATATTAAGAAGCATCCATCCTCTGCCAGGCACTATGCAGATACTTTATACTTCTGATGTACTCTTCACAGCAGCTTGGACATATAGGTATCTTTGCTTTTAGCTCAGGATGCTTGATTCAAAGAAGCTATCTAATTTGCCTGATGGCATACAGCAGTTAAGTGCTGGGTTCTGTCTGACCCTCCATCAACGGGACTCCCAATCTGTGCCTCAATGGGCATTCAGAAATGCATGCACAAAGCAACACTGAGTCAATGTAAGCGACTGACCGCTTTAACAGGCCACTCTAGAGGGCCCGCCACCACAAGCCGCTCGGGGCTCAGCTCAATCTTGCAATCTAGGCACGATGGCTACTCTGGGGCACCCCACTCAGGCTCCGCCCCCATCTCCGCCCGGTTTACCAGCCACGCCCCCACCTCGAGGAGTTCGGTTACTTGGTGCCGGAGTTTTCCTTGGCTCTAGCCATAGGGCGGAGGGCCTCTCGCAACTCCGCGACCTGCAGTCCATTCCACTCCCCTGCCCCTCCCCACTCGCCCTCCCTCACTCTCCAAACTTCTTTTTTCCACCCTCTCTAAACTTCAGTCATTCTAGTGCCCGCCTCTTCCACTCCCATCAACCAATCATTGGTCCTCATTCCCGTAGGGGCTCCGCCCCCTTCCCGCCGGGGGCCAATCCCCGGCGCGAGAGTCGAGTGCTGGGCTCATTCCCAAGCGCCTGGTCGGTGACGGCAACGCGCTGGGCGCCGCGCGGCGGGAGGGGGCGGGGCTCTGGATGAGGGATGGGCGAGGGCGGGGGGGAGGGGAAGAGGGAGGAGGAGGTTGCGGCGGGTTTGAAAGCGGCAGTTTCCTGGCAGCTCCGGCAGGCGTTGGTCTCCGCGCTTCGGCTCCGCAGCGGCCGCGGTCGATCCGGCGACGGGTCTACGCGCGCTTCTGCGCGCCCCCGACGGATTTTTCCCGTTCCGGCTCTTCCTTCCCTGGCCTCCCCGCCCCCCTGCCTCAGCCTTTCCCGCCGCTCGGGCGCCGAGCCCGGGGGCTAGCCGACGGCAGTGACCCCGCCCGAAACCCCTGCTGGAACCGCCCGGGGACAATTCCCGTTTCCTTTCTTCAGCCTAACCAGCGGTGGCCCTCGCAGAGCCCGGCCAGCCCGGGGGAGCGCGGCCAGGCGGGGCGTCCCGGGGGCGTCTCGGGGTTCGAAGCGGCCGGGCCCCCAGCTGGCTGTGGTCTAGGGGGGCCGGAGCGGCGAGGCCCCCCTGGCCAGGCTGCGCGGGCCGCTCGGGGCCCCAGGCTGAGAAGGGGCCGGAGCGGCGCCCCGGCCGCCCGCGTCGGGTCTCCCCCATGGTGCAGCGGGGTTCGGGATGTCGAAGACGCTGAAGAAGAAGAAGCACTGGCTCAGCAAGGTGCAGGAGTGCGCGGTGTCCTGGGCTGGGCCCCCGGGCGACTTCGGCGCCGAGATCCGGGGCGGCGCTGAGCGCGGCGAGTTCCCCTACCTGGGGCGGCTCCGCGAGGAGCCCGGCGGGGGCACCTGCTGCGTCGTCTCGGGCAAGGCGCCCAACCCGGGGGATGTGCTGCTGGAGGTGAACGGGACGCCTGTCAGTGGGCTCACCAACCGGGACACCCTGGCTGTCATCCGCCACTTCCGCGAGCCCATCCGTCTCAAGACGGTGAAGCCAGGTACCGGGCCCTGCTGTTCCTTCGCGGGGTTGGGGGCGGTCCTGGAGAAGCGGCAACCCCCACCACTCCTCTTCGCCGGCGATCTTAGACCTCTAGGGTGTGCCGGACCCCAGGCAAGGGGGAGGGGTGATTCCCATTTTGCCGGTAGGAAAACTGAGCTCTGGTTTGGCCGGGCTGCTCTGCGAGCTGTCACCAGATTGCATCGGGCAGCCGGTTTTCCTAAATTCGCAATCTGTTTTCCAGCGCAGACAAGAGTTTTTGACTAGAGAAGGCCAGCCCTTTGCGGCTCTCTTTGTGAAAAAGGTCCTTAGGATTGAACCCCCCCACCCTTTTCCGTGCGTGTGTGTGTATGTCCGTACGTGTGGACGATTCTTTTACATCTTCCAACAGGGAAAAAGGTCTTTACTATTCGAGACAGTTGGTGCCAAGGTTACCACTTAGAGTACCTAGGAGAGCTTAGCTGTTTTCAGTGTTTCTTGCACACCAGCGAATGTCTTGGAGCTGACAGCCAAACTCTGTCAGTCCAGGTGGTTCAAGTGTCTGGGTACCAAAGGAGGGGTTGCAAATGTGTGCTATGTGGCAGTGATGTGCTCTTGTGGGGAGCTGTTGAATAGAGTCTGGGGTTTGAAGGAAAATCTAAGTGCCTAACCGAGTAAATGCTGTTGTAAAGCTTTTGATTTTACAGAATTTGTTGAAGTTGTAGGTAAAGAGATGCCCTGTTGCTGTGGTGCCTTTATGCTAGCAAAATCTGCAGCAAAGCACGTTACGTTTGTGGCATACTTGCCAGTTTCAAACCATTGATCAGACTGCGTACAGTGAGATCTGGTAGTATATAGTAGTCTTATGAATTTGTTGTTGAGAATGTCGTTGGTTGTTTCAACATTAGTAGAATGTGGTTCTGTCATATGAGATATCTGTAGGTGAATTATGATTACAACTTTATTAGAAATCAAACTGTTTTGACTGAATGTGCTATACTAAATATATAGTGTAAAAAGCAAACAAACAAACCATAATGGGCTACCTAATTGTGACCTGGACTGGATATCAGTTCATCCCTTCACTGCAAAATGCTAGAAAATTCTGCATAAGAATTTAACATGCTGTCTCCTTCACATTTTTTTCATTCTCAGCAGCTTACTTTGGAAATATCTTTAGAAGTCCTTGAGCTTTATATGAACTGATGGTTTTTGATGCAGTATACATGTGTGTGTGTGTGTGTGTGTGTGTTGTGGGTATGTATACACTCACATAGATCTAAAATCTTAAAATTTTCTTTATATAGCCTATTCTGTCATATTCACTTGAAGTTAATGGGTTTATGTGAGGTTTTGTTAATTTTTTTTTAGAACTCTGACTGACTTTAAACAGCCTTTAGTTTTCAAATTGTAAGATTCTTTCTTAGTCCTAACTTGTAAAGCCATATGTGAAGGGTACAGAAGAGTCTTATAGGGTCGTAATTCAGCCAGTGGGCACTGCCTGTAATATACAAAGTACATATAGGCAGCATTTTCTAGTCTAGATGCCATTTAGTTCAGATGCCATGAGTCAATGAATCAAAAGAACATCTGCATCATTACTTTGTTTTGATTATTTGGGACGTGGATAAGAGTAAAACTCTTATGTGAAAAATAGTCTTAAAGTCGATTGATGAGGAAGCTGGTGTATTCCAAATTATGATGATTCTTTTAGACTGAAGAGATAGCTCTGTAATTAGCATTAGTCTTGTTTGTATATTATACATTTTTTTTCGACCTTTACATTAAATTTAAGAAAATATTTCAAGGCTGAGAGTGTGTGCACAGTGGTGTTAATTGTGTTGAGTAAACATCCTGTGCCCCAGACTAAGTTACCATTTTTATAGTAATAAAATTTTGACCTCTTGACAACCAAAGACACTGTCCCATTTTAAACATTTAGCCAAAATGAAGGGAATAACTTATATTAAATGACTGTAACACATTTTGTAATCATTAATAACTGAATACTATACTTTTTTATGATAGGTTCCACATCAGTAATTTCTAGTGGATTCCATTATGTCTGTGTCATCTGAGATTAATATTCTTGTTTCTAAGCAAGTTATCATTTAAAAATTTTGATTTTTCATCTTAGGTATTATATTAACTGGCTTAAAAACAAAATTTATTATAAAATAGATTCTTTGCAGGTTAAACATAAGACTTTAAGAACTTGAAAAGGCTATTTGTGGAACTTTGGTTTTCATTAAATATAGCAAAAATATTATCTTCAGGGTTGGCAGAGATTGTATACTGTTGTGATTCATTTAGAAAAGGGTGAACATACAGAGTAAAGAGACTTAAAAAAGAAATTTCCCCTGCCCATTGTTTCTTTCCCTTTAATCTAAACTTTGTAAAATGGATTATTCAATTTAATAAGGTATTGTAGAGTGTACTTAGCACTCTCTCTTGTCTTGACTGGTAACTCTTTTGTTAAATTATATTCACAGCATGTCATTTAGAAGCTAGCATATTGTAAGAATGAGATGTAATAATTTCTGTAAGATATAACATTCATGGGAAATGATCTCATATTGGCTTCTGACAAAGTTCATGGCAGAAGGAAGAACTGGACTGTGTAGGACATGGCTGCTGCAACACTGATTTTTCCTCACTTTCTCCTTTTCTTTGAGTGCAGCCAAAGCCAAATAATTTATGAGGATTCTCTCTGGCAGTCAGTGTCTCAAGTTTTGACTTAGAACTTTTTTCGTTTTCTCTCTTTTCTATCCTTTGTTATACTCTTTAATGGATAAGTGAAAATAGCTCTTTAAAATTTGGTTCCTAATCCAAGACTTTTTCCTGACAGGATTAGGGAATTTCTTAATGTTTTAGTGTTAATACAGAACTCAGCATCAGAACTTTTCCCACTTCTCGGAGAATCTTTAGTGCCTTCTTTTGGTTGGCCCAACTTGTCACCTCTTTCTTAGTTATGATCCTGTGTGTTTATTTTTCTTCCAAGAGAAAAGTTGTCACTTGAATTTAAACTTTGTTTTCCCGGTAGTAAAGAAAGTTGAACTTTAGACCCTTGGTGAAATTGTTTCATGATATAGTCCTGTGGCCAGGATTAGTAAATTTGATTTTTTTTTTCCTTTTGAAAAACTTTTAGTTGTAGAAGGATGCAATAACTTGATTTTATATGTGGTGCTGAGGATTGAACCCATTGCCTCACACATGCTGGGGCGGTACTCTACCACTGAGCCACAACCCCAACCCTGTTAATTTGATTTTACTTCAGAGTAGAAAATTAAAAGTTTCTATTTTCATTAATGAGAAAAGTTAATTTCGTTCTAAAATTTCCCAAACTGTGAACATGCAGAGTTTTATGTACACAAATATTCGATTCTTAGTATACCTTTAAGTATATATTTCTGCAGTTGTAAATTATGTAGTTTATTCCAGATATTATTAAGTACTGATAGAATCAGTGCATGAAATCATGATTTACTGCCTCATGTATACATTGCCTTCAACTCTCCTAAATTTAGTTTTACATAGGGATGTAGCACCAGGAAAAGTGATACAGTTTGTTTAAATTATAACTAATTTGAAACAGAGCTTGCATAATGTTAATTAGATATAGGTAAAAGTCTTAGCCACTGTCACTAGGACATCTAGTTTCTAAGGGGATTGTGTTAAAATTAACTCCTTCCTGGAAATACATTCCCTGTTTGGTGAAGAAACATTACTGAATGCCTTAAAATAAGAAATGTTTATCATATTCAAATAATGAAAACTCTCTGCCTTTCTTTTCTTAATTCTTGAATCTTTTTGTTAGTTTTTTTGGTTTAGTAGGTAACTTAAGACTTTTACCAGTTTTGTTTAGGTGGTCGTACCTTTTGAAGAAGAGTAAGAGAAATGAGAGTTAATTGCTAGCCTCCTGTTTGCAATATAACAAATTACATTTGCCTTTCTTTAAACAACAGAAACTAGAGATTAGGTGAGGTAGCTCCTTTGTTATGAAAACAGTATCAAATTTTGATAAACCTTAAATGTGAAGCTTTCCTGCTTTTCCAGCTTTTGGTAGCAATTTGTTGTTGTGGATCTAAGAGTTTTAATAACTTGGTGGTTTAAGTTCAAGATTCTGTTCATTGATACCCTTAATCATGAGTAATGGGTTTATATCATAGCAGCAGAATTCTGATTTGCTTAGATTTTGACTTTTATTTCATCAATAACATCTTTGTATTTAAACTCTTTTCCTGTCTGTCACTTTGTAGGAGTACTTATTAAATCCAAACATATCAGATATATTTAATTTTGTTCATTTTTTTTTTTTTTTTTTTCAGTATTTCACTCTGGTTGCTTCATTGATCCTGCCCTTACTGCCAAACATCTCATAATCTAGTCTGTAAAATTTATTTTCGTGGGTTAACTTTAAAAAGTTCTTTGATTATTTTCTATCTTAGTGGTAAACACGTTTAGCATTTGGCCCTATGACTTTTCAGATGATTTTAAAATTTTATTCTGTTTTTGCTGAAACTGATTTTCATGCAACATAACTCTCTGTTCCTGGAGAATATATGTTATTTTTTCTCTGAGGTCCTTAATACCACATCTTGTTGTGAGGGATAGATTTCAGTGGTTTTTAAAAAATCTGGTCACTAATTTACCTAAGTTGATGGTAAAACAAATCTAAATTTGTTCCAGTATCTGACTTAATAAAGCCAGTGTGTAGTCTTCTTAGGTAAATAAACGAATAGTGTCTTTACTGTGTAACCCCCAAATGCTTTGTAAATTTCATGGGCATTCAGTGTTTCAGGAGTGTTGTGGGAGAATTTGATCCACTTTAATATTCTTACCAATTTCAAACTACAAATTTCAAAATCAGTCTCTGGTGATTCAACACAGGATAAATGTTTTGGTATTAAAAGACTTGAACTGTGCCATCTTTATTTTTGGTTATCTTCTGATATTTTGAGAAATGTTTCTTGAAATATTATGTTTTGATAGAATGGATTCCCTAAATTTGCTGAGGGTGATTTTTCAGTAGCTTAGAGGATGGTTTTGTGAAGAGGCTTGTTTGTGGGGGAAGAGAGGCAAATCCATTCCTTGCTCTTCTCTTGAAGAACGAGAAGAATGAATATTATTCAGAATGTTTTCCAAAAGAAGGTGCTTGTTTTACTTTATACAGAGAGAATGAAAAGTTATACTACTGGCACAAGTTCATTCCCTCAGCACTTAATGATGCCACTTCCCCCGAGAGATGCTAGCACTGAGCTAACACTGGGGACATAAAAATGAGCCAGGGACAGGGGCTTAGCTTGTTGGAAGAGAGCTTGCTTAGTAGGTACCAGGCCCTGGTGTGATTCCCAGTACTGCAACAACAAGAAGAGTCAGAAATGGTTTCTATTTTTAAGAGGTCCCCAACTTTGTGGGAGCTTAAGAACTCTTTGGTAAGGAATACTTATACAAAGGGTTTTATTCTTTTCATTTTTCTTACAGTATTTAAAACTCTAGGTACGTTTTAGTATGAATTTTGCTGAAAACTGGACTCATTAATTGACTCTGTAGTGTGCTGTTCTAAAAATTGGTTACAGAGTTGCATCTTAGCAAGGATTTGGGTTCTCAAACTTACAAAAAGAGGGAAATCAAATATATAAAATTATCTTTTCAGAACCCCGTAAGTTGCCGGTAAAATACAGCATTGAGCCCTTTGTGTCACCCTTATTGCAGTCAGTTGCTGTTTTTTTTTTTGTTGTTGTTGTTGAACATCAGATGAAGTAATTTGCTTTAATAAATAGATATGTTTCATTACAAATGTGTCTTTTAATTCTAGGAAATTATCTCAACTTGGATGTGTTTAATGAATTTGTGGAAGTTACATGTGTACATGAAGTAAAAGATAGGTTACATTCTTTTTTATATCTAGGTAAGGTCCTTACTACCTGCCCTTATTTTCTGATTTGGCTGTTTGGGAAGGAATTGTGGAAAATTTTGAACTTATCCTGGCTTTCAAAGAGGGACAGGTTTTGGTAGAGTAGAATTGGGATTTTTCATGGTAGCTTGTAAGAAGAGGAGGAGAAAAACACGGGGCAAGAATGTTTAATACAGAATGGTCTACAGTGTGGTGTCTCCCCCCCCCCACCCTCTTCTCTCTCTCTCTCTATATTGTAGTACTGGGAATTAAACCCAGGGGCGCTGTACCACTGCACTAAGCTACATCCCCCTGCCCTTTTTTATTTTTTTGATTGAAACTGAGTCTCCTTGCTAAATTGCCCTGACTGGCCTCAAACTTGCTATCTTTCTGCCTCAGCCTCTGGGAATAGCTGGATCATAGGCATGTACCACTATACTCGGTTTCAATAGTTTTTCCTTTGTGTGTGTGTATATGTGTAGAGAAAAGCTTTTATTTTGTTCCAAAGCACAAAATCTACATTATAGAATAATTACAAAGTAGAGGAAAAAATCATTAATTGTTTAAATGTATAGGTTGTTCCATTATGAATTCCCCTATAAGTTTTTTTTTTTTAATTGAAACTTAAAGTATGTTTTCTTCTAGCAATAGTGCTGGTGAGGTGCTTAATGATTTTTTGTTGTTGTTTTTAGCCTCATTTTCAACTCATAATGTAGTACTGTATTTTTATTTAAGCTATTATGTAGCTAAAATGTTACCATTAGTATACTGTTCTTTCTGGTTAATAGGCTTATTTGAGTTGCTTTGGAACTCTAGTCAATTTTATGGGAAAAGGCAATTTGCTAGCATAGCAAAAAGGGACCTGAAAATATTTTTCAACCTTAACCTTCGTTTCCCTTTAGTTGTAGTCACAGCTGGTTGGCTTGCAGTGACAAGAGTAGCATCGTTATATTTCTTTTTCTCTGCTTTTCAAACAGTTTATCTTGATAGAGACACTCAGCTGTATCACAGTGGTTCTGAGAAGTAAGTCCCTCCACCATTTCAGTCATCCTATGGCCAGGGGAAATGAGTTGAGGACCATAACTTGACTTGTGGTGTATCTAAGTACCTAAGAAAGGGCAGACTGTACTCATAGATTATTAATGTACTTTGTTTTATTAACACATGCTGGAGATACTGTTTTAGAGACTCAGTAAGAAATATAAAGGGCTGAACTTTGCTACTATAGTGGAGTTTAGGTATTTTTAAAAAATATAAGGTCCAATTTGTTAATAGTTATGATCTGTTCTATTTAGTGGCCTCATTTTTTTTGAGTTTGTAATGTGAGCAGTAATGGATCTATTTCAAACTTTCTGGAAGCTTAGCTTCTTTGCTGTTGCTACAATTATTTTGTTTTGTTTTTCCCCAGAGAATTTAAAACAATTATTTTTCTTCAGGAAAGTTTGTGAGTGTCTACACTATCTCTTTGTTCTCTTTTCATATGACTATGAAAACTAGGATTTTACTGTACAGGATATTTAAGAGAAATAGTTTTATGAATGAAAATATAAGGGGGAAAAAAGTACTTATTAGCAAATGCTGATTTCTCAACTTGAACAGAGTTAAGTTGAATTGTTTTTTTTTCCAATTAAATAACTTCTAAAAATCCACTATAATGAAATAATTATGGAAAGATGTTATTCTTTGATATGGTTATCTAGTTTGCAATAGATATCTTGGTTAATTTAGGCCAAGAAGAAATTTACTGACTTAAACACATGAAAATCCAGGAATAGGTCAAAAACAGCTAAGTTCCTGTTCTCAAGTGATGATTATCACACTATTATTTGACTCTATAGTCTCTGGAGTTGGCTTCTTTCTTTGCTAGACTTTCAGTGTAGCAGGAGAAGTAGCTTTGAATTCTCACAGGGGACTGTTAAAGCTTCTCATCTCTTTTCTGGTATCCAAAAAAGAATTCACACAGAATTCTTATAGACCCTGTGTCCATCTCTGGTACCAATTACTATGGAGAGAATGCAGTGAGATACCATGATTGGACAGGCCTGAGTGACATGTCCATTCTTGCACCTGGGTATGGATAGCCCAGTGTGATTAATAACTGAGCAGAACCCCAGGAAACAAGTTGAGGGGCAGTTTCTCAAATGATGGAATGCTAACAAGACAACACTCCAGAAAATGGCCGCACTTAAAACATTTAATCTCTCCTACTTTGAAACCAATAGCAGTACATGGTTGTCATAAAACCATCTTTTTTTTTTGTACTGGGGATTAAACCCAGGGGTGCTTAACCACCCAGCCACATCCCCAGCACTTTTTTTGTCTTTTATTTAGAGATAGGGTCTTGCTGAATTGCTTAGGGCCTGGCTAAGTTGCTGAGACTGGCTTTGGACTGGTTGATCCTCCTGCTTCAGTCTCCCAAAATACTGGGATTACAGACGTGCACCACCATGCCTGGCTAAAACTATCATTCAAAAAATAAATAACAGATATATAGTCCATAGACAAAAAGTGAGGCATTAGTTTTGGCATTTGTTTGTTATTTCACTCAAATGTCATATTTGGTATATTTAATATAAAAATTGAGCTGGTGTGGTGGTACACACTATGATACCAGTGACCATGAAAACTGAAGCAGCAGGGTTACAAGTTTAAGGTCAGCCTCAACAACTTAGGCCCTAAGCAACTTAGGAAGACCCTGTCTCAAAAAATAAAAAGAACTGGGAAAAAGTAGTATAGTGCCTCTGGGTTCAATCCCCAGAAACCCCCCAGACCCCTGACAGTATTTGAGATGTTGATACCATGAGGTACACAAAAGTGCTCCCTGTGATTTTTCCTTTTTTTTTTTTTTTTTAATGTTAATGGAGATTCTCTGCATCAGTGCTGCATTGAGAAAATGATTTTTAGTCCTCTTAAGCAATGAAGTTTTTAAAACAATATTATTCTACCATTTTGAAAATGAAATTCTAAACTAATTCCTTCCTAGTGTATTTTGCTTTTAAAACAATAGTCTTTTTAAACATAAATTGAGACAGCATCATTATTGTATTATTTCTAATGACACCTTTTAACTATGATCTCATAGAATTTATGCCTAAAGGAACTATCTCACTGACTGCTAAACTTGTACACATTGCTTAGGCGTGGTATAATGTGGGACCTGTTTAATCACCAAAATAATTATTTGGCAGACATTGCAGGATAAAATCTGTTTTTTCCTGTCTTTTCTGGGGGAACAGAGGTATTTGGAGTAGGAGTGGAGAGTTAAAGAGAGTACCATAAAATATCATTTTATGGTAGTTTCTTATTTTAATTATTATATTAATGTCTTTAGCTTTGGTACTGTGAAAACAATACTTTTACTATCAACCTTTAGATTGTATATAACATGCACACTAGGAGTTTTACCAACTGTTATCTGATAATGAATATTAAATGTTGGTAGGTTATTGGTAAATACACTTATACAGTTATTATAAATAAAAATGATCATCTGTGTAATTAGGTGTGATTTGTCAATAAGAATAATAACAGAGACTTTGTGTTTTTTAGGTTAGTTTATGCCTCTTGGGATGTCTCTTGACCTTATTTGGAAAATTACTACTTCTACCACAAATGCCTGGAATGACTAGAGGCATCCAGTATTCCCCATATTGATTAAGCAAGCTATGAAGTTGTTTAAATAATGTAGTCTTCCATGCCTCTGCTCGTAGAATTCTCTCTTAACCCATCTCAGTAGCTTTTGGAATAACACTTTGTCGAAATATTATTAATTTTAGCTAAGGATACTATTCACCAATTTCAGTAATTTGATTTAGGATAGAATACACATTTTATTTTCTTTAAATAGAGTTAGATTCACTATTTAGCGCTGTCATACTAATGCTGATGGGTGAAATAATAATTCACCTTTTCTTGGGTGGCTACCCCAAGTTCAGACCATCTAGCTCTAAGTCTAAGGAATATTCTGACTTGGGGACTTGTCAGAATATACTTACTAGCTGTCATATATTGAATAACAACCATGTGTCAAGGCATTGTCCAACCATCTCATTTGATTTAAAAGGATGTGTGTGTTGGCATTTATGTCTTCCTGTAAAGCAGTTAGTCGGGTGTTATCACCTTTTACACATGAGGAAACTGAGGTTCAGCGAGATTAACATGTCAGAGTTCACAAAGGGAGGTGTATGAACAGAAGCAGCCTTAAGGCTTCCTTTTTCATTTTTTGATAGACTGTTTGTCCAAAATGTCTGAAAAAAAATCAGTCCTCCTTTCTCTAGTAAAAGGAAAAACCCTACAATTTTGAATTGAGTGGGTGTTAAATGCAGGAAAACATTGGGCAAGTGCTTAAAATAAAAGCTTCATTGCTTGGTTCTGTTTCTAAACAAAATTTGTGGTGATGTGGTTTAATCTGCATAGCTAAAATGCATGATGAAATAATTATTCACAAGAATTATTAATCAAATGGAATGTCTTAATTCTTGCTACATTTATAAGAGAATAGTTTCAGCAGTTGAATGTAAAACTCTAGATACTTTCAGGATAAATATACTTAGGAAAATTGTATACTTGATACTGGAAATAATACCTGTTCTCATGTTGCCTATTCTCTTGCTGTATAATTCACTCACCAGGTTGGTGTTTATTAGCACATTTATCTTGGATAGGTAGCCTAGAAAATGTTCTGATGAATATAGGAAGGAGTACATTTTGAAATTAGTGGTCTTTTATAAGTATGTAGACTTTTCAAAGTACGTGTTGCTTAAAAAAATTAGCAAAGGCAGATATAAGAATAATTCATTGTATTCAAGCAGACCTCTCCTTTTGCAGACTTCAAATACTAAACACTAAGATTCTTTGAAGAGGCAGTTAAAGCAGATTGTGGAGTGTTGCCACCTCTTATTGTTTAAGTGTTTGTGCTGATTTCTATTTGGGCTTAAAGTCAGTTATTCCCTGGAAGGAACCATAGCGATCCAATCAGCACCCTTAGTCCACAGATAAAGTTGAAGCATAGCAGTGCAGGAGGCTAATATAAAACTGGCAGCACATGATCTAGACCCCAGATTGTCTGATTTCTTTGATTATTTTGGTTTCTGGCATAAGATTTTATATAGACAATTGGTGAAAAAAAATTCAAAACATACAGTGTTTCTTTATGAAATCTGCATTCTTTTGGAATTAAGAGTAATGTGCTTGACTCTCTTAGGCCATCAGCATGCCTGCGTGTGGTTAGAGGCAGTGGTAACTCAGAAGTTGGAACACAAGAAAGAATTTTAATTGTTATATGCCACAGATTTCTAAGGCATATTTAACCTTACATAATGGTGTAGCTTATGGTTAAAATTTAAGCAGTTATAAAATCGTTAGCCAGTATAACATCTAAATATTTAAGTATTTGTATTTGTTTGTTATTTTAGCTTTGAGAAAATGTTTTTCTGTGGAAGATATTCTTCACAACACTTTCAGTAAAATCGTTCTGAATAGTTGCTGCTGTGGGGTAGACTTTAATGCTGTTTCTTGTCCCTCTCTGTGGGTCTGAATTAGAGTTAGCTTTTTGTTTCATTCCCCAATACCCTCACACTGACTAAAATGGGAATGCAGTGGGCGAAGATAAGTTTTAGGGCTCAGGGATGCTCAGGGATGTGGTAGATGAATCGTAAGGGGCACTTTGGGCTCAGGGTCCTAAAGTTGTTTGGCTGTAATGAGGGTTGATGTACCTGAAAGGAAGGTCTGTGTTCCTGCTGATGCAGGTTGAGTAGATGTCGCAGACTCTGTAGAGCTGATTGCAGCAGAGGGCAGTATGCTCACCTGTGTGAGGCAAAGCTGAAGATAGGGAATTGAGGGGGCCATTCTTGGAGTAATGGGAATGAGAGAGGCTTTGTTGGGTTCTTTGTATGTGAAAGAACAGCATGAGTGTAGACTTGAAAAAAAAATCTTTCTACAATCAATCAATCACATACTCTTTTGCAGTATCAGTCAGGGAGATGCAATGTGTGAGATTGGTTGTATAGGGAATCTTTGAAAGGACTAGCAGGCTGAGAATGATTTCCAGGATATCTTGGAATAACCCACCATGGGAGCTGCCACCTCTGCCACAGTTGGGAAAGTGGCAATTAAGAGGTTGCCTCTGAAACATGGCAAGAAAATACCACTGTAGCTGTGATCAAGGGGAGCACAACAGCCTCTGCTGTTGTTGTCTTAACTGTTTGAAGTGGAACAAGGCATCCAACACTGCTGTGACAGTTTCTCCTTGATGCCCATGAACTAGTGACTAGTGGCAGGAATGCTGAATTTGGCTACTGCTGCCTCTGCTGTTGGTCATAATATAATTAGGAAATGGTTATTTTTGAGTATTTGTCCTTTGTTTTAATGTAATTTATGTAATTATAAGTTTATGCAATTTAATTCTTAGTGAAGGCATTGTTTGACAGCTGACTTGTAAAATTCCTAAAAATTCAATAACTCTTGCAAAAGAATATAGTCCATTCTGGTTTATCACTATAAAACCTTTCTGCTGAAGCTCCCATCCCTAACTGGAAATTCTCTCCTTCTTGTCTTAGTTGAAAGCTGGAGACTAGATATTACCATGTCCATGACCTTATTTACAAGCTGAAAACAGCTAAAAGCTCTAGGCCAGTGTGGTTGTGCTTCACTTCTGCCTTCTGAATATTGTGTCCAGCATCTTAATAGTGGAATCAAGTTTAGACCACCATACTAGCAGTAAAGGAGTCTGGAAATAGTGTTTAATTTTCCAGCTTCTGCATTTCAGAAAGTCATACCATAAGGAAGTGGGTGCTGTGTATCAGCTGATACTTTTCCACACATTCATCCTCTTAGACATAGTATTTTAATTATAGCTTAGCTCATTCTTGATAACTTAATGTCATTTCTGGGAGTTTCCCTTTTGAAATGGCCTGTAGTTGAAATGATAATAGGGCTAGTGAATTTTTAACTTCTGCAGTGACCTTTGTACTAGGCTAACTTGTATTAGAACTTCTTACCATATTGACTGTTGAGTCATCTATGTTTTATGTCATTTGTTCTCAACCTCTCCTGGAAGTCACGGGTTACCAGGGCAGGGAGGGTACCTTGACTAAAGCAGCTAATTTATAGACTCGTCAACAACCTGTGATTTGTATGGCTTAAAAAGATGAGCAGGGACCAATCTAAGCTTTCCTGAAATAATGTATATTTCAGAATAACAGAAAATTTCAAATGTCTCAGCATAATATTGATAGGAAAGTGTTTTAGTCAGCTTTTCATCACTGACCAAAATACCCAACGATAACAGCCTGGAGGATAACAACTTGGGGTTCATGGTTTCAGAGGACTCAGTCCATAGATGATTGACTCATTGCTCTGGGCCCAAGGTAAGGCAGCACATTATGGGAGAAGGCCCAGCAGAGGAAAGCTGCTGAGCTCATGGTGATGTCAGGTAGCAGAGAGGGGCCACAGGGAAGATGCAACCTTCCAGGGCATGTCTCCAGTGACCCACTTCCTCTAGCTATGTCCTGTCTGCCCACAGTTACCACCCAGACAGTCCATTCAAACTAGGATGGACTGCTTAGGTTACAGTTCTCAACTAATCACTTTACCTCTGAACATTCCTACATTAACACAGGAGATTTGGGGGGGACACCAAAATGATAACAGAAAGCTAGGTGATGGATATGTTAATGAACTTTATTTAATCATTTAACATTGTTTACATATATAAAAGTATCACATTATACCCCATATATACAATTATGATTTGCCAATGTTAATAATGTTAATTACCTAATTTTTAGGTAATTAGGTATCATTTACCTAATCAGCTATTCTGGACACAATTTAACAGATTAAATGATTTTTCTTTTTCTTTTTTTGTGTGTGGTGCTAGGGATTGAATCCAGGACCCTCACCTATACTCACTAAGCACATGCTTTACCACTGAGCCATATCCCTAGTCAGGTTTTTCTTTTTTAGGAAAAAAAAAATTTTTCAGGAATTTTGCAAGTCAGTTGTCAAAACAGCCATTATTAAGAATTAAGCTGCATAAAATTATAACAACATGAAACCAAAGGTATTGAATACTGAAAATTGATTGATTCCTGATTATTTTGCGTTCCTTTGTATTTATTGCATCTGCATGCTAGAAATACTGTATAATAATCTGCTGCTGCACTTAACCTTCCCAACTCTGTTTTCACTGTTGTGACATTTGACTATGGGAGTCATTAACATCTACCAAAACACATCACTGATTGTGGGGGTAGGGAGGGAAGAGTCAAGGTTGGAACAGACCATGATCAATTGTGTACAAACTTAAGTAAGGAGAGATGAAACTTACATGTAAGTAGAAAAAGTCGATGCTTGATGTAGAGCTGAGTGGTGTTAATAGCAGAACTCAGGAGGGAAGGGTCATATACTCCTTTTCCCAAAGTTCAGAATCATTCTAGTATCATCTTACAGCTCTAGTATCTAAGAAATTCAACCTATTTATTTTCTATTCCTGTAATGTATAAAATTGTGAATTACTGTGTTGTTAACGTGAACATTCTGGAATTTTGTTTGTCCATTTATTCTCACGTGCCTTCCTATCATGAAGAGGAGGTAGTATGTTACGAGTTTGGGTACAGATTTTCTGGTGTAGGAATGTAGGTATAGAAGTGAGGAAGAAGTATGATTTTGCGTACGAGAATTTCCAGAGAGAGGCATCTGTAGCTTATATGTATATGGTTTATGTCCCCTCCCCCAGCACATTTTAAATTAGAGTAAGATTGAAGTGTCTATTAAGAGATGCCTCTTATACTTTTTTATTCCATGATATTTTCATCCATAAACATCGTGTAGACTATTGTTATTACTTGTAGATAGAATAGTTTTTTTAACTGTCTAAATGCCCAATCATCAAAAGGTAGAGAGTATTGGGGCATGGGTTATCTACGTCTCTTTACTCTTGTAGCTCCTGTCTGTGCCTTTAGGAACTCCTAAGGTGCAGACTATAGATCTGACAGTTGGTAGCTCACAGCCTCAATCTTTGCTGCCTTTGATCAGCTGCTCACTCTCTGTTCTTCTCTCCAGTTTTGTTTTCTCTTTACTCTGATCATTTCTCCCACGCTTCTCTGCTTTCCAAAGAGGGGGAAAAAAAAATCCTGACTTTGTATAGATCTTGCCAGCCAGTTGCAGTGCTCCTCAACTTCTCCATTGTGAATCGTCCAATCTCTGGGGTCAGATTTTGTAAACATAGGGTGGTATTCTTTTCTTTTCTATTATGTTTGTCCAGGTTTGGGTATCCAGGAGCTGCTTTTTCCCCCAGGACATGAGTGTGTATGTTTTTTCCTATTTCTGAATATGAAAATATTCCAGAAACCTTGTCTCAAGATAGATAATATTTTATTTTATATGTTTAGAGATTCAAACTAGACTATGTTTAGTAAATCAAACCCCCTCTTTTTAAGATAACAAGAAGTGTTTGGAAGTGGATCTTTGAAAAGCCAATAGATAATCTCTTAGGATAATTTCTTTCTTTCTTTTGGTACTAGGCATTGAACCCAGTGGTACTCCACCATTGAACCACATTCCCGGCCCTTTTTATTTATTTATTTTTTTAAATTTTGATACAAGGTCTGGATAAACTGCTCAAGCTGGTCTCCTTGCTATCCTCCTGCCTCAGCCTCTTGTGTTGCTGACTCAGGATAATTTCTTACTTAGTGGAAGAATGAAAAATTGTCTAATTGTGGCAGATTAATCCACTGTTAAAATGTTGCAATGTGAATGAGAATTTCATCAGCACTTTTCACCTGAAATTTGTTTAGATTGGGTGTTTGTGGAGGGCCTCTGTAGGAGGGGACATGTAAACTATATGTTGAATCACTAAAAAGAAGGAGTCTGCCATGTGAAATTTACTAGGCGAAGGGCATTGTGAAATGGAAAGGTCTCATTGTAAGAACCCAAGAACAGAAAGACCAGTGCTGCTGACACCTAGTAAGTGAGGATGAGAAAGTTGGGATGAGACTGAAGCAGTATACAGGGGTCAGTGTGTGTGGGAGTCTGTAAACCACAATAAAGGGTTTGGATTTATTTATTTTTAATGCCACTGGAAGTATAAAATTGGAGAAGATTGGTACACATTTCAAAAAGTCACTGTGATTTGGAAGGGGGCAAGAATGGAGGAAGGGAGACCTTTTTAGATTAGGTGAAAATTATGACTTGTATTCAATAAAATTAATAGTAGTGGCAGTGAAGTGGATAGATTTGAAATATGTTTTAAAAGAGGAACTGATAGGATGTGCTGCTTGATTACAGATAAGGAAAGAAGAAGACTTAAGAATCATCTCTAGATTTTTTGCTTCAAGCAACTGGGGTGGTGGTGATACCATTTCCGGGAATAGGAAAGACCAGAGGTTGGGCGGAATGATCAGGGTTTTTTTATTCTTCGTTTTTGTGATGGGAAGTACATCTACCATTCACCATGTATATTACGTTGTCTTTTCTTGGTTTATTACATATTAATACATTCCTCTATTTGTCTATTAGTCTTATCTTATTTTTAATGTATTTCAAAGTAAGTTGCAGTCATCAGTACATTTTCCCAAGGAAGACTTTTAAGTGCCTATTTTTTTTCCCTCATTTTACAGATGAGAAAACCAAGGCTTGGGGCAAAACGTGCTCAAGTTATTTAGCTAGTAGTTATTGGTAGATCTTGAATCAGCATACAAGTTATCATTAGTATGGTACTCTAATTTGATTATATTTTTATAATTAGTAATAAATTGAATTTTGGAAACTGAAGTTTTGCTATCAACTTGTTTATGGCTAAAATCTCTTGGTTTCAACTTTAAGGACAAAAATATAGAGGATATGATACTTCTGATGTGTTTGATTGGATTACAGAGTTAGTGTGGCACTTAGGACTTGTTTGAAAGTACTTTATAATATTGTTGAATTTAGAATATTTTCAGTTATTTGTTCCAGGAAACTAGCTTGGAATCCTTCCAAGCATTAATGCTCTTTGACAATGCCTTTGCATTTAAGTAGCAAATGTCCTAGCATACCTACTATGCACTAAGCCCCATGGAAGGCCCAGAGATACAAAAGAGAATGGGTTAAGTTCCATACTCAAGGAATTCAACCTTTGACTTGTTTCGATTTTCTAAAATTTCATCTTGTGCTAGATGTTTGTTTAAAAATATAACAACAACTGAACTTCGAAAAGATTGAGAAGCTTATTTAATCTAGGCTAAACTTCAACCTAAGTGGTAAAATTATATGCTTATAATATAGGGTGCAGAATTGAGTCAATATCCAGTAGTATGAAGGGCAAACAGATATTTCATTTGCTTTGGGTTAACAACTCATTTTCTAAGTGGTGAAAGTTTGCTATTTTTAGTTTCTATCTGATAGAGTTAACTAACTAGTTTATCAGTTGTAGTATCAAACCAAAGTTAATACTGATTTAAATGGGTACAGAAATAGAAATGTTTGTCTTTAAAAGTCAAACTGTCTTCAGTTGCTGTTATTTTATGCTTTCTTGTAAGATAAACATTTGTATTGGCTTCTGAGAACTTAAGATTTTAAGGCAGTTGATCCAATAGGTCATTGTATTCTTTTCTTGCTGTGGTTATTCTGTTCTGACTTGCAATATCCTCTAACAATTCTCTCAACTCTTCCCCAATTCATGTCTCATTAGTACTCAATATGGATGCTTTGTTACAGCCAAAGTATTTGTTTACTTTTTCAAATTCAGTCCAAAATTTACTTCCAAGATTTTCCTGGGATTAACCTATTCAATTTTTTATTTCTGTAGCTTACAATTCCATGATACTTAGCTTTATACTTTTCCATTAAACATTATTAATTTTGCAGCTATTTAGCCCAGTAATTTAGACTGTACCCAGCAGGCTCTGGTGATAGAATTGATCTATTACCAATGCTGAAAAAAATTTAGCAAATTTACATTAACCAAACACAACTTTCTGAACTGGAAAGCAGCATTATACCTTTGAAGAAGAGCTTCATGTTGATGGAAATGCTCAAGAAGAATGCACATATGCCATTTTTGTGCCTTCAACTTATGCTCCCAATTTGATGGGGGAAAAAAAAAGAAATAATTAGAATGAAGTTCTTTGTTAGTAAGAATTATAAAAGTATAGAGAGGGAGGAGACTAAAATAGACGTCTGTTTGAACTTATTTGGGATGTATGTTTCAACTAGGAGTTGTTTTTTTAAAACTTCTTTTTAAATAAAAAATCAAAAATACAAAAGGGCTTTACCCAGATGAATTAAAGCAAAGTTAAATGTACTTTTTTTTTTTTTTTCAACCTAAATCTTTGAGAACAAAGTCCAGTAAGGAAGAGAGATGTGACTTTTTTTTTTTTTTTTATCACATAAAATATGTGTGGGTTGTATAAAGTATAATAATATAATGTGAGTGTTTTTGTTTTTTGACATTTGAATTACTCCTCTAAAATATTCCTAAAAGTTTTCCAATTAAATTCAGGGAGGTTGGCTAGTTTAGTTGGAATTAGTACCAGTTTGGTCAGGATGAAGTATGATGTTTGGGATAAGACTTAAAGTGACAATGTCACCATCATGGACGTAGGGAGAGGTAGGGTTTAGGGATAGAGTTAAGGAAGATTGTAAAGTGTAATTAGCATTTGGTACTTCCCAATTTTTTTCTCTTCTATTCCATTCTCATTTTTACTTATTGATATTATTTTTCTTTGTCTGCACACTGTCTCCTGACTGCCTTGTCTTATGCCCTTCTCCTGGTCTGTAGTCCTCACCACTTGGCATTGTCCTATTATATAATGGGTAGGCATCAGGAAAATTACTCGAATAACATATTTTCTACCAAGTTCTACTAAGCTGATATGAGAAATTTCTACTGCTAAACTTATGCAGATCTTTTTCTCAACCTCCAGGTGACTCAAAATAACAGAATTTCAAGTGATACTGAAGGAACTCCATTAAATTTATTCTGCCTAATACAAATGATTCTGGGAAAGCACAAGGAAAGCATCTATGGTTCCTAGTCCACTGTCTTATCACAACATTTCTTCAGGCTCCACTTTCTTGCCTGAGGGTTACTTTTCTCCTGTGTAGCCTTGTCTTCTTACCAGATTCCTTTCTGTGATAGTACTGTATTTTGTTATTCTACATAAATTAATTGATGAGTGCCCTGTATTTTTGACATTCTTTGCACAGACTGAAATCTAAGCTTCATCTTTCCTGAATGACAATTCTTTTGGGAGATTGGATAATTTCTCATTTTACAAGGAGATCTAAAACCTGGATTTTGGTTGCTGGTCCTGCTTTCAAATCCCAGCCCCACCACAATTCTGTATTTTAATGTTCCATAAGAGTATAAAGAATCAGGACAGCCAGGCACGCCTGTAATTCCAGTGACTTGGGAGGCTGAGACAGGAGGATCACAAGTTCAAAGCCAGTTTCAGCAACTTAGTGAGACTATAACTGTATTTCCCATTTAGTAATAGTAATAAAATGGTATGAATTAGTTTATTTCAGTTCAAGTTAGCATATTTTACTAAAGTAAGATTAAATGATGCTTATATGTAAGACACTGCTAGATTCTAATAATTAAAACTTAAGACTTTCATATTTCTAATACAAATTCCAGTTCTTACATGAAATTTGGTATATGATTTTCTTGAGATGATATTTTTATTATGAGAAAAATATTTGCATAAATGTGTTACCATATCAAAAAGTAAAAATCTGAGGCAAACCTTTGCATTTTCAGAAACCAGAGCAATATTTAATCCCAGATCCCCTTCCTTCTAAATGCTCCACCTGTGGTCTTTTTAGTAAAATAAGTAATGGTGATAGCTGAATTAAGCAATTATAATATAGACAGTTTGACGATGATCATTTAAATTTAAAGGAATTTTGGATAGTTTTGAATTATCCTTGCCATTGCTTTCAGATTGATTAAAACTAACAGGTATTTGTGGACAAATTTTATAACCATCTCGTTTCCACCCCCATCCACCCACAGCTGATGCTGTCTGGTTATTTTTTGTGAGACTTGTATCCACCAACAGTAATTAAGGATAACTTTCACTGCATTATTTACAATGGCTGTGATCTTCCTTTGCCTTGGTTTTGTTTTGCTCTACCACCACTGCATGCAGTATTCCAGGCCAGAATAATTCTCATTAGCATCATTTTTATTGTGTCATTCCTTTTGATAAGAAATTTATGATGATTTCTCCTGTTGCCTACTAAAATCCTTGGTTTAGCATGGAAGTCTAAGTGGATCCAGTCTACTTTTCTGGTCTTACCTCCAATTATTCCCTCCTGTATCAATAAAATTGCTCTATTCCTTACTCCAAAAATAGACCTTGTACTTATTTTTAAACTTTAAAGCTTTTGGTATTTTATCTTCTTACCCTTTCTCTGTCTCTTAGTATTTTTCCCTTTTATAGCTTTAAAATGAGTTCATTTTATTTATCTAGATAAAGTAAGTCAGATTATGGAGGATTTGAAGGCTAGTCATAAAAGTTTGAATTTTATCCCAAAGCCAGTGAGACTAGGCGAATGTTTTTGAATAGGGGTGTGCATAATTAATAACAGAAGATTAACAGAAGATACGATTAGTCTGGCACTGACATGTAGGACAGATTAGAGGGAGTAGAGATTAGCGTGGAAAGGAAGAGTCACATTTCCCAAGATAGGTAGACTGGGTACCTGTGAGAAGGAAGAGATATTAGGTATCAAAGGTAACAAATCTTAAAATGCAGGGGATGACAGATGGGAGATTATGAAGAAGAACTGGTTTAAGGAGTTCTATGATCTATATTTTAAAAAGATTGAGTAAAAATGATGATAGGATATGAATTCAGACTTTAGATTAGAACCTGTGCCTGAGTATGAATACTTGTTTCATTCAAATAAAAATTATAAAATTACATGTTTATTAAGAAAGTATATATTTCTAGGAAAGTGGTCGTAAATAGTAAAAGTGGTATTGGCATATAATTTGTTAATATAACATTAAATATTGAAACACCTTTAATTGCCATTGAATTTAGCAATTAGTCATGGGTGACCCTTTTTTATTTTAATGTCAGATTTATTGAGGCATAATTTACATATGGTCAAATTCATTGCAGATGTATAGTTCTATTGGTTTTTATGAATGTATATAGTCCTGTATTTGTATTACTATTGAAACAGACTGTTTCCATCACCCATAAAATTTCTTGGTGCCCTTTGTAGAAGGATAATCTTTTGAGAATGCAATTTCATTTTGTAATATATTTCATCAAAGTAAAAGGTTTGAGTTTCAATCAATCAAATAATTATAGAAGTTGATTTTCAGAATACAGCCAGGTCTTAAGTTGTGGATTACATTTGTTGATTACTACTGGCATAATTTGAATCCTTTTTATTTTAACTGAGAAATTTAAAAAAGGGACTTAAGGTGTGTGTTTGCTTTTACTTTTCTAGTCTTGTTCCCCCACCCCTTCCTCATTTGATTTCCTTCTTAAAATCAGTTTCTTTTCATGATCTCAATGTTGCTGTTTACTCTTCCTGGCTACTTTACTTTCTTACTTTCTCCGTCCACAGCATTTATCACACTATTATAACTTATATTACTTTTCTGTTGCTTTTAATCTTTTAAGCCTCATTGTCTTGATCATTATTTTATCTTTACCACCTAACACAGTTACTGGCTTAATGTGTGTTTAGTAAATATATTCTTTTTTTTTCCTCCCTTTAAAAAAATTTTTTTTATTGTAAACAAAAGGGGTACAACTTGTTTCTCTGTACATGAAGTAGAGGCATACCATTTGTGTAATCATACATTTTCATAGGGTTAGTAAATATTTTCTGAATATAGTTTCCTTATTTTCCAGACTCATATACTTCCAAATAACATCGGACTCTAATCCTCTGTCTTGAAAAAAAGAAAAACCAATTATCAGGCATTGTCAGTTCTTTCTTTGTAAACCTTTTATATATATCCCAATCTAGTCTCACTTTCATTTCCATTGCCTTGTTTGGGCTCATCCCACCTCAAACCTGAAGTTCCTTGGTTTCAATTTTTAGTTTTACCTTTTACCATCCATAGTACTGCTGATTCAGTTTTACCTAAGTTGTTCTCTTATCCAGAAATCTCAATGGTTATTTATTGTTTACTATAGAAAATATAAACTTACTTGTCTCACATTTAAGAATTTTATAGTATATTTAAAAGGTTTGAGTCTGATAAATGTAATACACTATGATAGGTGATGTACTAAGCTCTGTAATTTGTCCCCAACCCACTTTTCGTGTCATCTTTTTCTACTTTCTACTTAAAGTACTCTACAGGGTCTAATTTGGTTGTTTATTTTTCTCTGAACATGTCCTTTGCCTTCCTGCCTTTTCTTGTGTTATTCCACTAGTCTGGTGTGCTTTTCTTTGCCATTTCTTTTTGTATTTTACCTAAGTCAAGTTCCACCCTCAGTCTCTTTGACCATTCTATTCCATAGAACACTCTTTTTTGACCTTGTTCAGGAGAATTTTAACTGCCTCTGCTACTTTTTTGTTGTATTGCCTTTATTATTACTTTCCCCCCTCTATACATATGGTTTCTCTTGTACAAGACTGAAATCAAATTGAGGTATGGGACCCTGTCCTATACACACTTTGCATTTCCTACTGTCTTTAATGTAGGGCTTGTTCTTGTTGATCTTCAGCAGATATGTATTTGATTGAATATGTAGAGGCCCGCTTACAAAGAAACTTAATGAGAAAGTATTACAGTGAATCATTTTATGTCTTAATAGAATTCTGAAGTATAATGATCTGTATGCTGAACTTTAGCATCTATCGCCAGAGGTCTTGAAGAAAAAATTTCAAGGTTTTAAAGTGAATTATACTATAGGAACAATGTATATTATAGTGTATTTGTCAGTCTTTTTGCTGCATCATTATTTCACTCGTAGAAATTAATGTTTGCAGATAAAGATATTATATAACCATTCAAATATTTTTGAAAACATTTGGCTTAACTAATGCTAAACTTTGTTCAAATGACTTTTTGTAAAAAGTTTTTAAAATTACATGATAACTAAAAATAAGTGTAGAGTTTAGGAGGACCATTTTTTTGATACTTAAATCATATACAGAATATAGGTAACTTTTATCTTCATTTTCCACAGTGGTTTCATTAATTAAGGAGTTATATAACTACAGCTCTCAAGTGAGAAGTTACATATCTAATTGATATTCTCTACTCTTAAATCCTTATAAATATGGAAAGAGCTTAAGGAGTGTAAAAGGTAAATCATGTTATTACTTTGAGGGTAGTGGAGAAATAAGGCCTTCACATCTTTTAGAAGATCAGAATGTTAAGCATTGTTTCATTTCAACTTAATACTTACTGAACAATTAGAGAATGTGCTTGGTAAGGACAAGTAGATAATCTAAGGAGAGAAAGTCTAAGAAACTGTTTGGACTTGGGGGTAGAATGCAGACCTAGGAGGAAGGGGAAAGCATGGGATTTTCAACAAAAGAAAGATTGGGAATATCCCAAGAGCAAGACATGCAACTGTCATTAAAAATGGTTGAAGAAATCTTGGTTTGGGAAGGGAATCATTGTAATAGTTTCCTATGGCTGCTGCAACAAATTACCACAAATATAGTGACATAAAAGATCAGATTTATTATCTTATAGTTATGAAGGTAAGAAGTCTAAGTAGGTATGTAGGGCTCTGTTTCTTCTAGAGGCTATAGGGAAGAGTCCATTTTCTTGATTTCTAAAATTTTTGTTTTTTGGTACTGGGGATTGAACCCAGGGGCAGTTTACCACTGAGTTTCATCCTAGCCCTTTTTATTTTTCTTCCGAGACAGGATCTCACTAAGTTGGTTAGGGTCTTTCTAAGTTGCATGGGGCCTCACTAGGTTCTGAGGCTGGCCTTGAACTCATGATCCTCCTGCTTCAGCCTTGGAGTCACTAGTACACCACCACTATTGGTTCCCCTTCCTCATCTTAAAAGTGTACCATTCTTGCCTCTGTTCATGTTGTTGCATCTCCTTCTCTTACTCTGACACTCTTACCTCCTTTTTATGAGGACCCTTGTGAGTATATTGGCCTATAAGGGCAGTCTCCCTACCTCAAGATCCTTAATCACATCTGCAAAGTCCCTTCTGCTGTATAAGGTAATATACTCCCAGATTCTGGTGATTAGGGCATAAACCTCTTTAGGGGACTATTTTTCAACCTGCCACAACAATCATGAGAAATTTGATAACTGGCTTCAAATATTTGAAAGAAGGGCGGACATATGGAAAATGGAAGAAAGATTAGACTTTTTCTGTGTGGTCCCAAGGGATAGAATTAGAACCAGTGGGTGGAAATTGCAGAGAGACAGATTTGTACTCACTTTGAGAGAGAACCTTCCTCACAATCAGAGCTGTGAGGATGGAGTGGGCAGTCTCAAAAAGCAGCAACATGTCCCAGACATAGGTAATGTTGAACAGAGAAAGACAGACCCTGGAATTGTAGAGGGGATCTAAGCATTGACTGGGTTTAGATGAGCCTTTGGCCCTTGCCAGCCCTGAGATGGAATGATTTCATATGCACAGACCAGTGTTATTAGCATTTGGGTATGAAAACTGTGAAAGGTAGCCCCTACCTTAAGGAATTCAACTTTGACTCCATACTTGCTTTATTGTTTTATTTTCTCATCTTCAATACTGCAACAAACATGACAGCTAAAATTCAGATTCAAAAAAGAGATGTAGCAGGGTGCTGTGGCCCGCACTTGTAATCCCAGCGACTCAAAAGGCTGAGGCAGGAGGATTGCCAGTTCAGAGCCAGTCTCAGCAAGGGTGCCGTGCTAAGCAACTCAGTGAGACCCTGTCTCTAAATAAAATATAAAATAGGGCTGAGGATGTGACTCAATGGTTGAGTGCCCCTGAGTTCAATCCCCTTACCAAAAAAAAGAACAGAAAAAAAGGAACTTACTGGTAAGATAATGACTCACTTCTATTTGGTAAAGACCTTATGTATTTTCATGTATTTTTAATGACTTTTATTCAGGTGAAGAAAAAAGTCAGACTTTTTTAAATACATGGAATTCCTAAAAATTTAAATGGAAAAGAGTTTGAAAATTTAATCCTACAGTTTTTCCAGATAGGAGAGAATTTTTTTGGAATTCAGTAGGCTTTTGTAAAAACTACAGGAGGAATGTGGTATCTGTTCATCAATATTGAATACTTAATGGTTTCATGTATAACCAATTTCAGTGATTTCAAAAGGGAGATCTTGTCTAATTGTACTCACTTTCACATAGTACCCCAAAAGCAGTAAATGCTGCATCTCATGGAATCCAAGTCAAAGGTCTATACATAGGGAAGTAACTTTTATGCTAGTAGTCAAAGACTGTGTTGGGAGACCCAAAAAATATTGTGTGCTTTTAGACACAATAATATGTGATATAACAAATTTATTTGTTCCATATATTTTAATGATTTTGTAGATTAAAACTATTTTTGAGAGAGCTTTTTGCTTTGAGAAGTATTTTTGCTGAAACTGAGCTAAATTGAGCATTCTTTCCAACCACTCTGGCAAAGTGCTGCACCATGGCATTTACCTTTTTTCCCTTGAGGCTATTATGCCTCACGTTTTTCTACTTATGTATGACTTTACTAATGAGACACGCAAAATTTCCATGGTTTCTCTAGCTTCCTCTTTATATTTCAAACCCGTCCCAGATGGTATACGTGCTTCAGGGTCCTGTTGGATAAATCAAATGTTCAGTTAGAAATTCTGTACCATTAGGTTTGACAGTGAAAAGGGGTGGTCTCATCTGCCTGTTTTGACCAGAGTGTAAATCATTAAATAATAGCATTAGAAGAACTTTGAGAAGTTATTTTATCTACCCCTTCCCCTGCTTTACAGAGGCAAATGATCTCATTCACTAGCATTTCTTCCTCTTGGCTTACTGCTGTTCACAATCTTAGAGACTTAATTTGAGAATAACAACAACAACAATAAAAGTGATATTGAGATGTAAATGTTGGCTACTTAGTTCACTTGTAGCTAGATAATTGGTTTTGAAACACCAGCCTCCCTGTTCATTTATTTGTACCTCTGTAGAATTATAAAATGTAATATAGGGTAGCATAGCCTTTTCTGAATCATTCTTAATATCATTTATTCAAGCCACAAGTGCAAGCCATAGCATAGGATTTTAAAAATATAATATAGTAGTGAGAAGAAAAGTGAATAAATATGTTTTCTTATTTTTTTCTTATCAGAGAATGGAGCCCAACGTGGTATAGGACCAGAGAAGAGGTTGGAGTAACTGCTGGTTTTGGAAATTATACACTTTTTTATACTATTTCTAGTACTTAGCACAGGACCTGATATATAGTGGATATTAATATGTTTAAGCAGGCAAATGGAGACATTATATTTACCAGAACTTTTAGATCAAATATGAAGCCATTGTACTTTGTAGTTCACAGGCAAGGCCCTCTATTAATGTAAACAGTGACTCTTTGGTAGAAATGACTGAGTCATTATTATATGAAATAATGTATGGCATTTTGACTTTGTGACATTTCTTTAGACTATGAAAAGAGGTGTTTGGGAACTTCATTACAATAGTATTGCTGTGTAATTTGGTCTAACTCATGATGCATGATATGCAAAGTGACTGCAACACTTTGCTCTGATTTAAATAGAATGCTATTTAAGCAAATCATCTCATGTTTTTTAAATAGTTCCCAAGTTGTAGTCACACTACAACAGTTAGCTGGTTAATTGTTCTAATATAAACATTTTATATTTAAATATCTTTGATTCCATCACCATCCAAGTGAACTGACTTATTAAATTCTTGTTCTTTAGGAATTTTCCTATTGGAATAGACTGCCCTAAAGAAACTTCTATAACAGTTTTTTTAAGCTTGAAAATGTCTAAAAACTTGATATGGCTTAGGACAGTAGGTTGATCAGTCAAGAAAACATTGATTGGATTTGTTTTTCCGACAATATGACTGATTCAGTTATAAAACATTTAAAACATGCTTGATTTAAAAATAAAAGCATGACAACAAAAAGTCTTTTTAAATGAATAAGTGAGTATTAAAAGGACCAAACCAGGAGACCAGGTAACCTGGAAACATGGACAGACCTAGGTCACCTGGCACTTGAGAGTACAGAGCGACTGGAAATTAAGATATCAGATTCTACAGGTTGAGGAGCCAGACTGAAGACTACTTTAGTGAAAGGATTAGCAAGTGTTAAGGGATGTTTGGTTGGGGAAGCACATAGCCTGCAGAAGTAGGCAAAGAAATCTTTCTCTTTGGCCTTGTCTCAAAGAAGAGGTTAAAGGGTGGGGAGGAGCCCAAAAACCTCCTAAGAATTTGTTGCCACTCCTGTACATTTGGGGCTTAAATGAACAGCTTTAACATGGACCTCTGGGTCTTTAATGCTTTAAGATACTTAGAAGAACCAAATGCAAAATTCCACCCAGAGGAAAACATCCTTTACGAAGCTACAGGAATTGCCACAGGAGCACACATTTATTTTTTTATTTTTTATTTTTGGGGTGCAGTGAACTTTATTGATGGTATGTGACTGTAGGGCTCCCTAAGCCACTCTCCTTCTTCAGGGAGTTTGGGATGGAAATTGGGAGGAGGGGAGATTCTCAGTGTGTTGAGAGACTGAGTTAGGTGCAGGGATTCCCCAGCAGCTGAGGGTCTCCTCTCTCTTCCTCTGTGTTCTTGCTGGGGCATGTGGTCCAGGGACTCTTACTCCTTGGAGATCATGTGGACCATAAGGTCCACCACCCCATTGCAACAGCTAAATTCATTGTCATACCAGGAAATGAGCTTGAAAAAGTGGTCATCGAAGGTGGAAGGGTGGGTATCACTGTTAAAGTCACAGAAGTTGACCTGGTCCTCCATGTAACCGAGGATGCCCTTGAGGAGCACACATTTTAGATCCTTGGATCCTGAAAAATCCTCATGAGAGTGGTGACTCTTACCATTATTGAGAGTCAGTAGGAACCGTATACCAAAGAGCCAAATCCCACAGACTTTACTTATTGGAATATAAATGCAGATTAGGAGATGAGTATTTTAATATCACATAAAAAATAAAATAAAAAATTAAAAACATGAGTTAGTAGCAAGTGATTATCGAATTGTTTTGAAAATGAACCAAGTAGAAATGACAGAAATGCAAAATGAAAAATGAATTTAAAAGATGAGTGGCAGTGTTAAATAGCAGATTAGACATAACAGAAAAAAAAACTTCCTTGGAAAGTGGGTCCAAAGCTGTTATAGCACAGAGACAGAGGCATGGAAATTGATAAAAAGATACAAGATACAGGACCCATGCTGCAGAAGATCATCCTGGCAGAAGGGGAAAGAGACAATATTTGAAGTGATGAATGACTAAATTTCTAGAAGAAAGAACAGAGTCTTCACATTTAGGAAGCCCAGTGAATAAATTTAAAAATCCACACTTGAAGACACTACTTATTGTAGTAAAATATTGTGCAGCACAGACAAGAGGTCTTTGAAACATGAAGATAGTTGAATAGTCAAATAAGAGAAAATAATGGCCAACCTAGAATTGTATTTCTAGTGAAATAGTCTTTAAAACATGAGGGCAGGGGGATTCAAGATGGCGGACTAGAGGGTGGCTGCGTTTCGTGTTGCTCCAGGACTCAGGACTCAAGAAGAGGAGATATTGAGAGACTTGGGACTGACTCAAAGCAGCCGGGTGAGTCTCTCCCATTGGGGAGGCGTCCTGGACGGGGCGGTAGTCCTGGAACACGGGGAACTTTGTGAAGTAGAGCTGCCCGGCGAGACACCCCTCCCCCCGCTGGAGCAGTGAACTCGGACAACTGGGAGCATCGGAGAGGTGGCTGCTCAGCACAGCGCTTGGACTTGGAGCAACCCACCCGGGCTCTGGGAGGCTGCCCAAAGGAGAGAGTGCGCAGTGAGCTGTTTGGACTGAAAGCGACCACCCCTGAACACAGGGGGCTGCCCAGAGGAGAAGGAGAAGCACGGGCTCGGCACGTCACTTGGACTTGGAGCAGCTGCGCCAGGGCTCCGGGCGGCTATCTGGTGGAGCAGCGTGGTGAGTGGTTTGGACTCAGAGCAAGCGCTCCTAAACACAGGGGGGTTGACTGGAGAAGGAGGAGGAGCGTGGCGGGGTGCTTGGGCTCGAAGTGACTGCACCAGGGCTACGGGTGGCAGTCGGGACGAGGAGGTGCACAGTGAGTTCCTGGGACTCGTGACGAACGCACCAGATCTCTGGGTGACTGCCTGGTGGAGAAGGAGGTGCGTGGTGGGTCACTTGGACTTAGAGCGACCGCACGGAACACCAGGTGGCTGCCAGAGAAAAAGGCGTGTGGTGGATCACTGGGACTTGGAGCGACTGTAAGGGGCTCCAGGTGGCTGCTCAGAGGCGGGGCCGCATAGCCAGGTGATTAAGTGCAGAGCAGGGTCCCAGGGCCTAGGTGGCTTCTTGGTGGAAGAGCCACACAGACAAACTGAGGGACGGAGCAAAGGCTCCAGGACTGCAGGCAGCTTCTCTGAGGAGAGGCAGTCTAAGGAGATTCGTCTGCGAAGGGCGAGGCTCCCAGGCCCAGGAGGTAGGTCCGGGTCCCTACATTGCAGAAGAAGGCTGCCCAGCCCAGGCGGTAGTTGTGAATTGAACGGAACCTCTAGGAGGGGAAATGACCAGCGAGACCTCCCCACCGGGTGAGTCCTCCCTGCCGGGTGAGGTTCTCCCAAAAGGACTGTAAAACCAGAGACACAGGCCCAAACTGGCCTTGCATCAGCCCACATCCTACTTCCCCTTTGGATGACCATTCGTCAGCAAGTGAAGGTACCTCTGCCCACTAGCAGGGAATATACCCCACCGGAAGGTCACCACCCCTAGGGAGTCAGCTTCCTTCTGGAGCACCGCATTATCAACTTCCTCCAAGACTTCAGGCTACTGAAGGCTAAGAGGGGATATACTAGAAATCTTCAGGGTTATTATAAGTCAATAGAGGAAATCTGCAATATCACAGTGGTCAACTGATACCTGAACAATATGAGAAAACAAGGAAAGAAAATGCTGCAAACAAATCTAGGTGTTACATCAATGAAACCCAACGACAGCATGGCAGAAGAAATGACAGAAAGGGAGTTCAGAATGTACATAATTAAAATGATCAGGGAAGCAAATGACAAGATGCAAGAGCAAATGCAGGCACTGAATGATCGCACCAATCGACAGTTAAAAGAGCAAATACAGGAAGCAAAAGATCACTTCAATAAAGAGTTAGAGATATTGAAAAAAAAAACAAACAGAAATCCTTGAAATGAAGGAAACAATAAACCAAATTAAGAACTCCATAGAAAGCATAATAGGATAGAACACCTGGAAGACAGAACCTCAGATATGGAAGACAAAGTATTTAACCTTGAAAACAAAGTGGACCAAACAGAGAAGATGGTAAGAAATCATGAACAGAATCTCCAAGAACTATGGGATATCATGAAAAGGCCAAATTTAAGAATTACTGGGATTGAGGAAGGCTTAGAGAAACAGACCAAAGGAATGAACAATCTATTCAATGAAATACTATCAGAAAATTTCCCAAATCTGAAGAATGAAATGGAAGATCAAGTACAAGAGGCTTATAGGACTCCAAATATACAGAATTACAACAGACCCACACCAAGGCACATTATAATGAAAATACCTAACATACAAAATAAAGACAGAATTTTAAAGGCCGCAAGAGAGAGGAATCAAATTACATTCAGGGGGAAACCAATACGGATATCAGCAGATTTTTCAGTCCAGACCCTAAAAGCTAGAAGGACCTGGAACAACATTTTTCAAGCCCTGAAAGAAAATGGATGCCAACCAAGAATCTTATACCCAGCAAAACTTACCTTCAAATTTGATGGTGAAATAAAATCCTTCCATGATAAACAAAAGCTAAAAGAATTTACAAAAAGAAAGCCAGCATTACAGAACATTCTCAGCAAAATATTCCACGAGGAAGAGATGAAAAACAAAGAAGCAAATCAGCATTGGGAGGAACTATCCTAAAGGAATTGTCAAATAAAGGAAGAACCAAGTTGTGTCAAAATAAATAAATAAAGAAATAAATAAAATGAACCAAATGACCGGGAATACTAATCATATCTCAATAATAACCCTGAATATTAATGGCCTGAACTCATCAATCAAAAGACATAGACTGGCAGATTGGATCAAAAAGAAAGATCCAACAATATGTTGCCTGCAAGAGACTCACCTCATAGAAAGAGATACCCATAGACTAAAGGTGAAAGGATGGGGAAAAACATACCATGCACATGGACTCAGCAAAAAAGCTGGAGTATCCATCCTCATTTCCGATAATGTGGACTTCAAGCCAAAGTTAGTCAGAAGGGATAAAGAAGGACATTACATATTGCTTAAAGGAACCATAAATCAGCAAGACATAACAGTCATAAACATCTATGCCCCAAACAGTGGCTCATCCATGTATGTCAAACAAATCCTTCTCAATTTCAGAAACCAAATAGACCATAACACAATAATACTAGGTGATTTTAATACACCTCTCTCACCACTGGACAGATCTTCCAAACAAAAATTGAACAAAGAAACCATAGATCTCAATAACACAATCAATAATTTAGATTTAACGGACATTTATAGAATATACCATCCAACCAAGAGCGAATACACTTTCTTCTCAGCAGCACATGGATCCTTCTCTAAAATAGACCATATATTATGCCACAAAGGTAATGTAAGCAAATAGAAGAAGATAGAGACTACCTTGCATTCTATCAGATCATAATGGATTGAAATTAGAAATAAATGAAAGAGTAAAAAACAGAAGCTACTCCAACACCTGGAGATTAAACAATATGCTATTATATGATGAATGGATAACAGAAGATATTAGGAAGGAAATTAAAAAATTCCTAGAGGTAAATGAGAACAAAGAAACATCATATCAAAATCTTTGGGACACTATGAAAGCAGTACTTAGAGGAAAATTTATTTCATGGAGCGCATTCAATAAAAGAAGTAAAAATCAACAAATAAACAACCTAACACTACAGCTCAAAGCCCTAGAAAAAGAACAGACCAACACCAAAAGTAGTAGAAGACAGGAAATAGTTAAACTCAGAGCTGAAATCAACGAAATTGAAACAAAAGAAACTATACAAAAAATTGACAAAATAAATAGTTGGTTCTTTGAAAAAATAAACAAAATTGATAAACCCTTAGCCACTCTAACAAAGAGAAGACGAGAGAAAACCCAAATCACTAAAATTTGGAATGAACAAGGAAATATCACAACAGACACGATTGAAATACAAAACATAACTAGAAGCTATTTTGAAAATCTATATTCCAACAAAATAGAAAATTTCGAAGACATCAACAGGTTTCTAGAGACATATGAATTGCCTAAATTGAACGAGGAGGACATACACAATTTAAATAGAACAATTTCAAGTAATGAAGTAGAAGAGGTCATCAAAAGCCTACCAACAAAGAAAAGTCCAGGACCAGATGGGTTCTCAGCCGAGTTCTACAAAACCTTTAAAGAAGAGCTCATTCCAGTACTTCTCAAAGTATTCCATGAAATAGAAGAGGAGGGAACCCTCCCAATCTCATTCTATGAAGCCAATATTACCCTGATACCCAAGCCAGACAGAGACAAATCGAGGAAAGAAAATTTCAGACCGATATCATTAATGAACATTGACGCAAAAATTCTCAATAAAATTTTAGCAAATCGCATACAAAAATATATTAAAAAGATAGTGCACCACGATCAAGTGGGTTTTATCCCAGGGATGCAAGGTTGGTTCAACATCCGGAAATCAATAAATGTAATTCACCATATCAATAGACTTAAAGTCAAGAATCACATGATTATTTCAATAGATGCAGAAAAAGCATTTGATAAAATACAGCACCCCTTCATGCTCAAAACACTAGAAAAAATAGGGATAGTGGGAACATTCCTTAACATTATAAAAGCCATCTATGCTAAGCCCATGGCTAATATCATTCTAAACGGTGAAAAACTGAAAGCATTCCCCCTAGAAACTGGAACAAGACAGGGATGCCCTCTTTCACCACTCCTATTCAATATCGTTCTTGAGACTCTAGCCAGAGCAATTAGACAGACCAAGGAAATTAAAGGAATACGAATAGGAAAAGAAGAACTCAAACTATCCCTATTTGCGGATGATATGATTATATACTTAGAGGAACCAGGAAATTCCACCAGAAAACTTTTAGAACTCATAAGTGAATTCAGTAAAGTGGCAGGTTACAAGATCAATGCTCATAAATCCAATGCATTTTCATACATAAGTGATGAATCCTCAGAAAGAGAAATTATGAAAACTACCCCATTCACGATAGCCTCGAAAAAAATAAAATATTGGGAATCAATCTCACAAAAGAGGTGAAAGACCTCTACAATGAGAGCTACAGAACACTAAAGAAAGAAATTAAAGAACACCTTAGAAGATGGAAAGATCTCCCATGTTCTTGGATAGGCCGAATTAATATTATCAAAATGGCCATACTACCAAAAGTGCTATACAGATTCAATGCAATTCCAATTAAAATCCCAATGATGTACCTTACAGAAATAGAGCAAGCAATCATGAAATTCATCTGGAAGAATAAGAAACCCAGAATAGCTAAAGCAATCCTTCGCAGGAAAAATGAAGCAGGGGGTATCGCAATACCCGAACTTCAACTTTATTACAAAGCAATAGTAACAAAGACGGCATGGTATTGATACCAAAATAGACAGGTAGATCAATGGTACAGAATAGAGGACACAGACACAAACCCAAATAAATACAACTTTCTAATACTAGACAAAGGTGCCAAAAATATGCAATGGAGAAAAGAAAGCCTCTTCAACAAATGGTGCTGGGAGAATTGGAAATCCATATGCAACAGAATGAAACTAAACCCATATCTCTCACCCTGCACAAAACTCAATTCAAAATGGATTAAGGACCTTGGAATCAGACCAGAGACTCTGCAGATTATAGAAGAAAAAGTCGGTCCCGATCTTCAACATGTCGGCCTAGGACCAGACTTCCTCAACAGGACTCCCATAGCACAAGAAATAAAAGCAAGAATCAATAACTGGGATAGATTCAAACTAAAAAGCTTTCTCTCAGCAAAGGAAACTATCAGTAATGTGAAGAAAGAGCCTACAGAGTGGGAGAATATCTTTGCCAGTCATACTTCAGATAGAGCACTAATCTCCAGAATCTATAAAGAACTGAAAAAACTCTACACCAAGAATACAAATAATCCAATTGACAAATGGGCTAATGAACAGACACTTCACAGAAGAAGATGTACAAGCAATCAACAAACATATGAAAAAATGTTCAACATCTCTAGTAATAAGAGAAATGCAAATCAAAACCACCCTAAGATTCCATCTCACCCCAATTAGAATGGCGATTATCAAAAATACAAGCAACAGGTGTTGGCGAGGATGTGGGGAGAAAGGTACACTCATACATTGCTGGTGGGGCTGCAAATTAGTGCAGCCACTCTGGAAAGCAGTGTGGAGATTCCTTAGAAAACTTGGAATGGAACCACCATTTGACCCAGCTATCCCTCTCCTTGGTCTATACCCAAAGGACTTAAAATCAGCATACTACAGAGATACAGCCACATCAGTGTTCATAGCTGCTCAATTCACAATAGCCAAATTGTGGAACCAACCTTGATGTCCTTCAATTGATGAGTGGATAAGAAACTGTGGTATATATATACAATGGAATATTACTCTGCCATAAAGAACAATAAAATTATGGCATTTGCAGGCAAATGGATGAAATTGGAGAATATCATGCTAAGTGAGATAAGCCAATCTCAAAAAACTAAAGGACGAATGATCTCGCTGATAAGTGGATGATGACACATAAGGGGGAGGGTGGGGGGAGTTAGTGTTAGGGTTAGGGTTAGGGTTAGAGTTAGGGAGGGGGACAAGAATGGAGAAAGAAAGGACTGTTTAGAGGGAAAAGAAGGGTGGGAGGGGTGGGGGGGAAGGGAAAAAATAATAGAATGAATCAAACAACATTACCATATGTAAATTTATGATTATACAAATGGTATGTCTTTAACCCATGTACAAACAAACAACATGTATACCATTTGTTTACAATAAAAAAAAAAATAAAAAGGACCAAAAAAAAAAAAAAAAAAAGAGGGCAAAATTAAAGATATTTCAGTGCAAATAAAAATGTGGAGTTTTCCACCATAAGACACCCCTCCTCCCCAATAATATTGAAGGCTTTACTTCTGGTCCTGCAAGAAAGGTTTGAGGTAGGAAGGAGTGTAACTAGGTAAAATGGCAAGATGGGAGTAAATTTAAACATATATTGATGATTTAAACAAAATCAATGTAACTTATAGAGGTCAAAAAACTATTATAGTTTTTTAACCAAAATATTGTATACCACAATATAAGTGGTATGGAGACAACTAGATTTAAAACCCTGTAAAGCCCTACTATTTGGGAAGAAGCTAAAAATAGGATTTCAGTAAATATGAATGTTAAAAATTAAAGCTTAGGGACTGGGGTTGTAGCTCAGTGGTAAAGCCCTTGCCTAGCACATGTGAGGCACGGGGTTCTATCCTCAGCAGCACATAAAAATAAAAAAAATAAAGGTATTTTGTGTCTACCTACAACTAAAAAAAAATACTGGAAAAAAATTAAAGCTTAACATTAAAAGAATGAAAACGATGAATATCTTCTAAATGAGGAGAGTGGAAAAATATGAAATGAGAAAAAAAAAACAAATTATTGTAACCAAGGGCAAGGAAAAGAGAAAAAAGAAAGATAAGGTGGGGAAAAAACAGCACAAAATAAAATGGTAGAGATAGTCCAACTATCAATAATCATAATATTAACAATTTTTAAATTAAAAACAGAAAAGCTGTCTAGAAATGCAAATTTGAGATATTTAATGTTTATAAGAGCACATTTAAGGTTAGGGACAGAAGAAAGTTTGAAAGAAAACAATGGAGAAAAACAGATCATCAAAATATTTTTGTGTAGTGATGATATTGTCAGACTAAATATTTTAGGGCAAAATAGCTTCTGAGAAGTGTACTGTGCAATGAAAAAATAGTGATTTCATTGAGAAGTTCTGATAATTCTGAGTTTGTATGAACCTAATAATCAAACTTCAAACTATAAAGAGAAAAGCTGACTGAACTACACGAAAATTTTGCAAATTCATCACCATAGTAGGAAATTATATACCACTCCCATTAATTCTTACATTCAACAGAAAAGTAAGGATACGAAGATGGAATGATAGTAGTACCATATTTGATGATGTATTTATAGAAACTTGCTCCCAACAGTTGGGAGTTCAACATTTTTTTCAAGTACATATTGAACATGTATGAAAATTAACCATGCTGTAGGCTAGGTCTGCATACTTAAAATAAAGGAGCAGATAGTAAATATAGTGTCTTTTGAATTGGCTCTTTTTAGTTATACATGACAGTAGAATCCTTTTGACATAATTATACAAGCATGGAAAGTGAATCTTGTTCTAATTCAGACCCCAGTACCTCTCCCTGCTCCCTTCTCTCTGTTGATCTTTCTGCCATTTACCCATAGTTTTTTTAAAAAATTAATTTCTTGTGGATGTACACAAAAGCGAGAGTCACTGTGGTATATTCATATATGTACATAGGAAAGTTACATCAAATACAGTATTTTCGGCTTTATGAGTCATTTTGTTTTGTAGGGTGAAAACAGTCAGATAATATGCAAAAACATGGATATGACTATATTCCAATAAAACTTTATTTACAAATCCAAGCATCTGATCAGATTTGGTTTGTGGATTTTAGTTTGCCTCTCCTGCTTAAGAACTTAGAAGTATCAAAAATTGCTGTATTACATGGACTGGATTATTTGACTAAAGTGTAGTGAAATTATAAATCAGCATTCTCCTCAAACCAACATAACATACAAAAAGTCTTCTTAACCCATTAATCAAAGAAGAAATCATAATGGAGATTTAAAAAGCACTTAGGGCTGAATAATAATGAAACTATTATAAATCAAAGCTGATAGACTGCAGCTAAAGCAGTGCTGAGAGGAATAAGCATAGCCTTAAAGGAATATATTAGAAGAAAGTTTATGTGATACAAAAAGTTAAAAAATCAGGATAAATTCAAGCAAAGCAGAAAGAAGGAAATAAGACAAGAGCAGAAAAGATAACCCAATAAATCCAATGGATTGTTTTTAGCAACTATTAAATTGATTTCTTTTTAAAGACTATTAAATTGATAAGGGAAAAAAGAGAAGGTGCTAATAAAATTAGTAAGGAAGAATGCGATATAATAATGATGAGAGGGCTGGGGATATAGCTCAGTTGGTATAAGGCCCTGGGTTCAATCCCCAGTACCGCCAAAAAATAAAAAATAAAAAAAATAATGATGAGAGAGTACCATGAACATCTTTATGCGTTAAAATTTGAAAATTTAGATGAAATGTGTAACTTCCTAGAAAAATATAGCCTATCAAAATTGGCTGAAGAAGAAATTAAAAAATAAAAATTTGAATAATGAAATGAAATCAGCAATCTGCAGTCTTCCTATACACATTAGATAATATTTCAGATCTAAAGGAATGATAATTTGAGTGATATATAAACTCAGGGAATTGAAACAAAAGCCAAAACTCGTTTTGTGACTATATCCTACATACCAGAACCAAATAAGGACAGTTTGAGAAAGGATAATTACTTGTCCATTTCATTATGGATGTAAGTTCAGAATTCCTAAACAGATTACTAGTAAACTAAGTGATTGTGCATAAAAATATAAATCCAAGTTGTGCATGATAAATTTTTTATGACTAACCAGGAATGCAAAGATGGTATAACATTTAAATAGATACAGAAAAAGCACTTCGTAAAATTCACCCTAATCCATTTGTGGTAAAAATTCTTTGCAAATGAGAAATACAAGAAAACTTTTTTAACTTGCTGAAATCCATTAGAAACCTACAAGATGTATTACACTAAGTGATGAAATTATAGAAGCATTCTTGAAAAACAAAACAGACCTTACAAGGATCCTCACCAGTCAGCTATTGTGGTGCACACCTCTAATCCCAGTGACTCTTGAAAGCTAGCCTCAACAACTTAGATCTTGCCGCAAAAATAAAAAAATAAAAATATAACTCAGGTAGAATGTTCCTGGATTCAGTTCCCAGTACCAGAACAACAGTAACAATAACAACAGCATACCAAGCATGCTCACCATCACTGCTTCATTTTACATTAAAAATAAATTATGTATAAATTATAAATAAATAATTTGTTATTGGAAATATATTTTCAGTTGAAGATTTTAGCCAGTATGAGACAAAACAAAGGAATGAAAGCATAAAAGTTGGAAAGGAGGAAATAAAATGGCCATAATTTGTAGATGATAGATAGCATTGTTTATTTAGAAAACTTTAATAAATGTCTACAGAAAAATTATTAGGGTTAGTATAGCTGCCGGATAAAATGAATAACATGTACTTAAATAGACCAGGAATGAAAAAATATTTTAAAAATTTATAATTCCATGAAAAGATTTCTGGATACAAATGTAAACAGAATATGTAAGGCCTTTATGGAGAAGATAGTAAGACGTTATTGAATGAAAATAAAATTTTTTTAAATAAATGAAGAGAAAGACCATGTTTATGAGTAGGGAGATCAAATACTGGCATAATTTTGTCAGTTGAATCAATTCACAAATTTGTAAATTCATGCAAAATTCCAATAGTTTTTAAAAATGAAATTTGAAAACAAAATTTACAAAGGACAAGGGCTGGGGTTTTGGCTCAGTGGTAGAGCGCTTGCCTCCCACGTGTCAGGCACTGGGTTCGATCCTCAGTACCACAAAAAAATAAATGAAGTTATTGTGTCCATCTACGACTAAAAATTTTTTTAAAAATTTATAAAGGACACGTTATCCTATAAAGCTGAAGAAGAGCAAGTTGGGTGGGGCCTGGTCTATATAATAATTACTGATATCAGTGGTAATTTGACAGTATGGTAGTAGCATAGAGATAGACTAATAAAGAAGGGAGGCATAGAAACAGACCTTTATGGAAACATAATATTTGACAGAATGACAGTGCACCTTTGTAGGAAAAAAAAAAAAAGTTTTTTACATATTGCTGGAGCAACTAGTTATTTATATGGGAAAAATGAAATGGAATCCCTACTTCCCACTGATACGAAAACACATTTCAGGCAGATGAAATGCATAATAATTTTATGTGTTGAACTTTATTCCAATACTTTATTCTTTTACCTCTTTAATCATGTCAGTTACCTCCATTTTTTATATGAGGAAACAGAGGCAAGTGCTGAGAAATCAAGTAATTTGCCCAGGGTCACAGTAGCAGGGCCCTATATGAAACCAGATAGTTTGACGTCAGTGTTTGTAATCCTGACCTCACCAGTATACTACACTGACTTTTCACTTAAGCAAGTCCAAACTAAAAATTTCAATATAGGGGCAGGAGTTTATGATCTAAGGATTGGAAAGTTTTTTTGTTTTTGTTTTTAAGGAAAGGATTTTATGTTTCTCATAAAGGGTGAAAGTTAATAAATCTGGCTAACTTAAGAACTGCATTAAAAGGAGATATCATTAAAACAGGCAAGTCAGAAGTTGGAATAAGATGCTTGTAATATTTGTAACGAGATAGGAATGTAACCATAAATGCAAAAAGTTACCATCCTATCAGTAAGATGAGTTTCTGTTGTTTCACACACTATTTCATGATTGATATCGTTAGCTTTTAAAAAATTCTTCTGACTCAACTGACTATATAGTGATTTATTTTGTGATATTTTTGTGATTTTTAGTGAGGATAAGGGTTGTTTCCTCTACTAATGGCCATTTGTGATTTTTCCTTCAATGAAGTGTTTGTCAGAGATAGGATATGGAGCTAGACAGTTGACACTCCAGGGAGCTTGTGAGTAGGTGATGTGATTCTACCTTCAGGTGTTCTTGGAGTTTAATTTTACCAGGGTAGCAGCCATGATCAGATCTGCTTCTCTGGCTGATCTTTTATTTCTGGGAGAATTTTATTTATCTTTATTTAGAGCTGTACTCCTGGATCATTAAATAGAACACTATGAATTTGCTGGTACAGTTCATAACATTTGAAAGGATTAACATTTGGTTTATTCTCTCTAAATCCACAGCTATTAGGAAATAACCTAAAACTTCAGGATTTACTTTGCAGAAATGATTTCCTTCTAATGTATGCTCTTTCAGAGGAATTCAGAATCCGGTTATATAAGAGGCTGTATAGTGATAATCCCATGCATTGATATTTAGTGACCAGTTATATTTCAAAACAATTTTTTTAAAATATCCCTAATGTAAAAATAATACATACATATGTAAGAAGGTTTGAAAAAATACAAACACGTAAATAATACACACAGAACTGCAAATTAGTACTTGTGGTATATTGTTTTGCCATCTTTTTTTTTTTTTTTTACTTTGTGTATATGATTAAAAATAACAGTCTCTGGGGCTGGAGATATAGTTCAGTGGTAGGACACTTGTGTGAGGTAGCATGTGTGAGGCCCTGGGTTCAGTCCTCAGTACTGCCAAAAGAAAAACAAAACAACCACCTGGAGTTGTTGCTCAGTGGTAGGGCACTTGCCTAGCATGCATGAGGCGCTGGATTAGATTCTCAACACCACATAAAAATAAATATTCATTGACAACTAAAAAAATCTTTAGAAACCAATCTCACTTTAAAAGAAGAGCTTTGACTTACTATATGCTCAAAACACCCAGAAGTAATCATAATTATTTAGAAATTTAATCAGTACAGGTTGAGTCAAAATTTGTAGTCCAGTTTTATTAAGTATGTATCTTTATTCTACCTGTGGTTTTCCTGGGCATGATTTTTTAAAAAGTTGTGACCACTTTAAATGTTTTGCCAAATGAAATGGGAGCATTTGACAGTTAACAGTTGCCTGTCAGCTTCATTGTACTGGTCTGTGGTACAGAAGCCATACCCTGAGACATTCCTCCTTTGTCAGCTGGCACAATGGTAGGTTTTGTCAGTAGAGGGTGCTGGAGGGACACTAGAGGAGAAAGGGGCTCTTCTGGCTGCTTTTGGCATGGCTTTACTTCTACCTCTTCTTGCTTTTTGACCCTCAGCCTCTTGCAAGGGGACAGAGGAGGCAGGAAAGTTCAGAAGGCATCCTGCAGATGGTCTCCTAGAAAGTTCCTCTGGCACCCTCATGGGCAGTTTTCTAGTGAGTATTGTTAGTAACCCCATGGATTATTTATTGCTTACCAGTCAAAACCTGTGGCACTTCTGTCATCCTCTTGAGGGCTAAAGTTATACCTTCTCCAAAAGGTGGGGGAGGACTGCCTCATGAATAATATGGTATTTTAGTTTTATGCCCAGCCTCTTTCCATGAGATGCTAGCTGTGCATCCTAATTTCTTTAGTTGTAATGATCAAAAATGTCTCTAGACATTCAAATGCTCCTTGAGGGGACAAAATAACCGTAGTTGAGAACTACAGGGATAGTACAACAGTTTTTCATCTTCAATAATGTATTCTTCTCTTGGTTTTGGAGATAACTGCTTCCCTTGGTTTTCTTCTTTTATACTTTATTGGTCCTTTCTACTCTGGTTTTCTGGTTCCTTTGTCCCTGGCTACCTAATGTCCATACCCCTTTCCTGAACTTTATACTCTTTTACCCAGATAATTCTTAGACTTCTTCACTGCGATATTCAATAGACATCTGAACCTTAGTATGTCCATAAATGAAATTCTGCTTTCTTTCTTCCCCCACCTTCTTCATTTGCAGCTGTCCTCATGTTATTGGATGGCAGTTCCTGTTGTTCAGGCCCCAAAACTACAGTATTCTCTAACTTACTTATTTACCTCAAAGCCCGTATTAGTCCATCGGGAAGTCCTGTTGACTTTACCTTTACAATTTATTTAGAATTTGACCTCTCTATACTGTTTTTACCATCTTTTCTTAATTAGTTCACTGCAGAAGCCTTCTAACTGGTTTTCCAGTTTTTGCCCTTGTGTCCTTAATCTTTTTATAATAGCAATCCGAGTGATCCTTTAAAAATATTAAATCATGCCATTCTTCTCTTCAGAGCTTTGCAGTGACCTTTTCATTTCACTCATAGTAAAAACCTAAGTACTTAGCATATAATAGATGCTCAAAAATATTTGTTGAATTAATGAAGTGCTAAATCTAATCCATTCAAAAGCATTTTCCCCTTTTTCATCGTCCAGATACTTTATACTATTGATTACTTCTCTCTCCCATTCTTCAGTTATAGTTACTTCCTCTTATATCTCTGGTTACTCTTTTGTCTCCTTTATGACTCCATATGTATACAGTCCTGAATGTGTGTCAAAGTCCTCAACCCTCTTTATTCTTTTTATACTCCTTTTCAGTCACACCAGTGGCCAATTTGTCCCCTCTGTTTTATTCCTTCTGACCAAGTACTTATATATTTCTAGGGCCAAATATGGTTCCTGGTGATCAGTCAGTACACATTTGTTGAGTGAATGAATCCTAAATCTGCTTTTCATACTGCTATTTTGGATATCAACAGTTGAATGCCGTTATATCAACACATAATGTTTAGTATGCCCCATACTGTTTTCCCCCAATAAATTTACTCTTCTTTCTACCTATTCTTTTCAGTAAAAAGTAACCCTGTCCAGTTAGTTGATTAAGCCAAAAATCTAAGTATTTGCTTGAATTTCTCCCACATATTCTTTCACCTTAGCTGATAATTTGCCAAATTCTGAGGATTCTTTTTTCTTCAACAGCTTTATTAAGGTATAATTTATATAACATGAACATCACCTGTCTTAATTGTGCAGTTTAATGAATTTTACTATGTTTAGAATGTTGTACAATCATCAGAATTTATAGTACTTTCATCGTCCTGAAAAGAAATTTCATACCATTTATAATCATTCCCATTCTTACCTCAGCCTCTTGCAAGGGGACAGAGGAGGCAGGAAATCACTCATCTATTTTTGTCTATAAAGCTTTCTTCTTTGAACATTCATATGAATGAAATTATTCAGTATGTATTGTTTGCCTTCTTTGACCAAGCATATTATTTTTGAAGTTCACATGTGCTGTGGCATGTCTAAATACTTAGTTCCTTTTTATTATGAATAGTATTCATAGTATGGGTATGTCACATTTTTCATATTCATTCCATTCATCAGTTGATGGGCATTAGGGATATTTTCAGGGTTCTTTTTTGTTGTTGTTATTACAAGTAATGTTGCTATAAACACTCATGGACATGTGGTTTCATTTTGGTTGGGTAGATACCTATGAGTTGAATTGATGGGTCATATGGCAAATCTATGTTTAATTATTTAAAGAAAGTGCCATACTGTTTTCCAGTGACTCCTCCATTTTACATTTCCAAGAACAATGTATAAAGGTTCTAATTTCTCTATAGTCTGGCTGACATTTGATACTGTCTTTTTGATTATAGCCATTCTAGTGGGCAAGAAATGGTAATTTGGTTTTGATTTGTATTTCCCTAGTTGCTACTGAAGTTGAGCATCTTTTCATGTACTTATTAACTATTTGTATGTATTCCTTTGCTCATATTGAAGCTGAGTTTTTTGTCTTTTCATTATTGAGCTATAAGAATTCTCTATGTAATCTAGAAACAGATCTTTTATTAGATATATGATTTATAAATATTTTCCCCCAGCTGTGGGTTTTTTCATTTTCTTTTTAAATATTGAAAGATAATTAACATGTCATAAAATTCACCCCTGTAAAGTATACAATTCAGTGGTTTTTAATATATTCAGAAGGTTGTATAGTCATTACCACTATGTAATTCCAGAACATTTTCATCAGTCCCAAAAGACACCTCATATCCATCATCAACTCCCCATTCCTCCTTTTGTCCTGGGGCAACCATACATCTACTTTCTATCTACAGATTTGCCTAGTTTGTTTTTTTAACTTTCTTAAATGTTCTCTTCTGAAGCACAAAAGCTTCACATTTTGATTAAGTTCAGTATATCAATTTTTTTTTTAATTTAATTTAATTTTATTTTATTTTATTGTAAACAAATGGGATACATGTTGTCTCTCTCTTTGTACATGGCGCAAAGGCATACCATTTGTGTAATCATAAATCCACATACAATAATGTTGTTTGATTCATTCTGTTATTTTTTCCCCTTCCCCCCACCCCTCCCATCCCTCTTTACCCTCTATACAGTACTTTCTTCCTCCATACTTGCCCCCCTCCCTAACCCTAACTCTAACCCTAACACTAACCCTTCCCTCCCCCCCATTATGTGTCATCCTCCATTTATTAGCGATATCATTCGTCCCTTGTCTTTTTGAGATTGGCTTATCTCACTTAGCATGATATTCTCCAATTTCATCCATTTGCCTGCAAATGCCATAATTTTGTCATTCTTTATGGCTGAGTAATATTCCATTGTATATATATACCACAGTTTCTTTATCCACTCGTCAATTGAAGGGCATCTAGGTTGGTTCCATAGTCTGGCTATTGTGAATTGAGCAGCCATGAACATTGATGTGGCTGTATCTCTGTAGTATGCTGATTTTAGATCCTTTGGGTATAGGCCAAGGAGTGGGATAGCTGGGTCAAATGGTGGTTCCATTCCAAGTTTTCTAAGGAATCTCCACACTGCTTTCCAGAGTGGCTGCACTAATTTGCAGCCCCACCAGCAATGTATGAGTGTACCTTTCTCCCCACATCCTCGCCAACACCTGTTGCTTGTATTTTTGATAATTGCCATTCTAATTGGGGTGAGATGGAATCTTAGGGTGGTTTTGATTTGCATTTCTCTTATTACTAGAGATGTTGAACATTTTTTCATATGTTTATTGATTGCTTGTACATCTTCTTCTGTGAAGTGTCTGTTCATTTCCTTAGCCCATTTGTCGATTGGATTATTTGTATTCTTGGTGTAGAGTTTTTTGAGTTCTTTATAGATTCTGGAGATTAGTGCTCTATCTGAAGTATGATTGGCAAAGATATTCTCCCACTCTGTAGGCTCTTTCTTCACATTACTGATAGTTTCCTTTGCTGAGAGAAAGCTTTTTAGTTTGAATCTATCCCAGTTATTGATTCTTGCTTTTATTTCTTGTGCTATGGGAGTCCTGTTGAGGAACTCTGGTCCTAGCCCGACATGTTGAAGATCGGGACCTACTTTTTCTTCTATAATCTGCAGAGTCTCTGGTCTGATTCCAAGGTCCTTAATCCATTTTGAGTTGAGTTTTGTGCAGGGTGAGAGATATGGGTTTAGTTTCATTCTGTTGCATATGGATTTCCAATTCTCCCAGCACCATTTGTTGAAGAGGCTATCTTTTCTCCATTGCATATTTTTGGCACCTTTGTCTAGTATTAGAAAGTTGTATTTATTTGGGTTTGTGTCCGTGTCCTCTATTCTGTACCATTGATCTACCTGTCTATTTTGGTACCAGTACCATGCCGTCTTTGTTACTATTGCTTTGTAATAAAGTTGAAGTTCGGGTATTGCGATACCCCCTGCTTCATTTTTCCTGCGAAGGATTGCTTTAGCTATTCTGGGTTTCTTATTCTTCCAGATGAATTTCATGATTGCTTGCTCTATTTCTGTAAGGTACGTCATTGGAATTTTAATTGGGATTGCATTGAATCTGTATAGCACTTTTGGAAGTATGGCCATTTTGACAATATTAATTCGGCCTATCCAAGAACATGGGAGATCTTTCCATCTTCTAAGGTTTTCTTCGATTTCTTTCTTTAGTGTTCTGTAGTTCTCATTGTAGAGGTCTTTTACTTCTTTTGTGAGATTGATTCCCAAGTATTTTATTTTTTTCGATGCTATGGTGAATGGGGTGGTTTTCATAATTTCTCTTTCTGAGGATTCCTCACTTATGTATAAAAATGCATTGGATTTATGAGCATTGATCTTGTAACCTGCCACTTTACTGAATTCACTTATGAGTTCTAACAGTTTTCTGGTGGAATTTCCTGGTTCCTCTAAGTATATAATCATATCATCCGCAAATAGGGATAGTTTGAGTTCTTCTTTTCCTATTCGTATTCCTTTAATTTCCTTGGTCTGTCTAATTGCTCTGGCTAGAGTCTCAAGAACGATATTGAATAGGAGTGGTGAAAGAGGGCATCCCTGTCTTGTTCCAGTTTTTAGGGGGAATGCTTTCAGTTTTTCACCGTTTAGAATGATATTAGCCATGGGCTTAGCATAGATGGCCTTTACAATGTTAAGGAATGTTCCCACTATCCCTATTTTTTCTAGTGTTTTGAGCATGAAGGGGTGTTGTATTTTATCAAATGCTTTTTCTGCATCTATTGAAATAATCATGTGGTTCTTGACTTTAAGTCTATTGATATGGTGAATTACATTTATTGATTTCCGGATGTTGAACCAACCTTGCATCCCTGGGATAAAACCCACTTGATCGTGGTGCACTATCTTTTTAATATATTTTTGTATGCGATTTGCTAAAATTTTATTGAGAATTTTTGCGTCAATGTTCATTAATGATATTGGTCTGAAATTTTCTTTCCTCGATTTATCTCTGTCTGGCTTGGGTATCAAGGTAATATTGGTTTCATAGAATGAGTTTGGGAGGGTACCCTCCTCTTCTATTTCATGGAATACTTTGAGAAGTATTGGAATGAGCTCTTCTTTAAAGATTTTGTAGAACTCAGCTGAGAACCCGTCTGGTCCTGGACTTTTCTTTGTTGGTAGGCTTTTGATGACCTCTTCTACTTCATTACTTGAAATTGATCTATTTAAATTTTGTATGTCCTCCTCGCTCAATTTAGGCAATTCATATGTCTCTAGAAACCTGTTGATGTCTTCGAAATTTTCTATTTGGTTAGAATATAGATTTTCAAAATAGCTTCTAATTATGTTTTGTATTTCAATCGTGTCTGTTGTGATATTTCCTTGTTCATTCCGAATTTTGGTGATTTGGGTTTTCTCTCGTCTTCTCTTTGTTAGAGTGGCTAAGGGTTTATCAATTTTGTTTATTTTTTCAAAGAACCAACTATTTATTTTGTCAATTTTTTGTATAGTTTCTTTTGTTTCAATTTCGTTGATTTCAGCTCTGAGTTTAACTATTTCCTGTCTTCTACTACTTTTGGTGTTGGTCTGTTCTTCTTTTTCTAGGGCTTTGAGCTGAAGTGTTAGGTTGTTTATTTGTTGATTTTTACTTCTTTTATTGAATGCGCTCCATGAAATAAATTTTCCTCTAAGTACTGCTTTCATAGTGTCCCAAAGATTTTGATATGATGTTTCTTTGTTCTCATTTACCTCTAGGAATTTTTTAATTTCCTTCCTAATATCTTCTGTTATCCATTCATCATGTAATAGCAGATTGTTTAATCTCCAGGTGTTGGAGTAGCTTCTGTTTTTTACTCTTTCATTTATTTCTAACTTCAAACCATTATGATCTGATAGAATACAAGGTAGTGTCTCTATCTTCTTGTATTTGCTTACATTAGCTTTGTGGCATAATATATGGTCTATTTTAGAGAAGGATCCATGTGCTGCTGAGAAGAAAGAGTATTCGCTCTTGGTTGGATGGTATATTCTATAAATGTCCGTTAAGTCTAAATTATTGATTGTGTTATTGAGATCTATGGTTTCTTTGTTCAATTTTTGTTTGGAAGATCTGTCCAGTGGTGAGAGAGGCGTGTTAAAATCACCTAGTATTATTGTGTTATGGTCTATTTGGTTTCTGAAATTGAGAAGGATTTGTTTGACATACATGGATGAGCCACTGTTTGGGGCATAGATGTTTATGATTGTTATGTCTTGCTGATTTATGGTTCCCTTAAGCAGTATGTAATGTCCTTCTTTATCCCTTTTGACTAGTTTTGACTTGAAGTCCACCTTATCTGTAATGAGGATGGATACCCCAGCTTTTTTGCTGAGTCCATGTGCATGATATGTTTTCCCCCATCCTTTCACCTTTAGTCTATGTGTATCCCTTTCTACGAGGTGAGTCTCTTACAGGCAACATATTGTTGGATCTTTCTTTTTGATCCAATCTGCCAGTCTCTGTCTTTTGATTGATGAGTTCAGGCCATTAATATTCAGGGTTATTATTGAGATATGATTAGTATTCCCGGTCATTTGGTTCATTTTATTTATTTATTTATTTATTTATTTATTTATTTATTTATTTTGAGACGACTTGGTTCTTCCTTTATTTGACAATTCCTTTAGGATGGTTCCTCCCATTGCTGATTTGTTTCTTTGTTTTTCATCTCTTCCTCATGGAATATTTTGCTGAGAATGTTCTGTAATGCTGGCTTTCTTTTTGTAAATTCTTTTAGCTTTTGTTTATCATGGAAGGATTTTATTTCATCATCAAATTTGAAGGTAAGTTTTGCTGGGTATAAGATTCTTGGTTGGCATCCATTTTCTTTCAGGGCTTGAAAAATGTTGTTCCAGGCCCTTCTAGCTTTTAGGGTCTGGATTGAAAAATCTGCTGATATCCGTATTGGTTTCCCCCTGAATGTAATTTGATTCCTCTCTCTTGCAGCCTTTAAAATTCTGTCTTTATTTTGTATGTTGGGCATTTTCATTATAATGTGCCTTGGTGTGGGTCTGTTGTAATTTTGTATATTTGGAGTCCTATAAGCCTCTTGTACTTGATCTTCCATTTCATTCTTCAGATTTGGGAAATTTTCTGATAGTATTTCATTGAATAGATTGTTCATTCCTTTGGTCTGTTTCTCTAAGCCTTCCTCAATTCCAATAATTCTCAAATTTGGTCTCTTCATGATATCCCATAGTTCTTGGAGATTCTGTTCATGATTTCTTACCATCTTCTCTGTTTGTTCAACTTTGTTTTCAAGGTTAAATATTTTATCTTCAATGTCTGATGTTCTGTCTTCCAGGTGTTCTATTCTATTGGTTATGCTTTCTATGGAGTTCTTAATTTGGTTTATTGTTTCCTTCATTTCAAGGATTTCTGTTTGGTTTTTTTTCAATATCTCTAACTCTTTATTGAAGTGATCTTTTGCTTCCTGTATTTGCTCTTTTAACTGTCGATTGGTGCGATCATTCAGTGCCTGCATTTGCTCTTGCATCTCGTCATTTGCTTCCCTGAGCATTTTAATTATGTACATTCTGAACTCCCTTTCTGTCATTTCTTCTGCCATGCTGTCGTTGGGTTTCATTGATGTAACATCTAGATTTGTTTGCAGCATTTTCTTTCCTTGTTTTCTCATATTGTTCAGGTATCAGTTGACCGCTGTGATATTGCAGATTTCCTCTATTGTCTTATAATATCCCTGAAGATTTCTATTATATCCCCTCTTAGTCTTCAGTAGCCTGAAATCTTGGAGGAAGTTGATAATGCAGTGCTCCACAAGGGAGCTGACTCCCTAGGGGTGGTGGCCTTCTGGTGGGGTATATTCCCTGCTAGTGGGCAGAGGTACCTTCACTTGCTGATGAATGGTCATCCAGAAGGGAAGTAGGTTGTGGGCTGATGCAAGACCAGTTTGGGCCTGTGTCTCTGATTTTACGGTCCTTTTGGGAGAACCTCACCCAACAGGGAGGAGTCACCTGGTGGGGAGGTCTCGCTGGTCGGTTTTCCTCCCAGAGGTTCCGTTCAATTCACAACTACCGCCTGGGCTGGGCAGCCTTCTTCTGCAATGATCCCAGGGACCCGGACCTACCTCCTGGGCCTGGAAGCCTCACCCTTCACAAACGAATCTCCTTCGGCTGCCTCTCCTCAGAGAAGCTGCCTGCAGTCCTGGAGCCTTCGCTCCGCCCCTCAGTTTGTCTGTGGGGCCCTTCCACCAAGAAGCCGTCTAGGACCCTGCTCTGCACTTTTCACCTGGCTATGCGGCCCCTCCTCTGAGCAGCCACCTGGAGCCCCTTACAATCGCTCCGAGTCCCAGTGACCCGCCACACGCCTTTTCCTCCGGCAGCCACCTGTTGTTCCGTGCCGTCGCTCTAAGACCAAGTGACCCACCACGCTCCACTTTCTCCACCAGGCAGTTACCCAGAGATCTGGTGCGTCACGAGTCCCAAGAACTCACTGTGCACCTTCTTGTCCCGACTGCCTCCCGTAGCCCTGGTGCAGTCACTTCGAGCCCAAGCACCCCGCCGCGCTCCTCCTCCTTCTCCAGACAACCCCCTATGTTCAGGAGCGGATGCTCTGGGGCCAAACCACTCACCACGCTGTTCCACCGGATAGCCGCCCAGAGCCCTGGCGCAGCTGTTCCAATTCCAAGCGACGTGCCGAGCCCGTATTTCTCCTTCTCCTCTGGGCAGCCCCCTGTGTTCAGGGGTGGTCACGTTCAGTCCAAACAGCTCACCAAGCACCTTCTCCTTTGGGCAGCCTCCCAGAGCGCGGGTGGGTTGCGCCGAGTCTAAGCGCTGTGGTGAACAGCCACCTCTTCAATGCTCCCAGCTGTCTGCGGTCACTGCTCCGGCGGGGGGAGGGGCGCCTCGCCGGCAGTTCTACTTTGCAAAGATCCCTGCTTTCGGGGTTACCGCCCTGTCCGGGGGCTACCGCCCCGTCCGCCTGCCCAGTGGGAAACACTCACCCAGCTTCTTTGAGTTGGTCCCAAGTCTCTCAATATCTCCTTTTCTTGAGTCCTGAACCCACGCTGCTCCTCCGGATAGCCGCCCGGAGCCCTGGCGCAGCTGATCCAATTCCAAGCGACGTGCCGAGCCCGTATTTCTCCTTCTCCTCTGGGCAGCCCCCTCTTCAATGCTCCCAGCTGTCTGCGATCACTGCTCCGGCAGGGGGAGGGGCGCCTCGCGGCTGTTCTACTTTGCAAAGATCCCTGCTTTTGGGGCTACCGCCCCGTCCAGGGCTCCTGCCCCGTCCGGGACGTCTGCCCAGTGGGAGATTCTCGCCCGGCTGGTTTGAGTTGGTCCCAAGGCTCTCTATATCTCCTCTTCTTGAGTCCTGAGTCCTGGAGCAACACGAAACGCAGCCACCCTCTAGTCCGCCATCTTGAATCTCCTCTCAATTTTTTATTTTATCTTGTGCCTTGGTGTCATAACTGAGACACAGATTTTCTTGCCTCCTGGTGTGATTCCCTTTCACTGTTTCCTAGCCTATTCCCTATAGTGATCCCTTTACTTAGTTAATTTAGTTATCTGACCCTGGGGGACCTTTCAAGATCACAAAGACTTACTCTAAGTATATATTTTTTCTTAATGGTTTATAATTTAGCACTTACATTTGGGTCTGTAGTCCATTTTGAGTTAATTTGTGTGTGTGATGTGACAAAGGGTACTGAATTCAACTTTTTGCATGTGAATATACAGTTATCCCAGAGCCATTTATTGAAAGGAACATTTCTTTGAATTTGAAGTGTTACTTGCAGACAACATATACTTGGATCTTGAATTTTTACCCATTCTTGCAATCTCTGCCTAAAACTCTTTGATTTTATCTTAGATACCTTTGACTTTGTGCCTCGTTTTCTATGGATGCTTCTACTGTCTTTGTTAGGATTGTCAGTGGCTTCCAGGTGTTTTTCTGATCTTCTGGTGTGGATTTCCTTTTATTGTTGCCTAGGCTGTTTTGTATAATGACCACTACACTTCATTTGCTTGTCTGGCCCTGGAAGACCTTTGATTTTGTAAACTCTGGTATCAAATTTCATGTTCTGGCTCCCATTGTTTCTCCTATTCAGTATTTTATTCACTAAACATTAATTGAGTGTCTACTGAGTGACAGGTACTGCTCAAAGCACTGAAGATGCAGTAGTGTATCATTAAGTGTTTGATTATTAACTTACTACCCTAAAATGTAATGACAAGAACAATCACTTATTTACCTCATAATTTTGTAGGTTGACAATTTGTTCTGGGTTTAGTGTATGGTTATTTTGGTCTTACCTGAGCTCACTTATGCATTTGTGGTCAGTAAAACAGCTCTGCTTCTAGGGATTGGCTGGCCATCATCTAGGGCAGTGATTGGCAGTCTGTGGATGATTACTGGATAACCCCCAAGCTAAGAATGTTTACATTTTGAAGAGTTGTAACAAAAAGTTGAAAGAAGAATACATAATAAAAATCATATATCAAAATGTAATGTTTTTACTGTTTGTCCTTTTACAGAAAAAGTTGGATGAGGCCAGGTACGGTGGTGCATGCCTGTAACCCCAGTGACTTGGGAGGCTGAGGTAGGCAAATTAGAGGCCAGCCTCAGCAATTTAGTGAGATGCTGTCCCAAAATAAAAAAAATGAAAAGGGCTGGGGATGTAGCTCAGTGGTAGAGCCCCTGGGTTCAATCCATAGTACTTTGTGGGGTTAGAAGGGGATGCGGGAAGAAAAAGAAAAAGAAACTGCTGATCTCCTGTGGGCAGGGTAGTGGACTGCGATGTATGTCTCTCATTACAGTAGCCTAGAAAGGGCTTTCCACATGACTACAAAAGGTTCTGAGGGAGAGGAAACACAACACCTTTGAGACTTAGACTTGAAACTGGCACAGCATTGCTCCTGCCGCATTCTTCTGGCAAAAGCAAATCATGTAGACAGCTGAAATTCAAGGGATCGAAGACTTCATTTTTTTAATGGGAAGAGCTGCAGAATCACATTTAAGAGGTGTGGCTATAAATGGAGGTGTGGAGATAAATTGTGGCTATTTTAACAGTCTGCCATATGTGGTAAAACCAGACACACACAAAAATTCCTGCCATTGTAGAGTGTACATTCTAGTGATAGTAGTGCATTCTCATGTTTCATTATATCACAAAATATGCCCTTTTTAATTCACCCATACTGCCTCAGTTGCATGTCTCTGAATTCTCTGATTCTTACTTTCATTCATGTTTTATGAGTAGTGAAGGAACAAATAGTATGACTTTCTTCCCTTATTTGCTTGGTTAACTCTACTTTCATTTAAGTCTCTACTCATCATATACTGTTTCATTGATTTTTTTTTTTTTTAACTATTTTCTCCTTGGTACTTCATCTACAAGAACAGTATATCTTACATATTTTAGAATTTTCTGACAATCTCCTCCGTACCCTATACCTATCTATGCTTTATCACATATTGTGTTTTAGCACTGGTTACTGCTGAGTTGTGTTTATAAATTCTTATCTCCTCAGTAAAGTATTGAAGACAAAGATTAGCATCTTATTTATTTCCATTTGATAAATGTTTATTGTAAACTATTGCATATCAGACTGTACTGAGTGCTAAAAGTAAATAAAACAGACAAGGGTCTTGCATTTGTTGAACTACTATGTAGTATATTATTAATATTAGTATATCATTAATAATACTATACTTTAGCAAAATTGCTATATTAGATTTTGTTATTCATTTTGGCCCCAAATAATTTTTCATATATGGGTCTTTTTTTTTGTGGTATGAGGGATTGAACCCAGGGCCTCTACCACTGAGCTATATGCCCAGCCTTCTTTAAAAAATTTCTATTTTGAGATGGGATCTTACTAAGCTGCTCCTGCTGGTCTTAAACTTGCTATCCTCTTGCCTCAATCTCCCATATAGCTGGGATTATAGGCATGTGTCGTGGGGCTCCTCCTGAATTCATGAGTCTTTTTATGGTCTAGTCTTGGCAAAATTTTTATGTTTAATACATCCTTTTGATGTTTATAGTTGCATCTTTGGTTGTTATTACAATTTGTATGTTTTGCAAGCTAAGCATATTAAGTCTTTATGAGGAAAATCATATACTGTTTCGTTGATTTTTTTTTTTTAAACCCTTTACCTCTTGGCACTTCATCTCCAAGAACAGTTTATCTTACATATTTTAGAATTCAGAGTTGAAGTTCTAAATTCTTTTTCCTCAAGGGAGATTAAATTTTAGTGTTTAGTGTAGTGCTAAATACGTAGTGAGTACTTAAGCATTTGTTCATAGTAATAGCCCCTTTGGCTTTTTGTTCCATTGAATTTCACCCAAGATGATTAGTCTTGACTGACTTTTAAATGACTAAATGAATTCTTGACCCTTAGCATACCATTTTACTCTTAAAAACATTAGTGTATAAATTTGGGAATATCTGTTTCACAGTTGCTAACCTACTTGAAGCATTATGAAAATATGCATGTGAACTTTATGAATTGATGCCTGCAGAAATGAAGCTAAGGGTAATTTAGAGAAGTGATTTATTACTTTTGAAGAATGGGGTTGAGGATGTAGCTCAGTGGCAGAGAACTTGCCTACCATGTGCCAGGCCTGCGTTTGATCCCCAGTACTAAAAAAATCAAAATAGTTAAAAAAAAAAAAAAAAAAAAAAAAAAAAAAAAAAAAAAAGCAAAGCAGTATGATTCTTCTTAATATGTTATTATATAGTCACATCATTTATTCATTCATTCTTGCTTCAGCCATTCATTTAGTAAACATTTTTGAATGCTTACTATATTGTTTATGTAAAAAGAAGGGGCTGTTACAAAGAGAAATTATACATAGTTGATATGTGGGGGGATGCCTTTATTTTATACTTAAATCTTTATTTAGAATTTGAAAAACGGAGAAGGCTAGAATATTAACATTTGTCAAATGGAAAAAGGGAGCACAAAAAAAGAACTGCAAGTATTTTGACCTTTCTTAGCATACCATTTAACCATTCTGTAAAATGTAACAAGTGAGATTTTGATATTTTAGATTGAAAGCTTGAGACTCTAGATCTTTCATAAATGAAGGATATTTGGGGATGCTAATAGTATCTGGTTATTAACTGTAAATCTGTTAGACTATTGTATTCATTGCAGAGAGTTTATGAGGATTACATTTAGTGTTTAGAAATAATGATTTGTAGAACATATACATATAAAATGTATCCATCTTATAACAAGTTATATCCGATGTACTATTTAATGATATCTAAGCAGTTCAAAATGATGAATAATTGTTAGATTTCTCATCTAATTTTTTTTAAAGTTGTAGATGGACATAATACCTTTAATTAATTAATTATTTATTTTTATGTGGTGCTGAGGATCGAACCCAGTGCCTGGCATGTGCTAGACAAGTGCTCAATCACTGAGCTACAACCCCACCCCAATTGTTAGATTTCTTACAGGGTAATGTAAATTATTTTAATTGCAAATTTAGGAGTTATAGTGTGATAACAGGAAAAGATTAACATTCTCTCATTAACCTCTTTACAGTTTTAATGTGTTATGAAAGGAAATTTAATCTTATATAAATGCAATCATGTAATTGTCTTCTATATTATAAATATTTTTATGTATAGAAGTTCAGTTTAAGAAATGAAAGCAAAATGAGGTAAAAAACTAATGGCCTGTTGGTTTGTAAGAATGAAGAAGTAGTAGTATCATGCCTACAGGATTTTTAGTCTGAGTTTTTATTTAAACAAGACTAACAAATTAATCTGTAGATCAGCAAGAAGGTTTAAAGTGTTCAAACATCCAAAGTGAGACCATTTGGTGGGTGAAGTTTTCATTCATTTAAAATAGAAAGAATATTAACTATTAAGCTGGGTAGTACTAATAGTTAAATGGGGGGGGGTTGCTCAATGCTATCCCCCCCCCCCCACAGTGCTTCTTTACAAATGTCATAAACATCACATTTTGCTTTGATATTGATGAAGCACTTTGGGAAATGGTTGTAGCTGCCCAACTTATGTTCTTAAGATTCTCATATTTATAAAAAGCAAATCTTATTTAAAAAGCAGTCTAAAGAAAGTCACTGAAAACACCCATTTCCATTTTGCACCATAGGAGTTCCTAGACTCAAAACTATCTCTTGGAAAAGGATTAATTAAGTATGTATTGTTCTGTGTATTTTGGCTAGATGAATTAGATTCTGTGTATTATTTGTTCTCTATTCTTTGAGATAGAAAGAGAGAGAGAGAGAGAGTGTGTGTGTGTGAATTATGTATGGGAAGGAGTGCATAGCTGCTCCCCCCCCCACCAACTTTTCAACTTTTATGAAGATTGCATGTCTATCCATAGAGTTGCTTGCACATGATATTGATAAAGAAGATGTTAAAAAAGGGGGTGTAGCTTAGAAGTAGGGCACTTAACCTAGCATACACAAGGCCTTGGATTCATTCCTCAGTATCATGTAAGAATAGAATCAATATTGTATCTGGTATTTTAAGGCTGTTTTAAAATGAGGTAATTAAAAGTAACAACTTTAAAAATATTTTTTAATCTCCCTCATTCCTTTGATTATTGTCTCCACTTCTATGCTTAGCCTAGTTTTCCCTACTGCTGTTTAATATTAGTATTGTTTAAATTTTAATATTCTTTTGCAGTCCTTTTCTTTCCCCTTGCTCTCAAAACAGACATGAAACTAAACTCATTCTTATCTATTAATATTTAATAAGAATAAAGTTGGAATTAGAATGAGCACATGTTACCTTTTAAACTGATTACTACTTCAGTCATTTGTAACTAATTAAATACCTTGAGTTCTCTGGACCCCTTCTTCCCTCCTCTTTCTTTCTTGCTTATCTCATTAGCTTGTTATTACTTTGTTTTTTAGTCTTTTTCTGCTAGATAATAGAAAATGAAAAAAAAATAGTACATAAATAAGGATTACTTAATGATTTTCCATTCACTTACTCATTATTTGACTATGTTTGCCACTGGCAGAAATATTTCTCTAACTACCTTTGTAGCATTGAATAATACATTACAATTTTAAATCATATATTTAGTTACTCCCTCAGTCCAAAAGCACATGGAATTAATCTTTCTACTCATATGTTAGAGCACCATAGTTACAGTTCAGAAGTTAAGAGACTGGTCTTATTTCCTCCATTTATACTATTGATTGTTCACAATTCTTTCCCAATTTAACCCTCACCAGCAACCATTCTTTTTAAATTAGGATTTTTATAATCTATTCCTTGTCAAAATCTCTGGCCCCTTCTCCTTACTCCCATGGTTAGCTCCAACCATACCTAATTCCAGTTTCTCTTCCCCCTGTTCCCTCTACTTGGAGCATTATTCTTCTGTTGCCTCCTTCCTTCATCTGGCAAGGTCTTTCTACGAAACATCTTCAGAGGTTGCTTCCTGGTGTCAGTTCATGACACCTGTTTTCTCTATAGCGTCCTGTGTGTGCCTCTAAGAGTCTATATTGTCTGTCACTTCACTTGATGAGCTTTTCCTAATGAAATCCTAATCCTAATGGAATCTTTTCTCTCTGTGCGTTGCGTAGATCACTCAAATGTGAGAATTGAAAGAGGAAAGGAAACTAAAGTTTGAATGTCCTTTATGTGCCAGGGAATGTGCTTAGTTCTAGACACACCTGAATTTGTTAAATTGCCACAATAATTCCTCAAGAGCATGTTATCATATTATATATGATTACATAGTATTATCTTCTTCTTACAGTCAGAAAACTGAAGTTAAATAATTTGTTCAGTTGCTAAGTAGAGCTGGGATTGGAATCCAGGCCTATTTGATTCCAGTATCTCTATTTCACTTTGCCATACGGCTTCCTTAACTATATAAATATAGGGCTGGGGTATGGCTCAGTGGTAGAGTGTTTACCTGGTATGTATACAAGGCCCTGGATTCAGTTCCTGCACTGCTAAAACAAAATAACAAAAAAAATTTTTAAAAACCCATACAAATGTGAAAACTGATGATGAGATATAGTGTAATATAAAGAACATGGACATGATCAGATGTGGGTTTGCATTCTAGTTTGTCATTTAACTAACAATTGGCAAGTGTCTTAATCTCTATATTGTCTGTTTTTCCTTTTTAAAATGTGGTTACTATCATTATGTATATCAAAGGATTGCTGTGAGAATTAAATGTATGTAGAGGGTTTTGGGCAGTGCCAGGCACATAATATGCACTGTGTAGATGGTAGTTTTATCAGGTAAGAATACAGATAGCTACAAGCAACTGCTAACTGGCATAAACAACAAAAAACAAAAATTTATGGCTTCACATAATAAAAAATTTAGTTTTTTTCTTCCTTTTTCTCACAGTTATATTTGTGGAGTTGCCAGTATTATGTCCCAAACTGGAGAAAGTGAGAAGGAAGGGACAGTGTTAGCCAAATCTCTCTCTTTTATTAGAACAGCCTTTTCGAGAAGTTCCCTTTACATCTCAATGCTGGAATTGGTTGCATGGACTACTGTAATAGCTTAACTGCTCTTCTAACTAGTCTTCCCATTATCCAAGCTTTCAAGAAGAGGACTAAGAAAATAGAGAACAGGGTGGTTGAGATTAAACCAAGTCACACTTCTCCCTCATATTAAGTTAGAAATAATGTTAGAGTAGTGTCTCCTGCAGTAATGATGGTAATAGTAGTGGATGATGCTATGTGATGACAGCTGAAAACTGTCACATAGTATACTTATAATTTCATAATCTGAAGCAGTTAATAAGAAAGCATTGTGCATTGTTCTAATCCATATCAAGTAAAAACTAAGTAAATTGGGCTGGGGTTGCGGCTCAGTGGTGGAGCGCCTGCCTCGCACATGTGAAGCATTGGGTTCAATCTCAGCACCACATAAAAATAAATAAATAAAATAAAGATGCTGTGTCCATCTACAACTAAAAATACATATATAAACTAAGTAAATCAAGTATGTTTTTATATGATGTTTAAGTGCTAACGTTTTGTGAAATTGACTTTTCAGACATTTTCCTATCTTATTGGCTTAAGAATGCTTAAAAAAATCATTGCTGCTACTTCTGACTGTCCTCTCTCCCCACACCAAACAACAAAAACCAGGTAGATAGCAACCAGATAGTCAATAACACCACCTCCTAACACTGCTGGAGTCCTCCTGAGCTTGTTGGCTGCTATTTTTTGTTGTTGTTGTTTGCTTTGTTTTGCTTAAAGATCTACAGCTTCAGCATTCAAGCTTAATGGTATTCCTTTTATTTTTATTTATTTATTTTTTTGTACTGGGAATTAAACCTAGCTAGGGGCACTCTACCACTGAGCTACATCCCCAACCCTTTTTATTATTATTTGTTTGTTTGTTTTGAGGCAGGTTTTCACTAAGTTGTCCAGGCTGACTTCAAACTTGTGATTCTCCTGCCTCAGTCTCCAAGTTCTTGGGATTATAGGCATGCAAGGTGATATTATTCTTAAGGCCTCTTCTCCCGTACTGTCTCCTGTTTGGGATGTCCCCTGCCACCCTTATCAGACTCAGTGAAAACAATGGAATCTGTGGTGCTGCTTCCTACTACCCAGACTCCTATTATTAGAATCTTCCACAATTATTAGACTTTCCACCTTCTTATCCTTTTGATATTTGGCTGATTGGAAGAGAAAAGGGAAACTGAACTGTGGAGCTCTTGCTGCTTTGCTAGTGATTGAGAGGTTATGTTATTCAAATGCTTATTTGGATTCTGAAATACATTTTATCATAGAAGTAGTGATATAAAGGATGTTTGGGTTGTATACTATTATTACTCTTCTAGTTCAACCATATTTTGACTTTTGAGGACTGACCTGAAATCTAATTACCCTTATACATTTTTTCTCTTTGGGAAATACTTTATGACTCCAGCCAGATCTGAAAATGAGCATTTGGAATAGGATGTACCATAAATTGTATGTATATTAGGTGTATATTAGGGTTTTAGCTTTCTGTACCTTGGTAGAATGCTGGACTAACACATATTCATCCAAAGAGAAAAAAGTAGGAGAAACTCAGGACATAGATAATTCGTTGCCTGTTTAATTAGTTCCTCTATAATAAAAAGTTTGCATGAACAAACACACAAAATCTGAGTCTTGACTGCAGAAAGAAGTATGTCCTTTTCTATGGATTCTTCCACACTTTTTTCTTATTAACATTAACATTTTGAAACTTCAGTTATTTTTCCATTATGTTTTCATTCAGAGAACTTAAAGATAAACATGTAGAGAATAGCATCTGATTCTTGCATGACTCTTACAAATTTTATTCTCTGGTTCAATTATATTGTTTTATAAATTGATGTTAATTCCAGATTTTCTAGATCCTTAGATTCACTAGATGATTTTTAGTCATTCAGAGGCCAATGATAATTTATGCAGTAATAACAAACATAATGATGATTGTAAATTCAGCTTCCAAATATTGAAAGGGAGCATATATGCTTCACTGTGACAACTTTTAGAAACTGTTTTGAAATAGATGAAGAAAAGAAAGAAGATGTGTTGCAAAGCAGATGTTGTATGACTAAAGTACCCAGCTGTGTACTAACAAAATGAATCTCATGCCGATTAGTTAACAATTCTTTGGCAGTCAGAGACATATGTAAAGTAATAAACACAGCGTGGGGAAATTAAAAAAAAAAAATTAAAAGCATTTTCTAAGCCTAAAACATTGGCAATGTCTAGTCTACCATCTGTATTACTGAAAGGTTCATTTTATTGTAAGTCATATCAAGGTCACTTTAAAAAAATAGGTTAACCCTTTAGAGTTTTCATTCTTAAAAGATCAACACTAAGTGTAGTCTTGGCACTTTGCTGTAGTGAAAAACGTTATTTCAGCAAAATTCTACTTGGTGTAATATAAATCTAATTTTATATTAGCTCTTTTGTGAGTCATGAAATAGTTTTTGTTTTCGTTTAAATCTTCTTTGAATTCCTTCAGGTCAAATCTATTAATTATTTAAAAAATTTCTATTGAAATACTTCTTTGACAGATGTAGCTGAATGACCATCTAACTACAAAGTATAACACCATTGACCCTATTATTATGTTCTTCTATTAGAAGGGCTAGGGCTTTTTCGTCTTAAGTTTTTCCTCTTTGATGAAATCTGAGGTTTAAGCCTTTAGAATGGCCTACTTAGACTAAAAGTTCACTCTTTAGTACTTAAAATAATCTTCCTTTCCACTTTCCCTTTTAGCACCTGAAATTGAAAAATTTGTACCCAGAGATTGTTTCTATATGCTACATCAGCTCTTTGTAATTGGTTTCTTTTGGTTGGACAGTTTTCTGTCTCAGTATTTAGAAATGTTGTAAACTACATGTGATTTTCTTAGCAATGTAATGAAATCACCTTAAAACTTGATAGAGGGAGGGAGAGAAAAAGTGTCAGGGAGTGATATTTTCCAAGTTATGTTGTTATATTGTGTATTGTGTGCATGTACAAATATATAACAACAAATCCCATCAGTATGTATGTATAACTATAATGCACCAATAAAAAAATGTGGGAAAAAACAGAAACAAAAACTTGATAGAAATCAGGGCCAATATAGTTTGCCTGAGAATGAGAGCTATAATTAAGCACTTATTAATGAGGAATTATGATCAAATTAGGCTGCCAAAAAAGTTGGTAGGCTTTTGTATTCATTATTCCTGTATTAATAATTTGTAATACATTGAAAACATACTTTTGATTTAACAACTTATAGTACTATGGATCAAGAAAGATTTTTTTCATTAGTGTTCAAATTTCTTTACATATAATTTACTTCTTAACTAAGACCTAGAATTCTGAGTTCCTTGGCATCCTGTATAATTTATTTATCATTCTGCTATGATATCTACAAAAATTTTGGCTTATTGGCTGGTCTTGTTTTTGCCTACATATTTTTGCTTCTGATTAAAGTTAAAAAATATTTTATGCACAGAATACAGTAATGTCTGCTTTAAGGACCAGGTGGAATTTTTGTTTTGGTTAAATATCATTCTGACAATGCCTGTGGAACTTAGGTAAGAAGGGCACAGAAAGAAGAGCTGCCTTTAGTGAAAGGAGTAAATTATAAAAAGAAAAAGGAGGGCTGGGGATATAGCTCAGTTGGTAGAGTGCCTGCCTTGCAAGCACAAGGCCCTGGGTTCAATCCCCAGCATCAAAGAAGAAAAAGGAGCACTAGGGATGTAGCTCAGTGGTACAGCACTTGCTTAGCATGTGCAAGATCCTGGATTTAATCCCCAGTACTTCAAAAGAGAAAAAGACTGAAATGGAAAGCAGGTGTCATTATTGGTATTTACTGTAGGGTCTTCTGGATATTCCACTAATTCACACCATATCTTTATGAATTAGGGTCTTACAGGGGATTACAGAAGAGAAGCTTCTTATAATTATTATATAATTATATTTACTATTCAAAATGGAGAAAATGTTAATTGAATTTCTGTAGCAAAATATTTCAAGAAATGTTTACTTGATTAGAAGCCATAATTTAAAAATTATGATTAAAAACAAATTTTCATAATTCAAATTTGTCATATCATTAAAGAGATAGCCGTACCCATGGAAGACATTGGAATTTTTATAAAATTTTGTAGTTTATTTTGAAGAATGAGTTTTAATATTTGTTGAAAGTCTTTATTATACCATTGTCACTAATTATTGACCCTTATCGTCATGGTCTTTTGTCAGAATGGGCAGGGCTGAGCATTACATCCTTTAAATTTTTAACCCAGTTATTTCAAATTTGCCTTTGAAAGGATGGGGATTGTATTAACAGTTTTCCATTACTATAATGAAAATCTTAAACTCTAGGTAATATTGCTTCCTCTATGTGCAGTCATCAAGTACTGTTGATTCTACCTCCTGAGTAAGACTTGAGAGTCTATACTCATTTATTCTTTCCCTGGCATTATTTTAATTTAGATTCTTCATCATTCTTATTTTGGCTATTGTGTTAACCTCCCAGCTTGTTTCCCTGTGCCTAGTTTTTTAAAGATAGGTAGGAAACATATGGAGAAGAAAGAAATTTAGATGGGGGTTAGGTCAATGAATGTCTCATGAAGTTAGAGATCCCAAATGAGGTCTAGTGTTTTGAGAAGAAAGGTGAAGGGGGAGTAAATATAAATTTAATTTGTCTCTGAGTGTTGTTAAGAAAAGACGGAAGGACGTTTGAGAAAATGATGCTAGGAATTTGGGGCAAGAGGATCAGCAGCTTTCAGTTATATGTGAAAAGGGAGTCATGAAGAAATCAAGGTATTAGGACAAGAGTGAGAACTCACAGGGATGGAGAGGTTTTTGTTGGGAGAAGAGTGGCAGGGTTTAATAGTCTTGCTGGAAGGTAGGTAGGGGATCCAGGAGTTGTGCATGCAGTAATTGGACTCTGAATGGGGGAAGGGATAGAAATGAATGATGACTGAGATGGTCTGGGAGAGAGTGTGTGGTAAGAACGGTAATGGGCTGATATAACACAAATTTTCTGGCTTCAGGGATAAGGAGGACTGCTGTTGCTAAAACCTTGAGGCATTGGGGCCAGCCTTGATAAACTAAGTCTAATTGTTTGCATAGGAATATAATGGGGTGGAGGATATCCCCTGACTTCTGGTAAGGAGCTCCTGAGGCTTGTCCGTATTCTGAGTGGGTTTGATAAATAAAGAGTTGAGGATTTGAGAAGAGAATTCTAGAGGGTAGAAATTAGAGGGAAAAGAACAGGGAGATGGAAGAGTATCTGAAAGATTCCCCTTGAAGCTTAATAAAGGGATTTGGCTATGAGAGAGAATTTTGATATCCAGATGCAAAAATAGTTGGAAAGACGTAAGAAGGACAGCATGTGCCTTTTGGTTGTTAGTAGGGGAATGTCTTTTAAAGCCTTGAGTCTCTCTGGGGGTATGTTGCGGGAAGTCGCAGTTAATAGGACTAAATAGGTATAAATATTATACCTGAGGGGAGCAGAGCTGAGCCTTAGATTGAGAAACCCGGTAACCTCCAGGAGGCCAGGGAGGTAAGCAGTATAGTAGTGTGATATGTGAAGTATTCTAGTGAAGGGCTACAGAGCATGAAGTCATCTACATACTGTAAAAGGTGGCTGTGGAATAATTAGGATGGCCAGATCGTGTTGGAGAACCTGTCGAAAGTAGTGGGGGCTATCTCGGAAGCCTTGTGGGAGAACAGTTCAGGTGCTGCGAGTAAGTGTCTGGGTCTGTCCAGGTAAAGGCAAAAAGTGGGCGAGGGGTAGGATGGAGGAGAATCATAAAGAAGGCATCTTTCAGGTCTAATACTGAGAAATGTGTGGTGGAGGCTGGGATATGAGATAAAAGGGTGTGGGGCTTGGCCACTACAGGGTGTGTGCCTTTCTGATTTTTCTAAGGTCCCATACTAGCTGGAATTGGCCTTTGGATTCCTTTACTCCAAGAATGGGGGAGTTATGATGCAAGTGGGTTGGTATGAGGAGTTTGGCCTGTAATAAAGGGAGATGATGGGCTTCAAACATTTGAGGGTTAAGGGGTTAAAGCATATGGGGGAAGGGTTACATAATGGGTGGGGGTCTCTTAGTTGGATATGAACTGGGGAATGGTGTCTTGCTATTTTAGTTTGAGAAGTATCCCAGACTGTGGGGTTAATTCTAGCAAGTAAAGGACAATCAGAAGGCTTAGGGGGTGTGGGGACCAGGTGCGGGCCAGAATGTATTAAAATGAAAGTACTGGCCTTTCAAAGGGGAATGATAATGGAGGCTTTTAATTTGTGAAGGAAATCTCAACCCAATAGGGGGACAAGAGGATCAGCAGCTTCAGTTATATGTGAAAAGGGAGTCATGAAGAACTATAAAAGAATGGGATAATGAAAAGGATCCAAATGTACAAAAAAGGTGGGGGGGGGGTGTCTGCAATGGATATGTAGGGGTCCCTGAGACTCCCATAATTGGGGTATTTGATTTGAAAGTCTGTCCATGCCATTGAGTTAAAAGTGAAAGGATTGCTCCGCTGTTGACCACAAATGAAACTGTGTGACTGTTCACCATCTTTATAACCTGGGGCTCCTTGAATGTGCCACCTGAGGTGACAGGGCAGTGGAGTCTGGGACCCCTCATTCCAGCAACTCGGTAAATGGGACTTGGTAATTGGGCGACTGGGTGGGGGGGGAGGGGTATCCTTCCCTGGGGATAATCCACCTTCCAGTGTCTCCATTGTCCACAGTTGGGACAGGACTTGGAGAGGCCTCAGGTTAGGGCAGGTTTTTGCCCAGTGTCCATTTTGCCCACATCGGAAGCAGGGCCCAGGAGGCAAATTAGAGGATCCTGTGGGGATATTAGAGGGTTGTATGGGGCCATGAGTTGTAGGGCTTTCCTTGGGCTCTGGATGGCAGGGGTAAGGAGCTAAAATTTAGCTTTAAGATGTTTGTCTCTCTCCTTTTTGGTCTCATCTTTGTTAAAAACTTTGAAAGCAGTGTCTAAAAGCTGTTGTTGAGGTGTCTCGGGCCCTTTTCTAACTGAGTTTTTTATGAATGTCAGGTGCACACACACTATAAAATTAAAATGGAGAAAGAGAATACCACCAGAAGTATTCAGATGTAGATTTGAATATTTGGTAATGGCACCTGTAAGTCTAGCCAGAAAGAGGGCTGGGTTTTCATCAGGTCCCTGGGTAATTTCCTTTACCTTGTCCCAGTTAACCTGGGTATGAGAATTTTTTTGCCATGCCTTCAAGGAGACAATCATGTGCTGGAGTCTCATGACTCCAGCGTCTTGAGACTGGTATGTCCAGTTAGGTTCAGCTGTGGGGATGGCAGCCTCTACTGCAGTGGATATGGGAGTTTTGGCCATTTAGGAGATCTGCATGGTCCCTGGCTGCCTGCCAGATGTGGGCACATTCATCATTGGTCAGGGTGGAAGCTACTATATGTCTGCCCAAGTGAGGTGATATGCCTGAGTCAGATAGGTAAACTCCCTCCTATATTTGGCAGGATATTCAGAAAATGAGCTTAGTCTGTCCTCTGAGACATGTCTATCATGGAGAAGAGAATGTGAACTTAGATGATCCCTTCAGCTCCTGCCACCTCTTGGAAAGGGAACACATAGTTTACTGGGAGTGTTTTTGAAATGTATGGGGAGGGGATGGTAAAAGGGAAGGTGAATGTGGGGTTTGTGAAGGAAGATCTGATAGGGGAGTGATGGGACTTTGGGGAGGAGGATCTAATGGGGGAGTGGTGGGTCTTGGGGGATGGGAAACTCCTCAGGCCTCCTCATGGCCTCCTCAGGGGAGGCCATGGGACCCTGGGATCCATACAGAGGGTGTTCATTGGCTATCTCTGGGGTTGTGAATGAAGAAGAAAGTTGTGAGTCTGTAATTAGTAACTAAAATGGAACAAGGTTGACATAGGGAGGGGTTTGAGCAGAGGAAAAAGAAGGTCTATAGGTAGGGAAGTTCAGACCACTTGCCATTCCGTATTAAATATTTTGCCAATGCCTGGAGAATTTCCTTATCAAGAGTTCTGTATTTGGGCCATAGGTGCTGATTATCTAATTTGTATTGTGGCCAAATTTGAGTGCTGAGCCTAATGAGATCTTTAATTTGGGGTCAGTTTTGGAGTAGAGTATCTTAAAATCAGTAAAGAGACAGCCCAAGGGAGTGTCTCTGAGAACTGACTAGGTAACTCCCATATTTGGAGAGGCTTGATAGAAGTGACAATTTGAGGGTAGAGTGTCCTCTGGACTTATACACCAAAGGTGTGCCAGTCACTGGACTTTTCCCACTGGACTGGGAAAACACCTCTTTACCCCAATCTCAGTGGTGGGGGCCCCCCAGGGTCCTGGCTGGCTAAAGGGTGGGTACTTATCTGCTGGGGACCAGATAAATGGAGTCCTACCTCTCTGGAGAGATGAGAAGGCTGGTGTTGAATGCAGGAACAAAATGGCAAAGAGGTCTCTGAATTGGGGGTCTGCAGGGTGTGGGAGGGGAGGGACTGGTGAGAGGATGGTAAGGGTGAGGGGAGGGCGTTGGGGGGGGGGTCAGTCTGGGGATTCAGCCATAGCTGCGTGAGCAGTGGCTGGGGGTGCCACCTACATCAGAGGGCCACAGGGGTGCAGGATCATCAATGGTCACTCCCCAGTCCTCATCAGCTGTTTAAGACTGGACTGTGGAAAAAGGGTAACTGTAAAATAATCAGATATCTCTAACAAATACATTCATGATTAATCCCGTATCAGACAAGTGTATTAAATAGAAACAATGGAGATACATATTTGACCACCTGAAAAAACCCATGAGTTAAAGACATTCTTCATTCTTATTTGTTTACCCAATGTAAACTGAACCTTTCAAACCATGTGAACCAAAAGCACTTGTATCCATTTTTAAAATTTTATTTATGATCTCATTTAATTTTGATACAGTGGACAGGATAATACACTGGTATACACACACTAAACAAATAAAGGCCTTATAGTTTTTAAAAGTCTATTAGATTGAGAATTAACCTTTGCAAATTGGCTTCTGAACAAAGCAGAGTATAAAAACTTATAGTTGGATAAAAGTTCTGATCAGAAAAACATATTAACCTAGGCGCACCAGATTATAATCATGAGCTAAAAAATATAGAGAATTTTATGTATTTATTTTTTTAAAGAGTCTTAGGAAAAAGGAAAAAAAAAATAAACAACACGACTGTTAATTATTTTAGTAAAACATCATGAGAGTAAGAGAGGGAGTGAGAGAGAGAGAGAGAGAGGGAGAGAGAGAGAGAGAGCGAGCCCTGAAATAATTTTTCTCCCTGTTTCACAGCCAGGGAGAAGTTAAATCGAACTTTTCAGTGCAGGGGTCTGTGGCAAAAGCCTGATTTGGAAAAAAAAAAAAAACAAAAACAGGTTGTAAAGTCATGGTGGGGTGGGTGCTTCTGAGAGAAACAAAAAGATATGAGTACCGGAATGAGATTAATACAAAATAAATGTCAGAGTTTTCCCACAGGAAAGAAACTGAAGCAAGTTAGGGCAGACTTTCCCAACACCTGGGTGAAGGGGGAATCCAGTTCACCTCTTTTGATGCAAGATGGCAGGATGATGTTGTGGCACCCCATGGTTTTTGGTGGCATGCATCCCTGGGCTCCAATGTGTGCCACCTCCCATAGTGTGAGCCGCATCCTGTTGGTGGTCTTGCACTGTAGGGGTAGACAGTTCAGAGCAGCTTTCGACATGTGACTGTGGCAGCAGCCAGGGGCTTTTAGGGAGGGAGTAGGCGGAGGCCTGGGAGAGCTTGTGCTCTGAGCGGCATCTGAGACTGTGGCACCCACTTCCCGTGAGGATCAATGATTTGAAGAGCCTGGGAGCCATGCTCCCTTTTGGGTGGCTTGGGTCAGTGGTGAGCCCAGTGCTCCTCGACCAGCTGGCGGGCCATGGGGCCGCAGTCTCCTGTGGTGGTGGGCCCCTGCAGGGGCAGTCTCCCATGGCAGGGTGGGAAGACAGAGGAGCCGGAGCTGTGGTGGCTCTGGAGTGGCGCCTGAGCCAGGAGGTCAGTTCTAGGCCAGGCTGCATCTCAGCAGTGGCGGTAGACTGAGGACCCTGGAGGAGACCAGGGCAACTGCAGGCTTTTGGGGAGGAGGGGAGAGGGGAAGCGGGACCTTTGGCGTTCTTCCAGTGGGCAGATGGGCGCTGGGCAGAAGGTAGTCTCTGGTTCGGAGGTTTCACAGAGAGAAAAACTGGAGGTTCCTTGGAATGGGAGGGGTAAAAAGAATCCCCCAAACATCCTGTTTCCTGGTCGGGAACCAAATGAAAGCACATGGCGCACAAATGGCAGACGTGGGGAGCAGACCTCAGAGCAGCAAACTGTTCTTTATTCAGTGGTGGGGTGTTAAGATAGTGAACCAGAGAAAATGTCTCCTGAAGCAACTATGAGGATGAAGAATACTGGAAGGGATACACCAACATCAGCCGGGCCACTCCTTCAATAAAGGAAAGCTTGGGTTTTCTAATAACCAGAAGCTGTGGGAACAAAATACAAAATCTCATCTTTGAAATGTCTGTGACCGAGATAGTTAAATGATGTATTTTGATACTGGGGTGTGGGGTGGGTGTAAAGTTTAACAGTTTCCTTTTTAAAGAATGGTAATAAGACTATCTTTGTGACCACTTTTTTTTTTTTTTTTAAAGATTGAATGGTATACTAATAAATGAGGATTTAAAATTAGAGGTCATTTATGTTTTATATACAGATTTCAAGACATTTGCTGATTTTGTAGTTTCATGTGATTAATTTTCAAAGGTCATAGATAATAAATCAGAATGGTATCTTTTTAAAATAATTGTATTTTTTTAGCCACAATTCTTAGCATACTAAGAGGGAAACAAAAAATTACTTTCTAAAACTGCAAGCAGATACTTTCCTAACTCCCTCATTATCTAAACTGTCTGACTCCCTGCAACAGCATTATAGAGAGAGGGAGTATTGTACTGCAAGAAAAATGTTACTGGACTACTGACTGAACATAAATTTAGATAAAATACAGCTTTTTTTCCTTTTGGCATTTGTTTTGTTTCAAGTCATCCTATCTAGGTATTGGTATTGCTATCAGTGGATACAGATGCTTAGCTCTTTAAAAAATTTTTTTATGTGAGGTAGCAAGTATTTGAAATAGCTCACTCCCCTTAAGGTCTTGTCTACCTTCATTAATCTTTAAAGAACAACCATTTGCTACCAAAGTAAATCAATTTTCTGAATGTGCTTCTCTTGGTTTTGATTTAAAGCTAATTCCTATAAGTATGTTCACCAGAATTTGAGGCAGATCATAGGGAAGCTGTTTCTTTTAAAATACAAACCACCACCAAAAATTTAAATGTACATAATACTTAAGCATTTGACTTATTTTTATTTTTTTAAATGTATAAACACCAAAAAAAGAGAGAGAAATTCAACATTATGTGAAGACAGCAAACTAGAAGATGCACTTTCTGTGTCTGTGTATTTAAGTTACTAACTTGTTAAATCCAATTTAAATTGAACCCACTAAAGGATTTCTTATTAGTACAATTACATAGTTTAAGTACACTCATACTGACCAGTGTCTTCAGGAAAGGACACTTTAGGTACCAAAAATAGAAGGAAAGAAAATGCATCTTCAAACACATTTTATGAAATCTCCCACCACATATACTGTTAGATTTATGTATTGTAGGGTGTTTTGTTGTTTTGAATTGTATATGGATATTATTTTTTATTTTGATAATTAAACACATCTAAAAAAAAAACACATCTTTAAGAGCATAGTTACTGACAACAGAAACATGGTAGAAAGATTTCCTTGAAAAAGTCCTATGGTGTTATATTTTGAGGCAGCTTCAGACTGTTGTATTGGTGGTAATTACTCATTGAGCTTTTAATTGGTGGTAACTCCAGAGAAGTAGCCTGTGTATATTCCTAACACTTGTTCACTAGCATTTAAGTTTAGAAGAAGCCCCAAGTAAAACAATGGAAATGTATATAGAACTATTAGTTCTTACATGATTTAATTATATCAAGATACATGAATTGAACTTATTTTTATGTAGACAAACTATCCATTTTGTCCATTTTATTGTTTGTTAAAATAACATCTCTCTCCTATGTATTCTTTTCTTGACCCAAGTGAAATATTAACCTAAGGTCAAGATGAGAGAGAAGCTACTGAGATGAATATCTTTACGATAATACCAATAAATTTTGTCAAACTCCAAAAAAAAATGGGCAATTATAAAATTTTAGTATAACAATATTTTATAATTTTACTTTTTATTTAATGATTTGGGTCTGATAACTTAAAATTATTAATCTCAAAGCTAGTACTGTTGTCACTTTTTTCTACAATATTTGAGAGCCTGATACATTTAAAAGAATTATTTGTTTTGTGGCATACAGTATAAAAAGATGTAATTTTGTGACAATTATAACTAAAAGATGCAGGGATGGAACTGTTAAGGAAGCAGGGTTTTTGTATATTATTATGGTGATGATTCAAATTAGAATGTTTTTACTTTAGTACACTAAATGCAATCTACTAGGTAATCACAAAGAATGTAGCTAAAGAATATACCTAAAAGGAAGTAAGAAAGGAGTTTTAATAATTTACTACAAAAAAATCAAGTAAACACAAAAGACAGTAATGCAAGAAATAAGGCACAAAAAAAGCTATAAAGCATATAGAAAACAAATAGCAAAATGACAGAAATGAGTTCCTTTTTATCAGCAATAACTTTTAAAGATAAGGGAATTCAGTTTTTCAATAAAAAGACAACAAATTGGCAGAGCCATGATCTAACTATATGCTCTTTTTAGTAGATGCACTTAGATCCAGTGACAAATAGATGGACAGTGAGAGGATGGAAAAAGATATACCATGCAAATAGTAACCAAAAGAGAGCAAGTGTGACTGTACTAATATCAGACAAAATAAACCTTAAATCAAAAGTGATTGCAACTTTTTATATTCCCACCAGTAGTATATGAGGAGTCCAGCTTTCTCTACATTGTTTCTCTTTATCATAGCCACTTGAATGGGTAAGAAATAGTCTCTAAGAGAAGAGAGTTTCTTTGCAAGTTAATGTTAAACTAGACAAAGATAATGTTTTCCAGTTTGCAAAATGTAAGGTTTATTTTCTTCTATAAAAGTTATTTAATAATTGAAACCTATTACTTACACTAGCCTAATATATACAAAATTATACATTTAGCACTTTTAAAAAAATTACAAAAAAAAAACAAAAACAAAAACAAAAAAAAAACACACACAAAAAATTACAGTTTTATAAATGTTTCTAATATTCCATCATCTAAATAAATTTGAGAAATAAATTTTTTATATATTTAACGCATAAGTACTTATGCTTAGAGAACATGCTTTTTCTTTTATTGTTCATGGTCATTATAAAATAAGAAGACAGTATATTTACATTGATTCTAATAGGATTAGAAGTATAATTTATTTGGGGGATGAAGACTTTTTAATGAATAATTTTTTATTGGTTCCTTTTAGTTGTGAATGACAGTATACTCATTTTGATATAATTATACTAGCTTGAAATATATATTTTAATTAGGATACCAGTTTTGTGGATGTGCATGATGATAAGATTCACTGTGGTATACTCATATATGTACATAGGAAAGAGGTCAGATTCATTCTATGTCTTTCCTTTTTGTATCTCCCCACTGCCCTTTATTCCCCCTTGTCTAATCCAATGAACTTCTATTTTCCTACCCCCCACCTTATTGTGGGTTAGCCTCCACCTATCAGAAAACATTCAGCCTTTGTTTTATTTTACCCTATTTCACTTAGCACGATAGTCTCCAAATACATCCATTTAAAGTTCTTTTTTATGACTGAGTAATACTCCATTGTGTATATATACCACATTTTCTTTATCCATTCATCTGTTCAAGGGCACCTAGGTTGGCTCCATAGCTTAGCTATTGTGAATAATGCTGATATATACATTGATGTGGCTGTGTCTCTGTAGTATACTGATTTTTAAATCCTTTATATATATATACCAAGGAGTGGAATAACTGGGTCAAATGGTGGTTCCATTCCCAGGTTCCTAAGGAATCTCCATACTGTTTTCCTGAGCAGATGCATCAATTTGCAGTCCCAGCAGCAACGTATGAGTGTACCTTTTCCCTATATCCTTGCCAATATTTATTGTTACTTGTATTCTTTTTTCATATTTATTTATTTTGATTCATTATACATAAATGGGGTACAGCTGTTGTGTTTCTGGTTGTACATGCAGTAGAGTCGCACCATTTGTGTAATCATACGTGTACATAGGGTAGTGATGTTTGTCTCATTCTGTTATTTTTCCTTCCCCTAACCCCGACCCCTCTTTTGCCTCTGTACAATCCATTCTTCCTCCATTCTTGCCTCCCTCCTATCCCCTGTTATATATCATCATCTGCTTATCAGAGAAATCATTCAGCCTTTGGTTTTTTGGTCTGATTCTGAGGTCCTTGATCCATTTTGAGTTGAGTTTTGTGCAGGGTTTAGTTTCATTTTGCTGTATACGGATTTCCAGTTTTTTCAGACCATTTGTTGAAGAGGTTATCTTTTCTGCATTGTATGTTTTTGGCACCTTTGTCTAGTTTGAGGTAATTGTATTTACTGGGTTTGTCTCTGTGTCTTCTATTTTGCACCATTGGTCTTCATGTATGTTTGGTGCCAATATTTTGCTGTTTTTGTTACTCTTGCTTTGTAGTGTAGTTGAAGGTCTGGTATTGTGATACCCCTTGCTTCACTCTTCCTGCTAAGGATTGCTTTAGCTATTCTGGGTCTCTTATTCTTCCAAATGAATTTCATGATTGCTTGCTCTATTTCTGTGAGGAATGTCATTGGGATTTTAATTGGAATTGCATTGAATTTATATAGCACTTTTTGGAAGTATGGCCATTTTGATAATATTAATTCTGATTATCCAAGAAAATGGGAGATCTTTCCATCTTTTAAGGTTTTCTTTAATTTTTTTCTTTAGTTCTCATTGTAGAGGTCTTTCACCTCTTTTGTTAGATTGATTCCCAGGTATTTTATATTTTTTTAGTCTATTGTGAATGGGGTAGTTTTCCTAATTTCTCTTTCAGAAGATTCATCACTTATGATAGAAATGTGTTAGACTTATGAGCATTGATTTTATATCCTGCTACTTTGCTGAATTCATTTATGAGTTCTAGAAGTTTTCTGGTGGATTTTTTTGAATCTTTTAAATATAGACTCATGTTATAGGCAAATAGGGATAGTTTGAGTTCTTCTTTTCCTATTCATATCCCTTTGATTTCTTTGGTCTGTCTAATTGGTCTGGCTAGAGTTTCAAGGACGATGCTGAATAGAAGTGGTGAAAGAGGGCATCCCTGCCTTGTTCCAGTTTTTAGGGGGAATGCTTTTAGTTTTTCTCCATGTAGAATGATGTTGACTATGGGCTTAGCATACATAGCCTTTACAATGTTGAGTTATGCTCCTACTATCCCTATTTTTTCTAGTGTTTTGAGCATGAAGGGGTGCTGTATTTTGTCAAATGCTTTTTTTTGGTGTTACTTGTATTCTTGATAATTACTATTATGACTAAAGTGAGATGAAATCTTAGTGTAATTTTAATTTGCATTTCTTTTAATTGCTTGAGATGTTGAATATTTTTTCATATATTTGTTAACCATATTTCTTCTTTTGAGAAGTATCTGTTTAGTTCCTTTGCCCATTTATTGGTTGGGTTGTTTTTTTTAATTTTTTTGATGTTAAGTTTTTTGAGTTCTTTGTATAACCTACAAATTAACACCCTCTCTGAGGTGCAGGTGACAAAGATTTTCTCTTTACACTATTGATTGTTTCCTTTGCTGTGAAGAAGCGTTTTAGTTTAATGCCATCCCATTTATTGATATTTGATTTAAAGAAGTGTAATTTAAATAAACATTCTAAGTCTTCCCCTTTTAAAAATGTACAAATGTTGCATCTTAGTAGGTATGCACACATAAATGGATAGTAACTAAAAATAGAAGGTATAGTAGCTACTAAAGCTATAGTAGGAATATGTCTTATTCTAATTTTGGTACTAGACACTATGTTATAAATAGATTATTGAAAGTAATAGGCAAATAAGGCTTTTTATAACTTTTTTTCAATTGGGCTTCAAACCAAGAAGATTGTTTCAGTGCAGTTGTATGTGGATATGACTATTAGAGTTTCTTAGATGATTTTCCAAGCTAAAAGTCGTGCCTGGATTTTTGGTGATTTTCCGTGTAAGCATATGCAGCTAATTTGACTTGATTTTCTCAAGTATTTCTTGAGGATTGCATTAGATAAGGAGGAAGTTTTAATACTAGAGTAGTTCTTCCCTTTTGGGAAGGGTAATGGGATTACATAGTAAAGTGCCTTTTTTTTCCCCGAACTAGTTGCTTGGGAATTGAAGTAATTGGGATATCTCTAACCTACTCTTCTCCTTTAACATTATTATCACTGGTGTTTGTGAGCCTGTAAGAGAAGAATTATCAGATATTCTTTTAAATAGTGATTAGGAAAGGTTGTTTTAATTGATAAATGATCTGCATATGGGAGTATATCTATATTCTTTCTTTGTTAGAGATGATGTCCTGCAAGTTAACATGTCTTTGTTTGCTGTCACATAACTACTCAGAATGATAGTGATGTTTCTTTATATAGGTAACCCCAGTTTCTTATTTATATTATCTGAAAACATTTTTTAAGTGTTACATTAGTTGTTTAAAATAAAAAGAATATTGTGTAATATCAGGTGGTGATAATGTGAAATACTGGATGATCAAGGATTAGTGATGACATGGATGCCTAGTCCAAGCAAAACGGATCGAAGGTACTGATCATAACTTGGTGACATTGGAGCAGTACCGAAGACGATGATGCATGAGTTGTGAATTCCCTCAATCTTATTTTGAGACAGGAAATAAATCCTAAGTGCTTGCTGCATTATATTTATGGGGTGTGTGTGTGTGTGTGTGTGTGTGTGGGTGTATTGTGTGTTATGTGTTTTGTTCAATCTTTTTATAATATTAAGAAAACAAATTAATTCAACTAGAAGATTTTGGGCATTGGATCTGTACTTACTCATTATTGTAACATTTTGAGATTAAAATTTATAAACCATTAGAAAGGAAGAACAGATCAGATCCTGGAAATTCTGGTTAAGTTATCTGTAAATAAAAATCTTTTCAATAGATTTAGTTCAATATCAATATTCATTTTGCTGTTTTTTTTTTTTTTTAAAGAAAAGTGTATCTTCCTACATGCAATTGATCTATCTTTTATATTAGAAGAGATTATCCTGACTCAGTTTTATTATCAGGATTATGTTAGCCTGTAGAATGAACTGATTATATATATTATTTTAGGCTTTAACCTTTCCTGTCCTAAATGACTTCAAGGTTATATTTTGTTGGTCTCAGGTTTTATTTCTTCAGATATCTTCATCTTCTTGGATTAGTTTTGATGATTTGTATTTTCCTAGAAAATAGTAAAGTAGGTTTTAAAGGCTTTAAATTAAAGCTATACACAGCATTATATATTTAAAAACATCTCTTATATGCTGGTATATCACCCTTCTCATTTATGATACTCTATAAGACTCACTTTTGGATATCAAGGGTTCCTGAAAAGGATAATGAAGATCATTACTGAAACAATATTATATTTGAGATTTTTGTTTCTCATCAATTAAAGAAGGAGAAAATAATCTCAGCTATTAATAATTTCCTCTGAATGGTGGGATAGTGGGTGATTTTTATTCTCTAGTATTTTCATCTGTTTTTGTGTGAGTTTTCTACAAAGTAAGTAAGCATGTAGGAGAAATCAACCTGGCATTGATTGCCATGGCGGTGTGCCTGTATACACTAGTTTTCTTTCTCTGTCCTCTCACCTTCTATTGACAATACCCCAAGTGGTTAAGTAAACAAGGATGGATGGATGATAAATGTTTCTATAGAAACATCTGGGGATTCTGAAATATTCCATTATAAGTGCTAGTTACACATGCTGATGGGACCACTTTTTGCTTTGAAGGAATGGTGTTTGCTTACTGAAGAGAGAGAGATCAGTGTCTTTCTTTCTTGCCTGAGCAGGAATGTTAACTGTTGATTCCTCTTCTTTTTCCTGCAAAGACAGGATCTTGCATACTTTTCCATTCTTCCCTTTTGTAGAAGAGAAGGAATGAGAATGACAGGAAGGTGAATGGAGCAGATTAGTACTAAGGGCAGTGTACCTATCCTGGAGACCTGGTATAATTTTTAGGAAGTCAAGGTATGTAGCTATAAGGAATTCTGTTTTGAAATTAAATTCATGTGAAGTCTTTTGGCATTAATTAATTTTCGAAGCTGTAAGACAAATGACAACCTCCTTGTAAAATTTTAATATGAATACGTTCCAAAGATTGATGGCTCCTCTATAGGATCTCTGTAACTATTACATTAAGACATCAGACTTAGCCAAGAATTGATGTGTTAATTTTATTGAATCAACTTCTGTATATATACACACACATGCGCACATGAAGGGAAGGGGAAACTCATTGTTCCCTGAAGTTTTTATTTTTTTCATTACCGGACTTCTTTTCATATACTGTTAAGGAAGTACAGATGTTTTTTGTTCCCTCTACTTTTTTTTTCCCCTTCCCCTCACTCCTCTCACCCCTCTTTTCCCTCTATACAGTACTTTCTTCCTCCTACTTGCCCCCCTCCCTAACCCTAACTCTAACCCTAACATTAACCCTTCCCCCCCCTTTATGTGTCATCCTCCACTTATTAGTGATATCATTCGTCCTTTGGCTTTTTCAGATTGGCTTATCTCACTTAGCATGATATTCTCCAATTTCATCCATTTGCCTGCAAATGCCATAATTTTGTCATTCTTTATGGCTGAGTAATATTCCATTGTGTATATATACCACAATTTCTTTATCCACTCATCAATTGAAGGGCATCTAGGTTGGTTCCATAGTCTGGCTATTGTGAATTGAGCAGCTATGAACATTGATGTGGCTGTATCTCTGTAGTATGCTGATTTTAAGTCCTTTGGGTATAGGCCAAGGAGTGGGATAGCTGGGTCAAATGGAGGGTCCATTCCAAGTTTTCTAAGGAATCTCCACACTGCTTTCCAGAGTGGCTGCACTAATTTGCAGCCCCACCAGCAATGTGTGAGTGTACCTTTCTCCCCACATCCTCGCCAACACCTGTTGCTTGTATTTTTGATAATCGCCATTCTAATTGGGGTGAGATGGAATCTTAGGGTGGTTTTGATTTGCATTTCTCTTATTACTAGAGATGTTGAACATTTTTTCATATGTTTATTGATTGCTTGTACATCTTCTTCTGTGAAGTGTCTGTTCATTTCCTTAGCCCATTTGTCGATTGGATTATTTGTATTCTTGGTGTAGAGTTTTTTGAGTTCTTTATAGATTCTGGAGATTAGTGCTCTATCTGAAGTATGATTGGCAAAGATATTCTCCCACTCTGTAGGCTCTTTCTTCACATTACTGATAGTTTCCTTTGCTGAGAGAAAGCTTTTTAGTTTGAATCTATCCCAGTTATTGATTCTTGCTTTTATTTCTTGTGCTATGGGAGTCCTGTTGAGGAACTCTGGTCCTAGGCCGACATGTTGAAGATTGGGACCTACTTTTTCTTCTATAATCTGCAGAGTGTCTGGTCTGATTCCAAGGTCCTTAATCCATTTTGAGTTGAGTTTTGTGCAGGGTGAGAGATATGGGTTTAATTTCATTCTGTTGCATATGGATTTCCAATTCTCCCAGCACCATTTGTTGAAGAGGCTATCTTTTCTCCATTGCATATTTTTGGCGCCTTTGTCCAGTATTAGAAAGTTGTATTTATTTGGGTTTGTGTCCGTGTCCTCTATTCTGTACCATTGATCTACCTGTCTATTTTGGTACCAGTACCATGCCGTCTTTGTTAGTATTGCTTTGTAATAAAGTTTTAGTTCGGGTATTGCGATACCCCCTGCTTCATTTTTCCTGCGAAGGATTGCTTTAGCTATTCTGGGTTTCTTATTCTTCCAGATGAATTTCATGATTGCTTGCTCTATTTCTGTAAGGTACGTCATTGGGATTTTAATTGGGATTGCATTGAATCTGTATAGCACTTTTGGTAGTATGGCCATTTTGACAATATTAATTCGGCCTATCCAAGAACATGGGAGATCTTTCCATCTTCTAAGGTTTTCTTTAATATCTTTCTTTAGTGTTCTGTAGTTCTCATTGTAGAGGTCTTTCACCTCTTTTGTGAGATTGATTCCCAAGTATTTTATTTTTTTCAATGCTATGGTGAATGGGGTAGTTTTCGTAATTTCTCTTTCTGAGGATTCATCACTTATGTATAAAAATGCATTGGATTTATGAGCATTGATCTTGTAACCTGCCACTTTACTGAATTCACTTATGAGTTCTAAAAGTTTTCTGGTGGAATTTCCTGGTTCCTCTAAGTATATAATCATATCATCCGCAAATAGGGATAGTTTGAGTTCTTCTTTTCCTATTCGTATTCCTTTAATTTCCTTGGTCTGTCTAATTGCTCTGGCTAGAGTCTCAAGAACGATATTGAATAGGAGTGGTGAAAGAGGGCATCCCTGTCTTGTTCCAGTTTCTAGGGGGAATGCTTTCAGTTTTTCACCATTTAGAATGATATTAGCCATGGGCTTAGCATAGATGGCCTTTACAATGTTAAGGAATGTTCCCACTATCCCTATATTTTCTAGAGTTTTGAGCATGAAGGGGTGTTGTATTTTATCAAATGCTTTTTCTGCATCTATTGAAATAATCATGTGATTCTTGACTTTAAGTCTATTGATATGGTGAATTACATTTATTGATTTCCGGATGTTGAACCAACCTTGCATCCCTGGGATAAAACCCACTTGATCGTGGTGCACTATCTTTTTAATATATTTTTGTATGCAATTTGCTAAAATTTTATTGAGAATTTTTGCGTCAATGTTCATTAATGATATCGGTCTGAAATTTTCTTTCCTCGATTTGTCTCTGTCTGGCTTGGGTATCAGGGTAATATTGGCTTCATAGAATGAGTTTGGGAGGGTACCCTCCTCTTCTATTTCATGGAATACTTTGAGAAGTATTGGAATGAGCTCTTCTTTAAAGGTTTTGTAGAACTCGGCTGAGAACCCATCTGGTCCTGGACTTTTCTTTGTTGGTAGGCTTTTGATGACCTCTTCTACTTCATTACTTGAAATTGTTCTATTTAAATTGTGTATGTCCTCCTCGTTCAATTTAGGCAATTCATATGTCTCTAGAAACCTGTTGATGTCTTCGAAATTTTCTATTTAGTTAGAATATAGATTTTCAAAATAGCTTCTAATTATGTTTTGTATTTCAATCGTGTCTGTTGTGGTATTTCCTTGTTCATTCCGAATTTTGGTGATTTGGGTTTTCTCTCGTCTTCTCTTTGTTAGAGTGGCTAAGGGTTTATCAATTTTGTTTATTTTTTCAAAGAACCAACTATTTATTTTGTCAATTTTTTGTATAGTTTCTTTTGATTCAATTTCGTTGATTTCAGCTCTGAGTTTAACTATTTCCTGTCTTCTACTACTTTTGGTGTTGGTCTGTTCTTCTTTTTCTAGGGCTTTGAGCTGTAGTGTTAGGTTGTTTATTTGTTGATTTTTACTTCTGTTATTGAATGCGCTCCATGAAATAAATTTTCCTCTAAGTACTGCTTTCATAGTATCCCAAAGATTTTGATATGATGTTTCTTTGTTCTCATTTACCTCTAAGAATTTTTTAATTTCCTTCCTAATATCTTCTGTTATCCATCCATCATGTAATAGCATATTGTTTAATCTCCAGGTGTTGGAGTAGCTTCTGTTTTTTACTCTTTCATTTATTTCTAACTTCAATGCATTATGATCTGATAGAATGCAAGGTAGTGTCTATCTTCTTGTATTTGCTTACATTAGCTTTGTGGCCTAATATATGGTCTATTTTAGAGAAGGATCCATGTGCTGCTGAGAAGAAAGTGTATTCGCTCTTGGTTGGATGGTATATTCCATAAATGTCCGTTAAGTCTAAATTATTGATTGTGTTATTGAGATCTATGGTTTCTTTGTTCAATTTTTGTTTGGAAGATCTGTCCAGTGGTGAGAGAGGCGTGTTAAAATCACCTAGTATTATTGTGTTATGGTCTATTTGGTTTCTGAAATTGAGAAGGATTTGTTTGACATACATGGATGAGCCACTGTTTGGGGCATAGATGTTTATGATTGTTATGTCTTGCTGATTTATGGTTCCTTTAAGCAGTATGTAATGTCCTTCTTTGTCCCTTCTGACTAGTTTTGACTTGAAGTCCACATTATCTGAAATGAGGATGGATACCCCAGCTTTTTTGCTGAGTCCATGTGCATGGTATGTTTTCCCCCATCCTTTCACCTTTAGTCTATGGGTATCTCTTTCTACGAGGTGAGTCTCTTGCAGGCAACATATTGTTGGATCTTTCTTTTTGATCCAATCTGCCAGTCTCTGTCTTTTGATTGATGAGTTCAGGCCATTAATATTCAGGGTTATTATTGAGATATGATTAGTATTCCCGGTCATTTGGTTCATTTTATTTATTTATTTATTTATTTATTTTGAGACGACTTGGTTCTTCCTTTATTTGACAATTCCTTTAGGATAGTTCCTCCCATTGCTGATTTGTTTCTTTGTTTTTCATCTCTTCCTCGTGGAATATTTTGCTGAGAATGTTCTGTAATGCTGGCTTTCTTTTTGTAAATTCTTTTAGCTTTTGTTTATCATGGAAGGATTTTATTTCATCATCAAATTTGAAGGTAAGTTTTGCTGGGTATAAGATTCTTGGTTGGCATCCATTTTCTTTCAGGGCTTGAAAAATGTTGTTCCAGGCCCTTCTAGCTTTTAGGGTCTGGATTGAAAAAATCTGTTGATATCCGTATTGGTTTCCCCCTGAATGTAATTTGATTCCTCTCTCTTGCGGCCTTTAAAATTCTGTCTTTATTTTGTATGTTGGGCATTTTCATTATAATGTGCCTTGGTGTGGGTCTGTTGTAATTTTGTATATTTGGAGTCCTATAAGCCTCTTGTACTTGATCTTCCATTTCATTCTTCAGATTTGGGAAATTTTCTGATAGTATTTCATTGAATAGATTGTTCATTCCTTTGGTCTGTATCTCTGTGCCTTCCTCAATTCCAATAATTCTTAAATTTGGCCTCTTCATGATATCCCATAGTTCTTGGAGATTCTGTTCATGATTTCTTACCATCTTCTCTGTTTGTTCAACTTTGTTTTCAAGGTTAAATATTTTATCTCAATGTCTGATGTTCTGTCTTCCAGGTGTTCTATTCTATTGGTTATGCTTTCAATGGAGTTCTTAATTTGGTTTATTGTTTCTTTCATTTCAAGGATTTCTGTTTGGTTTTTTTTCAATATCTCTAACTCTTTATTGAAATGATCTTTTGCTTCCTGTATTTGCTCTTTTAACTGTCGATTGGTGCGATCATTCAGTGCCTGCATTTGCTCTTGCATCTCGTCATTTGCTTCCCTGAGCATTTTAATTATGTACATTCTGAACTCCCTTTCTGTCATTTCTTCTGCCATGCTGTCGTTGGGTTTCATTGATGTAACATCTAGATTTATTTGCAGCATTTTCTTTCCTTGTTTTCTCATATTGTTCAGGTATCAGTTGACCACTGTGATATTGCAGATTTCCTCTATTGTCTTATAATATCCCTGAAGATTTCTATTATATCCCCTCTTAGCCTTCAGTAGCCTGAAGTCTTGGAGGAAGTTGATAATGCAGTGCTCCACAAGGGAGCTGACTCCCTAGGGGTGGTGACCTTCCGGTGGGGTATATTCCCTGCTAGTGGGCAGAGGTACCTTCACTTGCTGATGAATGGTCATCCAGAAGGGAAGTAGGATGTGGGCTGATGCAAGACCAGTTTGGGCCTGTGTCTCTGATTTTACAGTCCTTTTGGGAGAACCTCACCCGGCAGGGAGGACTCACCCGGTGGGGGGGTCTCCGTGGTCGGTTTTCCTCCCAGAGGTTCCGTTCAATTCACAACTACCGCCTGGGCTGGGCAGCCTTCTTCTGCAATGTTCCCAGGGACCCGGACCTACCTCCTGGTCCTGGAAGCCTCACCCTTCGCAAATGAATCTCCTTAGGCTGCCTCTCCTCAGAGAAGCTGCCTGCAGTCCTGGAGCCTTTGCTCCGTCCCTCAGTTTGTCTGTGGGGCTCTTCCACCAAGAAGCCGTCTAGGACCCTGCTCTGCACTTTTCGCCTAGCTATGCGGCCCCGCCTCTGAGCAGCCACCTGGAGCCCCTTACAATCGCTCCGAGTCCCAGTGACCCGCCACACGCCTTTTCCTCCGGCAGCCACCTGTTGTTCCGTGTGGTCGCTCTAAGTCCAAGTGACCCACCACGCACCTCTTTCTCCACCAGGCAGTCACCCAGAGATCTGGTGCGTTCGTCACGAGTCCCAAGAACTCACTGTGCACCTTCTTGTCCCAACTGCCACCCGTAGCCCTGGTGCAGTCACTTCGAGCCCAAGCACCCCACCGCGCTCCTCCTCCTTCTCCAGACAACCCCCCTGTGTTCAGGAGCGGATGCTCTGGGACCAAACCACTCACCACGCTGTTCTATCGGATAGCCGCCCAGAGTCCTGGCGCAGCTGCTCCAATTCCAAGCGACGTGCCGAGCCCGTATTTCTCCTTCTCCTCTGGGCAGCCCCCTGTGTTCAGGGATGGTCGCTTTCAGTCCAAACAGCTCACCGAGCACCTTCTCCTTTGGGCAGCCTCCCAGAGCCCGGGTGGGTTGCGCCGAGTCCAAGCGCTGTGGTGAACAGCCACCTCTCCAATGCTCCCAGTTGTGTGCGATCACTGCTCCGGCAGGGGGAGGGGCGTCTCCCCGGCAGCTCTACTTCACAAAAGTTCCCTGCTTTCGGGGCTACCGCCCCTTCTGGGACGCCTGCCCAGTGGGAAACACTCACCCGGCTGCTTTGAGTTGGTCCCAAGTCTCTCTATATCTCCTCTTCTTGAGTCCTGAGTCCTGGAGCAACACAAAACGCAGCCACCCTCTAGTCCGCCATCTTGAATCCCCACCTACTTGACTGATTTCTTATTTCCAATTTTAGTTGTTACCTTTCCAAAGCTTTTTGTATTTTCCCAAAATGTTGATCTTATTTTTCATAGAAATGCCCTTTTTAATACACACATTTCACAATATTTAAATAGTAAATTATGTAATCACAAATGCATAAAAGTGATGAGAATGAACACAAACATATATTCTAACTTGGGAAAGCAGAATGTGAGACATACTGCTAATGAAATAGTATATTCAACTTAAGCATTTAGGTTTCTGTGGACAGCTGTGTGTTTTAAAGAGGAAATGTACAGTTAACCCCTAAATACAGTGGAGATTAAGTCATTTGGGGAATCTGTGTTGTTTGATTTAGCTGATTCCTGTATCTTCTTTAGGGATAATTAGACCTTTATGTTTAAGACCTTTAACAATATTTGGTGAGGCAGTTTATTAAGGAGCTAAATTTATTCATTAGTATGACACAATATGATTTCAGAGTTTGTGCACTTAACCACCAGGCTTTTTTCCTCTTTGCTTTCCCTGTGGGAGATGTTAGAACTCTACTCAGTGTCCAGTGTACAGCAAGAGATGAAAAGGAAATTGTGCATACAAAATAATATAATAATGTTGACTTATCTCTGTATTAAATGTACTCTAAAACCAGTATATACTGCCTTGTTTTCAAATCTCTCTAGAAGTACCAAAATTGGCTTTCTATCAGAAGGTATGAAAACTGTATATGCCGATAAAATCTGAGTAGAATTATAAATTAACAACAAAACAAAAATTGTTCAGTAGTTGTTATTTAGGATGAATAATATTTTAAATTAGGTTTCAGGATCTTCTTCCTTGTGGGGCTAGTTGAGTCTCATCGTTAGCCTGACTCAATTCCTTAAGAAGAGGAAATTGATGGGCTGGGTTTGTAGCTCAGTGGTAGAGCACTTGCCTAGCATGTGTGAGGCACTGGGTTCAAGCCTTAGCACCACATAAAAATAAGTAAAATAAAGGTACTGTGTTCATCTACAACTTAAAAAAAAAAAAAAAAAAAAAAAGAAAGAAAAGAATAGGAATGTTGGTAACTACTTTTTAGCCAGAAGGCAATATTGGTTATGCTCTGGAGTTAGACTAATAAATCTGTCCAGCCCACACATGTATTATTTCACATAGTAGATGTCTGACCTTGGGCAAATTACCTAACCTCTCTTGTCTTAGTTACATCATTATACAGTAGGGATTAATATTAGTCACATAAGTTCTATGAAAATTAAATAAATTAATTCAAGTAAAGTTCTTATAGCAGTGCCTGGTGTATAGTAAATACTCAGTAAATGATGGCCATCATCATCCTTATCAACCTTGATAAGAATGTTTATCCCAAACTATTTATCTTACTTTTCAAAAACATACCCTTTTTTAATATACATATTTCACAATATTTAATTAAATAGTAAATTATGTGAGGTTGAAAATGTGCCCTGAGGGTGAATCTGGGGTATGCAGTATTGGAGAAAGGGTACAGAAATAAACAAGATGAAGTAGAATCAGGGAAGGCACATGTGGTCTAGAAATGTTGCCATTGTTCTAGATTTTACCTCTTGTTCATGAAAAGATAAATCCTGGATCATGGTGGAAGTAAAAAGTAAGTGGAAAAATAGTAAAAATGACAGAAATGGGTAAGTTAGAAAACAGAAAAACAGTGGGATAAACATGAGAATGGACTTTAAAAAATTCCAATAAAATACAAGAACTTATAGTAACTAAGAAAAGTGTGAAATGACTTAAAAAGCTCGAGAGAAATACTACAAATGGGGAGAGATCCTTAAAAGTTTAAGGGAGTGCCGTGTAGTTTGCAGGCAATGTATTTAGTAATTTTGATGAAATTAAAATGTGCCAGCAAACATGAAAATTGACTAGAGAAGTAGAAGAATCTGATTGTGCTCTCCCTCTGAAATTCCCTTAAATAGCTTTCCATTGTAACTTTCAGCACATCTTCAGATCCTCTCTGCTCTGACCTTGGCCTTCCGCTTGGTGCTTTTTCCCCTTTATCTTTTGCCCTCCAACTGCTCTTTCTGTTTCTCTAACTCTGTTCTTTTTCACAGCAGGCCCCTTGCACATGCTGTTTGTTTTGCCTGGAGTGTTGTAGCCCTGTTTTGAACTGTTAATTTCTATTTATCCTGAGATTTTAGCTCAAATTTCATGTCTACGGGAAAACTGACCCTTAGTCTTAACAGATTAGATGTGGGTCTCTATGATCTCATAGTTCCACATATTTTTTGCTACCGGGTTAACACTGTAAAGTTAAAATTTGTAAAGTTAAAATCTGGTTACTTTAAAATTATCCGTGGTCTCTTTCTCTCTAACCGGTTAATACTGACTTTGAGGGTAGTGTTGATAGTTCTCCCTTGGAACTCTGGTGCCTAAGCATACAGAGAGGTAACATGAATATTGACACAGTCAAATAGCATTTTCTGTTTCTTCTTTAATTATGAGAATTACAAACCCATTCTCTCTTTTTCAAAAGAAGGAGGGGGGGTTTGAACACATTTCTTCCAAGCATTTTAGGGAGAAATTTTCTAAATTAAACTGTTATATAGTATACCTATATAAATGTGATAAATTGTCCAGTTCATTTTTCCTAATTTCAAGTTTAACGCAGCATCAAAAGGTAGTGTTATTGACCTAGATGAGTCAAGACTATAGATGGAAAAAGCCAATATAAAGTGTTAGCAAATGAGATTGAACAGGATATTGAAAGAATAATATGCCATAATCAGAATTCATCAGTTTTGACTGAAACAGTATGAATGGATTTTATTTCAGAAATAAAACATCACATGGTCATCTTAACCAGTGTAAGAAAAAGTTTGATAAAACTAAAAAAAAATTTTTTTTGAGGCAGGGTCTCACTGTTTTGCAGACTGGCCTTTAGTGCAGTATCCTTCTGCCTTAATTTCCTACTGAGTAGCTGGAATTTCAGGTCCATGCCACAGCTTCTGGCAAGTAATCATTCTTTATTAAGTCTTTAATGGTAAAGACAAAGAAAGGCTTTAGTTAAACCACAAATTAAAACTAATAGCCAATATCATGCTATGTGATGAAAAGACATTTCTGTGAAAACAGAATGGCTATTTTCACAGAAATGTGAAAGCCATTGAAACACCATCATTGGGTTGCCATGTTTTGGAAAGTTCTGGATAATGTGATAAAACTTAACAAATTAGAAACAGGACTTTTAGAATAATGGAGTTACAATACTTATTATTTGCAGGCAGAATAGTTATATCTAGGAGCCAAAGGAAAAAAAAATGAAAAAAAGTTAGTAAGAATAGATAAGAATTAATATTAAAGAGTTTGGATGAAAGGTAAAGTTGATGATTTTTCTGTAGTTTAATAAATGAGCAAATATAATGAAAAATGTTCTATATGTGATAGCATCAGTGAACCTTAATGAAGAAAATATGGCAAGTAAATGAAGAAAATTATAAAATTATACTGAAAAGTATAAAAGAAAATGTAAATGAATAAACCACATATGATCCTGAATGAGATGAAAGATTAACTATGTAAATGCTTTAAAATTGCTTAGTATATTTAGTGTCAAAATACCAAAAAATATTTCCTTTGAAATTGACCAGAAAGTTTTATCTATTTAGAAAAACAATTGTAAGATAAAAACTGATTTTCAATAAATGATAATTACAAGGAAATTGTATTACCAAGTATCATGTTTTGTAAAGCAACAATTTGAATAGTATAATTCTGAAGAACGAACACATTTGAATAAACCCAGAAATAGGTACCATTGTATAAAACAAAGTTAATATGTGCTTCTAAAAAGAAACTTAGAGCCCAGCACCTGCTCTGCGTGGACCCAGCACTGTGCTATGACTCCCCATCTACCAATGCGTGGCAACCTCTATGCTGGGACACCTCTGCTGCCAACTTGAATTATCCCAATGCTGCTGCTCCCTTCTTTAGCTGGGGCCATCTTTAGTTTAGCTTCCATTTTGGGATACCTGCCAGAGCCTGGAAGCTCATTATCAAGGTACCTACAGGTTAGCTCCTGCTGCTGCCACCATCTAGGGATGTTGTTGGTTCCATCTACTAATAACAGCTAAGACCTGAAAGATCATCACCAAGGGCCTTGCAGGCTTGGTTACATCCAAGGTATCCCTGCTAGCTGTGTGAATAGCCACCATCTTGCTCAGAGGCAGGAGAGAGCCTTGCAAGGGATCCATAGGTGGGAAAAGAGTGTGAGGGCATCTTGATCCCAACTTGTCCAGCCAACCAGCCTGGCATCCACCGGGACTCCAGAGACAACTCGGGCAGCACTTGCTGGGACCCGACATCAGCCTAGTCCACGACTCCCTACCCAATACAGCATGCACTGATCCACCTGGTTTTGCCAGTTGGCAATCAACAGAACCCTCCAACTCCTCAATCCCCAGTCTCCCAGCCACCCCCTAGCCACCAACCAGGCCCAGTGCCTGCAGCTACGTGGCTGGCCCACAGCTCTCAGCACCTGGTACTAATTTGCCCAGTACAGAACAGCTTTCAGAGATAAGCACACAAGTCCCTGCACTCAACCATCAGGACCTCTGGGGAGAGTGGTTTCTGATTGGGAAGTTGAAAGAGTGCGGGCAGGAGAGATCCAATGTAGAGACTAACTTACAGACCAGGAGTTGTGGGGTCCACAAGTGAGGGAAGGGGCTATGACCAAAGGAGAGTCCTAGGGTGCAGTCTTCCAGAGGGACTGGCAATTGCAATACCCTGCCACCAGAGTCCTACCTCCAAGTTTAATCCTCCCACCTTAGTAACTTTCATCATCTTGAGGGTGGAGTTACCAGCAAACTCTAGACAACCCCACCAGCAGAAGAGAAGGGAAGCAGAGAAGATCTGAACTCCAACAGAAAGTGTTGAATTTTCCTTCAAGACTTTTTTTTTTTCCCCCTTCTCCCTACTTTTCATGCATCAGGCTACTGAGAACTGGGAGTTTTGAGTAGTATGTTATAGTTTTGTTGTAGATTATTATTACTCGCTCTATTTTCCTCTTATTTATCTGTTTCCTCAAAGTCTCTTTCTCCCTTTTCTCCTGCTAACAACCAACTTCTTTTGATTCTCTTTCACTCTTACTATGATCTAATACCTCTATATTCTCACTTCTTATCTCATTAACATCACATCCTACACTCCACCCCTGTTCTCTTTATCCATCATTAGAAATTGTAGACCTTATTGCAAACCTGTTGTTTATATTGTAGATAATAACTGAACACATCATCTCTGTTTATTATGACAATACTGTTACTGTCTTAATAGGGGCTACTTGATTTAAGACTGCATATTGTTTGCATTGTGTGCTGTTAATATTGATCTCCCCCTTAAAGCTGAGGTATTGGAAACCTGCAGGGATGCTGTAAATCTATAGGGTGGAAACTATAATACCTTGGATTCACACTGCTAGAGGGGAAGACACATGAACAACATGAAAAAAACAAGGGAAGAAAGTGCCCCAAACAAACCTAGATGCTATAGTAATAGAATCAATTGACAGCATGGTAGACGAAATGTCAGAAATGGAGTTCAGAATATACATAATTAAAATGATCCATGAAGTAAAGAATGATATAAGAGAGCAAATGCAGGCAACAAAAGATCACTTCAATAGAGTTAAAAGAGCAAAGGTAGGAAGCAAAAGATTATTTCAATAAAGAAATAGAGATTCGGAAAAAAAAAAACCCAGAAATCCGTGAAATGAGGGAAAACATGAACCAAATTAAAAACTCAATGGAAAGCATCACCAACAGACTAGCTCACTTGGAAGACAGAATCTCAGCAATGAAGACAAAATATTTAATCTTGAAAATAAAGTTGACCACGCAAAGAAGATGGTAAGAAATCATGAATGAACCTCTAATAATTATGGGGTAACATGAAAAGATCAAATTTAAGAGTTATTGGGATTGAGGAAGGCACAAAGATACAAACCAAAGGATTGAACAATCTACTCAGTGAAATAATATTAGAAAATTTCCCAAACTAGAAGAATGAAATGAAAAATCAAATATCAGAGGCTTATAGGACACCAAATGCACAAAATTATAACAGATCCATACCAAGGCTCATTATAATGAGAATGCCCAGCATACAAAATAAAGAGAATTTTAAAGGCCTCGAGAAAATCATCAGATTACGTATAGGGGGAAACCAATACAGATATCAGCGGATTTCTCAACCCAAACCCTAAAAACTAGAAGGTCCTGGAACAATATATACCAAGCTCTGGAAGAAAATGGATGCCAACCAAGTATCTTATATCCAGTAAAACTAAGCTTCAGATTCTATGACAAAAATAAAAACATTCCATGATGTACAAAAGTTAAAAGAATTTACAAATAGAAAGCCTGTACTATAGAACATTCTCAGCAAAATATTCCATGAAGAGGAAATGAAAAACAACAATGAAAGTCAGCAAGGGAGGAACTATAGTAAAGGGAAAAACAAAGGAGAAACCAAGTCAAGTTAAAAACCAAAAATAAGCCAAAATGACCAGGAATACAAATCATATCTCAGTAATAACCCTGAATGTTAATGACCTAAACTCACTAATCAGAAGACATAGACTGACAAAGTGAATTTTATAAAAAAGACCCAACAATATGCTGCCTTCATGAGACTCATCTCATAGGAAAAGACATCCACAGACTGAAGATGAAAGGATGGGAAAAAACATACCACACACACTGACTCAGTATAAAAGCAGGAATTTCCATCCTCATATCAGATAAAGTGGACTTCAAGCCCAAGTTAGTCAGAAGGGGTAAAGGGAATCATACATCAACAAGATATAATAATTGTAATTATTTATGCCCCAAACAATGGGACATCTATGTTCATCGAACAAACCCTTCTCAATTTCAGGAATCAAATAGACCACAACACAGTATTACTAGGTGACTTTAACACACCTCTCTCAACACTGGATAGATCTTCCAAACAAAAACTGAACAAAGAAACCACAGAACTTATTAATACAATCAGTAATTTAGACTTAACAGACATATGGATATGCCATCCATCAATGAACAAATACACTTTTTTCTCAGCAGCACATGGTTCCTTCTCTAAAATAGACCATATGTTATGCCACAAAGCAACTCTTAGCAAATACAAAAAAAAAAAAAAAAAGAGAGAGAGAGAATACTACCTTGCATTCTATCAGATCATAATGGAATGAAATTAGAAATCAATGAAAAAATAAAAAATAGGAAGTACTCCAACACCTGGGGACTAAATAATATACTATTGAATGATGAGTGGATATCAGAAGACATCAGGGAGGAAATAAAAAAATTCTTAGAGGTAAAAGAGAACACCAGTACAACATATCAAAATCTCTTGGACACTCTGAAAGCAGTACTAAGAGGAAAGTTCATTGCACTGAGCTCATTCAATAAAAGAATAAAAATTCAACAAATAAATGATCTAACTACATCTCAAAGCTGTAGAAAAAGGACAGATCAACACCAAAAGTAGGAGAAGACAGGAAATAATTAAAGTCAGAGCTGAAATAAATTAAATTGAAACAAAAGAATTCAAAAAATTGACAAAACAAAAAGTTGTGTTCTTTGAATAAATAAACTAATTGATAAACCCTTAGCCACACTAACAAAGAGGAGAGAGAAAACTCAAATTACTAACATTCATGATGAAAAAGGAAATATCACGAAGGGCACTGTTGAAATACAAAACATAATTAGAAGCTATTTTGAAAATCTGTACTCCAACAAAATAGAAAATCTCAAAGACATGAACAAATTTCTAGAGACATGTTTTCCATCCAAACTGAATCAGGAGGACATACACAATTTAAACAGATCTGTTTCAAGCAATGAAATAGAAGATGCTATCAAAAGCCTACCAACCAAGAAAAGCCTGGGACCAGACAGATTCTCAGTTGAATTCTACAAGACCTGCTAGGATCAACTAATACCAATACTTCTCAAAGTATTCCATGAAATTGAAAAGGAGGAAACCCTTCCAAACTCATTTTATGAAGCTAGTATCACCCCATTACCAAAAACAAAGACACATCAAGGAAAGAAAACTTTGGGCCAATATCCCTGATGAACATAGAAGCAAAAATTCTTAACAAAATTCTGGCAAATCACATAAAAAAAAATATTAAAAAGATACTGCACCATGATCAAGTGGGGTTCATCCCAGGGATGAAAGGTTGGTTCAACATATAGAAACGAATAAGCATAATTCATCACATCAATAGACTTAAAGACAAGAATCACATGATTATCTCAATAGATGCAGAAAAATCATTTGACAAAATACAGTATCCATTCATGTTCCAAACACTAGAAAAACTAGAGATACTAGAGGCATACCTCAACATTGTATAATCTATATAAAACTCATAAGTGATGAATCCTCTGAAAGAGAAATTAGGAAAACCACTCCATTCACAAGAGCCTAAAAAAAAATAATACTTGGGGATCAGTCTAACAAAAGAGGTTGAAAGATGTCTACAATGAAAACTACAGAACATTAAAGAAAAAAAAAAAATAAAGAAAACCTTAGAAGATGGAAAGATCTCCCATGTTCTTGGATAGGCAGAATTAATATTGTCAAAATAACCATACTACCAAAGGCACTATACAGATTCAGTGCAATTCCAATTAAAATCCCAATGACATTCCTCACAGAAATAAAACAATCATGAAATTCATCTGGAAGAATAGGAGACCTTCAATAGCCAAAGCAATGCTGAGTAGGAAGAGTGAAGCAGGGGGTATCAAAATACCAGAACTTAAACTGTACTACAGAACAGTAGTAACAAAAACAGCATGGTATTGGCACCAAAATAGACAGATCAGTGGTACAAAATAGAAGACACAGAGACAAACCCACATAAATACAGTTTTCTCATACTAGACAAAGGTGCCAAAAACATACAATGCAGAAAAGATAGCCTGTTCAAAAAATGGTGCTGGGAAAACTGGAAATCCATATGCAGCCAAATAAATCCCTGTCTCTCACCCTGCATAAAACTCAACTCAAAATGGATCAAGGATATAGGAATTAGACCAGAGACCTCACACCAAAGAGAAGAAAAAGTAGGACCAAATCTTCATCATGTCGGCTTAGGACCAGACTTCTTTAAGATGACTCCCAAAGCACAAGAAATAAAAGCAGGAATCAATAATGTATTCAAACTAAAAAGCTTTTTCTCAGCAAAGGAAACAATCAATAATGTGAAGAGTAAGCCTACAGTGGGAGAAAATCTTTACATGCACTTCAGAGCACTCATCTCCAGAATTTATAAAGAACTCAAAAAATAACACCAAAAATACAATAATCAATAAATGGGCTAAGGAACTGAGCAGACACTTCACAGGAGAAGATATGCAATCAGTCAATAAATATATGAAAAAGTGTTCAACATCTCTAGTAATTAGAGAAATGCAAATCAAAACTACCCTAAGATTTCATCTCACCCCAATTAGAATGTCTATTATCAATAATGCAAGCAACAATAGGTGTTTGTGAGGATGTGGGGGAAAAGGTACATTCATACATTGCTGGTGGGATTACAAATTGGTATAGACACTCTGGAAAGCAGTATGAAGATTCCTTGGAAACTTGGAATGGAACCACCATTTGACCCACCTATCCCACTCCTCCGTTTATACCCAAAGGACTTAAAATCAGCATACTACAGTGATGCAACCACATCAGTGTTTCCAGCTGCTCAATTCACAATAGCTAGATTGTGGAACCAACCTAGATGCCCTTCAGTAGATAAATAAATAAAGAATATTACTCAGCCATAAAGAAGAATAAAATTATGGCATTTCCAGGTAAATGGTTGGAGAATATCATGCTGAGATAAACCAATCCCAAAAAACTAAAGGCCACTTGTTTTCTCTGATAAGTGGATTCTGATACCTAAGGGGGATATGGGGGAGGTAAAGAAAGAATGGAGGAACATTGGATTGTGCAGAGGGAAATGAGGGGAGGGGAGGAGGCAAGCAGTGGGAAAGATGGTGGAATGAGCCTGACATCATTACTCTATATACATGTATGATTACACAAATGGTGTGACCATACAACCAGAGAAATGAAAAGTTGTACTCCGTTTGTGTAGAGTCAAAATGCATTCTGCTGTCATGTATAACTAAATAGAACAAACAATTTAAAAACACAAAAAAAATTAAAAGAAACTTAAAAAGTGATTAGCTTTGCCTGTAATCCCAGTGTCTTGGGAGGCTAAAGCAGGAAGAGCATGAGTTCAAAGCTAGTCTCAGCAACTTAGTGAGGCCCTAAGCAACTCAGCGAGACCCTGTCTTTAAATAAAATATAAAAAAGGGCTAGGGATGTGGTTCAGTGGTTAAGCACTCCTGGGTTCAATCCCCGGTACCCTGCTCCCCTAAAAAGTGATTAGCTTCGTAAGCCAGAAGACACACAAATGGCCAGTAAACAGGTCAAAAAATTTGCATTATTACTTATCAGGCAAATAAATTAAAAACTTATGCAATACTGCTTTCCATACACCAATCAGAATATCTAAAGTTTAAAAGCTTGATTATACTAGTGTTAAATAGGATGTGGAGTCCTCATACACTGCTGATGGAAATGTAAAAAGTTAAAGGTATACCTACTGATACAGTCCAGCCAGTTCTTTCCTAGATATTTACTCAAGAGAAATGAAAACATGTTTATTCTAAGACTTGTTCACATATGCTCATATCAGTTTTATCCAGAGTAGCCCCAAACTGGAATCAACCAAAATGTCCTTTAACATGTGAATGGCTTAAAAAAAAAAAAGGTGAAATTGTCAGCTCCCATCTTTTGTTACCAGCTCTTAGTGTCACCAGACTTGGATTCTTTTGCCCAATTTGAGACAGAAATCTCCAAGAGGCAAGCAAAGGATACCATCTAAATGAGGTTTTTAAGGGCTTATGCTGTAGGACAAGAGAGCACATGGCATAGGGTCTCTGGACTGCTTTCCCAGAACTTAAGGAGTAAAGCCTATACAGACAAAAAGTGTGGGCTTGAACAGGCACATGGTCAACTGTTGTACATGATCCCAGGATGTCTGCACAGATCTTTTCAGTTCTTTGCTGCTGGCACAGCAGTTTGCATTTTGCACTGTGATGTGCTCAATACTCATTGGGTCCATTTGTACTTCCTTTGTAAAAGATGGTGGAGGTGCTCACTACTGCCACCCCTGGAAGGTCTTACCAGTCAAATTCCCTTGCACATGAAGGGATTGCAGGGAAAGCTTGGAGGGCGCATCAGCAGCTCCTGAACCTGGTCAATGGGGGAAATACTTTTTTCAAAGCAATTTGTGTTAAGTGGGAATCCTTGGTGGGGGCATCAGGGACTCCCCTGCTTCCAGTATTCAAGCATATACTACTATGCACAGTAAAAGGAAATGATCCATTGATATACTAACAATGTAAAACATTGTAAGTGATCTCAAACTAACCATGTTGAGTGAAAAATACCAAGGACTAAAGACTTCTTACTGGAAGATTCTATTTATATAAAAGTCTAGAAACTTCTAATTAATCCTTAGTGAGAGAAAACAGCAGATCGATGCTCATCTGAAGACACTCATCTGCATTGCCTTCCTTGGCATGCCAGGCAGGCTTCCACTTCAGGGTACTTGACCTTTCCGTTGTAGTCCCTGTAATTTCTTTCCTCTAGATATCTTCATAGGTTGATGGCATTACCTCCTCCATGTTTATACTTACGTGTTTCCTTCTCAGGGGTACCTTCCTTGACTATCTTACTTAATCACCGCCAGACTTCACGTGCCCACTTTCCTGCCCTTTCTCCATTGTGCTTACCATTTATAACATACTATGGTTTACTTCTTGCTTATTTATTTTGTTTACTCTCTTTTCTTCTCAGTTGTTTGTCTTACTCTCTTTCTAGTAAGTTCAATGATGGCTGCATATTTTGTATTTCCTTCCACCTCATATGTTTTCTTAGTACATGGTGCACAGTAGGTGTTCAATGTATATTTGTAAAATGAATGAAATGCTTCGACTTGTATGTAAATTGAGGTCAAATCAGAATCACTGACTGGAAATAAAGTTAATGTAAAATTGCTGTTCTTTGCATCTTCAATGGCTATTCTTCATCCAGAATGCAGAATTTTAAAGAATTGATAAGTGGGGAGTTAATTTGATATGCAGTGCTTTCTGTTTTTCTGTTGGCAAAACAAGGTTGGTAGACTTATCACAGAAGTCCACTTTTGCTCTCAAATTCTGACAACCCTTAACTTTGAACCCTTTGTGATTTTTGAGAAGCTGAAAAACTCTCCTTTTATTTGCATTTGTAAGTGGAAGTCACCAGTTTCTTTATTTCCTTTAGTCCTTATTCCTATAGCTCTGGAACCCACTTTGGCAATGAAGTGGTTAATACTGAGAAAAGGGTGATAGCAATTCAGGGACCAGAATTTTTTCCAGCAGCTGGGTTGGAAGAAAAAAAACAGTTTTAGATGACAAAGAACTACCAATGTAACCAGAGTAGGAATCTGAACATGTTTTTCTTTTGTTTGTTAATGAAAGAGTTTAATGGAAGTTATGCCCCAGAAATAGTTTTCAAATTATAAATGTAAGAGAATATAGAATTTGACATACTATTATTTTATAGGCAAAATGTCAGGGAAAGTAGAATTTGATATACTACATTTTGCAAATAGCAATGTTTTTGCTGTGTCTAGATGGATTTAGAAATTTTTAATGGCATTGAAATGATCTGGATGATAGCTCTTGTTCTTTGGGGTCCTATTTTACTTAACCCATTATATCCCATCATCATATCTATAAAATTTTATAGTACACCTGTAAAATTGCTCAGTATAGGTTTTTATGTATTTTTTTTTGTTGATACATTATAGTTGTACATAATGGTAAAATTCGTTGTGGCATATTTTGTACATCACACAATATAACAGTGTACTTTGGGTAATATTCCCCAGTATTTCCCTTTTCTTCCTCCTGTTCCTTTCCTCTACTGTCCTGATATCCATTCTATTTTCATGAGACACCCCTCCACACACCTTTCTTTTCATTTTCCTCTTTAGCTCCCACACATGAGAGAAAACATATGACCCTTTGTTATTCTGAGTTTGGCTTATTTTGCTTAACATAATGGTCTTGAGTTCCATCCATTTTCTTGCAAATGACATAATTTCATTCTTCTTTATGGCTGAATAAAACTCCACACACACACACACACACGTATATATACACCCCACATTTTCTTTATCCATTCTTCCACCATGGACATCTAGGCTGGTTCCATAGCTTGTCTATTGTGAATTGTGCTGTGATAAACTTGGTTATTCACGTATTACTATAGTATGCTGACTTCAATGCTTCAGGATAAATACCAAGGAATGATATAGCTGGGTCTTAATGGTGGTTTCATTCTTAGTCTTTTGAGGAAACTTTATACTGATTTCCATGGTGATTGTACTAATTTACAGTCTCACCAGAGTATAAAAATGTACATTTTCTCTACATCCTCTTCAGCATTTACTATGTTTATATTCTCTATTACTGCTATTCTGATCAGAGTAAGATGAAATCTCAGTATAGTTTTGATTTGCATTTCCCTAATTGCTAATGATGTTGAACATTTGTTCATATATTTGTTGATCATTTGTATTTCTTCTTCTGAGAAGTGTCTGTTTAGTTCATTTGCCCATTTATTAATTGGTTTATTTGAGAGTGTGTCTGTGTGTGTGAAGTTTTTTGAGTTCTCTATATATTCTGGATATTAATGCTCTTCTGGATATTAACGCTCTATCAGAAGAAAGCTAGTAAAGATTTTCTCCCGTTCTGTAGATTCTCTCTTCATGTTCTTATTTCCTTTGCTGTGCAGAGCTTTTTAATTTGATGCCATCCCATGTATTGACTCTTGGCATTATTTCCTGAGCTTTAAGGGTTCCTATTGAGAAATTCATTGCCTGTGCCAATATGTTGGTAGTGTTGACTGTATATTTTCTTCTAGGAGTTGCATAGTTTTTGGTCTAATTTGTAGGTATTTGATCCATTTTGAATTAGCTTCTGTGCAGGGTTGAACAATCAGGATCTATTCTCATTCTTCTACTTAAGGAAAATCAGTTTTTTCACACCTTTTGTTTAAAAGGCTGTCTTTTCTCCACTGTGTTTTCATCACCTTTCAAGGATCAGATGATTGTATCTGTGTGAGTCTTCCTCTGCATCCTCTATCCTGTACCATTGGACTATGTGTTTGTTTTTATGCTAATACCATACAGTTTTTGTTATTATAGTATAATTTGATATCAGGTATTGTGATGCCTCCAGCATTGTTTTTTTTTTTTTTTTTTTTGGCTTATGAGCACTTTCGCTGTTCTGGGTTTTTTTGAAAAATTTAAAAATTTTTTAACTTTTTATTTTTAAGTAATTATAGATTTAACAAAGTTGTGCAAATAATATAGGAAAATCTCATGTACTGTTCATTCAACTTCTATTCTGGGTCTTTTAGTCTTCCAAATGAATTTAGGACTTTTTTTCCTAGTTCTATGAAGAATGTCACTGATATTTTGATTGGATTTTCATTGAAACTGTATATTGCTTTTGGTAATATGACCATTTTTAACAATATTATAAGTTTAAGTTTTTATAGGCATCCTTTATATAGGATAATGGGACATAATGGGTTGAAGTGTGCTTTTTACTGAAAAGTGAGAAAATGTATATTGTTTTCCTCATCTGAAATGTAGTTATTTTATGGTCTTAAGTTTGAAGATAGTGTTGGTAGTTAGATTTGAGTTGTTATAAATTTCATCTATCCATACTTTTCAGAATGTAGATAATTTTCTGTGCTTATACTTAATATTAGCTCTTGTTTGACTAATTTTTCAGAAGCATAGAATGCTGGTGCCCTTGATGAGTTTTGATCAATACATTACTTTTTATGAGTATGTTTCATAGGATTATTGTTTTGCATTGCTTTTCCATTGAAGATTCAAAAGAAGTGTCTTAGATATTTTCAGACAATAAAATGCCTAGGTATTTTAGCTAATCTTTTGAGCATTTTAAAAATAAGGATTTCAGTGACCCTTCATTCATAATCAGTAGAGCACAACTGTATATAGGTTGTTTCTCTGGTAGTACAGATGTTTTTGAAGTAATTTATCCTAAGACTTTCTGAACTCCCTTGCTTTTCAATACCATCTTAATCTGTCAGTGGAATTCAACCAACATGAATGTTGAAAAAGATTGAAATTTGGCAACTGTTCATTTGCTTGATATTTGTAAATAGGCTTTTCTTTGGGGAAAAAAATTGGAGGAGGGCTAAGATATCATATCCCCTGACTACCATTCCTCCCTCTCTCCCTCCTTCCACACATCTTCAGTTTCCCATTTGACTCTGACAGATTAAACGTATTAATACCAATATTTGAATCTGAGACTATATAACAATAATGTATTGATACATACATTTCCATTCCTTACTCAGTAAGGAATACTGAATTAAGTGTAAGAATGGAGATCATGTCCTACCTAGTAACACTTCTCTTGTATTCAGCAAGGAGTATATACTTTTCATGGACTCCCTTTTGTCAATTAAATGGCCAGTATTTATTGGGTACTATTAATTGCTAGTCCTTGTTCTCAGTGGTGGAAATGCAGTAGTGTTCAGGTAGTTTTTGTCCTTAAGAAGATTACATTGTAGAATGAGTAGAAAAGATAAACTGTATATAAGTAAATTTAATCATCAGTAAGATACTATTGATGAATATGGAGGAAGTAAAGTAGGTATTGGTTGATTGTGGATGGCATGGGTTATAGCAAGAGCTGTTTAGCTAGAGTCAGAAAAGTTTTCACTGAAGAGGTGACATTTGGATTGAGACCTGAAAAGATGAGGAAGAAGTCAAAAGGACCTGCTATCAGAGCATTCGTAGCAGAAAGGACTACAAAGGGGCAGTAAACTTAGTATGTTTAAGACAGAAAAGAGGCCAATGGGACTAAAGAACTATCCGCAAGAGGAAGAGTGATAGGGGTAATGAAGTAGTCAGGGACCAGACCACTTAGAAACTCGTGGACTGTAGAAAGGAGTTCAGATTTTCAAAAATGTAATGGAAAACCTTTAGAGAGTTCTTATCCTTCACCTCTCACAAACTGAGCCACTTATGGTCTATGTGGAAGAGGAAGACTATTGCTACATACGTTGATAGCTTGGGTCCAAGTGTGGCAGGGCAGATTCAGTGTATATCTGATACTTAAATTAAGATCTATGTTAATACTTTTAAGGACAGTGCAGAATATCCCCTGATGAATTCCACTCTTCTTCCCTTCCCTTCTCATTCTTGATGTTAAAAACTTCTAGGAATTTACTTGCCTTTTGTCTATCAGAAACATAAAAGACTGAGTACTGGCCTGTTGGATTTTCTGATGAAGATCAATAGGGAAAATTAAAATCTTTGTTAAGCAAATCCCAATTTTCTGGGATACATTTGATGTTTTAAGTTTAATTACCTGTTATGTAGATTTCCTTCTCTTTGGGGGTTTATATGAACTGTCAAAATTGCTATCTAAATGATAAGATTAATTGAAATGGCATTTAATTTCAAATAGTCTAAAATTAGAATTTAGCATATCATTTTCCAGGAACATTGCTTAGGATTATGAAAAACAGGTTCTGAAAGAAATTTTATAAGTTTTGAATAACAATTAAAATACAGGAACTCTTCAGAATCTTTACTGTAGAACTGATTTACCAAGTATCTACTAAATGGGCCAGTTTGAGGTAGTCTGAATTTATAATTAAAACAGTATTTTGAATACTTTTAATTGTTTCCTTAAAAAATGATTCTCTGAAAAGTGTAAAGGTTTCATCCAGTGTAGTTGACTCTGATCACTTCTGAAGGCTTTTGTTTTAATTACTGTAGATTTGGAATATGGTTTTAAAAAAGATTTGTTTGAGAGATGTAGTTGTGCCAAATTCATTATTTTATGATTCAAGGGAATCAAAATATTTTCTCTACAACCTTTCAGTTTTTTTCTTTGTTTTACTTATTTGGTGTTGTAGTCTTAATTGTGTTATGTGTGATAGTCCAGTTGTGTAAGTCTGCTTAGTTCATAAAACTTTCTGGAACAATTCTTAGTACTATTCCTGGAACTAGATGGCAGTTAAACAATACAGATGTCTCTTGGCTCTTGAAAATTTCATGGTTGACTTCTAAATGAGATCACTGAATGAAGCAATTATTTAGTATCAATTGTCAAGAGACCCTCCAGATTCATTTCCAAACCTAATTTCTAAAACTCTCCAAAGAGGCAGTATCTCAGAAAAAAAAATTTTTTTTTAAGGTTGGCTACTTAAAAATTTCAGGCTCTTTAAAGGTGTTGATCATGGTAAAATGGTCAGTTAAACTTATTGGAGGTAACGTTTGCCAAACTGCCATTTTATATGTTTATGCTCATATATTTTATACTTTAATATTTAACCTCCTGGACTGGGAATATAGCATCTTTGGTTCTCCTCTTCTTCCTCCTATTTCAACACAACTTCTTCTTTCTTAATTTTGTCATTTATCTTAGGGCAAAGAACCTTCTTCTTCAGTGAATCTCTAGTGTCCTGCTGTGTTACATCATGGGTTCTAAAATTTTCTAGGATCTTGTGCTCCTTTCCCAGGGCATGGCCGCGTCGCCCTCCATGCGTGCAGCCTTGCTGCTGTGACGCTCCCCAGACACCCGATCGCTGGTGGTGTTTTCCATGGCTGCAGCTTGATTAGGGGGCCACTTGGTGCGGAGATCTACACTGGCGGTGTCAGGGACACACCGGCCATGCCTCTGTGCCTGGGGACACAGGAAGGGAATCCCCGCTCCAGGAAACCATGCCCCATGGTCCCCAAACTCCCAGCCTACAGGAACAACCACAAGCCCTCTGGATCTCCCGCCGCCCCCACTCTGGTTTTCAAGATGGCGGCCTAGAGGGTGGCTGCATTTCGTGTTGCTCCAGGACTCAGGATTCAAGAGAGGAGATATTGGGACACTTGGGACCAACTCAAAGTAGCCGGGTGACTCTCACCCCCTGGGGGGGCATCCCGGATGGGACGGGGGTCCCGGAACGCAGGAAACTTTGTGAAGTAGAACTGCCGGCGAGACGCCCCTCCCCCCGCTAGAGCAGTGAAATCGGACAGCTGGGAGCGCCGTAGAGGAGGCCGCTGGGCACAGCGCTGGGACTCGGAGCAGCCACTGGGGCTCCGTCGGCTGCCCGGGGGAGGAGTGGCGGGGAGAACTGTGTGGACTCAGGACACTGGGGCCTGCCTTGAGGAGGAGGAGAGGAGCGTGGCCACTTGGATTCGGAGAGACTGCACCAGAGCTGCAGGCGGTTGCCAGAGGAGAAGCTGCGCGGCGAGCTGTTTGGAATCAGAATGACGCTTCTGAACACCGGGGCCTGCCCTGAGGACGAGGAGGAAGAGGAGCGGCCGCTTGGATTCGGGTGACTACACGGGAGCTACAGGCGGTTGCCAGAGAAGGGGCTGCGTCGCAAGCTGTTTGGACTCTGACCACTTCTGAACCCTGGGGCCTGCCCGGAGGAGTAGGAGAAGGAGGAGAAGGAGCGCAGCGGGTCCTTTGGACTCGCAGTGACTGCATTAGCGCTCCAGGCGGCTGCTCAGAGGAGAAGGTGAGTGGTGAGTTGTTTGGTCTTAAAGTGACAGCTCCTGAACACAGGGGGGCTGCCTGGAGGAGAAGCGTGGTGAGACGCTTGGTCTTGAGTGGCCGCACCAGAGCTCCGGGCGGTGCCCAGAGGACCCGTGCAGCGGGTCACGTGGATTCAGAGCCACTCAGAGGGACTGCTCCTGAACACCCGGGGGGTTATCTGGAGAAGGAGGAGGAACGGGGAGGGTCACTTCGACTCGGAGTGATTGATTGCCCCGGGCTACGGGTGGTTGGTGGGAGGAGGAGGCACGAAGTGAGTTTCTTGGACTCCTAGTGACCGCACCGGAATACTGGGCGGCTGTCTGGAGGAAGAGGCCTGTGGCGGGTCTCTGAGACTCAGAGCGATTGTTCGGGGCCACAGGTGGCTGCTCAGAGGAGGGGCCACGCAGCCAGGCGATTAGGTGCAGAACAGGGTCCCAGGATCTAGGAGGCTTCTGGTTGGAAGAGCCGCACAGAGACAGGCTTAGGGCGGAGCGAAGGTTCCAGGCCTATGGGCAAATTCTCTGAGGAGGGGCAGCCTAAGAAGATTCATCTGCGAAGGGTGAGGCTCCCAGGCCCAGGAGGTAGGGCCGGGCCCCTGGAAACTTTGCAGAGGAAGGCAGCCCAGCCCAGGCAGTATCTGTAAATTGAGGGGAACCTCTAGGAGGAAACTGACCAGCGAGACCTCCCCACTGGGTGAGTCTTCCCTGCCTGGTGAGGTTTCCCCACAAGGACGGTAAAACCAGAGACACAGGCCCAAACAGGCCTTGCCTCAGCCCACAGCCTAGGTCCCCTTTGGATGACCATTGGTCAACAAGTGGAGGCACCTCTGCCCACTAGCAGGGACTATACCCCACCTGAAGGCCACCACTCCTAGAGAGGCACCGCATTATCAACTTCCTCCAAGACTTCAGCCTACTGAAGGCTAAGAGGGGATATATATAGAAATCTTCAGGGACATTGTAAATCAACAGAGGAAATCTGCAATATCTCAGCGGTCCACTGATATCTGAACAACATGAGAAAACAAGGAAAGAAAATGCTGCAAACAAATCTAGATGTTACATCAATAAAACCCAATGACAGCATGGCAGAAGAAATGACAGAAAAGGAGTTCAGAATGTACATAATTAAAATGATCAGAGAAGCAAACGATGAGATGAAAGAGCAAATGCAAGCATTGAATGATGAGATGAAAGAGCAAATGCAAGCATTGATTGATCACACCAATCGACAGTTAAAAGAGCAAATACAGGAAGCAAAAGATCATTTCAATAAAGAGTTAGAGATATTGAAAAAAAAACCAAACAGAAATCCTTGACATGAAGGAAACAATAAACCAAATTAAGAACTCCATAGAAAGCATATCCAATAGGATAGAACACCTGGAAGACAGAACCTCAGACATTGAAGACAAAATATTTAACCTTGAAAACAAAGCTGAACAAACAGAGAAGATGGTAAGAAATCATGAACAGAATCTACAAGAACTATGGGATATCATGAAAAGGCCAAATTTAAGAATTATTGGGATTGAGGAAGGCCTAGAGAAACAAGCCAAAGGAATGAACAACCTATTCAATGAAATAATATCAGAAAATTTCCCAAATCTGAAGAATGAAATGGAAAATCAAGTTCAAGAGGCTTACAGGACTCCAAATACACAAAATTACAACAGACCCACACCAAGGCACATTATAATGAAAATACCTAACATACAAAATAAAGACAGAATTTTAAAGGCTGTGAGAGAAAAGAACCAAATTACATTCAGGGGGAAACCAATACGCATATCAGCAGATTTTTCAATCCAGACCCTAAAGGCTAGAAGGTCCTGGAACAACATTTTTCAAGCCCTGAAAGAAAATGGATGCCAACCAAGAATCTTATACCCAGCAAAACTTACCTTCAAATTTGACGACGAAATAAAATCCTTCCATGATAAACAAAAGCTAAAAGAATTTACAAAAAGAAAGCCAGCATTACAGAACATTCTCAACAAAATATTCCATGAGGAAGAGATGAAAAACAAAGAAGCAAATCAGCAAAGGGAGGAATTATCCTAAAGGAATTGTCAAATAAAGGAGGAAACAAGTTGTGTCAAACAAATAAATAAACAAAATTTTAAAAATGAACCAAATGACCGGGAAACCAAATCATTTCTCTCTAATAACCCTGAATGTTAATGGCCTGAATTCATCAATCAAAAGACATAGACTGGCAGACTGGATTAAAAAGAAAGATCCAACAATATGTTGCCTGCAAGAGACTCACCTCATAGAAAAAGATACCCATACACTAAAGGTGAAAGGATGGGGAAAAACATACCATGCACATGGACTCAGCAAAAAAGCTGGAGTATCCATCCTCATTTCCGATAATGTGGACTTCAAGCCAAAGTTAGTCAGAAGGGATAAAGAAGGTCATTTCATACTGCTTAAGGGAAGCATAAATCAGCAAGATATAACAATCATAAACATCTATGCCCCAAACAGTGGCTCATCTATGTATGTCAAACAAATCCTTCTCAATTTCAGAAACCAAATAGACCACAACACAATAATACTAGGTGATTTTAACACGCCGCTCTCACCACTGGACAGATCTTCCAGACAAAAATTGAACAAAGAAACCATAGATCTCAACAACACAATCAATAATTTAGACTTAACGGACATTTATAGAATATTCCATCCAACCAAGAGTGAATACACTTTCTTCTCAGCAGCACATGGATCCTTCTCTAAAATAGACCATATATTATGCCACAAAGCTAATGTTAGCAAATACAAGAAGATAGAGACACTAGCATGTATTCTATCAGATCATAATGGATTGAAGTTAGAAATAAATGAAAGAGTAAAACACAGAAACTATTCCAACATCTGGAGATTAAACAATATGCTATTATATGATGAATGGATAACAGAAGATATTAGGAAGGAAATTAAAAATTCTTAGAGGTAAATGAGAACAAAGAAACATCATATCAAAATCTCTGGGACACTATGAAAGCAGTACTTAGAGGGAAATTTATTTCATGGAGCGCATTTAATAAAAGAAGTAAAACTCAACAAATAAACAACCTAACACTACAGCTCAAAGCCTTAGAAAAAGAAGAACAGAACAGCACCAAAAGTAGTAGAAGACAGGAAATAGTTAAACTCAGAGCTGAAATCAATGAAATTGAAACAAAAGAAACAATACAAAAAATTGACAAAATAAATAGTTGGTTCTTCGAAAAAATAAACAAAATTGATAAACCTTTAGCCACACTAACAAAGAGAAGACGAGAGAAAACCCAAATCACTAAAATTCGGAATGAACAAGGAAATATCACAACAGACAGGATGGAAATACAAAACATAATTAGAAGCTATTTTGAAAATCTATACTCCAACAAAATAGAAAATTTCGAAGACATCAACAGGTTTCTAGACACATATGAATTGCCTAAACTGAATGAGGAGGACATAAACAATTTAAATAGACCAATTTCAAGTACTGAAATAGAAGAAGTCATCAAAAGCCTACCAACAAAGAAAAGTCCGGGACCAGATGGGTTCTCAGCCGAGTTCTACAAAACCTTTAAGGAAGAGCTCATTCCAATACTTCTCAAAGTATTCCATAAAATAGAAGAGGAGGGAACCCTCCCAAACTCATTCTATGAAGCCAATATCACACTGATACCTAAACCAGACAGAGACTCATCAAGGAAAGAAAATTTCAGACCAATATCCTTAATGAACATCGACGCAAAAATTCTCAACAAAATTTTAGCAAATCGCATACAAAAACATATTAAAAAGATAGTGCACCATGATCAAGTGGGTTTCATCCCAGGGATGCAAGGTTGGTTCAACATCAGGAAATCAATAAACGTAATTCACCATATTAATAGACTTAAAGTCAAGAATCACATGATTATTTCAATAGATGCAGAAAAAGCATTTGATAAAATACAGCACCCCTTCATGCTCAAAACACTAGAAAAAATAGGGATAGTGGGAACATTCCTTAACATTGTAAAGGCCATTTATGCTAAGCCCATGGCCAATATCATTCTAAATGGTGAAAAACTGAAAGCATTCCCCCTAAAAACTGGAACAAGGCAGGGATGCCCTCTTTCACCACTTCTATTCAACATCGTTCTTGAGACTCTGGCCAGAGCAATTAGACAAACCAAAGAAATTAAAGGGATACGAATTGGAAAAGAAGAACTCAAACTATCCCTGTTCGCTGATGACATGATTATATATTTAGAGGAACCAGGAAATTCCACCAGAAAACTCTTAGAACTCATAAGTGATTTCAGTAAAGTAGCAGGTTACAAGATCAATGCCCATAAATCCAACGCATTTTTATACATAAGTGATGAATCTTCAGAAAGAGAAATTAGGAAAACTACCCCATTCACAATAGCCTCGAAAAAAATAAAATACTTGGGAATCAATCTCACAAAAGAGGTGAAAGACCTCTACAATGAGAACTATACAACACTAAAGAAAGAAATTAAAGAACACCTTAGAAGATGGAAAGATCTTCCATGTTCTTGGATAGGAAGAATTAATATTGTCAAAATGGCCATACTACCTAAAGTGCTATACAAATTCAATGCAATTCCAATTAAAATCCCAATTGTGTACCTTACAGAAATAGAGCAAGCAATTATGAAATTCATCTGGAAGAATAAGAAACCCAGAATAGCTAAAGCAATCCTTAGCAGGAAGAGTGAAACGGGGTATTGCAATACCAGATCTTCAACTCTACTACAAAGCAATAGTAACAAAAACGGCATGGTATTGGTACCAAAATAGAAAGGTAGATCAATGGTACAGAATAGAGGACACGGACACAAACCCAAATAAATACAATTTTCTCATACTAGACAAAGGGGCCAAAAAGATGCAATGGAGAAAAGATAGCCTCTTCAACAAATGGTGCTGGGAGAATTGGAAATCCATATGCAACAGAATGAAACTAAACCCATATCTCTCACCATGCACGAAACTAAACTCAAAATGGATTAAGGACCTCGGAATCAGACCAGAGACCCTGCAGATTATAGAAGAAAAAGTAGGTCCAAATCTTCACCTTGTTGGTCTAGGACCAGACTTCCTTAACAGGACTCCCATAGCACAAGAAATAAAAGCTAGAATCAACCACTGGGATAGATTCAAACTAAAAAGCTTTCTCTCAGCAAAGGAAACTATCAGCAATGCGAAGAAAGAGCCTACAGAGTGGGAGAATATCTTTGCCAATCATACTTCAGATAGAGCACTAATCTCCAGAATCTATAAAGAACTCAAAAAACTCTACTCCAAGAATTCAAATAGTCCAGTCAACAAATGGGCTAAGGAAATGAATAGACACTTCACAGAAGAAGATCTACAAGCAATCAACAAACATATGGAAAAATGTTCAACATCTCTAGTAATAAGAGAAATGCAAATCAAAACCACCCTAAGATTCCATCTCACCCCAATTAGAATGGCAATTATCAAGAATACGAGCAACAACAGGTGTTGGCGAGGATGTGGGGAGAAAGGTAGACTCATACATTGCTGGTGGGGCTGCAAATTAGTGCAGCCACTATGGAAAGCAGTGTGGAGATTCCTTAGAAAACTTGGAATGGAACCACCATTTGACCCAGCTATCCCACTCCTTGGCCTATACCCAAAGGACTTAAAATCTGCATACTACAGAAATACAGCCACATCAATGTTCATAGCTGCTCAATTCACAATAGCCAGACTGTGGAACCAACCTAGATGCCCTTCAATTGATGAGTGGATAAAGAAACTGTGGTATATATATACTATGGAATATTACTCAGCCATAAAGAATGATAAAATTATGACATTTGCAGGCAAATGGATGAAATTGGAGAATATCATGCTAAGTGAGATAAGCCAATCTGAAAAAGCCAAAGGACGAATGATATCGCTAATAAGTGGAGGATGACACATAATGGGGGGGAGGGAAGGGTTAGAGTTAGGGTTAGGGAGGGGGGCAAGTATGGAGGAAGGAACTACTGTATAGAGGGTAAAGAGGGGTGGGAGGGGTGGGGGAAAGGGAAAAAATAACAGAATGAATCAAACAACATTGCTCTATGTAAATTTATGATTGCACAAATGGTATGCCTTTACGCCATGTACAAACAGAGAAACAACATGTATCCCATTTGTTTACAATAAAAAAAAAAAAAACTCTTCAAAAAAAAAAAAAAATTTTTAGGATTTGGTACCTGTCTAATCCTTGACAGTTTCATGTCTTAAGTAATTCTGGGCTACTTATAGGTTTCCTAGTAAACTCTCTTAAGTTTCTGTCTTTTCTCATGGTTTTGTTCCTTTAACCTGTAATACTCTTTCCCTGCTTGTCTGTCTAGCAAATTCCTATTTACATTTTACATTTCTGTACCAGGGATGCACCCAGGGGAACTTAACCACTGAGCCCCATCCCCAGCCCTTTTTATATTTTATTTTGAAACAGGGTCTCACTAAGTTGCTTAGGGCCTTGCTAAATTGCTTAAGCTGGCTTTGAATTTGTGATCCTCCTGCCTCAACCACCCAAGCCACTGGGATTACAGGCATGCAGCAATGTGCCCAGCTAAAGTCATATAATTTTTTATCTTCCACAATTATTTAATTACCCTCAGATTGTGAAAGGATTTGTATGAATGTGTCCTAGGCAGCACTTGGGGCACTGGGACACCTCCTTTGCTTTCCTGGAGTGAAGAACATTTACTTCGGATTTACAGTCTGGTTTTGATTTTTTTGTTTTGTTTTGTTTTGTTTTGTTTTTGGGGTTTGAACTCAGGGGCACTTGACCACTGCGCCACATCCCCAGCCCTATTTTGTATTTTTATTAGAGATAAGGTCTCACCGAGTTGCTTAGCACCTCACTATTACTGAGGCTAGCTTTGAACTCATGATTCTCCTGTCTCAGCCTCCTGAACCGCTGGAATTATAGGCGTGCAGCACTGCACCCGGCTAGTTCTGCTTTTATTTAAGATATATTAATGTTCAGGAATCATTTTTGTCCATTAAGTGTAAGCTTATATGTTTATATTTTTAGTAATAATTCTTTTTACAGTTCACAGAAAAATAAAAAGAAAATGTTGCCTCTGGTAAGGTGCAAGTGAAAATTATCATTTGACTTATGGGAAAACAAAGCGGTTGCGGATATAGTGATCCCAGAAATCACCTTCTCTATTTTATTAATAGGATTAATTTCTGCTCCATAACAGACTTTAGTTTTGGAGATGAAGCAAAAAGGCAAGAATATAAACTTATTTTCTCATTAGCTATCTATTAACATTTCCCATGGAAAGTTTTATTTCATATCTAATTGTAAAATTAATGTTATTTTTCTGAATAAATTTTATCAAATGAATAGTCATGAAGCAACAGGGAAAGTATACATTCTTTTTCACTTTTAACATGCTGCCACAAATTCCCATACATGCTGAGGTTTTTTGTTTTTGTTTTTGTTTTTTCCTGTTCATATGATTCTTTTCCGTAGTGACGTATCTTTTGAGAATTCATACATTTGTAAGGGCATTCCAGAAAACTTAGCTTGAAAAACATGCTATCAAAAGATTTAGGCAGATTCTAAGTAGGGAAGGGAATAAACTTGTAGGCATTGTCTTTACACATGCAGAAAATAGAAGGTTTATTTCTATTGCTTGTGTAAGCCTGAGCTGGCATACAGTTCTGAACATTGGGCATCTCTGATGCACACTGCCATCCATGGACCTTGTTCCTTTTATCTTGTTACACCATCCCATATGGTATTGCTCTTGTCTGCAGAGATAAATCTGAGTCACCACTATCACATCACATTCACATTCTAGTTTGTGGGAAGTGGGGAAAAAAACAAGTAGAAGGCAAGCAGCTTTTTAAAAAGTGTTAGACCTGAAGGTTACACATACTTCATGCCCTTATATTGTTAGCCAGAACTTAATCTGGCTAACTTAATCATGCTATCTGTTCCTAGCTTATTTTACTTAACAGTATCTTTGAGGTTTATCCTTACTCTTGACAGTGACAGGAATTCCTTTTGTTTCAAAATTGAATAAGATTCCATTATGTATTAGTTTTGTATATTTGGTTTGATGTAGTCTTTTTTTTTTTTTTTTTTGGTGCTGTGAATTGAACCCAGGGCCTTGTGCAAGCTAGATAAGCACTTTCCTGTTAAGCTACATCCCCAGTTCTTGATGCAGTCTTGCCTGTTTTTGCTTTTGTTGCCTGTGCTATGAGGAATTATATCCAAAAAACATGCTCAGAACAGTGTCCTAAGTTTTCTTCCAGTAATAGTATAGTTTCAGGTTTAAATCTTTAATTCATTTGAATTGACTTTTTTTATATGGTGTGAGGTAAGGGTCTGAATTCATCCTTCTGTATTGGTATATTAGTCAGCTTTTAGTCCCTATGACCAAAATACCTGACAGGAACAACTTAGAGGAGGAGAAGTTTATTTGGGGCTTATGGTTTCAGAGGTTCAGTTCATGGTTGGATGATTCCTTTACTCTGGGCCTCAGGTGAGGCAGAACATTATGATGGAAGGGCATGGCAGAGGAATGCTCAGCTCATGGCATCCAAGAAGCATAAAATGAAAGAGTAAAGGGCCATGGACAGATAAAGTCCAGGCCACATCCTGGCACCCTTCTTGCTTCAATCATGCCCCACTGCCCATAATTACCACCTTGTTGTCCATTCAAATTATTAATCCATCAATTAGATTATGAGGTTACAGCTCTCACAATCATTTGACCTCTGAACATTCCTGTATTGCCTAACACATAAGCTTTTGGAGGAGCATTAAAGATCTAAACCATAATAACCAGTATATACAGTTTTCTGAAATGAATAGACACTTCACAGAAGAAGATCTACAAGCAATCAACAAACATATGGAAAAATGTTCAACATCTCTAGTAATAAGAGAAATGCAAATCAAAACCACCCTAAGATTCCATCTCACCCCAGTTAGAATGGCGATTATCAAGAATACGAGCAACAACAGGTGTTGGCGAGGATGTGGGGAGAAAGATACACTCATACATTGCTGGTGGGGCTGCAAATTAGTGCAGCCACTCTGGAAAGCAGTGTGGAGATTCCTTAGAAAACTTGGAATGGACCCTCCATTTGACCCAGCTATCCCACTCCTTGGCCTATACCCAAAGGACTTTAAATCAGCATACTACAGAGATACAGCCACATCAATGTTCATAGCTGCTCAATTTACAAAAGCCAGACTGTGAAACCAACCTAGATGCCCTTCAATTGATGAGTGGATAAAGAAACTGTGGTATATATATACAATGGAATATTACTCAGCCATAAAGAATGATAAAATTATGGCATTTGCAGGCAAATGGATGAAATTGGAGAATATCATGCTAAGTGAGATAAGCCAATCTGAAAAAGCCAAAGGACGAATGATATCGCTAATAAGTGGATGATGACACATAATGGGGGGAGGGAAGGGTTAGTGTTAGGGTTAGAGTTAGGGTTAGGGAGGGGGGCAAGTATGGAGGAAGGAAGCACTGTATAGAGGGAAAAGAGGGGTGGGAGGGGTGGGGGGAAGGGAAAAATAACAGAATGAATCAAACAACATTACTCTATGTAAATTTATGATTACACAAATGGTATGACTTTACCCCATGTACAAACAGAGAAACAACATGTATCCCATTTGTTTACAATAAAATAAATAAATAAATAATGAAAAAATTAAAAAAAAAAAAAAGAGATGATCCTTTCCCCATTGTGCATTCTTGGCATCTGTGTGGGAAATAAAATGACTAATGTGAGGATTTATTTCTGGGCTCTGTATTGTTTTGCTTGTCTATGCATCTGTTTTTATACCAGTTCCATATTGTTTTGATTACTGTACTTTTTTTTGTGTGTGTGTGTGTGTGTGTATGTGTGTGTGTGTACATGCATCCATACAGGTATTAGGAATTGAACCCGGGGTGTTTTACCACTAAGCTACATCCCCAGCCCTTTTTTATTTTGAGATAATTTATTTTAAATTACCAAGGGTCTCACTTAATTGCTGAGGCTGACCTTAAACTTGACATCTTCTTGCCTCAGCCTCCCAAATAGCTGTGATTATAGGAGGGGAACACTGGATCCAGCTGCCAGCTTCATAATATATTTTGAAGTCAGGTAGTGCAATGCATTGTTTTTGCTCAAAATTTCTATAGCTATTCTAGGTCTTTTCTAGTTCAACATAGATTTTAGGTTTGCTTTTCTATTTCTTTGAAAACTATGATTGAAATTTTGACAGGAATTACCTTGTATCTGCAGATTGCTTTGGATAACATGGGCATTTTAGCAATATCAAGTATTCCAATCCATGAACATGGAATATCTTTTTGTGTCTTTGTGCTATCTCCAATTTCTTTTGTAAGAGTATTTCAGTTTTTCGTATATAGACCTTTCCTCTTTTTGGTTAATTTTATTGCTAAAGATCTGGCAACAATGTGGGGAACAAGAGAACACTTACACATTATTGATAGTAATATAAATCAGTACAGCCATTATGGAAAAGAGTATAGAGTTTCCTAAGAAAGTTAAGAATAGAACTACCATATCATCCAGCAATCCCACTACTGGGTATATAACCAAAGGAAATGAAATCAGTATGTCTAAGAGGCATCTGTACTCCTGTGTTTACTGAAGTACTGTTCACATTAGCCAAATAATGGAATCAGCCTAATTGTCCATGAGCTGATGAATGGAAAATGTGAGATATATGTTCTTTTTTTTTTTTTTTTTTTTTTTCCTGTTTTTCACACACAATGGAAATTCAGCCATTAAAGGGATCTCTACTTATCCCCCAAGTTTGTAGATTAGGTCTGTCTTTGTAATTCACCATGTAAATCTGTTTTCAGGACTTGGGGGTGGGTACCTTAGTTGTAGAGAGCTTGCCTAGTATGCATGAGACCGTGTGTGTGCTCCATTCCCAGCATCTAAAAGAGGGGGAATCTATTTCCATATTCTTAATTGTTCTGGAAGGCTATTAAAAAAATGAATACAACATACTGAACGAAACAAGTGTATGAGTTTCACAAGTGTTACTTAATTAAATTATGTTAGCAATTAAATTCACTTTATAAAACTTGAGCTTTGAACTGTTTCTCTTCTCTCATCATTTGTGCCACTCAGGAGACAGGAAAGAAAGTCTTTATTATTGACAGGGTGGTGATAGTGATTATGATGTAAAACTTTTAAGGGTCCAGGTTCCTTTTCATATACATGAAAAGTTTTGGGAAGTCGTTTGACAGGATTTGTCCTGTCTCAATTGTTAAAATATTTGATAATTTCATGTGTATTTCAGTTTGTTAAACTAATTTTTAACCACAACTAGAGATGTTATTCTCTTGTAATTTATTTATAAGAGGAAGTGCATGGTTACTTAATAAAATCAGAATTGGGAAATAGTCTTTTAAATTATTGATTTCTGGTTTGTCGTTATCACTATCCCCATATCATTTATGCTGCACATCAATTCAGAAAGGGCTTCTGTACCCTTTCTAAATTTCTTTGTCATTATCAAAAACAAGAATATCTCTAATACTCTTCTTATACTTTCCTTACTTTAAAAAAGATTACTGGAAATGTTAAATGTGCCTTTTATTTGAACATATGTGAATGACATTTTGATATGAAAGCAAACCAATGCTGACATTTACATGAGATCTATCCCTCATAACTCCTGATACTCACTCTTAGAAACTGCTATGAATTGCCAGGAGTGGTGGTGCACCTCTGTGATCCCAGTGACTCAGGAATCTGAGGAGGATCACAAGTTCAAGGACAATTCAGCAACTAGCAAGACCATGCATACCTATCAACTTAGTGATAACATATCTTCATTAAAAAAAAAAAAGGGTGTGGAGGAATATATTTCAGTGGTAAAGCAAGTTTACCTGGGTTCAATCTCCAATAATAATAAATATATATATATATATATATATATATATATATAAACAATTGGGGTACATCTTGTTTCTCTGTACATGAAGTAGAGGCATACCATTTGTGTAATCATACGTTTATATAGGGTAATGGTGTTTGATTCATTCTGTTATTTTTTCCTTCCCCCCACCCCTCTTTTTTCTCCATACAGTCCCTCCTTCCTCCATTCTTGCCTCCCTCCCACCCCCCATTATGTATCATCATCCACTTATTAGCGAGATCATTCGTCCTTTGGTTTTTTGAGATTGGCTTATCTCACTTAGCATGATATTCTCCAATTTCATCCATGCCTACAAATGCCATAATTTTATTATTCTTTATGGCTGAGTAATGTTCCATTGTGTATATATATATACCACAGTTTCTTCATCCATTTATCAATTGAAGGGCATCTAGGTTGGTTCTACAATCTGGCTATTGTGAATTGAACAGCTATGAACATTGATGTGACTGCATCACTGTAGTATGCTGATTTAAAGTCCTTTGGGTATAGGCCTAGGAGTGGGATAGCTGGGTCAAATGGTGGTTCCATTTCAAGTTTCCAAGGAATCTCCATACTGCTTTCCAGAGTGGCTGCACTAATTTTCGACCCCACCAGCAATGTATGAGTGTACCTCTTTCCCCACATCCTCGCCAACACCTATTGTCGCTTATATTTTCTTGATAATCGCCATTCTAATTGGGGTGAGATGGAATCTTAGGGTGGTTTTGATTTGCATTTCTCTTATTACTAGAGATGTTGAACATTTTTTCATATATCTGTTGATTGCTTGTAGATCTTCTTCTGTGAAGTGTCTGTTCATTTCCTTATCCCATTTGTTGATTGGGTTATTTGTATTCTTGGTGTAGAGTTTTTTGAGTTCTTTATATATTCTGGAAATTAGTGCTCTATCTGAAGTATGAGTGGCAAAGATTTTCTCCCACTCTGTAGGCTCTCTCTTCACATTGCTGATAGTTTCCTTTGCTGAGAGAAAGCTTTTTAGTTTGAATCTATCCCAGTTATTGATTCTTGCTTTTATTTCTTGTGCTATGGGAGTCCTGTTAAGGAAGTCTGATCCCAAGCCGACATGTTGAAGATTTGAACCTACTTTTTCTTCTATAAGATGCAGGGTCTCTGGTCTGATTCCAAGGTCCTTGATCCATTTTGAGTTGTTTTATGCAGGGTGAGAGATATGGGTTTAGTTTCATTCTGCTGCATATGAATTTCCAGTTTTCCCAGCACCATTTGTTGAAGAGGCTATCTTTTCTCCATTGCATGTTTTTGGCACCTTTGTGTAGTATGAGAAAATTGTATTTATTTGAGTTTGTATCCTTGTCCTCTATTCTGTACCATTGATCTACCTGTCTACTTTGGTACCAATACCATGCCGTTTTTGTAAATGTTGCTCTGTAGTATAGCTGAAGGTCTGGTATTGCGATACCCCCTGCTTCACTCTTCCTACTAAGGATTGCTTTAGCTATTCTGGGTCTCTTATTCTTCCAAATGAATTTCATGATTGATTTCTCTATTTCTGTGAGGTACGTCGTTGGGATTTTAATTGGAATTGCATTGAATCTGTATAGCACTTTTGGTAGTATGGCCATTTTGACAATATTAGTTCTGCCTATCCAAGAACATGGGAGATCTTTCCATCTTCTAAGGTTTTCTTAACTTCTTTCTCAAGTGTTCTTTAGTTCTCATTGTAGAGGTCTTTCACCTCTTTTGTTAGATTGATTCCCAAGTATTTTATTTTTTTCTTTGAGGCTATTGTGAATGGGGCAGTTTTCCTAACTTCTCTTTCTGAGTATTCATCACTTATGTGTGTATTTGTGTATATACATACATAAGTATATAAATAAATAAATATATATATACATATACATATATATATATGTATTTATCTGTGAACAGAATGACTGTGCCTTCAGCCAATAGTATAGTATTCAAGCTCTTATAGGAAGACAGATACCAGAGAGCTTGTTGCCTCTCTCTGCCCTCTACCACTTGAAAATGCAACAAGAAGACAGACCTCTACAAACCAGGAAACAGACTTTCACCAGAATCTACTATATTGATACTCTGATCTTGGAGCTTCTAGCTTCCATAACTAAGAAATGGATTTCTATTTAAGCAACCTAGTCTGCAGTATTCTGTGATAGCACTCTGAGCTCAGAAAGAAGTGTTTCAATGCTGTTGTGCTTCAAAGCTTTATTATTTGAAGGATATCTAAAAACTCTAAAGGCATTCAGTGAATACTTTTATGGGCAGGTAAGTAGGTTTGGATTTGTTTATTTTGAAAAATTTCAAATATCAGAATAGCTGCAAGTAAGTACTTAGCTAGATCTTTTACCTAGAGTCACTGGATGGTTATTATTTTGCTATGTTTACACATTCATTTCTCATTTTTTCTTTGTGTGTATGTTTTTCTTTCTCTGCATGTGGCTGTATGTGGGTAATGTATTTATTTGTTAATTTTTTCCCCTGACTTATTTGAGAGTTGGTTGCAGATATTTTATTTCCAAATATTTCAGCATGGATCTCACTCAGGGAGACAACATTTTCCCTTGAAAGAATGCATCATAATTTTTTGTCCCAGTAATTCATCACACCAAATGTTTTGCTTTCTTTTTTCTTTTGCTTATTTTTTTGGCTAACATTTTAACTTACCCTTATTAAATTATTTAAGCTCTTATCAGATCTAATCTGAAAATTTCATTTATTTCATTGACTATTGGGAAGGATTATTATATCTATAATTTTTATGAAATACTAAAATAGGAAAAGACATGGAAAGCAAAAGGAAGAGTAACAAAAGTGGCACACTGGGAAAATTTGAACATTTTATTAAAACTAGAATTAAAAATTCTTTTGTATTTAATAGTTTATTCATATACATGGTACTAAAGTAAAAAAAAAATTAAGAAAAAGAATTTTTTTAAAGTCTTTCTTTTAGCCTTATCACTTCTCAGTTCTAATTTCTAGAAGGCATCCACTGTTACTGGTCTGCTGTATTTCTTTAAAGGAATGTGGTACATATACAAGTCAGGTCACAACCATCTGGATGGGTTCTGTCGAAAGATCAGAAAACAGGGCTGGGGACAGTCAGTGGTAGACTGCTTGCCTAGCATGTACAAGGCCCTGGTTTGATCCCAGGGGAGAGGAGGGAGGGGAAATAAAAAAATAACAAATATTGGGGAGGATATGGAGACACTGGAACCCTTGTGCACTGTTGGTGGGAATGTAAAATGGTACAGCCACTGTGGAAAACAGTATGGTGGTGCTGCAAGGAAACTAAACATAGAATTGCCATATAATCCACAGTACCACTTCTGGGTACATACCTGAAAGAGATATTTGCATACCTGTGTTCTGAATGGCATTATTCACAACAGCCAAGAGGAAGAAGCATCCCAGGTGTCCATCAGAAGTTGAATGGACAGTCAAAATGTGGTATATATACCAATGGAATATTACCTTTAAAAAGGAAGTAAACTGTTACACGCTACCACATGGGTGAACTTGGAAGTCTGTACTTACTAAAATAAGCCAGTCAGAAAAAGACAAATTTTGTGTGATTCCACTTATGAGGTATCTAAAGTAGTCAAATTTATAGAAAGTAATGGGTAGGAAAAAATCTTAATGGCATCAGACTTTAAAGCTTCTATGCAGTAAAGGAAAATCAGCAGAGTGAAAAGACCATATACAGAATGGGAGAAAATATTTGCAAGCTACATATCTAGCAAGGGGTTAATATATAAAATATATAAGGAAGGGAAACAATTCAATTGCAAGAAAACACCTCAATTTAAAAATAGGCAAAGAACCTGAAGGGTATTTCTTAAAAGAAGCATACAAATGGCCCAGAGGCCATTTTTTGTCCTTTTTAAGAGTTTCTCCTTTTTAAGAAGTTTCTTCTTCTTACCTTGATGTGTTTATGCATGGTTTTCTTTGTCTTATTTATCCTTCCTGGTGTTGGGTTTAACCCCCCAACACACACACACACAATTACTAGGGATTGAACCCAGTGCCTTTGCCATGCTAGGCAAATGTTCTACCACTGAAGTACATTTCCAGATCTTTCTAAAAATTTTATTTTGAGACAGGGTCTCACTACATTGCCCAGTCTGGTTCAAACTTGTGGTCCTTCTGAATAACTGGGTGTGTGGCCACCATGCCAGACCCAGAACTAGTATTTCAAAGGGTAAGATTCTGTTTTAGTCAGCTTTCTAGCTGCTGTGTCTAAAAGACAAGTGTAATTGTAGAGGAGTAAAAGTTTATTTGGAGCTCATGGTTTCAGAGGTCTGAGTTCATAGACAGTAGGCACCATTCCTTGGGAACTCAAGGTGAGGCAGGACATCATGGCAGGAGAGTGTGGCAGAGGGAAGCAGCTCATATGATGATCAGGAAGCAGAGAGCACTATCTCCACTTGCCAGATACAAATATATACCCCAAAGCCATACCCCCAGTGCCCTACCTCCTCCAACCACACCCCGCCTGCCTTCAACTGTCATTCAGTTAATCCCATCAGGTGATTAATTCACTTATTGGGTTAAGGCTCTCATAACCCAATCATTTCTCCTCTAAACCTTCTTGCATTGTTTCACACATGAACTTTTGGGGGACATCTCATATCCAAACCATAACAGATTCATAAGTACTGTTCACACTTTTTTCTGGGTCACTGATTACTGACAATTAACATGTCCACCAGGGGCCTTAGCGGCCTTTTCCCTTTGAAATTTTTTCCCCCTTTTTGAATTGTGATTGCTCAACCTAGAGTTCTTAATGAAAGCCAATGTACATACCTTTATATACTTTATTCAAATTAATGAGTTTTTGTAATAATAATTTAACCTAGTTAGATTTTGGTTTTATATTTTTAAAAATCACCAATTCCAGTTCTGCTTTACTAGCTTAAATATAGCCTCAAAAAATTTTTTTTTGTTTAAATATAAATGAGTAAAAAATGTTTTAAAAACTCCAAATAGGCCTGGGGGTTGTGGCTCAGTGGTGGAGTGCTCACCTAGCATGCATGAGGTTCTGGGTTTGAACCTTAGCACCAGATAAAAATAAAATAAAAGGTATTGTGTCCATCTACAACTAAAAAACAAAACCAAAAAAACAAACAAAAAATAAAAATTAAAAAAAGAACTTCCAATAGAAATTTAATGTTGAAAAGAATCTTTATGTTTTTTGTTAGTACTCTAATTTTCCTTGGTTTTCATAAGGATTATTATAAAGTACCTCTTAAAACACATTGTCTACATTGAGATGCCAAATAATTGGAGCCAGTATGTCTGCTAATTGACTAGTAACAGTACAAAATAGAGGATCTAATTTTAAAAAAAAAAAACTTATTTAAATGTAACACTTAACAGAATAAGCCCTATGCTTTATAAATTCAGGAACATATTTGGCTTTTAGACTTCCAAAGAATGTAGTGTTGCAGCACTGGGGATTGAACCCATGGCCTTGTGCATGCTAGACCAGTACTGTACCCACTTTAATTTTATTTTGAGATTGGGTCTCCTGAACTTGTCCAGCCTGGTGTCAAACTTGTCCTTCTTTCTCAGCCTCCCAAGTAGCTGGTATTACACGTGTGTGCCACAGCTTTAATTTTAATGCCAGTTTATAATGCATGTTTGAACTTCATTAAGTCTTACAAGCATAAGTTATATATAATAGGAACTAAATCTGATTAGGATCATTTTGTTTATACAACATCATTAACTTAATAAACTGAATAATGCATTCAGGCCTAAAGTCTGTGTTTGTTATTAGGGACATAAAGTTGCTTATCTCCAGAATCTTACAGACTAATAAAGAGGTGTAAACAAATATTTACAGTAAACTCTATAATAAATATTTACAGAAAATGTCTTAAAGAAGCACATAGGGAGCTCAGCTAACTCTGCCATATTAAAGTGAAGCTAAACTGTATTATGACTACATAAATCAAAACAGCTAGTTAGGAAAACTACCCCATTCGCAATAGCTTAGAAAAAAATAAAATACTTGGGAATCAATCTAACAAAAGAGGTGAAAGACCTCTACAATGAGAACTAAAGAACACTTGAGAAAGAAGTTAAGAAAACCTTAGAAGATGGAAAGATCTCCCATGTTCTTGGATAGGCAGAACTAATATTGTCAAAATGGCCATACTACCAAAAGTGCTATACAGATTCAATGCAATTCCAATTAAAATCCCAACGACGTACCTCACAGAAATAGAGAAATCAATCATGAAATTCATTTGGAAGAATAAGAGACCCAGAATAGCTAAAGCAATCCTTAGTAGGAAGAGTGAAGCAGGGGGTATCGCAATACCAGACCTTCAGCTATACTACAGAGCAACATTTACAAAAACGGCATGGTATTGGTACCAAAGTAGACAGGTAGATCAATGGTACAGAATAGAGGACAAGGATACAAACTCAAATAAATACAATTTTCTCATACTACACAAAGGTGCCAAAAACATGCAATGGAGAAAAGATAGCCTCTTCAACAAATGGTGCTGGGAAAACTGGAAATTCATATGCAGCAGAATGAAACTAAACCCATATCTCTCACCCTGCATAAAACAACTCAAAATGGATCAAGGACCTTGGAATCAGACCAGAGACCCTGCATCTTATAGAAGAAAAAGTAGGTTCAAATCTTCAACATGTCGGCTTGGGATCAGACTTCCTTAACAGGACTCCCATAGCACAAGAAATAAAAGCAAGAATCAATAACTGGGATAGATTCAAACTAAAAAGCTTTCTCTCAGCAAAGGAAACTATCAGCAATGTGAAGAGAGAGCCTACAGAGTGGGAGAAAATCTTTGCCACTCATACTTCAGATAGAGCACTAATTTCCAGAATATATAAAGAACTCAAAAAACTCTACACCAAGAATACAAATAACCCAATCAACAAATGGGATAAGGAAATGAACAGACACTTCACAGAAGAAGATCTACAAGCAATCAACAGATATATGAAAAAATGTTCAACATCTCTAGTAATAAGAGAAATGCAAATCAAAACCACCCTAAGATTCCATCTCACCCCAATTAGAATGGCGATTATCAAGAAAATATAAGCGACAATAGGTGTTGGCGAGGATGTGGGGAAAGAGGTACACTCATACATTGCTGGTGGGGTCGAAAATTAGTGCAGCCACTCTGGAAAGCAGTATGGAGATTCCTTAGAAAACTTGGAATGGACCCACCATTTGACCCAGCTATCCCACTCCTTGGCCTATACCCAAAGGACTTAAAACCAGCATACTACAGAAATACAGCCACAACAATGTTCATAGCCACTCAATTCACAATAGCTAGATTGTGGAACCAACCTAGCTAGATGCCCTTCAATTGATGAATGGATAAAGAAACTGTGATCGATATATATATATATACACACACACACACTCACAATGGAATAGTACTCAGCCATAAAAATAATAAAATTATGGCATTTGCAGGCAATGGATGAAATTGGAGACTTATGCTAAGTGAGATAAGCTAATCTCAAAAAACCAAAGGATGAATGATTTTGCTGATAAGCGGATAGTGACACATAATGGGGGATTGGAGGGGGGCAAGAAAGGAGGAAGGAGGGACTGTATAGAAGGATAAGGGGTGAGAGGGGTGGGGGGAAGAAAGAAAATAACAGAATGAATCAAAAACTATTACCCTAGATAAATGTATGATTACACAAATGGTATGCCTCTACTTCATGTACAGAGAAATAAGATGTATCCCATTTGTTTACAATAAGAATGAATTTTAAAAAATCAAAACAGCTGACATCATTAGAACTGCTGTGATCTATAGAGCATATTTTTATATTTGATGAATGTGTATATTGTACATTAAGAATTCCTAGGTTTTCTTCAACATGATGGATAAACCTGACTGATGTATTGTGAAGCTTTCAGTGGTTGACATCTTTTTGTGAAGTTTCTGGTTACCTTTTAGCCTGATAGTCTGATAAAAGAATTGTGCTTTTTTTTTTTTAAGTTGGCAATGAACCTTTATTTTATTTATTTATATGTGGTGCTGAGAATTAAACCCAGTTCCCCACACATGCTAGGCAAGTGCTCTGCCACTGAGTCACAACCCAACCTAAGGAACTGTACTTCAATATACTACTTTTTTGCTTACTTATAATGCTTTAAAATTTTTCCATGTTCTACAATGTCAAAAATTAAACACATTTTCAGGTGGATATTATTCTTTGACTACTATTTAAACTTAGGATTTGCTAATTTTTTTTTTTTTTTTTTTTTTTGGCCAAGGGTTAGGTTTCTGATCAATAGAAATAGAATTATCCTGTGTCTTTGTCCCAGAAAAATCATATGACTGCATGTTTTTTGAGTTTGAAGTTTGAGTTAGAAGTTGATTATGCTGATTGATAGGGAGATGAATAAATGCTTATGATAGCGCAGTCTGTGAAGTCCTTCATACTTTGTTAAATGTAACTGTTTACACTCAGTAAATCAATAAGCAAGATTGCTCTTCAAATACAAGTGAGGTTCTGCAGAGTGTTTTAGAAGTTCTTTGAAGGAGTAAACTACTGTTTTGATGAAAAAAATCATTGGTAATCAGTTTCTTATTTTTCTGGCATTTTGTTTTTCTGTTAATCGATCATTAATTCTTAGTAAAATTATGATTCCTTTTTATAATTTTTTCCTCCCCTCATTGAACCAGTTTTCTTTTTCTATTTCTCTTTATATACTGGGGATCAAACCTAGGGCCTTTTACATGCTGGGCAAGTTCTCTACCATTCAGCTACATCCCCAATTCTTTTTGAAATTTTGTTTTGAGAAAGAGTCTCTCTAAGTTGCTCAGCCTGACTTTGAACTTGTGATCCTCCTACCTCTGTTTGCTGAGTTGCAGGGCTTACAGGTGAGTACCACTGTACCCAATGAACCAATTTTTAGTTGGTTAAGTTGTCAGAATGTTTAAATGTTTGAGTTTATGATTTTCCAGTTTTAACTCTACTTTGGGAGAGCTCTCGTTACCAAAGAAAATCCAATCTTAATGATTGAGTAAATTTGTGGGCAGGGTACATGTTTTTAAAATTAATATTTATCTAGACAACATCACCCTTCAAGATACATGATCTTTTGATTGAGAAATCTTAGAGCTCTTATAAAATGTATTATATTGCCTGGCCTGAGTGTTCCATTATCTAGATAAAACAATACAGTTAGAGCTTGATTAATTAAATCGAATTCAAGAAAACAGTGAAAAACTTTTATTTTTTTCAATACTTTTAAAATCTTCAGCTTTCTTAACATAAAATTTGAATATAATACCATCTTTTTCCATCTTCAGCTTTATTAACACATAATTTGAAATTATCCCAGTTATTACCTAATATATGCACAGGAATTCCTTAAAATAGATTTTGAGCAGTATTTTATCTATTTAATAATTCTGTATCTATTGTATATTCACATGTGAACATACATTAAAAACATACTACTTTTCCATGACTTTGAGGTGAGAAGCTATGTTTTCCTAATCTTTGCATTTCTGATATTTGGCATCAGTATTCATTGGAGGTAAAGAAGGGAGGGAATGAATAATCTTCAGGTAGCAAGAACATCATGCTTAAATTATTAGTAAGTCTAATTTACATCCTCTTATATATTTGGTTGGCTGTTTCAGCAGGAATATGAAACGTATGTGACTAGAATGAAATGAATAAAAACTTATGAAAAATGGAATGGTAAGGTCTAGAGAAGTAAGTTTCTCATTGCAGCAAATGAACAAGGAGTAGACTATTCTTGGCAGTGATATCGAAGAACAGAGTCCCTGCGATAGATAGGAAGTTCCAGGTGACATCTAGTATCTTTTTTATCTTCAAATTTCTGTGAAAAGTCTGTTTGCTTTAATAATTAGAATGTCAAGATTTTACAGTGCATAGAGTAAAACCTAGAGAGAGTAAAATGAACCAGATGTTTAAGATGGAGGGGGGGACTTTTACCAAAATACAGTTTAAAAATGATTTCTTATATTTTATGTGGAAGGAAAGTAGAAAGCACTCAGTAGGGTGCTTTTTAAAAAATAATTTTAGTTGTAGATGGACACAGTGCCTTTATTTTATTTATTTTTATGTGGTCCTGAGGATCGAATCCAGTGCCTCACACATGCTAAGCAAGTGTACCCCACTAAGCTACAACCCCAGCCCTGTACCTTCTTAATTAGAAAACCTAGAAACTGGACAAGGAAAAAAGAAAAGAAAAGAAAAAAGAAACAACAACAACAACAGAACTTTGGCTATATAAAAGCTAAAATGTACATGGTAAAAGAGAACATAAAATTAAAACTTCACACTAGATTTTCTATTATCATATACAATGTGATAAGAAGACTACAATAGGAAAATGGCCCAAAGATATGAAAAAAGGCAATTTCAGAAGAACAAATTTAGATATCAACAATATTTTTCCAAAGATGCTCAGACTTATAAGCAGTTAGTAAAATGTAAATTTAAAAAAACAAACACTAAACTCTCACTTTGCATCCATAAGACTAGAAAACATTAAAATGTATTAAAAACACCTGTCACTTGGCCATGGCAGTGTGGGAAGTCATTTGAATACAGTGTTGATAGAAATATGAGTTGTTATTGCCTATTTTGGAAGGCAGTCTGACAGTATCTATTAAAATGTACGTTCTGTATGTCCCTAGAAATGCTCTCTGTGTGTGTGTATGTGTGTGTATTTTACTGGAGATTAAACCCAGGGCCGTGTGCATGTTAGGCAGGTATTCCACCACTGAGTTACACCCTCAGCCTTTTAAATTTTATTCTGAGACAGAGTCTCTCTAAATTGCCCAAGCTGTCTTTGAGCCTGTGCTCCTCCTGCCTCAGCTATCTGAGTAGCTGGGATTACATGGTGCACCATGCATGCCTGGCCTCAGGGAATCTTCAGGTGATCTGTCATTAAGAAAAGAACTGTATAAGGCTTTTATTTCAGCACTGTTTATAATATAAAAAATATTAACAAATTAATTGATGTAAGAACTCTTTATTTGTTCAACAAATTTTTATTAAGCATCTGTTTGAAGCAAGTATTATTATAGACCCTGCAATGCTAAATAAGAAATACAAGGTCCCTGTCATAATAAATAAGCATATAATTTCATGTCTGAGCATGTAAAAACTATGAAGAAAAAAAGCATTTTAAGGAGATATAAAGAGAGAGGGAAGGAAGATGACTATTTTAGACAGGATAGTTAGAAAAGGTTTTTCTTTGAGGAGGTGAATTTGACAAAAGATCTGAAGAAAATGAAGAATTTGGATCTGGGAGAAGGGTCTTTCAGTCAAACAAGTTGGCTTGTTCATTTATAAACTGCAAGACCAGAATGACTAATGCAAAGAGAATGAGCAAGGGAGTATATGAATAAGTAAGTTTGAAGAATTGGCTAGGGCAGGATCTTATGGGGTCTTGCTTCTGATGTAGAGAGATTGGATTTTATTCTGGTTGTGATGGGAAGCCACTGAAAATTGTGAGCCTTGGAGGATGTGCTCATTTGGATTTAGGAAAGCTCACTGGCTGCTATGTGAAAACTGACTTTACAGATGAGGAGAAATAAGGAAGATTGTTATCCTGTGTAGACAAGGGATGATGGTGGTAGTGGAATCGGCAAGAAAGTGGTCAGATACAGATATGTTTTGAAGATAGAGGGAGTGGAGCTTAGAGATCATGAAAGAAAGGACTAATACATTTTAATTAAGTCCACTTTGGAATCACATAAATGTTTTGAAATTTGAACATACTTTAATACCCTCAGCATTAATTCTGTAGTACCCTTTGGGATAGTAAAGAGCAAAGCAGATAAATTAAAAGGAGGGTAGTGAGTAAAACTTCTTTTCCCATAAATCTCACCTTGAACAATTCCAAGACTCTTTTACAATGTCATAGGCTGTTTATTTATAATTTTTTATTTTTTTGATTCATTACACAAGTGGGATACAACTTTTCATTTCTCTGGTTGTACATAAAGTAGAGTCACACCAGTTGTGTAATCATACATGTACATAGGGTAATGATGTCAGTCTCATTCCACCATCTTTTCTCCCCCCCCCGTCCCTCTCCACCCCTCATATCCCTCTACACAATCTATCCTTCCTTCATTCTTCCCTTATCCACTTCCCCGTTATGTATCATCATTTGCTTATCAGAGAAAACATTTGATCTTTGTTTTTTGAGATTGTCTTATCTCACTTAGCGTGATATTCTCCAATTTCATCAATTTGTCTGCAAATGCCATAACTTTATTATTCTTTATGGCTGAGTAATATTCCATTGTGTGTGTATGTATGTATATATATATATATATATATATATATATATATATATATATATATATATATATATATCTCACAGTTTCTTTATCCATTCATCAATTGAAGGGCATCTAGGTTGGTTCCACAATCTAGCTATTGTGAATTGAGCTGCTATAAACATTGATGTGGCTGTATCACATAGTATGCTGATTTTAAGTCCTTTGGGTATAGGCCAAGGAGTGGGATAGCTGGGTCAAATGGTGGGTCCATTCCAGGTTTTCTAAGGAATCTCCATACTGCTTTCCAGAGTGGGTGCACCAATTTGCAATCCCACCAGCAATGTATTAGTGTTACCTTTTTCCCCACATCCTCGCCAACACCTATTGTTGCTTGTATCCTTGATGGTAACCATTCTAATTGGAGTGAGATGGAATCTTAGGGTAGTTTTGATTTGCATTTATCTTATTACTAGAGATGTTGAACATTTTTTCATATATCTGTTGATTGCTTGTAGATCTTCCTCTGTGAAGTGTCTGCTCAGTTCCTTAGCCCATTTGTTGATTGGATTATTTGCATTCTTGGTGTAAAGTTTTTGCTAATAGTGTTGATCACTCTACTGTTTTGCCTTTCATTTTCTATCAGAACTGATTTTGACCCTAAATGTTTTTCTGTTGTAATGATAGTAAGAGTTAAGATAAGAGAAAGTATTTATTGTTTACCTTGTGAATGGTATTGTTTTAAATGTATTAAATTCCTTCATCCTCAACTCTGTGAGGTAGTGTCTGTTGTTATTAGTTTTACATGTGAGGAGACTATAGTTTATGCTGTCCTTTCTCCTATTTGTGAGAGGAAGCATTTTTTTTTCTTATTTCAGTAGTTGTTTTTATTCTGTTTTATGTGGTATTGAAAAACAGTAAATAGAAAGTTTGAGGGAGTAGCTGGGCACAGTGGGCACACCTGTAATCCCATCTACTCAGGAGACCTAAGCAGGAGGATCTCAAGTTCAAGGCCAGCCTAGGAAACTTAGACCATATCTCAAAATTAAATTAAAAAGGGGCAGGGGATATAGCTCAGTGGTAGAGCACCCCTGGGTTCAACCCTAGTATTGACCACTCATCAAAAAAGAGAATAAAGAAAACTTGAAGGAATAAATTATATAGTTAGTATTATGGCACCTGTAATTTGGCCTTTTTCTCTTGTATTCCCAACTTTGAATATCCTGTTGATTTTTTTCCCTCCCAGAGGGATTGAAAATTACATTCTTGAATCTAAACAAAATGTCTCACATCTAGAAGTAACTCAAAATGTTTGACTAGATAAAATCTTGATTTTCGATGCACAAAATGTGGTCACCATACTGTTTTGTCTTTGTATCCCCAGTGCCGAGCACATTTGACATGTAGCAGATGTTTAGTGAATGTTTAGTGAATGACTGAAGACTGGTTCTCTTTTTGTAATGTGTTCTCATTTTTACCTACTAACAAAAGGTTTGCTCTGAGACAGGAAATTATGACTACTGATTATCCCAGTTTAACCTCCCCAGTGGAAAGAGAGAGCTCTTCTACTTCCTATTTACAGGTCAGCTTTATTGAAGAACTCTGGTTCTTTGGGGGTTATATGCCTGCCCTTTAGACCAGTTATTACTGCCCCAAAGGAGATACTGTGACTAGCCAAGGCTGTGTTAAGTTTTACATTTAATGGATATGGAGGCAGATTCCATTACTAAAAGGAAAGCTGAGGAGGTTGAACAAATTGGCAAGTACAATTGTCCATCTCCAAGAATTTAAATTTTCCAAACACTTCTCTCTCTTAATTCCTGCCAATTTGTGAAAAAGTACAAGTTAAAAAGAAAAGAAAGATGGTATGTAAACATGGTATTTTTGTCATGGGGAAAGAGGCAGCAATAGACTCTGTACAGTGATTGAAAGATAGAAATCTTAAGGGTAAGTCCCTTCCTTTCCAAGTTGCCATATCAGGATCTTGATCCCTCTGGTGAAGCAGCTGCAGGTTTTTAATGTAAGCCTGGGTAGTTTTTCCACTCTTTCTTTCTAGGGTCAAAGTCCATTGAAGTGGTAAATAAATGTACTTTGAGGCTATCACTACTCACCTTGTTTAACTGAACTTGCCTAGTGGCAGTTATCACAGTGCCCTCTTCAGGCTTGTTTTGGGGAACTATGGGAGGTATGAGAAAGTAAAGAATTGACACCTTTTAGGAAATGGGAGAGGTGTGAGTTCTGATACGCTTTTCCCTCTTTTATCACTGATAAGCATCTTTTCCTTGTTCTTTTAAATGTACTTCTATCACATTTTGCTGTATGCAGAAAGTATTCTCTAGTGGAAGAATGGAGCCAGAGCAAAAGGAAACATCTGAGCTTTATTGATCTGTGCTTATCCTACATGTTCCTCCCTGCTGAGGAAATGATTGATGCTTTTTAAAAATCCCTCAGGATCCTTTGTTAGATGTTGTCATTGCTGTTTCAAAACTGGAAAACAATTATGCATAAATAATGTGGACAAAATACTTTTCTTGATTTTTTTTCCTTCTAAAAATGAGTAGGAGGAAATTACACAAAGTGAGAAAATGATAATATTATATAGAAACAATTCCATTTTCATTTAGGCAAAGCTAACATTAAGCAAGAGAGTCTTTGTGAGGAATTTGCTGTTATTATTGTCTACATATTTCCTACAATCCCCTGATGTGAGGGTTTTTTGTTCTCAAATTACCATTCTGATGTCCAGAATTTTTTCCCAGCCCAAACAACAAAATCATGTACATATTAAAAAAAAAATTTTTTTTAAATTTCACTATAAACCCTAAAATGAATGACCCCCTAGTTATTTTTAAGTATTTAATATAAATTCCTTCAACTAATATTAGGATAGTGTTCCAATTTGTCATCATCAATGAATCCTATCTAATTATCTTTTCATATAAATTACATCATTATTATATACATGCAGTTTCTGTGGCATGAACATATCTCCATAAAATTCTTTTTTTCTTTTTTAATAAACAGTAGAACAAAAATGCACAAGCTGCCTCCCTGTCATCTATGTATAGTATTTTCTATGTCATCACTTATCAGAGTTATGATCCCTATTCTTAACAGGTAAAAACACATGCAAGTGTTAATTATTATTATTATTATTATTTGGTACCAGGGATTGAACCTAGAGGTGCTTAACCACTGAGCCACATCTCCAGCCCTTTTTAATTTTTTTTTTAGAGACAGGGTATCACTGAGTTGCTAAGGCTGGCTTTGAACTCGCAATCTTCCTACCTCAGCCTCCCTAGCTGTTGGAATTACAGGTGTGCACCACCGCACCTGGCACTTGTTAATATTTTTTCAAAAAATCAAACATCTATAAGTTATAATCCCCTGCAAATTGTCGGTATTGTAAATGCTACATAGGTAATAGAAACCTACAAGTGTTTGATAAGGTTCTTCTGTTATACCTAAGAACATTGACCTTCTAAGAGAAACAAATGTATGTAAAATAAATTTAATCCAAGGCAGGGCTAACTGTTTTCTTTCACATTTGATATAATATTATTTGTCCCCCTGATATTTCAAGTAGATGTACTTGTGCAAATGATTCAAATCACAAGTACCTTTTTTAGTATTCTTTATCCTTCCTGCTAATAACTTCTAGTTTCACCATGAATAAAAATAAACTTTTGTAATTTAGGTGTCTCCCTAAAGTTTTCTCATACCTAGACTGTTTCTCTTTCATAAAATACCAGATTATCTTTCTAAACACAAAGTCTTGCTCATATCAGATTCCGGCTTAATTATCTCCACTGTCTGACATTGTATACAGGAAAATTTCTAACCTCTAGCATGAGCTTAGGTTATAAGAATCAGATGTCGCTGGGGTTGTGGCTCAGTGGTAGAGCACTAGCCTAGCATGTGTCAGGCACTGGGTTCAATCCATCAGCAACTAAAAGATATTTTAAAAAAAAGAATGGAATGGGCTGCCCACCACTGAAGTACCAATATTTGGTAGCTGAGAGTTGGTGAGAAGGAATCAGGTTTATTAAAAGCTGGTCCTAAAGAAGTTAGAGGGGTTAGCTCCTCAGAGCTGTCAGGGGCAGGAAGGGTTTTTATGGGGGGAGGAAGAGTGAGGCTGGGTGAGGTCTTCCTTCACTCTGCATCTAGTTACTAAGGAAGGGTGTTCCAAAGGCCATCTATGTTCTGTGAATCTAAAGAAATGTCTAGCTTCTGTTTAGCCAAATTCGAGAGATTTCTGTTGTACTTAGAGGCCATCAATGATGATCTTGCCTCAACTATTGCATTAGTTTCATAGTCTGCCTTGTGATCCTCCCCAACTACCATATCATTATGACATGTTTAATTGCTTGCTTTTTTCAAACTTGGCTTTCATGAATCCATCTTCACATGTGCTGCTTGATTTGAGTATCTTCCTCCTACTTTACTGCTCAAATATCCATTGATACCTCTAGTGCTCTGCATCTTTATAATACTGTGTCCAGATTGCTGTTACAGTGTGAATATTATGCATTTTAACTAATTGTTTATGCCTTTCTCATTAGACTAGGGAATCTTTAAAAGGTATGGACTGGTTATTATTTTTGGAGATTCCCGCTTTCATACCCATTTTGGTCCCTGAAATGAGGTAGTTCCATAAACCTTTGTTGAATCAGGTACAGATGTAGGGTTTTTCCCTCTGAAAGAATTTGTGCTGTAAACATGTCCAGTGAAGAGAGGATCCATTTCTTTTCCATCCATTCTTCCAAAGTAGTGTCACCATCTGGGGATATGAGGACGCTCTCTAGGAGCAAATGAGACCTCTACTTGAATCTTCTGGGTTCTTGACCATATCACAGAAAAGAATTTAAGGACATGTCAGGTACAAGTAGAAGAGCAAGTGATTTACTATACAGGGAAAGTACACACTAGAGAATGGGAGTATGGGTGATCTGAGAGAGACTGAGTCAAGTTGTCTTGGTCTGGGATTTTAAAGTACCTAGAAGGCTGAACTAGAGATAGAGTCAGGGCATGGTCATGCAGTTTCATTTCAGTTTTCCTTGTGCTCCTGCATTGCCACCCTCAAATGTTCTAATCATACTACTTCCTATGTTGCATGGAATATTAGCATCTTAAATCTCCAGCCAGGGGTGCATGTCTTATCATTATAATAAGGCTAGGGTCATTTCTCAGTTGCTGAAGTCTTTGATGTGCATGCCCTTTAAAGGGGTGTCTCCTCTAGATGCCTCCCAATCTTGGGGGTTTTGTTGTTTTTTCATCAGCTAATCAGCAAGCTGGGGGTGAGAATGCCAGTACAAGAACATAGGTGGGTTGCTCAAGAATAGTTTGTTCTTTGTATCAGTGGTTTATGGAATTTTTCTTTTGAGACTCAGTGTTCTACTTTCCTAAATTCCTATCTCAGCAGGGTCTGTTTGGAGCATTCTGGTAATTTAGTTGCAGAGAGGGAAGTATCCTTAAAGTATGACCTATAAGACCTTGTTAAAATTTACTTGATAAGTAAGTATTTCAAACTGAGTTAAATAGTCCAAGAGAGTCATCATTTACCAACACAAGTTGGGAAAGGATGGAAAGGATTGACATTTTTAAATGGTGCTCTTAAATAGTTTGTGCTTGTCTAAGTTGTATGTTTTGGTTTTGCTCAAATATGAAGTAGTCATCCTTTCAGTCATTACTTGAAGGAATTTGTCATTCAAAGCAGTTGGATTGAGTGTGACCATATTTAAGTGTAAATAAAAAAATTACCAGTTTTGCCTGATCTGGTTTGTTGTTTTCCTCTTTTAGTCAGCAACAGAGTATACATGTCATTTTCAGATTTCAATACAATTATGACAGAATTCCACTGTTTGCTATGCAAATGTCATAGGTTTATATTTTCCATTTTTATGTCTCTAGGTGATTAGAAGATTTTGATTCATGAAATGGCAGATGTCTTCTCTGCCTTCACAAGGCAATTATAGGGTAATTATGTTTTTCTGTGTTACTATCTTCATAAAAATTTGCCTGTCAGTACATGGACATTTGGCATATCATTGCACTGAATAATTGCATTCATGGGGGCAAATATTTCTACTAGCCACCCATCCGAAGACCAAAATGGCTTTACTAGACACAATCAAGTTATAATGAATGTCATAAATAGTTTTGAAGGAAAGAGAAGCCACCCTTTCATATACATCCTGAAGGGTTTATCTTGGAGTGTCCTAAGGGACAGCCTTACCCTTTTTCCTGGACATGAGGACTCCTTTTCTTCACCACTTACACAGGACCTGGCACAGACTGGGTACTCAATAAATGTTTAAATGAATGGATGGCTGAGAATTTAGATTGGTTTAGTACATAGTGACCTACCTTCCCACTTTCTGCCTCACTTTTGCTAAATTATAGGGATGTTCTCTGGTGTGAAGTCAAGTTTGAGTATTTTATTAGCCTTATTGTTGTTTTGCTCTAAATACTAGTTTTAGGCCATTAAAACCCACAATTAATATTAATAATTATATTAGATATTGTTAGGAGTTGAAATGAAAATAAGTATAATAAAGTTGTGACCTGGTGTGCACACCTCTAATCCTAACTAGTCTGGAGACTAAGGCAGGAGAATTCAAAGTTCAAGGCCAGATTGGACAACTTAGTAAGACCCCTTTTCAAAATAAAAATAAAAGAGAAAGGACCAGGGACGAGCTCTGTGGTAGTATGCTTGCCTAGCAAGTGTGAAGCCCTGGGCTACACCCCCAGTGTTACCTACCAAAAAAAAAGTTCATGCAGGCTGAGGGTGGAAGCTCAGTGGTATTACATGTGAGGTGCTGGGTTTAATCTCTAGCATTAAAAAAGGAAAGGAAGAAAAAGAGTCATGTATTAACTTTCCAGGCAACCTTGAGCAGATGTTGCATCTGTACTATCCCTCAGTTTCTTTCTGCATTTAAAGGATTAGATAATCTGAAAGATTTCTTATTGGGAAGTTTATAAGTGAGTAGATAATAGTTGCATAAAATATAATTTTTAAGATAGGATACTTAATTTACTGAAACCAATTTATATGGAGCTATAATTTAAATGGAAATGGAATTAATTTAGGAGCATTGCTGTTAGGGTGGCAGCAAGTTGGAGTTGTAAGAACATCATGATTATAGTGAAAAATAAACTTTCTCACGTTGGAGTTATAAATGTATTGGGAAGTTGAGGTGAATGAGAAAAGTATGATTTTTAAAGTTTCATGTTGTATCATCTTTACATCTTACTGCCAAACCCTTACATCAGTATGGGAGAGGTTGAATTTCCTGGCTCAAGTTTTCTTGCCTTGCTTTATATGAATGAGACTGATAGATATAAATTCAGTGCTTTAGTTTATTCAGGGGCAAAAGTCAGCAACTTTAACTTGAAAATATTCAAATGTCCCTCCAATCCCACACTTAAAATCAATAAAATGATCATTCTCAGGGCACCAAAAAAATGGGTAAAAATAATCCATATATGTGTGTAGGACTAAGGGAGAGCCATCATGAAGAAAAACATTTTTCTGTATATCCAGTGTTAGCTTTTAGAAGTCAAGGTAATGAAGTGACCCAGACTTTGGGGATGGCACTCAAGGGTCTCAGAAATGACTATCTTCCAAATTAACAAGTGAACTACAACTCCAACAGAGAACATGTGGAAGGTAGCCTTTGAGTCACCTCCATAAAAGCACCCTGTTCCTTCTGATGGGCAGAATCACAGCCTTTGGGATAGGAGTCCCCTGTGTTTGTCCTTTGCTAGCAAAGCAATAAAACTTTTTTCCTTTTTCTAAAAAAAAAAAAAAAAAAAAAAAAAAAAAAAAGTAAAGGTTATCCTTGGCAGATGTTTAAGCATGTTAATTTTGTATTCTGAAAGCTAACTAGAAGATTAAAAAATGAAATATTAATACTTCTCTTTATTTGACTTTAATAGTAAATTGCAGGCCTTGAATAGAGCATAATTCAAGCATCATTTGTTGTAGCAAACATTAAAACATTGAAGTATTTTGGAGTATTCTACTTGAAAATTAGGGGGAAAACTACTTGTTTACAAAACAATCTGCAGCTTTTTGTGGCCTTTTCATTCTTCTCAGAAAATAGTTTGTTAAACTTGGAGAGAAATAAAAATTTTCTTTTGAGGTCATAATTTTAGGATTTTTTTATGGCCTGTTCTTTTCATTCTATCCTCTTTGGAGTGATCTACTTAATGACTATGCAAAGCATTTGCACTCTTGTACCTTTCTTAAACTCCAAATCCAAATTCCAAACACAGAAAATACTTCCAGGATATGACAGAAGGCAAAAAATAATACTAAAATGTAAAATCCAAAGAACAAGAGAGTAATTTTCATACTTTAATAACTTCTGACAACTAGTAGTTATGAGTCAATACTCTAATTGTTGACCTTTACCTGATATTTTAAAGCATATATTGTGCAGCTATATAAGTAAATCTGATGTACAGATTCAGTATAGCTATTCAAATAGTTGTTGATTTTGGCCTCTGAATAAGAATTTCTCTTCTGCATGAATCTGTAGTCCCAGCACTCAGGAAGCTGAGGCAGAAGTCCAGGAGTTTGAGACCAGCCTGGACAGCATATCATGACCTCTGTCTCAAGTAAAATAAAATAAAGTAAAAGTGAAGTATAAAGTAAAGTAAAATAAGTATAAGGAGTTTTCAACCTGACTTTCAACTATTGCCATTTTGGATCAACTAATTATTTCTTCTGGAGGACTGACCTGTCTGTATACTGTAGGATGTTTAGCAGCATACCTGGCTCTACACACTAGGTGCCTATAGCACCCTCTAGTTGTGGCAATGAAAAAATGTCTCCAACATCTGTGAATTCATGTTTTAGTTTAATGAAATCAAGAGGGTTACACATAGAAATATTAGAAATATGTATTGATATGTTTTTATACCCAGATTAATATATCTATTTGCTCTGTCAACCTACAGGATATAGAAACAATGATGTCACATTAGAAATGAGGACACCTTGCCTTCAAATCTTGGTTTCTAATACCATTCTCCAACTAAGAAACCACAGCTCCTTGGAGAAATGTCAGACGCTAGGACTGGGTAAAAAAAACTACATGATTAGCCTGGAACATCTTTAAGTGCCAGAAAGTAAGAGAGTTCTCAAAAAAGGGGAAGGGGCAGGGGAAGGGTAGTATAGAAAATTCCACAATGATAATAGTATGCCAGAGGGAAACAGGAGCTAACTGGAAAGCTGCAATAGACAAAGCAAGAACAATTTGAGCAACAAAATAGCTCAAATATTAAATAAAACTGGATTATAACTCAAAGTGTCACATAAATATCTATGCATACATGTTGAAATAAGTGATTGTATAGATTAATAAGAGTGTAAAATAGACAAATCTATGTAGAGGAATTAAAAATAAGTTATTTAATTAAGTATGTGTCCTGAAGGTGAGCAACCCTAAATCCCATTCCTTAAATATGAGCTGCTAATATTGACTTCCTTCTGAAGAGTATGGTGTGGAAAGGAGAGAGGTAACAGAGGAGAAATCTGGCAAACACTACCTCAGCTAGGTGATCAAAGTTAATGTCAGGAGTAAATAAATCATACTGATATATATATATATATATATATATATATATAGAGAGAGAGAGAGAGAGAGAGAGAGAGAGATGTATACATATCGATATGAATTAATAACAGTGTCACTATGCTTCAGAAGTCTTCCAAACACAACGCCCAGTGTCGTCATGAGGAAAGCATCAATAAGTCCCAATTGAGGGATACCATATAGAATACCTGACTGTTGCTATTTAAAAAACAAGGAAGGTCTAAGAAACTGTTAAAAACCTTGAGTCTCAGAAACTTGAGGAGACATGACAACTAAATGTAATGTCATTTCCTGAACAGAATCCTGGATCAGGAAAAAAAAAAAAAAAAAAACGAACTTTAGGTAAAAACTTGAAATATATGAGTAAAAAATGAACTTTAGTTAATGTATTGGTGTGCTTCATTAATTGTGACATAGTAATATAATATATTAATAAGAGGAATTAGTGTGATATGTGAGAATTCTCTGTACCAGCTTTGCAATTTTTCTGTAAATCTAAAACAGTTTTAAAGTAAAACTTTTGTTTTCAAAAAAGATCTCCAAAATTGCAAATGTTTCCTAGGGAACAAAACTTGCCCCCATTTGAGAAAATTACCATTGTAGATAATATGATTAAGGAAAAATATATATTTCTTTTCCTATTTGTGGAGTGTATCCCTAGTGAAGAAATAATAATAGTAGAAATGCCTAGGACACCTAGCAGGTAGCCCTTCCAATCTTTCTCCCTTAAAATTTTGGTGTCCTTTAGGGTTCTGTACTTTTTGCTTTTCTTGATCTACTAAGCCTTTGATTACCTCATGTATGTCTATGTCTCTTCTCTTACCTAAATGTTGACACCATTAGTTCAGAGTCTTTTTATTTATTTGATCTTTTTAGTTATACATGACAATAGAATATATTTTGGCAAATTATAATAACTTATTCTATTTAGGATCCTATTCTTGTGATTGTACATGATGTGGAATTATCCTGGTCATGTTTTCAAATACAAGGCTAGGAAAGTTATGTCTGATTAATTCCATAGGAAGGACAGTAGAATTAATTCAGAATCTTTAGGCTGGTCTCAGTGAGCACAAGGCTTCTATGTCTGGCAACAGAGTGGGCCTCTATGTATACTCATGTGCCTCATAGCATGTCAAACTCAATAAGTATTAAACAATTCAGTCACAAAATCTGATCTTCCCTGCATTCTCTTGGCTTGTTCTTCCCAGCTAAATATGTGGGAGTTATTCCGGAGTCCTTGTACAGTAGAGCCTGGATCACTGTACCTCACTTCTTCCTGATATGTATGTCACTTTACTGCCAGTGAGGGGTCTAAAAACAGAAATTTGATCCTAATGCCTTTTCCATTAACCCTTTAATGAGTCCTCATTTGCCTGCAGGGGAAATTTTCCTCTATTGTTACATCCTTTAATGTTGCTAAAATAGATCATATCCTCTTTTGTTCCTCTAAATCTCTTATAATATACCACTTACATTGCTCACCTGTCTTGCCTTCTGCTCTATCATAAGCTGTCACATAAGACCATATCTTTGGCTTTGATTCATTCACATTGACTGAATTAAGTGATTTAAAGAAGTTTTGTATTTATGGCTGAAGTATTCACTATGTTTAATTTGAGTGGTTTTCTTTGTTTTGATATTTCTTAGAGTATGGCTTTATAAATTCAACAAGTAGTAACCAGATGGTTTTTATTTATTTGTTTAATTTTATTTTTACAGACTGCATTTTGATTCATTGCACACAAATGGGGTACAACTTTTTGTTTCTGTGGTTGTACATGATGTAGATTCACCCCATTCGTGTAATCATACATATACATAGGATAATGATGTCTGTGTCATTTCACCATCTTTCATAACCCTGCCCTTTCCCCCCTCTCCTTTCCCCCACGTAATTCAGTTTCCTCCATTCTTCTCTTACCCACCATCCCTCCCACCCCCATTATGTATCCTCATCCATTTATCAGGGAAAACATTCCACCTTTAGTTTTTTGGGATTGGCTTATTTCACTTAGCATGATGTTCTCCAACTGCATCCATTTACCTGCAAATGCCATAATTTTATTCTTCTTTATGGCTGAATAATATTCCATTGTGTATATATACCACAGTTTCTTTATCTATTCATCTGTTGAAGGACATCTAGGTTGGTTCCACAATCTGGCTATTGTGAATTGAGTTGCTGTAAACATTGATGTGACTGCATCACATCACTGTAGTCTGCTGATTTTAAGTCCTTTGGGTATAAATCAAGGAGTGGGATAACTGGGTCAAAAAGTGGGTCCAAATTTTTAAGGACTCACAATACTGCTTTCCATAGTGGCTGCACCAATTTGCAACTCCACCAGCAATGTACAAGTATGCCTTTTTCCCCCACATCCACTCCAACACCTATTATTGCTTGTGTTCTTGATAATAGCCATTCTAATTGGAGTAAGATGAAATCTTAGGGTTGTTTTAATTTGCATTTCTCTAATTACTGGAGATGTTGAATACTTTTTCGTATATTTGTTAATCGCCTGTATGTCTTCTTCTGTAAAGTGTCTGTCCAGTACTTTGGCCCATTTATTGATTGAGTTCTTTGTATTTTTGGTGTAAAATTTTGGAAGTTCTTTATAAATTTTGGTGATTAGTGCTCTATTTGAACTGCATGTGGAAAAGATTTTCTCCCACTCTGTAGGCTCTCTCTTCACATTATTGATTGTATCCTTTGCTGAGAAAAAGCTTTTAGTTTGAATCCATCCCATTATTGATCCTGGCTTTTATTTCTTACACTCTAGGTGTCATTAAGGAAGTCTGGTCCTAAGCCAACATGATGAAGATTCGGCCTGCTTTTTCTTCTGTTTGGTGTGGGGTCTCTGGTTTAATTCCTAGGTCCTTGATCCATTTTGTGCTGAATTTTATGCAGGGCGAGAGAGAGAGGTTTAATTTCATTTTACTACATATGGATTTCCAATTTTCCCAGCACCATTTATTGAACAGACTATCTTTTCTCCATTATATGTTTTTGGCACCTTTGTCTAGTATGAGGTGACTGTATTTATTTGGGTTCATCTCTGTGTCTTCTATTTTGTACCATTGGTCTGCCTGTCTATTTTGGTACCAATACCATGCTGTTTTTGTTACTATTGCTCTGTAGTACACTTTAAGTTCTGGTATTGTGGTACCTCCTGCTTCACTCTTCCTTCTCAGCATTGCTTTGGCTATATAAGGTCTCTAGCCCTTCCAGATGAATTTCATGAGTACTTTCTCTATTTCTATGAGGGACGTCATTGGGATTTTAATTGGACTTGCATTGAATCTGTATAGCACCTTTGGTAGTATGGCCAATTTGACAGTATTAATTCTGCCTATCCAAGAACATTGGAGATCTTTCCATCTTCTAAGGTTTTCGTTAATTTCTTTCTTTTGTGTTCTGTAGTTTTCATTATAGATGTCTTCCACCTCTTTTGTTAGATTAATTTCCAAGTTTGTTTTTTTTTTTTTTTTTTTTTGAGGCTATTGTGAATGGAGTGGTTTTCCTAACTTCTCTTTCAGAGGATTCATCACTTATGAATAGAAATGCATTAGATTTATGTGTATTGATTTTATATCCTGCTACTTTGCTGAATTCACTTATGAGTTCTAGAAGTTTTCTGGTGGAATTTTTTTGGATCCTCTAAATATAGAATCATGTTGTCAGCAAATAGTAATAGTTTGAGTTCTTCTTTTCCTATTCGTATCCCTTTAATTTCTTTGGTCTGTCTGATTGCTGTGGCTAGCGTTTCAAGGCTGATGTTGAGTAGAAGTGGTGAAAGAAGGCATCTCTGCCATGTTCCAGTTTTCAGAGGGAATGCTTTCAGTTTTTCTCCATTTACTATGACTATGGGCTTAGCATAGATAGATAGCCTTTACAATGTTGCGGAATGTTCCTACTATCCCTATTTTTCCTAGTGTTTTGAGCATGAAGGGGTGCTGAGAAAAAGTTTTTTAGTTTGAATCATTTTATCAAACGCTTTCTCAGCACCTATTGAAATAATCATATGATTCTTAATTCAGGTCTATTGATGTGATGAATTAAGTTTATTACATCCTGAGATGAACCCCACTTGATCATGTTACACTATCTTTTTAATACGTTTTTCTATATGATTTGCCAGAATTTTGTTAAGGATTTTTGCATCTATGTTCATCAGGGATATTGGTCTAAAGTTTTCTTTCCTTGATGCATCTTTGTCTGGTTTTGGTATCAGAGTGACACTAGCTTCATATGAGTTTGGAAGGGTTCCCTCCTTTTCTATTTCCTGGAATACTTTGAGGAGTATTGGTATTAGTTCTTTAAAGGTCTTGTAGAACTCAGCTGAGAATCCTTCTGGTTCTGGGCTTTTCTTAGTTGGTAGGCTTTTGATGGCTTCTTCTATTTCAGTGCTTGAAATTGACCTGTTTAAATTGTGCATGTCTTCCTGATTCAGTTTGGGAGGATCATATGTCTCTAAAAATTTATCAATGTTGTCAATATTTTGTATTTTGTTAGAGTATGGATTTTCAAAGTAGCTTCTAATTATGTTTTGTATTTCAGTAGTATCTGTCATGATCTTTCCTTTTTCATCACAAATTCTAGTAATTTGAGTTTTCTCTCTCCTCTTCATTAGTGTGTCTAAGGGTTTATCAATTTTGTTTACTTTTTCAAAGAACCAACTTTTTGTTTTGTCAATTTTTTGAATTGCTTCTTTTGTTTCAATTTCATTGATTTCAGCTATTTCCTGTCTTCTACTACTTTTGGTGTTGGTCTGTTCTTCTTTTTCTAGGGCTTTGAGATGTAATGTTAAGTCACTTATCTGTTGACTTTTTATTTTTTCAATGTATGAGCTCAGTGCAATGAACTTTCCTCTTAGTACTGCTTTCAGAGTGTCCCAGAGATTTTGTATTGGTGTTCTTGTTTACCTCTAAGAATTTTTTTTTTTTTATTTCCTCCCTCATGTCTTCTGTTATCATTACATCATTCAACAGCATATTATTAATCTCCAGGTGTTAGTTTCTATTTTTAATTTTATCATTGATTTCTAATTGTATTCCATTATCCGATAGAATACATGGTAGTATCTCTATTTTTTTGTACTTACTAATGGCTGCTTTATGGCAAGCACATGGTCTATTTTAGAGAAGGATTCATGAGCTGTTGAGAAGAAACTGTTCGCTCGATGATGGATGAAATACTCTATATATGTCCGTTAAGTCTAAATCATTGATTGTATTATTTAATTCTATAGTTTCTTTGTTCAGTTTTTGTTTGGAGGATCTATCCAGTGGTGAGAGTGGTATGTTAAAGTTACCCAGTATCATCGTGTTGTGGTCTTTTTTCTTCCTGGAATTGAGAAGGATTTGTTTGACGTACATGGATGCGCCATTGTTTGGGAAATAAATTTTTTTTTTTATTGTAAACAAATGGGATACATGTTGTTTCTCTGTTTGTACATGGCGTAAAGGCATACCATTTGTGTAATCATAAATTTATATAGAGTAATGTTGTTTGATTCATTCTGTTATTTTTTCCCTTCCCCCACCCCTCCCACCCCTCTTTTCCCTCTATACAGTCCTTCCTTCCTCCATTCTTGCCCCCCTCCCTAACCCTAACTCTAACCCTAACACTAACTCTTCCCTCCCCCCATTATGTGTCATCATCCACTTATTAGCGATATCATTCGTCCTTTGGCTTTTTGAGATTGGCTTATCTCGCTTAGCATGATATTCTCCAATTTCATCCATTTGCCTGCAAATGCCATAATTTTATCATTCTGAGTAATATTCCATTGTATATATATACCACAGTTTTTTTTATCCATTCATCGATTGAAGGACATCTAGGTTGGTTCCACAGTCTGGCTATTGTGAATTGAGCAGCTATGAACATTGATGTGGCTGTATCTCTGTAGTATGCTGGTTTTAAGTCCTTTGGGTATAGGCCAAGGAGTGGGATAGCTGGGTCAAATGGTGGTTCCATTCCAAGTTTTCTAAGGAATCTCCACACTGCTTTCCATAGTGGCTGCACTAATTTGCAGCCCCACCAGCAATGTATGAGTGTACCTTTTTCCCCACATCCTCGCCAACACCTGTTGTTGCTTGTATTCTTGATAATCACCATTCTAATTGGGGTGAGATGGAATCTTAGGGTGGTTTTGATTTGCATTTCTCTTATTACTAGAGATGTTGAACATTTTTCCATATGTTTGTTGATTGCTTGTAGATCTTATTCTGTGAAGTGTCTGTTCATTTCCTTAGCCCATTTGTCATTTGGATTATTTGTATTCTTGGTGTAGAGTTTTTTGAGTTCTTTATAGATTCTGGAGATTAGTGCTCTATCTGAAGTATGATTGGCAAAGATTTTCTCCCACTCTGTAGGCTCTCTCTTCGCATTGCTGATAGTTTCCTTTGCTGAAAGATATTTAGTTTGAATCTATCCCAGTTATTGATTCTTGCTTTTATTTCTTGTGCTATGGGAGTCCTGTTAAGGAAGTCTGGTCCTAAGTCGACATGTTGAAGATCTGGACCTACTTTTTCTTCTATAATCTGCAGGATCTCTGGTCTGATTCCGAGGTCCTTAATTTATTTTGAGTTTAGTTTCGTGCATGGTGAGAGATATGGGTTTAGTTTCATTCTGTTGCATATGGATTTCCAATTCTCCCAGCACCATTTGGTGAAGAGGCTATCTTTTCTCCATTGCATATTTTTGGCCCCTTTGTCTAGTATGAGAAAATTGTATTTATTTGGGTTTGTGTCCGTGTCCTCTATGGAAATAAATATTTACAATCATTATGTCTTGCTGTTTTATGGTTCCCTTAAGCAGTACAAAATGTCCTTCTTTATCCCTTCTGTCTAACTTAGGTTTGAGGTCCAGTTTATCTAATATGAGGATGGACACCCTTGCTTTTTTACTGAGGCCATGTGCATGGTATGTTTTTCCCCATTCTTTCACCTTTAGTCTGTGTATGTCTTTTTCTACGAGATGAGTCTTTTGGTGGCAGCATAATGTTGGGTCTTTCTTTTCAATTCAGTCTGACAGTCTATGTCTTTTGATTAATGAGTTTAGGCCATTAACATTCAGGGTTATTATTGAGATATGATTTGTATTCCTCATCATTTTGGCTTATTTTTGGTTTTTAATTTGAGTTGGTTTCTCCTTTGATTCCTTTAGGGTAGTTCCTTTAGGGTTGTTCCTCCCTTTGCTGACTTTCATTGTTGTTTTTCACTTCCTCCTCATGAAATATTTTGCTGAGAATGTTCTGTAGTGCAGACTTTCTATTTGTAAATTCTTTTAACTTTTGTCTATCATGGAAGAATTTTGTTTCATCATCAAATGTGAAGGTTAGTTTTGGTGGGTATAAGGTTCTTGGTGGGCATCCATGTTCTTTTAGAGCTTGAAATATATTGTTCCAGACCCTTCTAGCTTTTAAGGTCTGGGCTCCACTTCTCCAGTTCCTGCCTGCCTTACAGTAAATTTAAACAATGAGCTTTCTTGAGAGCTAGACAAATCTCCTAACATTGCCTTTGCAACTGTGGATTGCAACTGTGGAAAAGCTACATAGATGTCCTAGTTTCTGTTTCCTGAATAAAAAGAATAATGGTTGCATAGTCTTTAACCTGATAATGAGACATATATAAATAAAAATTGCTGGCGTAACTCTTTAGACCTGCATCTCCATCAGAGAGCAGGCTGTACCTGATCCCAGATTAGTCTTCAAAATCTGTCTGTCAATCTTTATCTTCCAACCTCCCTTCACCCCTCACCGAACCCGAGAGTTTGGTCGCACTGGACAAGACAGGGAGGAATGGGCACTGATGCCTTCTGACATCACTCTAATCCTGTCTGTGCTAACAGAAACAAAAGCCTTGGGAATTATTGCTTCCTGTTTCATTCTTGTAGTTGCCTTTTTGTTTTCACTTATATTCCTAAAATTTTTAACTCCTAAAATTATTAACTAATTTTACTTTTTTTTTTTTTTTTTTTTTTTTTGAGTTGACAGCCTTAACCTACATTTGGGAATTTGTCTTCTAATCCCTGTTGCTCTAAGATGGTTGCACTAGTGTATTTCTAACCTTATCCCAGATTCTTCTCTCATGCCCACACCTCCACAGAAGACACTAGAACATGGCTCCGGGGTCTGGGGTTGTAGCTCAGCAGTAGAGCAGTTACTTAGCTTGTTTGAGGCTCTGAGTTCAGTTATCAGTACCAGGATAGGGGGGAAACTCATGGCTCTGGGATGGGCCTACACTGACTTTTCTTTCCCTTTGCTTTAAATTTACACATTGCCCTACGTGATTCTTTTGGTTTTTTATATATTTATTTGTAGTTATTCTCTACCTGTCTTTGCCTTTTGTCCTCTTAGAGGCCATACTTTGTTTTACCTCAGTTATACAACTAGCTCTTTGGATAAAATATGTAACCTTTCAATGCCTCTGGCTACTCATCTACAATAGTAATGGTACTCACCTCAAAAGGGGTCTTGTGAGTATGAAGTGGGTTGATATATGTAAATATCTATCTTAGGACAGTGACCAGCCAATAGTAATCACTCAATGTATGTCAGCTATTCCCTTCCCTTTTTCTAAAGCTCAACCTTACAAAAATGGTTTGGAAAAAAAAAAAAAAAAGCAAATAAGTATCTGTACTGCCTACACTTAGACTGATTTTTAACTTATGGCAGATTTTCTTTATCCCTCATATCTCTCCTCTCTCTCTCTCCTCTCTCTCTCTCCTCTCTCTCTCTCTCTCTCTCTCTCTCTCTCTTTCTGTAATTTTTGCACTAAACTGTTTGACAGTAAAGTGAAGTGCAGTTATCATGATACTTTAGCACATATCTCCTAAGAATATGAATATTTTTCTATATGACCACATATAGAAATGTAATCACATCCAAGAAATGTAAGAATGAGACAATAAAAGCACTTAATATATAGGCAATGTTTGCTTTTTCCAAGTTATTTCAAGACTGTCCTTTACAGTTTTTTCTTTACTTTCTCTCTCCTTTTAAAAATCTGGGATACAAAGAAGAATCACTTTTGATTTAGTTGCCCAGACTTTTCAATCATTTAGTTTAGACTAGTCTTCCTGCCCCTTCTTTCTTTCTTTTGGTCTTTTCATGACATTGACATTTTTGAAGAGTCTAGGGCAATTGCTTTGTAAAATGTTCTTTTGAGAACTGCACTTAGAGATTAAAAGGTAGTAGACTTTGTTAAACTATTTTCTCTTTATAGTTTTCACTTAACTATTGTAATTCAAAGTTCTGAAAGACAAATGAATAATGGATATAATTTGGGTCATTTGGAAAACCATAAAAAGTAAATGTTTTGAGTGGAATTTTCCAGAGGATAAGATTAGTTTTATAAAGAAAAAAATATGATTAGGCCAAAAAGGTTGTTTTATTTGACAAAGGCTTTAAGTTTTTCTGTTGCATTTTATTAATTCTTTGGTGTTTATTGAACTCTTGTTATATTGTTCCTCTTCTGGTGTTTGCAGTTCAGAACTGATGTAGGAAAGTAATTAGGCAGATATAGTACAGTGTGATAAGGCATGTGAGCATATGTGATAAGGAGATTACAGGATCCTAGGGGAGCAAACAAGAAGGACAGATAACAGAATTGGGAGATCAGGGAGCTTCGTCCAAGAAAGAACATCCATGTAGAGACATGAATGTAGGTGTGGAGGGTGTATGAGACAACCAGACAAGGGACTGCCGAAGAGTGTTCAGAGAAAAGGAGCCTCACATTCAAAGCCCAGGAACAAAAGAGAGCCAAATGTTTAGGGAATCTAAAAATAACAGTAAGTGTGGAGAGTGGAGGGGAAAACTACAGAATGACAGGAAATAAGGCAGCAGAGGAAAACTGGAAGCTTTAAATACTACATTAAGGGATTTGAATGCTATTCTGAATTTATTTGGAAGCCATCCGAAGGTTATGTGTAAAGGCAAAAGTATAATGTAATTAGATTTGTGCTTTGGAAAATCATCCTGACTTCATTAAAAAATGGGGGTGGTGGGGGCTGGTGCCAGGGAGTCCAGTTAGGAAACTGTTGTTGGTTAATTGGGTGAAAGAGGGTGGTGACTTGAATCAGGGTAATGGTTGTTGAAAGGGGAGAACTGAATTATTTTGAGAAATATTTAGAAGATGATATCAACTGTACTTGATGATTAAGGAGGAAGTTTAATGTATAAGTTAAGTTGGGTGCAGTGGCCCATGCTGATAATTCCACCTACTAGGGAGGCTGAGCCAAGGTAAATAGAAACACAAATACCATGATTTACTCTGAAAAAGATGATCTCATAGAAGTTGAGAGTAAAATAGTTATTGGTTTCCAGAGACTGGGAAGAATCTGGGGGTGGGGAGAGGTTGGTCAGAGGGTACAATGTTACAGTTAGACAGGAGGAGTAAGCTTTGGTGTTCTATGGTGTGACATAGTTAACAATAATGCATTGTTTTACAAAATAGCAGGAAGAGGATTTTTAATGTCACTACAAAGAAGTCACTACACAGAAGAAAAAGCCAAGGTGTAAAACTTGGTGCCAAGTGGAGGGTTTAGAAAACTTTCAGCATTCAATACAATTTCATTTATGTTAGCTTGGGTGAGGTAAAATAGGCAATCAGAGGCAAGAAAATTCTTTGTTGATAAAATTCAGAACTGCAGAAAAGTTGGTTTGCTAATGGAGGAAAGAAGTTGCTGACTACTTTCTCCTGCTTTGTGTCTGACTGGGGGAAATAAAAAGATGTAAAATTGATTTCTGATTGGCAATGACAGAGTATATCAAATGAGTTCTTTGGTCTTTGTGGATTGTGTCCTATAAATACACATTACTAGGATTTGTTACTCTTGTTTTTACTAATGAAATGTGTGCCCACATTGTTTCTCTTTCACGAGGAATTAAACACAGGGCCTTGTTCATGCTAGGCAAGTGCTCTATCACTGAGCTACATCTCCAACTTTCAACTTATTGAAAGAATAGGACAATGAGTATCCATGAACCACTACCTAGTTTCCACACTCATCTGTGTGTTTTACAAAGCCATTTCAAAGAACAGAAAATTTTATGCCTCTTTGTCCCTAAAATATTCAGTATATATTTTCTAGTAGAACTATAATACCCCATGATACCTAAGAAAATTGACAATAACCTTTTATTTATTTATTTTTTTTTTGTATCAGGGATTGAACCCAGGGGCACTTAACCACTGAGCCACATCCCCAGCCCCTTTTAAACTATTCTAAGGCCCGTTTTAAACATTTTATTTAGAGACAGGATCTCGCTGAGCTGCTTGGGGCCTCACTAAGTTGCTGAGGCTGGCTTTGAACTCTGTCTCAGCCTCTCAAGCCACTAGGAATACAGAAATGCGCCACCATGCCTGGTGACAATAACTTCTTAATATTATCTATTCAGTCTGCATTCAAATTCCCCTAATTATCTCAAAAATTTTTTATAGATTTTTTTTTCTTCTAACAGGATCTAACCAGGGTTTATGTGTCGCCTTCAAGTGTTACACCTATTTAATTTACTTTATTCTAGAATAATTTCACATCTGTTTTTTTTTTTTTTTTTTTTTGAGGGAGACGTGGGCTTTTTTATTGGTGCATTGCAATTATATATATTAGGGAACATAGACATTTTAACAATTTTTAAATTGTGTGCTAGTCTGATTGTCTCCTCGTAGTGTCATTTATCTTGTTCCTTGACCCTTTAGAATTCCTGTGAACTAGAACATAAATCTAAAGACTGATGATATTCAGATTATCCATTTTGGCAAGGATACTTCATAGGAGTATTATATACTTTATGCTGCATTGTATCAGGAAGCTGTCAGATTGTTTCACCATTGACAATACTGAGCTTAATCTTTTGCATGTAATAGTATACTTTACTATTAGCAAATAATCTGTGGGGAGTAATTTCATTTGAAACGGCTTAGCATCTACTGATGATTTTTGCCTTGATCATTTATTTGGGGATTGGTAATTCTGACATTCCTTCTACATTGTTAACTGGCATTCTTAGGCAAAGGAGAAATTCTCTCTTCACATGGAAATGAACAACAATTATTTCCCCAGAAGGCAGGGTAAATGATAAATTCTTTTATTTTAGTTAGAGTTTTTTTGAAAAATATTTTTAGTTGTAAATGGACACATACCTTTACTTATTTTTATGTGATATGGGAGATTGAACCCAGTGCCTCACATGTGCTAGACAAGGACTCTACCACTGAGCTACAACCCTAGCCCTAGTTAAAGGTTTTGAGAACAGGAAGTTTGGTATTAGTCACCTCCACTGGATAAAGATGAGCTTCTTTTTTCCAGCTCTTTATGTAGATATCATTTGGACTCATGGGTTTTAATTTTTTCAGTTTGTTACAATCAGTTTTAATCATTCTTTTGGATATTCAGATTCTCTCGAATAGCTAGTGTGAACCTCAGAAAGCTTTGACAGCCGTCCATTCGTCTTGGAGTATTTCTTTACTTGCTAGAAAAACATAATGATGTAGGCTCACCTACACTTTTCCTGGAACCAATGGTTTCTCCAAGGAGTCCTGGCTCCTCCTAGTGGAGAAGGGTATTTAGAAAGCATAATATGAGTACTAGAGATATTCATTGCTACTGGGGTGTTATTACCTCTAGTGTATCTCATTAGGAATATGTGTATTTCTCATTGTTTATATAAAGGCATATTTTTAAGGCATGTGTTCATCTTTATACCTATGTAAATTTAATATTACAATTTTATATTTTATCTTTATCTTTCCCTGAACATTTTGGTTCCTCATAAGTCACATAATTACTTGCCATATTCTACAGTATAAATAAAGTAGCTTAAAAAGTATAAGACCCAATATTTACTACAACCACTAGGTGAATTTAAAGATTTCTTTTCAGGTTTTTTTTGTTTGTTTGTTTGTTTGTTTGTTTGGGGGGTTGGGTTTTTTTTTTTTTTTTTTTTTGGAACCAGGGATTGAACTGAGACACTTAACCACTGAACCACCTCCCCAGACCTTTTTTTGGGGCCTCGCAAAGTTGCTGAGGCTCGCTTTCAACTTACAATCCTCCTTCCTCAGCCTCCCAATCTGCTGGTAGAGTGCCACTAGGCTCAATCCCCAGTATCACCAAAAATAAATAAATAAATAAAAAGTGACTTGTATTTTTGTGATTTTCATGTGGTTATGTTACCAAGTTGATATATAATTAAGTTCATTTATCTCTACTTACTTTCAGTTAAAGTTGGCTTATTGCCTTCTTTTATTTAGCTTAATTTTCTTAAACATAAAACATTTGTTGGTTCGGAAGTCCAATTATATGGTTATGAGGTATAGTTAGAGAATTTTTGCTTCTATTTTCTGTTTCTACCCTCTACCTCATTCCTCTCACCATTTCCACCATGGATAAACATTCTTATTTCTGACAACCTCCTATTATTTGTTGTTGTATAACTATCTTAATCCATTAAGAATACTATTAACAAAAATACCACAGAGTGAATAGCTTAAACATGTATTTCTTGTATTTCTGGAGACAGGCAAGTATAAGATCAAGGGGGCAGCAGATTTGATACCTCGTGAGAGTCTATTTCCTGGTTCATTGAAGGTCATCTTTTTAAGAACTAGAGATGTAGCTCAGTGGTAGAGTGCTTGCTTAGTGTGTGCAAGTTCCTAGGTTTAATCCCCAGCACCATTAAGAAAAAAAAGAAAGAAGACCATCTTTTTGCTGTCTTCAACATGGCCGAAGGGATAAGGGAACTCTTTGGGGCCTCTTTTGTAAGGGCCCCATTTTGTAAATGCACTCATTGGAACCCTTATGAACTAATCACCTCTCAAAGGCTGCACTTCATAAACCATTACACTGGGGATTAGATTGCAAACATTTAGTCTCTAGTAGTAACTATGAATTCTACTTGCAGAAAAAAACTCATTATTTTATCTTCCATATCGGTTATGTCATTTTGTACTCCATAGCATATCTAGAATGTGTTTGGTGCCTGGAGCAGACAATTTGTTTGCAATACATTCCTCTTTTATATGACAAAATTATTTTCAGTAGTAAGCATAAAATGAAATGAATATAATAATGGATAGAAACAAGATATAAACATTAAATATTTTCTTTTATTGATGATTGAATATGTGATTATGCCAATAAGATAATATTACATTACAGAATGTTTACTACAATATCTTCACCAGAAAATTAAACTTATATTTCTATTATACTTCGTTTGAAGAAAGAAAAAATTCTAAAGTTTTTGTTTTTTGTAGAGTCTGGAAAATGACTGAAACATTGGTGATATTTGATCCTCTGCACTCAAGTAAACATTGCCCTTTTGGTTTCTTCACTACTATGAAGAGCAGCATCTTTTGTGGACTCTTAGCATTCTTCAGATTTTTATTTTTCTACATAAATGTCCATTTCCTCAGATTTTATTGTTGTACAGTTAATGATCTGTAGCACAGTTTCCATGTATTGTTCTTTAAATAACAATTTGAAGCTTTGTATTTTACTATTCATTGTTGAAGGCTGTTTCCCATTGTCTGCAAATATTTTTGTGTCTGATTAAGTCATCTAAAGCTTCCTGCTAGGGGGGAAAAAAACTAATAAAGAGAAATTACTTACTATCATTGTTTATTTGGAATCTACATGATTATTTGCAAGATGTGGTATGAGAGGACTAGAAACGTGAATCTCATTCAGAGGGATCTTGAATGATTTCAAAACATTACAAAATTAACTTCTGAAGTGAACACTGAGTACGTGTATCAGAAGCTAAACTGGGAGTTCACCAAGTTAACTTCCATATGTAATTCAGTTCAGAGTTTATTGAGAAATAAGTAATAAAAATATGCTAAATGAAGCATATATACATGATATTAAAACTTAACAGTCATGGCAATAGTTATTTAGACTTTAGAACCCAGGGCCTTATGTATGCTAAGCAAGTGCTCTATCTGTGAACTATACCAGCCTTCTATTTTTTGAGACAGGGTCTCCATAAATTGCCCAGGCTGTCTTTGAACTTGTGATCCTCCTCCCTTAGCCTCCTGAGTAACTGGGACTACAGGTGTGCACCACTATGCCCAGTTTCTAACAGAAGTTTTTTTTGCACCAACATTGTTTAGAATTGCTGGCACATGAGGATAAAAAGCAGACCAGCTTTTAAATTATTTATGAACAATGCACTCTTACCATGGGTGCATTAGGGTGGTCTGTTCCCATCACCCCACTCTTGGTATGCTGCTGTATTCACCAGCAATGTATAAGAATGTCTGTTTCACAGTGTATTATTCAATGTTTCCTCAGCCTGAATGGGTAAGAAATGGTATCTCAATGTTGATTTATTTAGTGTTTATCTTGTAAGTGAAAGCAAAGATCATTTTATCAACTCAAAGATCATATTTCTTTTATTTTTGTAAACTCAGTCATTTATTTTGTCTCTTATAAGTGTGTGTGTGTGTGTGTGCGCGCACGCGCTTGTGCGCGTGCTAGATTGAACCCAGGAGCACTTTACCACTGAGTCACATCCCTAGCCCTTTTTATATTTAGAGGCAGGGTCTTGCTAGGTTGCTTTTAGTGCCTTACTAAGTTGCTTAGGCTGACTTTGAACTTGAAATTCTCCTGCCTCAGCCTCCCGAGCCACTGGGATTACAGGCTTGCTTCACCACACCCAGCAATATTATGTCATTTTTTTTTCTCTACCAGCCTTTCTCCTCACTCTTTGTAACTTATAGAAAGAGTTGTATATTTAAACAGAAGTTTTATTGGAGGAACAAAAAAGCAGGCACCATATTTTACTAAATTGGCCATGCTTGTGGGAAGCCTTACTACACTATATATTAACAGAAGTCAGTTTCCCTCTTTCAGATGGCTTATGAATATTGCAGCCAGACAAGAAACCACAACGATCTCATGTGTAAGCCTGGCAAAAAAAGCTATGACTGGTGAAGCAGAGTTTTCAAATTGCACTTAATTTCACTTAAGATCACCTCAGATATGCTATTCTTAATTTTTTAAAAATCACTGTTATAAAGTGAAAGGAAACATCAACAGTGGTTATTTTAAATTTTATAATACACTACCATACAATGACATACATAATTGTGATCCAAATAATTAGAAATCAGTGATTTAACCATTAATATCAGTTAAATCAACCTGTTGACTGACTCTACTAGGTAATTTATTAAAATATTTTTACTGCTTAAAGGCTATTCATACTTTGATAAGAAAAATTGTATATATTCTTTTAATAGGTCAACTATGAATCTTTTGTGTCCCACTTAAGTTTTTATAATTTATAGTTTTATATTTCATATATAATTAGCTTCCCAGACACAGAATTGAACATTAAACTCTATTTTAATGTCTGTAAATTCTTTCTCTCTCTCTCTCTCTCTATATATATATATATATATATGTATATAATAAGTTATATAAATATAACCTTTGTAGTTGTAAATAAAGCATACTTAGTGTTTGTCTTTGGGCCTCCTCTTGTTTTTATTTTTAACTGAGTAATATTTAAGACAAAAATGTAAACGTAAGGCATATCCATAATCTTCTCATTAGCAACTGTTCAATTATTTGCCAGCTTTTCTTATTATTTTAAGATCTAAAATCATCACATCTGATTCTTTGAAAATCTTCACCACTAAGAGTAATTTTCTCAATAGTGGTTTTTATATGCTGGTTCCTCTTTTAAATACAATAGTATACTTCAAGAGCATCAAAAGCAGACTTGGTTTTAACAAAGTATGTGATGTTTACTGAAGGTAAGATGCAAATGAATCCTTACCCATACTTTTTGACTTACATAAACTGATCATAGTTGGAAATATCTAAGTTGACAGTGCATTTAATGTACCTAACCTCCCAAACAGCATAACTTTGCAGTGTAGACTATCATTTGTGTGCCCTTGTGATCACATGACTGATCGGGAGCACCAGATTGCTGCTACTGCCCAGCATCACAAGAGAGTATCACCCTACATATTGCTAGCTGGGAGAATATCAAAATTATCAAAAAATTTCAAAAGAATGATTTCTACTGAATGGTATGACTTTTACATCACTTAAAAGTCAAAAAGCCCTAACAAGTTGGGGACTGTTTGTATTTATTAAAGTGTTTAGAAACATTAATTCCAGGCATGTGAATTGTAAATGTGCCTCATAATGTCAATAACAAGGTAATACAATCATATACAATCATATAAAGTATGTGGGTGTTTTCAAGGAGCTCCTTGAAAAGAAGAATTGATATTTGTTTTTATGTGAATTTACAATAGATGTTTTCCAATTTAATTTTGATCAATTTATGTCTATCTATAAAGTAGCAACTTTTGACATCCTATAAGGCGGTGTGTGAATTGTACCTTCTATCTGTTGGTTTCTTTGCCCGTGTCTCTTTTTTTCTCATGTATCCCCTGTTTGTTTGTTTGTTTATCACAGTAGCACTATAACATAATATTTGCCTACTGCAACTCAAAATTATAAGATTTTCTTTTGACTTTATAGAACTCTGGATTACTCATTTAATTGATTTCTGAAGAAAAGGTAGTTCGTTGAAATTCATTCATTCATTCACAACCACCGCTACCATCATAATTCTGGAAGACTGTTGCCAAGAAAATGGAGTACAGAGATCATATTCTGTCTTTCACCTTGGAGTTGTCATTTTAATCTATTTAGACTTTGATTCTTTAGTATCTCTTTTGGGTAGCTTAGAGATCAGCCTCCCCTGCTCTGAGAAAAAAAATAATGAATTTAAATATGTGTCTTTATGATGCTGTTCCCCCTGCCCCTTGGAACATGGGGAACCTTTCTTTTTCCCTCCCTTCCTTCCTTTGTTTTTGCCCCCCGCTGCAACATTGAGGATAGAACCCAGGGCCTGTCTTATGCTACATAACTGCTCTACCAGGACATATTGCCAGCCCTCCAGCCCTTTTCAATTTTATTTTGAGATGTGGGTCTCACCTGGAACTTTCAATCCTCTTCCCTTAGTCTCCTGAGTAGTTGGGATTATAGGTGTAAGTACTGTGCCCAGTCATGGTGAACCTTTTGAATTCCAGTTGCGTTTCTTTTTAATTTTCCAAAGTTTTCTCATTCATTGTTTAGTTCATTCTCTTTTCTTCTTCAGAGACACCTATAATTTGAAGTTTGAATCACAGCACTTCTCTGCAAATCTGTGAGCATTCATTCAAATCTTGGTTAATTTCTTATATTTAGTGTTTCTTGATCTGTTTCCTATTTCCTAATCCAATTTTCTGCTGTGCTGATCTTTCAGTACTGCTTCTATTGCCAATACTAATTGGGTTGTGATTAAATTTGTCTTGTGTTGGTCTTAGTACCCTCCCACTGTTCTCCTTGTCTCCAGTAGTCTACATTTGTTGTCAGAATAATCCATCTAAAACGTAGGTCTGGCCAAATCATTCTCCTGGTAAAATTTTAATAATTTCACTGCAGAGTAAGATTCTGACCCTTTAATGTCATGAATGAAGCTTTCTGTTATCAGAGCTTCCTGGCTCTCTGGTTTTATAATCCCTTGCCACTCTGCTTTTGACCCCCATGCTACCCAGCAAGCTGTTCCCCTCCTAGAATGCCCTATCCCATCCTCCCTGTACCTCCAGCTAGTGGTAAGGGGCCTCCTATACAGACAGTTTTCTCTTGGGTTCTCCTCTGCACCCTGTACATACTCCTTAGCTGGGTTTTGTAGTTATTTGTTTATACTCATCTATGATACTCTACCACCAGGGTAGGTACTGTGATACTAAGGACAGGTACTACTTTGTGATTTTTAAATCCCCACCTAACCTAGCACCTGGTATTTTGTTTTTATTACCTTCATGTTCTTTTGGTTTTATTTCCTTTAAAGGAGTGTTGATCTGTCATAGTATCTTTTTTTTTTTTCTTTTTTATGGGGATTATTTTTATTAGCATCATGCTATTCCTTCCCCTGTCCATATTTCTTGTATATAATTTACTAATTCTTAAGATGTGGTCTTACCATAACTTGTCCTAAATTGCTATATAGTACTTGATCCTTGGGGTGGCTCAGTAGCCAGTTCTGTGACTGTGAAAGGTCTAGTCACTATCTGTTTCAGGTGTCAAATTACAGGCTTAGGTCAACCAGGACTGACTTCTCTAGCCTAATTGGTCTCAAACCTGGAACAGTGCCCAGTTTTAACAATATGCTCCTAGTTTACACAGGCCTGAAATTTGAGAGCCCTCCATGTGCAGCCAAGGTTATCTTCCTCTCCTATGATCATTGTTTACCTCCAAGATCATGGTGTGTTTTAATTCTTAAACAATAAATAAAAAGGAAAAAAAAAGCTTTATTAATCTCTTGAAAAAGGTATACATTTGTTATTTTTTAAAAAAGCTTCTCAAAATAGAAAATTATGAAGATGAGAGTAAAAGTTCTTCAATATCTTTTGCCACTCAGAGATAAACACATTTTAGAATATATTTTTGCATAAGTACATGAGAAATGTGTACCAATTTCACAAATAGCATTGTGCACAGATGCTTTTTAATGTACTAATGCTGTAGCTTCCTGATTTTTGCTTAACAGTGTGTTTAGATATCATCAGTCATTGAAGATGCATTTCATTGTCATTTAATCATAGTTTCCTAGAGTTGGACATTTAAATTCTTATAAATAATGCTGTGATGAACATTCTTTTATATATTTATTTGCACTCGTGTGACTATTACCTTAGTGTAGCTCTTTTTCGGAGGGTACACAAGTGTCTTATTGATACAGATTTTGTATCTTAATGCCGTTCAAGGAAGTGAACCAATTTATACTTCCATCAGCAGTGCATGAAAATACTTCTTGCCTCACATCTCTACCTAGGCTAGATTTTAGTTACTCACTGTGAGCTAAAGGTTCCCAGTGTACAATTCTAATTTCAGATCTTCTCAAACTCCAAGTACTTATAGCCAACAATTTACCTGATTTTTTTCATATTATGTCTGTCACCAACATCTCAAAACAACACATCTCAAACCATAACCTGATTTTCTGCCTTAATTCCCAAACCTCTCCCTTTTCTATTTTCTTTTCTTTAAATTGAACTGACATTTACCTAGTTGCTCAAGTTAGAAGACCTAGAGTGATTTTTTGGGGGGTGGGGTAAGATCTCTCTTTCCCCGAATCATATTGTCAAATCACCAAGGCTTTTGAATTCCACTCACAATGCCAGGTATTCAAATATGAGGAGACAGTGTTTTTATACAATACCAGTTTTCAAAAGACATGTTTTATTAAAAAAAAAAAAAAAAAAACCTTTGATTAGAAAGTAAGAGTCTAAACTTTTAAGAATATAATCAAATTTCTACTTTTAATACTTAATTCCACCTATACTTAAAATGATTTAGAAATACAGCTTTTCCCACTGTTGCATGCAAAAAAATGTTTAAACTCTGCAGCCTATTTTTGGGAGTTCATCAACACTGAAATGACTCATCTAACAGTTTTCCAGATCATCTCCTCCATTCCATACAGGTTCTTGGAGACATTGTATTGTTTGGAAATGCAGCTTTTTTATTCCCATTTTCCTTGGTGTATATTCATAATCCCACAGACTAAACATACTTTTTTCAAGTGATCATTGGAAGGTTGCTGGATGGTGACATCTAACACAGGAAACTGTAAACTAATATCCCAAGGAATAATTACTAAATCTTCTCATTTTGCTGCTTCTGTGCTGCCTCTTCTTTTTCCTCTTACCAGTCATGTCAGATTTTCTCTTGAAGCAATTGTTGTAGGTTCAGGCTATCATGTCTATTCCAGATAGTACTCTGCTTTTTTAAAATAAAATACTTCATAGGCCATTCTTTAATCTGAGATTATCTAAATTTCAAATTTAAGATGGCTTCCTCATCTAAGGATAGTTTTGGGTATTAAAAAACTTCGACATATGTACTGTGAATCTCAAATCCATCTCCTTTTTTACTACCACAGTGAATTTGAATCATCTTGGATGGTGAGATTGTATGCCCATCACTATTCTTGACCCTTTTCCCTGTATATTCTCCACTTGGTTACCTTTTTATTATGCCAACCTAGTCTTGTTACTTTTTTAAAGACTTAAACTTATTCTGAACTACTTTTTCCATGTACCTAAATTACATTTGGCTCTTACCATTAGTGCATCATGGACTCTCCAGCTCCATGCAGAGGACATACAGACTGTATTTAGCTATTCAGATGTCTGAGGTGGTAGAGGGTAGGAAGGGAGCTAAAGCCAAGGGCAGCTACATTTTGGGAATCTTTTTTTCTCTTTGAATTTTTCTGTATCCAGTTCCTAGGTATTAATTTTTTTTCCTATTATGGGATTGGCGGTTGGTGATTTCATTTGATTCCCTTTGCTTCAGAGTAAACTGATAGTGAATTAATAGGTCACCCAGTTACAACTCATACACTTTCGGTTTGTAGATCAACATGTACCATTCCACTCTCAGTTACTGTGTTCTGCAGCTTTGAAGTAGCTGGGCCTACTGACATTACACTTCTGGTTAAGAGCCTTGGACAGAAAGTAAAATAACTCTCCTTTTCCAGTTCCTCCTTCATTTTGCTCTGACCTCTCATGACCCCACATAAGCCAGGGATGTCATTGCAGCCTTCCAGATATTTTCCACTCAGAGTCTGCAAAATATGCTGGGCTTATTATGGGCTAGAGCATTAATTGTCACCTCTAGCATTCTCTCAGTGTGGTCCAATTTGTTTTTTATTTTTTGGATACTTGAATGGACAGAGATTAACTTTTTCTCTTCTGTTTTTCATAGTATCTCTGCATTTTGGTGTACATTGGAGAGAGGGCTTTTTGTAAAATGACTTCTATTTAAGTCATGTTGCCTAGTGGACTCTCTTACAGTTCTTGAGCTGATACTTTACATAACTATATTTTGTTTTTTTAATTCATTTTATTTTATTTATTTTCCCCATTTTTATTTTTACAGACTGCATTTTGATTCATTGTACACAAAAGGGGTACAACTTTTCATTTCTATGGTTGTATACAATGTAGATTCACACTATTCTTTGTAATCATACATGTACATAGGGTAATAATGTCTGTCTCAGTCCACTATCTTTCCCCCTCCCCATAACTATATTTTGTAAGCATAATTTTAAAATACTTTTCATTGTGTTGATTAAACACAGAGATTAGAAGTAAATGGGTAATACTTAAATTTTTTGTTTGTTTAGTGAGTGTTGACTCTTCCTGGAGTCAGATTACTTTTGGTGTGTAATATAATTTGGGGGACCTTTAACTATCTGCTTTAGAAAATATTTAAGAATTATCACAAACCCCCCACTTTTTTTTTTTTTTTTTTTTTTTTTTGATACCAGGATTCGAACCCAGGGGTACCTAACCACTGGACCACATCTCCAGCCCTTTCTACATTTTTTATTTAGAGACAGGATCTCACTTAGTTGCTTAGACCTCGCTAAGTTACTGAGGCTGTCTTTGAACTCAGGATCCTTCTGCCTCAGCATCCCTTGCTGCTGGGATTACAGGTGTGTGCCACTGAGCCCAGCCATAGTTTTAAAAGCTACTAGAAAAAAAGATCCTCCTAAATTGTTCCTATAATAGTGGTTAATTATATCATCCTACTGCCTGAACCCAGAAGTTAAGATTGTTTACATAATGAGACCATTTAAAATATAGTATGACTTCCTAATGTTCATCTTTTTGTAAGATGAGACTTGTAATCAAATACATCTGTATTCCTCTTCAGCTCTGTCTTTATCAGCTGTTGTAATGAAATATCCAGTAACACACTGTCCACTTCATGTCCTGGGCATTCTGTTGAAGCACATAACTTTGGTTTGCAAAAGACTACTGAATCCATTTATTCCGTTTTCAGAGAAAATGACAGGGCACAATAGATGACTTTGTACTCTCCTGTCAAAAGGATGAAGCATTAATACTATGACTCAGTTATTGGTGTGCCAACCAGGCATTGGTTATCTGGCATTATGACAGGTTTGTTAATGATTCCTGATGTGAGTGTCACAAAGAAAAAAAATTGTAAATAGCCTCAGGGTTGCACTTTTAAAATACTGAGTTGTTTTTTCTTTCTTTCTTTCTTTCTTTCTTTCTTTCTTTCTTTCTTTCTTTTTCTTTCTCTTTCTCTTTCTTTCTTTCTTTCTCCTTTTTTTCTTTCTCTCTTTCTTTCTGCCTTCCTTCCTTCCTTCCTTCCCTCCCTCCCTCTCTTTCTTTCTGTCAGTAGTAAATTTACATAATCCCATCAAAAAATTCAGGAAAGGACCCAGTTTTGATTATTTATTCCTTATGTTTTTACTCTGTTCTCTAAGAAGGTTCCATTTTACTTAGTTCTTGCAGATATGACTTTTTTATTTTTTTGGTGCTGGGGATTGAACCCAGGGTCTTATGCATGCAAGGCAAGCACTGTACTGAGCTACATCCCCAATTCCAGATATGACTCTTTAAGATAAATTAATTGTGATTTTGTTGTATCTTATCTCAAACGATGATTTTCAAATGTAGTTTTAATTCTGTAGTTCATAATTGAGAGTTCTAGTTACAAGAAACGGGGCTGCAGTTTAACCTAGGTATGGTGAAAAATAATACGTATTTTAAAGACACCTAAAGGAAAACTTACTCATATCATGTCAGACTCATATACAACTTAAGGAAGTTTTTCTTCATTTTGGTCTACTAGGTCAGGCCTCCTTTTCCACTAATGACCTTAAGGGCACATTTTTGAAAACATGGTTTCTAGTTTGTTTGTTTTTTCCTTATTGTAGTAATAAATTTACATTCTTAAAAACACAAGAACTATGAAGGAAAACTAGAGCTATCACTTTCAAAAGTCACCTGACAACCCTCATGCAATAATACTTTAAGTACTATTCAGTATTTAAGTACAACTTTGTCTGATATAGACCCCTTATTTTTAAAATTTGGGTATTTTCAAATATGTTTCTGTTTGAATTCACACTGAAAAGCCTGTTTTATAACCTGCTTTTCCTCATTTAAAATATAACATAAACATTTGACTGCATTGTTACATATTGAAGCCTTGCTTTTAATGATGTTTCTTTTTAAAAAAATTTTTTTGTAATTGTAGATGGACAGAATGCCTTTATTTTATTTGTTTATTTCTATGTGGTACTGAGGATCGAACCCAGTGCCTCACATATGCCAGGCAAGTGCTCTACCACTGAGCTATAGCCCCAGCGTCTTAATGATGTTTCTTAGTGAAAGGATTTCTGCGTCTTTATGAACCAAAGTAAAAGTAGTTTTTTTAAGATGAATTCATATAGCAGTTGCATTATTTAAAATTTCATATGTGTGTGTGTATGTAAGACAAGTGTTTACTTAGCACCATGCTAGGTTTTTTGTTTGGTTGGGTTTTTTTGTTTTTTTTTTTTTTTAAGAGAAGGAAAAAATTACTTTGGCTCATGATTTCAGAGGTTTTGTCCATCATCAGCCAACTCCATGGCTCTGGGCCCAAGATGAGGCAGAACATCATGGCAGGAATGGCATGGTAGAAGAAAGTGGCTCAGGACATGACAACCAGAAAGCAGAGAGAGAACTATGCTAAATATTTTGGAGGATACAGAACTGAACAAAGCCTAGTTTCCATCTTCACATACTTAAGATCCATCAAGGAAGCAAACATGTATTCCAGTGTTTGGAGAATAGCACCACCAGCAGCAGAGCCAAACACAAGGCCTTAATGTGTACTCCAGAGTTCTGGGTCTTAGCTTCAAAGTGCAAGAGGGCAAGTAGTCAGTTGAGCAGGACTTCTGCTCTAATAATATTAAAATGCTCACAGAACTGATAAGCACGAGGTAGAACATATACAAAACTGAAACCATTAAGGGAAACAGTTGTGTGTGGAGGTTAGAAGGGACAGGCCTGGCATAGCTGCCTGAGAATGATGAATGAACAAACGTGAATATACATATAAACACACAACATTTTTCTCTGGGGTGCCAACTCTTTCTGTACCACTCATCCCTGGTCATGAGTCAGAAGGGTTTTCAGGGAAATAATTGTTATTTGTGAATACAAATTGTTATTGTAAATAGAAAACCTTCCTGGGGATATATAAGGTGTATAGCAGGAGACTTAACCTTAAAATTCAGCAATGTAGGATCCAGGACAATAGCCTATGAAGGTTGGACTACTCTTGTTTTAACATGTACTGTTGCCATAATTTTCAGTATAGACAAAGACTGGAACCCCCATTAGCAGACTTTGTTCCAACTAGTAAGGTACCTACAATATTAAGCAGAAGACAACAATGAGGCTCCATTGCTTCTGCCTATTTTTTCAAAGTGCAAGTTGGAAGAGTACTAAAAACTGATTAGTTTTAAGAACTTAAATGGCTTGAGAGATTCCCAGGGTTTTTAATATTTTTCACACTTGGGACTGGATAGGAATTTAATTATATAAATTATTTTGAAAATTATTACATTTCTGTTTGCCTGTAATGAGTGTGGCATACTTAGAGAATTATGTAGATATGGGTCTTCTAAATTTATGACCTTGAGTATACTCTTATAGGTAGATGATAGAGTAGAAATAATTAGATGACAATATAGAAGACAGAGATGACTAGAAAGAATATGTGCATAGTTGTTAGCTTACAGCAATTATGAAGGGCTTTCATGTCAGAGCTGTGTTAGTTGATGTTCTTTTGAATTGTTGTTACAAAGTTCTGCTCAACGGACTGGTCCTGGGAACTCTTGTTCTAGTTTGTGTGAATTCTACCTCATTTTCTAAGGGCCAGCTATACTGAATATCTCTCAGTTCCTCTACCCACTATGTTCTTTCCCATTGCAAGTATGTACCTATGCCTGTCTTATCCCTCTTCCAATGCTCCCCTGCCCACTTCTCCCTGGCTAGCTCCTGTGTTTCCTTCAGGTTCTAGCTCCACTTTTTTTTGTTGTTGTTGTTTTTGTTGTTGTTATTGTTTTGTTTCCCCCTAGTGCTAGGAATTGAACCCAGGGCCTTGTGCTTGCGAGGCATGCACTATACCAACTGAGCTATCTCCCCAGCCTCTAGCTCAACTTTTGCCCAGTGAAATCTTACTTGAATGCTTAAGATCTAGGTTACACATTCCCACAGTGCTTTGTACTGATTCTTTTTAATGCCTCCGTGTTTGAAATTTCTTCATTAATGTTCATCTTTTCTGTGAGACTTAAACTCTGTTTGGGCTCATTAACTGCTTTCCCCCATGTACCTACTAATCAGGATTCAGAAATGACTAGATGTGACTATTTCATGGAAAGGTAGGCTCGTAGGAAACAGCTTGTAAGCTTATTCACGAGAAGAAATTAATCACAAGTCACACAAACATGTATACAGAGACACATACATTCTAGCATAGTGCTTCCACTGCACAGTGCATGTTTTGAAGCCAGAAGGACTGGGTTCACCTGCCAGCTCTACTGCTTATTAGCAGTGTGACCTTGGCCAAGTTATTTAACCTCTGTACTCTTAGTTTCTGACCTGTAAAATGGGGATAATAATAACATCCAAAGGTTGTCATGATGAGTGAGTTTAAATAAATAGATTAATGAATATGCTAATAATAATAATTCTAAAATAACAGTGTTCCTTTTTTTAAAATTTCTCATTCTCATTCACATACCTTCTTCCCAGGTTAAGGGTTTGGTGTTTTTTTTTCCCCCCTACTCTAGGCTTGTTATCCCCAGTGGAGCCAGAACCAACAGATTTAAATGGTTAACTTAGCTTTATTGTGTATTTGAATAAGCTAGATATCATTTTGTGAATACATTTAAAAATATTAATAAGGAGCAACAGTGTTTAAGGAATTGGCATAATAAACTATAATGAAAAGCTACTTTTAAAGATTTATATAAATTTTAAGATTTATAGGAGATTACTTCTTTAATAAATTTTACAGTATTTTGGCAATCAAAATCAGTTTCATTTTTTAAGAAACAGCTGAAGATATAATTATGTAGAGACTATTAAAGAGTAATATATTATTTAAATGCTTACTGTCTTCTAAATTTTTATGTATTCAAGGATAGAGAGGGTCATGTGAACAGTTAAAAATACAAAATTAAGCTGATTCATTCCTTCCTTGTGCCAGGTACCTAGACTAAGTCTATTAACATAAATCAAGCCTAACCCTCCAGTTGGCCAACATTTATGTTTAACAATGTATATGATGGTTTTTGATAACTTTTTTTTAGCTTTTAATTTTTTACAGACTGCATTTTGATTCATTGTACACAAATGGGGTACATCATTTCCTCTCTATGGTTGTACACAATGTAGATTCATACCATTTGTGTAGTCATACATGTACATAGGGTAATGATGTCTGTCTCATTCCACCATTTTTCATACCCCCTCCCTCTCATTTCCTTCTACGTATTCTAAAGTTCCCCCATTATTCTCTCATTCCCCACTCCCCTACCCCCATTATATATCATTCTCCACTTATCAGGGAAAACATTTGACCTTTGGTTTTTTGGACTTGGCTTATTCCACTTAGCATGATATTCTCCAATTCCATCCGTTTATTTGCAAATGCCATAGTATTATTCTTCTTTATGGCTGAATAGGATTCCATTGTATATATATAATATATTTTGTACCACAGTATATTTTACTATAGAATGTCTAGATGTGATTATTTAGAAGAGCCTTGTAAATATATTGACAAGTGGACTATAGTTTGCTTTGCTTTAGGGACCTTCTGCCTTGAGCCAAGGAGCCAATCTGATGTTAGGCCTGTGTAACTTTCTCATCACTTTCATGGAGCCTCCCCTTACTGTTGCAGAGCTCATGAAGGAGAGAAAGCACTGAGATACACTGTTCTTCTAAAGCATGGTCTAATAAGAAATGAATAATTAATAATATTAGTTGTATCAAGTTATATTTTATATATATATATATATATATATGTGTAAGTTGTAGATGAACAAAATACCTTTACTTTATTTATTTGTATGTGGTACTGAGAATCCAACCCAGTGCCTCACATGTGCTGGGCAAGGACTCTACCGCTGAGCTATAACCCCAGTCCCTCGAGTTACCATTTAATGAATAGTTTATTTATTTGGGGGGGGTGGGTACTGGGTACTGAACTCAGGGGCACTCATTCTCTAAGCCACGTCCCAACCCTATTTTGTATTTTACTTAGAGATAGGGTCTCACCGAGTTGCTTAGTGCCTCACTGTTGCTGAGGCTGGCTTCAAACTGAGATCCTCCTCCCTCAGCCTCCTGAGCTGCTGGGATTACAGAAGTGTCCACTGCACTCGGCTACTGAATAGTTTATTGAAGTCACTAGGTTGTCTTTTGGACATCAGGGTAAGAAAGAGAACTGGGACATGATTATTTCCTTTGAGGAAAAGAGTTTTTAAATTTTATAGCACCTACAGATATGGTTTCAAGGCTAGAGATTTCCAAAAGAAAAAATTATGTAAAGAAGTTCTTATGGATATACAGAATGCTGTGATCTGCTCCGTTTCTTAAAGGGTCTGTGTGCTTTCTAGCTTAAAAGAGCTCACGATCATCACACAGTTGCACAGTGCTAAGTAGACTTTAGGAAATAAACATGGGAGATCTTCCTTTTAAAGGTCAAACCTCAAAAATAGCTAAGATGCTTCAGAGAGCACAAAAGCATTTAAGTTTGTGTTGGGAGCAAGAGCAACAAGAAGGTAGGCTCAGTGTCTGAAGAATGGCAGTGGTTTATAAGCAGTGTCAGAGAATCCCATTCTTATTTTGCTTCTACTGTAATCTTGAAATGTCAGAATTAGTCTTCCAACAGTCAAAGGTAAAATAAACAACTGGAAACAGGAGAAATTAAACAAACAAACAAACAAAAAGATGAAAAGATGGTAAGAGTATCATTCACTTTAAGTGGATTTGCACTTTCAAGACAAAAAAGTTGCTTCCCAGCTGCTAAAGGGACTCAAGATCTCATCAGGATCTCAGGATTACTGACAATATTATAATTATATATATATATATTTTTTTTTCAAAATCTTGGAGAATGTGGGAAGTACCAGGAGACTAAAGAGAAACAAATATGTCCCAGTTTCCCGAAGAAGTAGATTGTGAAAACCAAAGTCCAATTCTCAAACATAAAAACTAAAATGTGGCAAAATTTGAAGAGTTTATTTTTTAAGTGTTTAGAAGAGAATAGAATGATCACCATGATTTAGTGTTAATTTATAAGAATAAGACATGCCAAACTGACTTAAGTTGTTTTACTTTTATAATTACTACTGTAATAGAGAATAGTAAAGACATATGTTGTATCTTGACTTTAACAAGTAGTTGACAAAGTCTCCTGGACTCTCCTTGTGAAAAAGATGATGAAATACGGGTAATTGGATTGATTTAAAGATGTTTGCATGGCCATGCCAGTACCAGAATGCCCAGGGTTTATCCAAATAATAGCCAGTTATTCTATACACTGATTCTGCAAAGAAAATTGGTGGTGATGTTAATTTGCATATATTCAGAAAATATGGATTTGTAGGTCTGAGTTCTTTTCGAAGAATTAAAATTTTGGTGATACTTGATATATGTGGATTTATGCATGATTGAGATTTTGATTATATACTTTTTCCAAGCCACGCTATATTTGTAAGATATATAGATCTATTTTTAAGTTTCATAAATCACTTTGAACTTATAAATCACTTTGAAGTCAAAGAATAACCTTAACACTCAAAGGAAAGGCTGACTAGATAAGAATGCTAACATTATGGAGAATCTGACTTGTTGGGGTTTAATAACAACTACATTGACTGGACAGAGTGGCGACTCAGGAGGCTGAGGCAGGAAGATCACTAGTTCAAGGCCAGCCTGAGCAACTTAGTGAGATTCTGTCTGAAAATTTAAAAATGAACAAAAGGGCTGGGAATGTAGCTCGGTAATAAAGCACCCTGGTTTCAATCTCCAGTACTGGGGAGTTGGGTAAACAACTATATTAGCTCCAAGGAGATGTTTTTTATACCCTTGAAATCTCAAGTTTCTGGGAACTAACCCTAAACAAGAGGTAGAATTTTATTATATAGAGTTAATGTTTCTTTTTGGCCTTCGGGTGATCCTCCAGTCAGCTCTCTATTCAGGATATTTAAACTCTTTTTAAAAAATAAAATAAAAAGGACTGGAGTTGTGACTTAGTGGTATAGCACTCACCTCGCATGTGTGAGGCACCAGGTTCAGTTCTCAGCACTGCATATAAAAGTAAATAAAAGTAAAGTTTCACCAATGACTAAGAAATAAAAAAAAATACAAATTCCCTGAAATCATATGAAAGAAGAAACCATAATATTCTGTCCCTTAAGAAATTGTTTTGGTTTCTTGAGACAAGGAGGTCCCTGATGTCTGCTACATCCTACATATTTTACTATTATTCATCTAAAAGAGTATCAACTTCTGTACTAATATCATAATTGATATTTCATTGAAACTTACACTATTTTGTCTCCAACGTCAAAAAAGTAATGACTTTTTAATAGTTGCACATTTTGTTTTATTTATTTTTATTTTTTATTTTTATTCTTTTGTGGTGCTGGGGATTGAAACCAGGGTCTTGCACATGCTAGGAAAGTACTCTACCTAGCATGTGCACCCCAGCCCAGTTATTTATTCATTCATTTACTCCCTTCCTTCCTTCCTTCCTTCCTTCCTTCCTTCCTTCCTTCCTTCCTTCCTTCCTTCCTTCCTTCCTTCCTCCCTCCCTCCCTCCCTCCCTCCTTGATCAAACTCAGGACCTTACTCAAGCTAGGCAAGAACTCTACCACTGAGCTATATGCCCAGCCCCTGATCACACATTTTATTTTTATATTTTAAAATTTCTATTTTTATTTTTTAAATTGTAGATGAACACAGTACCTTTATCTTATTTATTTATTTTTATGTGGTGCTGAAGGATTGAACCCAGTGCCTCACATGTGATAGGCAAGCACTCCACCACTGAGCTAGAACCCCAGCCCCTTTATTATACATTTTAAATAAAATATCACATTTTAAAATAAAAATTTCTGTCATCCTTTTCTTTGCAACTATTCATCTAAGCATTGATCTAGAATCTCAGAAGATAAAAGTAAAAAACGTTATGATTCCAGCCTTGATAGTGATGGGTATTATTCTTTAAATTTAGGTCTTTCTATTTTAACTGACCTCAAGATCTCATAGGCCCTTAAAACAAGAATTGGGTTGTTTTAACTCCATTCATCCTAAGAGACCCATTATACTATATAATTTGTGATTTCAGATTTTATTGTGGCTCTATCTTTTAATTGTATCTAAGTTAATGGCTGTTATTTTTATAGATTAAAATCCAGTCTGGCCTTTTAGCATTTTATAGTTACCTCTAAGTTATACCATATCTTAAAACTTTAAATTAAAAATAAAAAGGAAATCATGGGGCTGGGTTTGTGACTCAGTGGTAGAGTGTTCGCTTAGCCTGTGTAAGGCACTGGGTTCAATCCTCAGTACCACATAAAAACGAATAAATAAAATAAAGTTATTGTGTCCATCTACAACTAAAAATAAGAAAAATCATGAGTTTGACTAAGTGTTGATTCAGTCCACCCCCCCACCCCCACCCCGTACTGGCAATTGAATCTAATCTAGGGTCTCACACATGCTAGGGAAGGAAGTGCTCTACCACTGAGCTACAACACCAGTCTCATTTTGTCTTCTTTAATCGAAGAGGTTTAACCTTTGTCCACATTGTTTTCCTGAAAATATGTCCAATAATAGATTTTTGGATATTGGAGCCTATGTTGTTATTTTAAATGGGAAAAAAAACCAATGATGCATTCTTTTTCCATTCAAAAACTCTAACCAAATTTCTCCAAATATCACACTTTTAAGCACCAATAGCAACTCACCAGAGCTTTTGTGTAATATTTACAAAGCTTTTGAGATAGTCTAATCTATTTTTGGAGGGGAGGGGAAATGGTACTGGGGATTGAACTATATCCCTATCCCTTCATATTTTTTATTTTGAGACAGGGTCTCATTAAATTGCCAGGCTGGCCTTGAACTTGTGGACTTCCTGCCTCAGACTCCCAGTTACTGGGATTACAGACCTGTGCCACCACACCCAACTTTCTTCCCTGATTTTTAAAGTACTTAATGAAGTCTTTATTAGATAAATTTTGTTCAGTAAGCAATCAGACTGTAAGTATTACGAATTTGGTTTTTCTTCTACATGGCAATGAACAAATACTGTAATATAAACAAAGAAAGAAATATACAATTTTATCTAAGACTTCAGCTAATAGGACCCCTAAATGATTGACAGAAGCAACTTCTGGGATTCTTCTATGTTCATTCCTATAAATACCTTTCAAATTTATTTCCTTCAATCACAAAGGTTAGCTCCTTCCTCAGTGTCTGTTTTTAGCAAGGTGAAAGATGGAGTTGTGGTTTGTGTTTATTTGTCTAAGGTCTGAATGTTATCTTTAAACTTTAGAAACACTGATTTCCTGTGTATATTAACACTGTCCCACATAGAGTATGTTTTTATTCACATATGTAAGAAAGGAGCAAAAGAAAAGGTTAGAAATGTAATGTTATGGGAGAATAATTAGAATGAACTGGTTTATAGTAACTTTTTGGTTTATCTAACGTCGTCAAAAATGTGTTGTTCCAAATAAAACAGAGTATAGTTTATCAACTAGTCATTTCTTTACTGAGATTATCTATTTTGTCTTAATATTGATCTTTTCTTATTATCTTAAGCTGTGTCCCATAAGCAGTGTTGAGACTGCTTTGATTTCTGTTTTTAAGTTCAACACTTGCTCTAAGTTCACTGCCGTGAGATTTCCACAATCCTTTGTTTGCTATTTCTTTGAGACCCCTAATATTCCTCTATCTCTCATTTTCCCTACAAAGAAAATCTTTGATTCTATTATTTATTCACACTGTCAATAATAGTCAAGCAAGTGGACTATTCAGTCTAGTGACAGGCAGAAGACCCTGAGATGGGGCCCAGTTTTGGCCTTTTCACAGAGAGAAAGATGGTACTATAAGTGGAGCACTGTAAGTGAGGAGGCTAAACAGGAATGCTGATCTGATTTACATTTTACATCTCACTGGCTTCTGTGTTGAGGGGTGGGGCAGGAAGGAGATAAAAAGTACTTGGAGACTGATTAGAAACTGTTGAGAAATGATGGCGACTTAGATTAGGATGGCATTAGTGGAAATGGAGAGCAATGGGATATGTTTTGGAGATACAGCTGACAAAGTAGCTATTTGATTGGATTATAGGGGATGAAAGTGAAAAGGAGAAATCAAGGATGACTTCTAGATTTGGGGCTTGTTCTACCAGTTGATGGTGGTGTTATATTCTAAGGGAAAACAGGGAGAGGAAAATAGTGCTGTAGGGTGGAAGTAAGAGTTCTATTTTGACTGAAATTCGAGGTGCTTATTTGAAACTTCCAAATATATCTACAGTGTATATGAATAAGTTCGATGTGTTTGGAGTTTGGTGAGATAGGTCAGGGATAGAGACATGATATGAATTTGGAAACTTGTGGTATGTAGATGGTATTAAAAGCCATGAGACAAAATGAAATTACATTGATACTTGTAATATTCTCTGACCTATACCTTCTTCTCATACCATGTAAAATTCTCATACCATGTAAAATTCTACTCACATTATATTGTAGGTATATAATTTAATTATACTACCTATAATAATTTGATATTATTTCTTTTTAGTAAAATATTCTGATTTCTTTTTCCTGTTTATAATTAGTTAGTTTATAGGTAGTCAGTCCTTAGCTTCTGTATTTAAATGAACATCTAACATTTGTGTGTTTTGTTTTCTCTTTCTTTTTTCTTGTAGGCAAAGTAATTAATAAAGATTTGCGACATTACTTGAGTCTTCAGTTTCAGAAAGGATCAATTGACCACAAACTGCAGCAGGTGATCAGAGATAATCTCTACTTAAGAACCATTCCATGTAAGTATGTAATGGAATAAAAGAAACGAGGCAGGAATATCCTTGCTTGACTAATTAAACATCTAGAAATAATTCAGAATACAGTGTCTCAGATATATTGTAAAGACCAAGTTGGGGATAAGAATGAAACAAAAATTGAATAAGGAAAAACTTTCAGAGAACTTTAGGGGTTTGGTTTTTAAAAGTAGATAGAAGACTCTACATTGTAGCTTTTCAAAAAGTGATGACTAGACTTTATGTATTTGCATTGTTAACTAGATTTTATTTCTGTAAATCAAGTTTTAAAGCCTACGTAAGACTTTTTAGCTCTCCGTATCTTGTACCCTGAAGGATTTTATTAGAGTGTAAGTAGATTTAAAACCTACCTCTTTCCCAATGAGGACAAAGGGAAAAAAGGAAGATGCACAAGTTGCCTCTTTGTGGTACTCCATTCTGAACTGTTATCTAGCTCTTGATTTAATGGCTTTCAGAGGATCTGATTATTTTATTGGTGTGTTGTTTATTTGTAAACACATATAAGAAACACATATGCTTAAGTTTTGGATTTAGTTAGTGCTGGTCTAGGGAAAGAATAAAAAGTAAAAAACCATAAATAATAAAGGGCACGTAAGGGTGTTCTTCATTTTCCTTTTTAGTATATATGTAACTCCTTGTGATAGCTTTCATAATGGTTCTGGAACTCTTCATTTTTTTTCTTACTGTTTAATTTTATACAATTCCAGTATGTCACCAGAGTTTCTAATTATGTATTCAAAATGTATATTCCTCTATTCCTCTTCACTTCCTTAGACCCTTACCTTTTCTTGCTTGGAATATTTTTCTTTTTCTTTCCTTTCTTCCTGCCTCCACCTCTTTTTGTGAAAAACAACAAATAGCATCATATAGTGCCAAGTAAAACTGAGTTCAGAATCTTGACTCCAGGATCTTACTCATTGCTTCAGTTAGCCAAGTTACCTAATGTTTCTGAGCCTCAATCTCCATATAGAAATTAAGAATAACATGACTCAGGCTGGGGAGATAGCTCAGTTGGTAAAGTGCTTGCCTTGCAAGCACAAGGCCATGGGTTCGATTCCCAGCACCACGAAAAAAAAAAAAAATGAATAACATGACTCACCTCATATAGTTGTTACCAAAATTAAAATGTAAGCCTGTGTGTACCTAGAGTAGGTACTCCAGCAATTTGTCCCTTGACTCATCCTGCATCCCCTACCTCTCACATCACCTTAGTCCAGTTCATCTTAAAAGTGCATATCTGATTCTGGTCAGTCATTTTCCTTCAAAGATTCCTTCACCACAAGATAAAGCTCAGACTTCTTAGCATGGCATAAAACATTTCTTGTCCTTAAATGACTCCTTGTCTATAATTTCCTTACGTAAGTCTAACTTGGCAAATTTTGGAATTACATCTCTTGACTTCTTCAAAATTTGTTTACCTAATATATCTGTCCATTTTTAAAAATATTTTTAGTTGTACCTTTATTTTGTTTATTAATTTTTTTTTTTTAATGCGGTGCTAGGATTGAACCAGGGCCACATGTGTGCTAGGGAAGCGCTCTACCACTGAGCTCAACCCCAACCCCATTTTTCTTTTTTTTTAATTTTTATTTTTACAGGCTGCATTTTGATTCATTGTACACAAATGGGGTACAACTTTTCATTTCTATGGTTGTGCACAGTGTAGATTCACACTATTCATGTAATCATACATATACAGAGGGTAATACTGTCTGTCTCAGTCTATTATCTTTCCTTCCCCTACTGGCTCCCACCCCATTTTCCTCTACACCATCCAAAGTTCCTTCATTTGTCTCTCCTCCCCACCACCCCACCACCACCCCCTCGTTATGTATCCTCATTCACTATCAGAGAAAACATTAGGCCTTTGGTTTTTTGGACTTGGCGTATTTCATTTACCATATTCTCCAACTCCATCCCTTTACCAGAAAATGCCATAATTTTTCTTTTTCTTTATGGTTAATGTTCCATTGTGTATATATACCACAGTTTCTTTATCCATTCATCAATTGAAGGGCATTTTGGTTGCTTCCACAAAATAGCAATTGTGAATTGAGCAGCTGTGAACCTTGATGTAGCTACATCACTGTAGTATAAACCAAGGAGTGGGATAACTGGGTCAAAAGGTGGAGCCATTCCAGGTTTTTTGAGGAATCTCCATACTGCTTTCCAGAGTGGCTGCACAAATTTTCAACTCCACCAGCAATGTACAAGTGTGCCTTTTTACTCACATCCACGCCAACATTTATTATTGCTTATGTTCTTGATAATAGCCATTCTAATTGGAGTAAGATGAAATCTTAGAGTGGTTTTAATTTGCATTTCTCTAATTAACAGAGATAATGAGCACTTTTTCATATATTTATTGATCACCTGTATATCTTCTTCTGTGGAGTGTCTGCCCAGTTCCTCACCCATTTATTGATTGGGTTCTTTGTATTTTTGGTGTACAGTTTTTTATAAATTTTGGAGATTAGTGCTCTGTCAAAAGTGTGTGTGGAAAAGATTTTCTCCCACTCCATAGGCTCTCTTTTCACTTCTTGATTGTTTCCTTTGTATTGAAAAGCTTTTTAGTTTGAATCCATCCCATTTATTGATTCTTGCTTTTATTTCTTGCACTATGGGGGTCTTGTTAAAGAAGTCTGATCCTAAGCCAACGTGATTGAGATTTCAGGCCTACTTTTTCTTCTATTTGGTGAAGGTCTCAGGTCTAATTCCTAGATCCTTGATCCATTTTGAGCTGAGTTTTGTACAGGGTGAGAGATAGGGGTTTAATTTCATTTTACTACATATGGATTTCCAGTTTTGCCAGCACCATTTGTTGAACAGACTATCTTTTCTCTATTGTATGTTTTTGGCACCTTTATCTAGTATGAGATAGCTATACTTATATGGGTATATCTCTGTGTCTTCTATCCTGTACCATTGGTCTACCTGTCTATTTTGGTTCTAATACCATGCCATTTTTGTTACTGTTGCTCTATAGAAGAGTTTAAGGTCTGGTATTGTGCTACCTCAGGCATCACTCTTCCTGCCCAGGATTGCTTGGGCTATTCTGGGTCTTTTCTTCTTCCAGATGAATTTCATGATTGCTTTCTCTATTTCTTTGAGGAATGTCATTGGAATTTTAATTGGAATTGTGTTAAATTTGTATAGCACCTTTGGAAGTATGGCCATTTTGATAACATTAATTCTGCCTATCCAAGAACATGGGAGATCTTTCCATTTTCTAAGGTCTTCTTCAATTTCTTTCTTCAATGTTTTGTAGTTTTCATTGTAGAGATCTTTCAACTTTTTGATTAGATTGATTCCCAAGTATTTTGTTTTTTTCAAGGCTATTGTGAATGGAGTTGTTTTCCTCATTTCCCTTTCAGATGTTTCATCGCTTAAGAATAAAAATGCTTTAGATTTATGCATGTTGATTTTATATCCTGCTGTTTTGTTGAATTCATTTATTAGGTCTAGAAGTTTTCTGGTGGAGTTTTTGGGATCCTTTAAATATAGAATCATGTCATTGGCAAATAGTGACAGTTTGAGTTCTTCTTTTCCTATTCGTATCCCTTTAATTTCTTTGGTCTGTCTGATTGCTCTGGCTAGAGTTTCAGGGATGATGTTGAATAGAAGTGGTGAAAGAGGGCATCCCTGCCTTGTTCCAGTTTTTAAAGGTAATGCTTTCAGTTTTTCTCCATTAAGAATGATGTTGGCCACAAGCTTAGCATAAATAACCTTTACAATGTTGAGGTATGTTTTGCAATTTCTTCTCAGTGTAATATTTTGTCCTAGAAAGAAGTTACAATTTATTCATAGGGTCTAAACAGCTACAACCTTTTCAGATCTTAACAAGACCTCTTGACTGACTCACACACTGAAATGTCCAGAAACCCCTCTCTGAACTAGAAGCAATGGTAGCAGTTAACACATGAATGGTTACATGGGATCTCCAAATAGCATTCTTTACTAAAAGATTCCAGGTCTCCTTGGAGAAAATTCCTATTTAAGGCCTGGGACAAGAAGAGTTTATGTGAGCTTTAAAACATATAATTGTGCCAGAAAGTATGTAAATACTTAAAAAATTATAGGGGTGTTTCAGAAGAATACAGAAGCCACCTAGCATGGGAATTTAATGACCAAAATCTGAGATGTGAGCAACAAAACAGAGAGCTAGATATTACTAGTGTTTCAGATATTAGACTATATTTAGAACAGGACTATGATCCCTAAGAGAAGAGAAAAGGAGAAAACACACAAAGGAGTCCTGTGATTTCCTAAACTTTCTGCTTAGAGGAACTTTCTGGACCATAGCACAGGAGAGCCCAGGTAGAGTACAGCAGATCCTGAGTTGAGAGGACAGAAATCTGAAGTATCTGGAATTATCACAACATTGTCATTGACAAGACAATTATGAAAAAAAAAAATAGCTCAAGCAATCTTCAAGGGTATCCTTTTAAGTCTGTTGCTGAATACTAAGCTAAGAATATATAAGAACAAATTTCATAAGGTTAGACAATTCTCTGGGAGCTATAAGATTAAAAATTCCCAGAACCCACACAGAGCCAGGAGATATATGAATGCTAACTAGCCTGTGAGGGGAGACCTGTAAGGTACTAGTAGAAATAAAATAGTCATAGATTAAACTCTCCTATGCCCACTTTAACAAAGCTTAATTAGGCAAGACCCAAAAGGATCTGATTAGATTGATATGCATGTAGACTAACTGCCAGAGAAAGAAAGAGGGACAGGGAAAGCGGAGAGAAAGAAAGGAGAAAAGAAATTACTTTTTAATAGAAGACAACAAAATGGAGGCACTGAATAATGTAATATTCACAATGTCCAGCATCTACTCAAAAATCACTAGATATGCAAAAAAGTAGGAAACTGTGATCCACATGACTTTTCTAAAGTCAACTAATAGAAAAAATAAACAGAAATAACATGAAATATCACCATACCAGGAATTTTAGAGTTATAAATATGCTGAAGGATTTAAAGTACAATATTAAAACAATAAAAAGAAAATGAAATATAAAAAGGACTAAATACACTTAAAATTTCACTAGATAGCCTTTACAGCAGATTAGAAACTGCAGAAAAAAAGATCAGTGAATGCAAACACACAGCAATATAAACTAATCCAACTGAAACAGGAGAGACCAAAAAAGTGAACTTATTTTTGAAGCAACCGAATAAACAAGAGAACAAGAACAATTTTTATTTCTGCCTCTGGATTTACCCTCATCATAAACGACACTTTAACAAGATATGAGTAGCATCTGTTTTCAGATAGTGAAATATTGGCACAGCAGGACTATGAGCTGTTCATGTTGACATATGGCACAATATCAAGCCAAAGTGGGGGAAACAGAAAAAACAGTGGCTGCAATTTTTCCAGATTTTATGAAAACTGCAGATCTAAGAAGCTCAATAGACCCCAAGCAGAAGAAGTAAACCACTTCAAGGCACATCATAATCTGTTTGCCAAAAACCAATGATCAAGAGAGAATGTAAATGACTGATGGAGAAAAGAGAAGATATCTTACTAGCAACAGAGCAAAGGACCAGTGCAGGCCTACCAAATAAAATAGTGCAAGCCAGAGTGCATCATCCACCAAGGGACATTTTTAATATGCTGAAAGGGGAAAAAAAAGCCAACATGTATTTCTATATACAATAAAAATATCCTTCAAAAGTAAAATAAATGAATTTTTCAGAAAAACAAAGGTGAGAGAGAGCTGGGACTGGTTCTTGGGTAAAATGCTTTCCTAGCATATGTGAAATTCTGGGTTTCATTACCAATGTTGCCCTCTTCCCCCCACCAAATAAAAGGAATTTTTCAGCAGCAGAAATATTACTATAAGAAATATTAAAAGAAATTCTTCGAGTAGCAGAGAAATGATGCCAAAGCAATAAAACCAAAAGGAAGATATGCAACTTTATAATCATATTTCAATATTCCCTCTTAGCAGTTAATTTAGAAATTAAACAAAAAATCAGAAAGACTAATAGGGCAGTACTTTCATTTTTAAAGGGAGCAGGAATTCTTGGGGATTGAACCCAGGGGCCCTGTACCACTGAGCTATCTCCATTTTATTCCTTAGGTCTTTATTTTGAGACAGGGTCTTGCCTAAATTGGCCAGGCTGCCCTAGAACTTGTAATCCTGCCTCAGGCTCCCACGTAGCTGGAATTACATGTGTGTACACCACACCTCAGTAGGAGCAGTACTTTCAATTAACAGAACACACGTTCTTTTTTAGTATAAATGAAGCACTTTGACATATTTTAAAAATATTTCTGGATCACAAAAAAGACTCAGTAAATATAAGATTTAAATCATACAAAATAAGTTATCTGGCTAGAATGGAATTTAATTAGTAATCAGTGACAGAATGAAAATCTGAAAAATCTCCAAATATTTGGAAATTAAATAGCACACTTCTAAATAACCTGTGCGTAAAAAAAAAATTACCAGGGAAGTTACAAAATATCACTGTATCAATATATGAAAACATATCAAAAATATCAATTTTTAGACTATAGCTAGAGCAGTGTTTAGATGGATACTGATATTAGAAAATAGTGAAGCTCTCAGATCAATGATGGAAGTTTCTACCTTAAGAATGTAAAACAAGAAGAGCAAAGTAAAGTAAAATTAAGCAGAAAGGAAATTTGTAGTAAAGAGCGGAAATTGATGAAATAGAAAACAGAGTAAATCAATGAAATCTAAATTCTTTGAGAGTAATAAAATTGATAAATTTCTAGCCAACTGCTCAGGAAAAAGAGAAAACAGAAATCAGCAATATCAGGAATGAGAGAGGTGGCATCACTAAAAATCCTACAGTATTAAGTGGGTAATAAGGAATATTCTGGATAAATTTATACTAATAAACTTAATAACTTAGATGAAATACACAAATTCCTTGGAAGACAAAACCTACCAATGCTCACTCAAGAAGAAATAGATGACCCAAACAAACTAATTAGAACAACAACAACAACAAAAAAGACCAGCAGAGTAAGCAAAGGGGTAGGGAGAGGGAAGGGAAAGAGAAGATACTAAGGACTGAAATGGAGCAAATTAAATTCCAGACATGAATGATTATGTCAAAATGAACCCCACTATTTTGTATAACCATAATCCACTAATAAAAGCATATTTAAAAATTTTAAAAACCTGAATTTGTAGTTTATAGCTTTCCCATAAAGAAAACTTATTAACCTTGCCCAAAAGGTACTAACAAATTATTCTAGACTTTTGAGAAAGAGAGAATACCAATTCTACACAAATTTTTTTAGGAAATAAATGAGGGAACATTTCTGAACACATTTTTTTTTTTATCTGATCATTATTCTAATTCAAAATCCAGACCAAAAAAAAAATTAAAGTAATATTAGATCAATAAATTTTATGAACATAGATTCAAAAATGTTTAATGATATTTCATCAAATCAATAAATAGTACTGTATAAAGAGATAATATTTTATGACCAAGCAGTGTTTGTTCCAGGAATGTAAGGTTAATATAGCATTTGAAAATTAATACTATAACAGACTACAAAAGAGAAACCATATGATCTTCTCAATAGATGCAGAATAATCATGAAAAAATTCAACTTCCATTCATGATAAAGGTTTTTGGAAAACTAATACACCATTTATTACCTATTCTTTCTTGGCTTTGAATCTATTCTTGTTTTTTTTTTTTTTTCCTGCTTTGGATAACTGGGAACATTTCTCTCCTGCCCTCTGGCACAGTGTTAAGCTTTGTCAGTAGGGGGTGCAGGAAGGATCCTGGAGAAAGAAGAGGATTGTTTTCTTGGTCCAGCCTCTTTCTTTTTGCTCCTGCTCTACAAGGTGATATTCAGCAAACAGCTTCCCAGTGTTAGATTCAGTGCACACTTGCTGAAGGCTGGAGTCCTCTCAGCAGCAAGGTCAGCAACACCTTTGTGTGTGGCTTCCTGAGTTCCACCCGTGTACTTGCTGACTCCTTAGCAGTTTCCTGGTGAATTCTGTGGACCCCAGCTGTCTCCCCAGATTTCAGAAACAGCTCTTGCAAATAGCTTTCCAGTGGGTTTCTGGCAAGTTCAGCCAACATTCCATCTGGTTTTCTGTTAAGTTCAAAATATTCTTTTAGGGCTGAGGATGTGGCTCAGTGGTAGAGTGTTCGTCTGGCACGTAGGAGGACCTGGGTTCAGTCCCCAGTACCACAATAAAACCAAACCAAACAAAACATTTCTTTACCTACCGCAGCCACAAGCATCTTGTTGGTGAATTGCATTGGGACCCCAGGCAGTTAGTTCCCTGCCTCCTAGTCTTGACCCACCAACTGTAAACTAGCTCAGTCCCTAGACATCCCAGCAAGATTCATCATCAGCCTTGGGTGTTGCCACCCCTCATCAATGATGACTAAATCCCAGACTTTGAAAGGTCCCTCACTTCCAAGTTTGTTCCTTCTTTGGGTATTTTCCCTCAGTTCTAGAATGGAGTTCTTGAGAGTCCTCTTTTGTTCATAGTTAATTCCCTCTAAATGGTTAATAATTCTTTAAATTAAATTGTCACTGTTCAGATCACCATGTGATTTCTCTTTCCTGTTGAGATCCTGACTGACACAGATTTGGTACCAAGAGTGGTCATAGGAGTCACCTTCTAAAAAGGGGCTTAGCTCAGTTTTGGTTATGTTCTTGGGCTGAAGCCCAGTGCCAGGTTCCTTTCAATGAGAAGTAGAATGTTTGTAATTCATGACAAGCTGTAGCATCACAATTTAATAAGAGCATTATAAATGGTTAATTGTAAGTGCCAAATGAACCAAGTACCTTGAGAGTCCAAAAGACTGGCGCACTTGACTGTTAGGATGGCTGCAAACACTGTGGTTTGGAGTGAATGTCTTGAATACACCAAGTGATTACAGAGAGAGTACAATAAGATTAAATCAAATGGTTTATTTTTATAAACTAGTAAGCCTTTTAATAACATCTAAAAATTATCTGTACATGTATAGACATTTGATAATAGAAGAACCTCAAAAAAGGGAAATTAACTCAAAATAATTACCAGGTGAAAATCATTTAAAATTTTGAAAGATAATATCACACATATTTAGTATTTGAATTTTTTTTCCTCCTGAAATGAAGTTTTAAAGCACACAAAGCATTAATTACATTATCTGATGGTCTTGATCTTTGGTGACAAATATTCCATACATAGAAAATTTTTCTTTCATTTTGCATTGACATTCATCAATTAAGGCTGTGTCCAAAAGCATGTTCATGTTTGACATGTTGCACCATGTAATATTGTTTTCTTTTTTAATAATGAAGACATTTGTTCTGCTTCTTCTGATTTTGGTTTTGACTTGAAATCAGTATTGCTTTCATTTCAAATTTTGGATCAGTTTCTGATTTAATGTTGGAGTGTTCTATTCTCTTTAAATTTTTTAAAACGTATTTACAGAGCACCAAAGCTCATAGTAAATACTCAAACAGTCGAAAATGCTAGAGAATATTATTGAAAAGTATTCAAATAACCTAACGTTCAAATCTCCCAGCAAGGTTAATAGCATTACAGAGTTATGTGTTGAAACTGCCAATTTAAGGACTTATTTAGCTTCCAAAACCTGTCATTTCTTGAAATACCACTCATAGGATTTATATAAAGTATAATACACATATAATCTTATTAATGTTGTTTTTGTAAGAAAGACCAACATTAGCAGATAGGGCCATGAACACAAAGTAATAACATGGAAACAGCTGCTAGTAAGACTAACTGAGTAGATTGTGACTGTTACTCTCCCACATGCTTCTGTCCTGGTATCTGGAAATGTCAGCATAACAGCTGATTCTACTTTACAATGCTGCATACTTTTGCTTTCAATTGATGTCAGTTGATTCTTTTACAGCAATAACATATCTATGCCAATTATTAAGGTTTACTTCTCACAAGATAATTACAATACTTTTCTCATTTTTTTCCCCACCAACTGGTTTTTCTTAAGATTTAGAAAAAGTAAGTTTTCATGGAAAACTCCAGAAGGGAATTCTTATGTGGAAATACTAATGTAAATCAACTGCAGCTCTTATATATCACTAGGGGTGGGGAATGCAAAGTGGTATATTTGCTTTGAAAAATAATTTGACATTTTCATATAAATCTGATATACATTTATCATATGATCCAGCAATTACATTCCTAGGTATTAACTCAACATAAATTTAAATATATGTCTACCAGAGACATAAGCTCATAGAAACTTTATATATAATAGACAAAATTTGGAAATAGCCCAAATACTCATCAGTAATGAATGGATAATCAAATATTGGTATATCCATACAATATAATATCATTCAGCAATAAGAGTCAATTTAACAGTACAAGACAAATTATCAGTGAGGAAACAGAGGGCTTGAATAACAGTATAGAGCACAGTGGCCTAACAGACATAAATAGAACATTCTACTTAAGAACAGCAGAATATACATTCTTACCAAGCATATGTGGAACATTCTCCAAGAAAGAGCGTGTGTAAGGCCACAAAAAAAGTCAAGTATCTTTTTGGACCTAATGGAATGAAACTAAATAACAGAAAAAAAGCCGGAAATTAGTGTACTCTTAAATAAGCAGTGAGGCAAAAGGGAAATCATGGGAATTTAGAAAATATTAGACAAAATTTAGACAAATAAAAGTGAAGATACAACATACCAAAACTTATGGAATGTAGTGAATTCTGTACTACAAGGGAAATTTATAGCAGGAAACATTTACATTGAAAAATCTTGGACTGGGGTTGTGGCTCAGTAGTAGAGCACTTGCCTAGCATGTGTGAGGCACTGGGTTCAATCGTCAGCACCACATAAAAATAAATGAATAAAATAAAGGTCTATCAACATCTAAAAATTTTTTTTAAAAAAGAAAGAAAATGAAAAATCTCAAATCCACAACCTAACCTTACACCTTGAAGAACCAGGAAAATAATAAGCTAGACAAAGTCAGCAGAAGAAGGAAATAACAATTAGCAGAGCAGAGATGAATAGAGAATAGAAAAAAATCAACAAAACCAAGAGTTAGTTTTTTGAAAAGATCAATAAAATTTACAAACCTTTACCTAGAATAAGAAAAACAGAGAAAAAAAGAAATACCTAAAATTAGAAGTGAAAGAAGAAACTTCATAGATGTCACAGAAATAAGAAAAGTTATGGCAACACTATGAACAATTATATACAAACAGATTTGGATGACCTAGAGAACTAAATCCCTGTAAACATAAACCCACCAAGAATAATCTCTTTTCACAAATGATGTGATCTCATGTAAATAAGATCATGATAAAAAGAAATTGAACAACATGGGTGAGTCCCAGAAGTATCATTCTAGAAAGAAAAACTAGGATCAAATTTAATATACTATTTCATCTATATGTGATTTTATTAAAAGCAAAACTGTAGTGCAAGTAGGTAGTGGCTGCTATGAGAAACAGGACTGCGGAGGAGCCTAAGGAATACTGGAGGGGTGATGATTCCCAAAACTCATAGAATTGTACTATTAGAATTAGCACATCTCTGTATGTAAATAGTGCCCCAATAAAAGTGATCAAATCTTCATAATCATTTTATACAATCGATAATTAGAAAGTGAACATTTATAATAATGTGTAAATAATTGTATAACTAGAAATTAACCTCTAAATAAGTATAACACATCTACAGGGTAAAATTAAGGGATACTAAAGATCTAGATAAACTGACAGATTTATTTATGGATTAAAGACTTGATATGGTGAAAGTATCAGTTCTCAAATTGATTGATAGGTTCAATCTTATTTCATAAAAATTCTAGCCTTTTATTTATTTGATTCTAGAATTTGTAGGGAAAGGTTATGAATAGAAAAAAAACAGGTAAACTCGCTATACTCTGTATCAAGATTCATCATGAAATAGAATAATTACAACACTCTGATAATTTAATGTTATAGCAAGCCCACTCATACAGACATTTCTGTGTCAGAAGTGCTATGACTGATCAGAAGCGGGGAAAAACTGACTTTTCAGTAAATCTTGTTGAGTAGTCATTTGGAAAAAAGGGAAATGAGACTGCTACCTCCCTTCAATCTCTACCCTACCTTCCAAATACATTTTAGCTTATTAAAGTCCTAGATGTGAAGGGCAAAGCTGTAATACTTTTTTTACAAGAATGTAGGACGTCTCCATGGAAAGGATTTCCTAACTAGAAATGAAAAGTGCTATAAAGGCAAGGGTTGATACATTTGACAATATCAAAATTTAGAACTTTGTTATCAAAAGACCATTTTAAAAAGGTGAAAAGAAAATCAGTAGGGGAAGATAATGTCTTGAGACAACACTTGTTTCTCTAATGCAGATAATTTCATATATGATTGGTAAATAGATGAGAGATTGATGTCATTTTTACTTGTACCATTTTCCTTAGACTGAAGTTTTGTATCAAGTAGTAGCAAGTAAATATAGAACAAATGAGCACAATTGAATGTGGTGACTGAGGGAGAATATAGGAGTATCCATGATGCCCTTCCCCTCAGTGTGACTTCTTTTCTGTTTGACCCTGTACTGTCTTAAAATGGTAGATTGCAAAATATTCCCTGTCTTTATTATTCTGTAGTATCAATCCTTTCACCTCTTTCTGTGCAGGTGTCTTCTCATTTTTTAATGGCAAAGTATTTTAGTTACTCTAGACTTTTTTATTAGGAATTTAACATGTCTTTTAAACTGTATTAATATTTTTAATTAGGATTTTTTTTATTTTGTTGATGTTCTGTTTACAAAGTTGTTTTGAAGGGTAAACCCTGACCCATTTTCTCTATAATTTCTGTTGGTGTATGATTGTGCAATAAGCACTGTTTCAAGAAATCACATTTCACAGGAATGTTCCATGTACAACACATTTATCTGCCAGAGGACCACAGTACTCAATACTAAAACGATTATTTCACATTTTAACGTCTCTGTTGTTGGAAAACATCTTAAAATAAATGGACTCTTTCAGTCATAATTGCCAAGCTTTTTTCCTCTCTTAGAGATGAAATAATACTGCATTTTAGAAACTGTTGGTTACTTAGATTTGACAGTATATTATAGTATCCACAATATGAAGAAATACAAATCAGTTTTTAAAAGACAGCTCAATAGAGAAGTAAGAAAAGATTTGAATAGCCACTTCCCAACAGAGGAAATTTATGTTCCTAGTATCTTAGTCCATTTTCCGTTGTCATAATAGAATATCCAAGACTGGATAATTTATAAAGAAAAGAGGTTTATTTTGATTCATGGATCTGGAAGTCTGAGAGCATGGCACTGATATCTGCTTGGCTTATTTTGATAAGGGCTTCATGGCAGAGGGGCAAAGTGGGCACATGCATAAGAGATGCACATGTGCCAAAAAAGTAAATGGAGGTATTAGGCTCATTTTATAACAACCCACTCTCTCGAAAACTAACCCACTCTTTAGGAACTACATTAATCTCTTCATGATACTGGAGCCCCATGAACTAATTATTTCTTAAGGGTCCCACCACTCCTCAACACCATACATTTGGGACCAACCCTCAACATGAGTTGAGGTGGGGACAAATCATGGCAGCCAGTAAATATATAAAAAAAGGATGTTTAATCTCATAATGCACTTGCACTTTAAGTACACCTTAAGGTGCCTTTATACACTCAATATTGCAAGTTTTAGAACCTAGTAGCAAGTGTCCTGTGAGGACACAGGAGAAAGGATATTGTATAATTCCACTCACATGAAGTTACAAACCTAAGCTATGTTGCTTAGAAACACATTACTTAGTGTAGCCATAGGAAAGGAAATCAGCACAGATATCAAGATGGTGGGTACTTTGGAAGATGGAAGGAAGAAGAGGCTTAAGATCAGAGGCATGTGGCAGGCCTTGGGGTTCTGTCAGTGTCCTATTTCTTCATATGGGTGAATTTCTTATCAGTTGTTAAACTTTAAAGTTCATATACTTTTCTGTGTAATTCAGTACTTTAAAAAAGGAGAATGATTAGTGATATTACATGTTCATAGGACAGGTAATATGATGACTGAAATTGACCATGGAGTTAAGCTAAAAGGAGACTACAGTTGACCACAGTGTATTCAGTGTTCCCAACTGAATGGTTGGGACAGTGAGTTGGTTGGAATGCACTCAGGAGAGAATGAGAGGGAGGGATTGGAGACATGAATAAACAAAACTCTTTGAAGGAATTTTTGTATAAAAAGGAGAACTGCGGTAGTGAGTGAGGGAGGGGACATGGAAAGCTTTGCAATGTATAAGTATCAGGAGAATATAAAGGTAAATTTTCTATAATGTAGAAGATAGTAGGATAGGAGATCAAAGAGAACTTTTTACATGTATGGGCTTTAGTGGAGGAAGTGAAATTTTGTAATATTTTGTAGGAGAATTAACGTCAAAGCTACTTTCTGAGTCTTAGAAATATATATATGTTGTAACATATATCATTCATACCTATAAATGGAATGAATCCTGAATCATTTTGTTCAACACCACTTTGCAGAAAGAGAATGAATCCCAGAGAGGTTAAGTCTTATTCCAAATTGTGCCATTGTTAATAATCTTAGACTAAAACAGTTCCTCCTGCCCTTGGGTCAGTCCTCTTTTTGCAGTCTTATCCATAACATGGTTTGCGGTTAAATTGGGTTTTATATAGTCATAATGCCTTATAGTAGAATTTATTCTCAATTAGCATTTCAGTTAGCCTTTGTTGCATAACAGATTACCTTAAAACACAGTGGCTTAAAATACTGTCATGTGTTACTTCTTGTGATTCTGTGAGTTGTCTGGGCTCAGCTGTGACTACTCATGCAGCTTCTTAGCAGCTCAACTGTGGACAGAGGGGCTAATAAGGTGCTTCACTCATGTCAGAGGCCTTGGTGCTGTTTGTTGGCTGGGGCTCTATAATTATTCAGTAGTCTAGCCTAGACTTCCTTGAAGGGTGATAAGAACATTCCAAGAGGGTGGAGATGGAAGTCTAGACTCCTAAATTTGCTTAACATCATGCTCTCCATTATATTAATCAAAGCAAGTCATAAATCCAGGTTAGACTCAAGAGATGGGGCAACAGGCCCCACCTCTTAATGGAAAGGAAGTGCCATGTTCCATCTACCACAGATCATTATAAATTATAATTTTAACCCATTGACTTAACTTCCTAAAGTTAATTTTTATTTAATATGAAGCTAAAAGTTATTGATATATAATCTAATAATGTTCATAAATGAGAAACACAAAATATTTGAAAATGAAAAATTATATTATGCTAAAAAACAGTTTTCCAGCTCTTTTATCCTCTTTTATATAAAACAGAGAAATATTTATTTTTAGAAAAAATTATGTTAAAAAATGAGGAGGGGAATTCAATACAGTCTTTGTTGTATGGAATGTAGGCTTAACAATTATTTTCTTAAGTCATTACTATTAATCTTAAGTCATTACTACATTACTAGTAATGTAGTAATACATTACTATTAATGTATTATCATCATCTTTGTGGATTATTTTCATGTTACAGAATATAATTGAACATAATCAACTAAAGTATAAGAGCAATCAAGTTTCCCATGAATTTATTTATAACAATAATAACATATTGCTAGGCATTACATTATTATTTAGAATTTCACTTGACAGTTATATATATTGAATACTTCTAAAATCCTTGCACTGTGCCAATACTTGGGGCTATTATGAACAAAACAGACATAATTTCTGCATGCTGCCATACCCTAGGTGAGAATCAGGGAAGTTTCCGGAAAGAAATTTTCTAAGCTAAGACCTGAAGGAAAAGAAATAGGAATTGCTCTAGGGAAAGAACAAAGGATTCACTTATTGGAGGTAAGTGAGAGTAAAGGTCAGTGAAAGAATTGTGTTAGGGGAGGGAGGACTACTTTGGCTAAAACCTTGAGTGTGAAAGGAATGAGACAAGAAAGAAACTGGAGAGGTGACAGATTGCGAGAAACTTGTAAATATGTGGTTTTGTAGAGGCTGGATTTTATGGCAGGGATCATGGGAGACCTTTAAAGGGTTTAGAGGATCTTTTGTTGGTTTTTCTCATAATTTTATTTTTAAAAAGTCTCTGACGGTAGTTTGGTGGGGGGTGTAGCCAGGGATAGGCAAGAGTTGATCTGGGGGATCCAACACAGGCCACAAGACAGTAATATGAATTAGGTGATTGTGGGAACCAGAAGAAATGTCTAGAGTTATTTTTAGGAGGTGAAATCAAGAGCATTTGGGGACTGAATGTGGAGGAGAGGGAGGAGCTTGAGATGACTGGCTCTCAGCTTATGGACCTATGTGGAGGAACAGGTTTGGAAAGTCTGTCTCAAACCATTCCCAGATAAAAGTCTGGGTCTTTTTTTGTTTTTTAGTATTTAAAATGACATTGCTAATATCAGTTCATAAAAATGATTGATTGTTGTTTAGCAAAATTTCGTCAGATGTAGCAGTACTGCCATAACCTAAATTTATACCTTGGATCTGAAAGAAATTTCAGATTAATTTATACTTTAGCATAAATTTCTTAATATATGGAAATTTAGTGATCTGCTGCTGTAATCAGTTTGTAATTCAGTTTACTTACAGCATTGGTTTTTTGAATTGCTTAAAAGAATAATGTTTAAAATATGTGAATACCTATCTTAAACCTTTTGTTAGTCTAAAATAACTTCATAATATTTACCCAAAATTTTAAACAAAGGGCATTCGAAGAACTTCTAAAAATTGCTTCTCTATTTTGTTATCTTTATGACTGCAATAAGTAGAATGTGAGTTTACATTTATGCTAGGAAAAAAAATAAGATATATACACAGGACAACTATTTGAAATGAAGCGTGTTGCCAGGGCATGGTGGTACACACCTGTAATCCCAGTGTCTCCATAAGCTGAAGCAGGAGGATCACAATTCAAGGCCAGCCTCAGCAATTTAGTGAGGCCCTAAGTAATTTAAGGAGACCCTGTCTCAAAATAAAAAATAGAAAAGACTAATTAATTAATTCTGTCTTACACAATATGTACAAAGCATCACATTTACATCAAAAGTAGATACAATTATTGTTTGTCAATTTTTGCTTTAATAAAGTTAGAGGGGGAAAATGAAGTCTTATTGGTGGATTTATCTCTACTTATTAAGTAATAATAATTGAGATTTTAAAAGAATTAAATGTGTCTTGAGAAGTTAAGACTTTTTTAGCACTAAAATTATTTTAGTGTTTTATGGTTTTGAATTTCATGGCTATCTGTTGACTTTATTAAAGTATATTTACTCATTCTACACTTATTGTCCTACTTTCACCAATGTTAAGTTGCCTGAAATTTTCTGATCCTCATTCTAGCAGATGTAATATATCCTATAGTCTGTGTCTCTATAGACTGAATTTTTTATTACTCTGAATATTTTGTAAGTTTAAAAGCACTTTGCAACCAATTTTTTTTCTTTTTTCTTTTTTCCTTAGGCACTACAAGGGCCCCCAGGGATGGGGAAGTTCCAGGGGTGGACTATAATTTCATTTCTGTTGAACAGTTCAAAGCACTGGAGGAGAGTGGAGCATTGTTAGAAAGTGGAACTTATGATGGTATGTCCCCTAATATTAACAACACTCAGAATAACTATCTGGATGATGAATTATTTTAGGGAACTTAATCAGTAAAATACTATTTTAAAAAACTTTTTAGGGAAATTTTCCTTTGATGAGGAGATTTTATAATTTGCTAATTAAGATGGGATTAAACCAAAATAAAAACATTCCATCATATTATAAATTTAATTGTGAATAGTATGCTAAAAATCAAACTGACTAGTATGCATGTTTCATAATAATTTACAGTCATCGTCTGAATTCAAGTATTTATTGATTGCTCTCTATTGTGGTTGAGAATTCAGAATCTGTATACTTAAAAAAAAACTGCATGTACCTTGACTATCTTAGAGAATAGAACATGTAGGTTGGGGGGTGAGTACAATAAAAACAGAATAATTGGTTTTCTTTTCATATCTGTTTCCTCTACCCCCTTGATTCTAGAAAGTACAGTTTGAGATCAATTTCAGTTTTTAAATGATTCTCTTAGGTCTATTTATTTTTCCTTATCTATCATGCTTTTTCCTGGCAAGCTTATCCACTCCATAGTACCCTGTACTTTTCCATCTTTTGTTTATTATGCTATTATAATTGCCTGTCCTACAAACTCCGATAGTAGTGATCATGTCTTTCTTACTTGGTATTATCTTCAGGGCTTCAGATGAATAATATTATCTAACCCTGAATTCAACATATCCACATGTGCATTTTAATTCTTCATAATTTCTCTCTGTAACAGTACCCCAGGCTCAAAATAGTAGAATCATCATTTACTTCCTCCCTTTTCTTGCATTTCACTTCAGTCAGTTATCAGATCTAGTCATCTTTTCCTTTGTACCCATTTTCATGGTGCCCTTCTTTTTACTTTCACTATCTCATTGAAGCCCACTGGTTGAGCTCATGTCTGGACAATTGCAGTTGGTCTCCTTTGTTCAATTTCTTCCTCTGTCCAATCCATCCTGTCCATTGCTACCATGCTCCTCCTCAAGCACAGTTCTGGTCATGTCCCTCTCATATTTAGAACCTTCAGTCATTTCCTTTTACCAGCTAAGTTTTATCTAACTATCCCTTTCAGGCTTAGCTTCCATGCCTCATTCATTTGTTCATTCGTTCATTCATTCATTCATTCATTCATTTTGACCTGTTTCATTCATTCAGCAATCACTTGTTAAGTACCTACTATATACCAAACACTGTAAGAGAGCCTAGTAGTATTGGGATGAATAAGATTGAAATGCTACTGCCTTAATCCTATCTCTTAGTGGGGAAAACAGTCAAAAGCAACTATAAATTAAGATGTTCTGAAGGAAACAAAAACAAGGGATTTAAAGAAATTAATAGGAATATCTTCCTCAGAGAGGATTCCCAGTGAAGGCTTAGAAGAAAGACAGTTGCTTGTTTGTTTTGACTTTTACACAGAGAGTCTCCCTCTTATAATTAATCATTTTGATGTGTGAATATGTATGCTTTTATATGTGTTCTCTCACAATGTATATCGTGTCTTGTGTGCATATTTATTGTTTAGGTCTGAACTGTGTTTTACATATCATTCAGATTTTCTTCATTTCATTTATTACTTTGTTTTTAGATTCACCCATCCTGTTACACTGTATTTGCATGTAATCCATTGTGTTTAACTTAATCATTCTCCTAGTGATGGCCTTCCCTCAAACTCCCTGTTACTACAAGTAAAGATGAACATTCTCACATACATCTTTTTACTAATGTGTGAGAATGTCTGTGAAATATATATCCAAGAGCAGAATTATTACTTGTAGAGTGTATATAGCTTCATCTGATGTAATAGTTTTGGTTGCTTTCTAGTCCTATTCTCCCTACAAGTACACAAGAGTTCCTATAGCAGCTATAGTAATGGCACCATCTCCCAGCACTTGGCATTATATAGTTACATAATTTTGCCAATTTAATGGTTGTAGAAGTGGTAGCTCATTCTAATTTTAGTTTCTCTGGTAGTCAAGAAAGTTTGACATATTTTCACATGCTTATTACTCTTTTGGTCTTGTGCAAATTATTCTCTCATTTTCTTTGTTCATTTTTTTCCAAGTTGGAATCTCAGTTACATTCTGATTTATGGATTTCCTTAGATATTTAGATATTACTCTCTTACTAGATGTAGATATTTTCTCCCATTCTGTCACCTAACTTTGTCTTGTATTTCTTCATTAAACAGAATTTTTTAAAATTCAAATAAGTTTATCACTGTTTTTTATAATTTGCTTTTGAAATTTTGTTTACAAAGTCTTCTGCCCTTAAATTACAAAGATATTCTCTTATATTTTCATCCATGAAGCATAAGAACTTGATATATGATAAAGTAGCATATCGCATATTTTCAATTACTATGTATTGTGTACTCATTTCAAAGAAAATGTAAATTAAAGCATCATACATTTTATTATTTTTGGAGTACTAGGGATTGACCTCAGGAGTTTGTCCACTGAACTACATTCCCCAGGCCCTTGTTTTGCTTTTTTTATATTGGGGCAGAGTCTCCCTAAGTTGCTTAGGCTGGCCTTGAACTTGCCATCCTCCTGCCTCAGCCTCCTGAGTCACTGGGATTACAGGTGTGCACTACCGTGCATGGCTTAACAATCATACCTCATTTCACACCCATCAGATTGGCAAAAATTTTTAAGTCTAATAATTGCAAGAAAGGGAATGTTCCATATCCTGTTGGCAGGAGTATAAAATGTTACAGTCGCTTTGGAGAACATTTTGGCAATAACTGGTAAATTCAGTAACTGACCTCGCAGTTCACTCTCTACATGTGTACCCTAGAGAAACTGTTTGCCATGTGCATATGTAGACAGGAGCCAGAATATCCATTACAGCACTGTTTGAAACAGCAACAGAAGAGAAATAGAACAACTCTCCTGTAGATGGGGAATGAATAAAATGCGTTTTTTGTTCATAAAGATGGACTAGTATACATAAGTTGAATGAAATATGTTTATATGTATCAACATGGGTATGTCCTTCAAATATAATTGTGTAAAAAGAAAGTTGCAAAAGTATATGTACAATATATTCTTTATGAAAATAATGGAACATTATGAAAACATTCAGACTTCTACTGAAAACAATAATATTTGTTATGGATGCATGTATATATACCCCAGATGTATACAGTATTCAGGAAGAATGACACATATCAACTTCAGGACAAGTCAAGGAGGCAGTGAGAAGGATTGGCCAGAAAATCAGGGCTTCAGTTGTATATGTGACTATGTATATATATATCCTCAGAAAGAAAAAAGGAAGATTTCAAAGAAATCTGGCAGTGGTTACTATCTGGATAATATGTAAATAAGTATAAATACACAAATATTTACTTAAGTAAACATAAATAAAATATATATTTCCCATATGATTCTAATATTGTTATCTGTAATTTTATGTATATTTGAATTATTTAATTGTTGGGACTTCTATTATAAAAGTGTGAAGTCCTTTGGAAGAAGAAGAAAAGTTCCAAAAGATTAAAAAAATATTTTTTTCCTGTTAGTAATTATAGTCAGATTCACAAACATTGGAATTTTATACCTTGCCATCTAAAATCTTAATATTTATCAACAGGTCAAGAAAAACACCTCTACTTTATAAACAATGCTAGTTTTCTTTTGAAATCTACACCCAATGATTACCTTTTTTTTTGTGCTGCGGATTGAACCCAGGGGTGCTTAACTACTGAGCCACATCCCCTAGCCTTTTTTTTTTTTTTTTTTGAGACAGGGTCTCACTAAGTTGCTTAGGACCTTGCTAAGTTGCTGAGGCTGGCTTTGAACTTGCATTCTTCCTGCTTCAGCCTCCCAAGCTGCTGGGATTATAGGTGTGTGCAATGATTACCTTCTTAAACAAGGAAGCTGCCAAAATTTATTTTGAAGTTCTGAAATCTTTGCAGTGATTATAGAGAACAGTTCTAATATCTTGTATTTTTCTAATTTTCCCCTTAGGAAAAAGTTAAACTTTCTAGAGTTAGATAATAATTATTAAGAACTCACAGTAGAATGGGTTTTTAGTGACTATGGATGACTACCATCATCCTTAGAAAAGGTGGATTTTTTATTTTTGTCACGGGATGTATCTCAGTCCTTCATTATATGATCATTGGCCATAATAAAGGAAAAATTGAGATCCTAGAATATCTTATCCCGTGGCCACCACTCTATTTGGATTATTTCTGTACTCTTTGCCCAGAGAAGTATAAACCAGTATATGTGTTTTTGTTGTTGGCAGTGTTTTTTTTGTTTTAATTTTTTTTTTTTTTTTAGTTGTAGATGGACACAATACCTTCATTTTTTATTCATTTTTATGTAGTGCTGAGGATCAAACCCTGTGCCTCACAGATATAAGGCAAGCACTCTACCACTGAGCTACAACCCAGTCCCATGTTGTTGGTTTTTTCCTTTCTTTTTTGTTTTTGTTTTTTGTTTGTTTGGTTGGTTTGATTTGGGGATTTGGGGATTTTGGGGCTGCATCCCAGCCCTGAAGTGACTTTTCCATTGGTCTGTACTTAGAGGCCAGAACGTTTGCAAAGTCTAGTCTGTTTTAGTACAGTTTTTTTGCATCCATCTGTGCGAAATGAGCAATCCATTTCAAATATGAATTTGGAAGCAAGTGAGTAGGTGAGTGGGGAGAAGCAGATATAGTTGAAAAGATTTTTAGTTTGAGTTTACTGTTTTGTCTTGAGTATTTAAGGACACCACTCAAAGTTAAGCTTCCAAAGAATTAATTTTAATGCCTTCTCCCTCAAACATGCCCAACCTAAGGTAAACTGTGTTATTTGTTAATTTGTCTCAGTGCCAAAGGGAGTAACCTATGATTTTTTTTTCTTCTATTCCTCTACCTCATAAATTTACCTTATATGAATGAGCACCTGAATTACCTCCCTAGCACCAAAGAATTTGATTGAAAGTTGTGGATTTTTAAAACAAAATACCATAAGTATTTTACTTTTTAACCATATTTATTTTCTATAAAATTAGCATAACAATTGATATCAGGTCACAGCTAGTAGGAACTACACACTGTTAATGTGGCTGTGCATTCCCATTGTGTTGGGCTGCTTAGTAGAAGGAAACCACATGACAAATTGAGAATATATTCAATTGTTTTCCTTCTATTTTGGAATGTTTATTTTTACTGCAAAAATCACTGATCCTCAAGAGAAAATTAATTTCTTCTTTTATGAGAATAAGCCAATATTGAATTACACTAATAATGTCTCTATTTGTTCAGTAGATTGTCAGATAAAATAATATAATTAGAATGCAAAGAAAGACTCTTCAGTATTTTAAGTTTAAAATTTTTAAGTAAATATTATATTAACAATCCATATTTCTATGCAAACTGTTTAGTTCTTAGCTTTATCCTTTGCCTACTTATTTCTTCATCTTACTTCATCTTACTAAAATAGTACATTATGTATATTAGAACAAAATTATTTGAGTTAGTTTTATTGTCCTTTACTTCCACCTTTTGTATCAGTCTTTCATGAGAACTTTGATGCTTTTAAATTTACAAGTTAGGTCCTAATTCAAAGCCCATGTAAAGCAAGCCCTATAGGAACAATAATCAAGAAAGGAAAGAAGGAAGGAAGGGAGGGAGTGAGGGAGGAAGGAAGGAAGGGACAGAGGGAAGGAAGAGAGGGAGGGAGGAAGGAAGGAAGGAAGGAAGATCAACTTCCTAGACTTAGTAGTATTAAAATGTTAGATGATATATGATGAAGGTCTCTTGAGGAATTAGTTTTTTTCTGTTATTTCTACCTACTTCTCTCACAAGGAGTGCTTTGGTCAATCTTTTGGACAATAGTAGGTATTCAAAAACTTCTGTGTAAGAAACAGTAGAGATATACAGTAGGCCATGTTGTTCTGACTCAATTCAGCATCAAGATTTCAGCTGCTGTTGTTTTGTCTACTTCAGGAAACTTCTATGGAACTCCCAAGCCTCCAGCAGAACCCAGCCCTTTCCAGCCAGATCCAGTTGATCAGGTCCTCTTTGATAATGAGTTTGACACAGAATCCCAAAGAAAACGAACTACATCTGTCAGCAAGATGGAAAGAATGGACAGTTCTCTTCCTGAAGAGGAAGAAGATGAGGATAAGGATGCTATTAATGGCAGTGGAAGTGCAGGTCAGTAAATAGATGAACAACTTCTAATGGATGTTATGGGTTGGCTGTACTGACATTGAATTGCAAGTAGTAAAATTTTTGCTGAAGCATGGAGAGCTTCTAATGTTTTGAGAAGGCTGTATGTAATGTGTATTTCTGTAAACATCTATAAGCTAAAATGGGTTGCCCAATTGTGATAAACCAATGAAAACCTATCAGTAATAAAATAATATGCCATTATTCCATTTCTTAAAATATTTGAGATTCATTTCTGATGAATATGGAAATTTTGTTGGCCTACATCCTATTTTATAGGATAAAAGCAAAATATAGATGTTTTATAATAAAGGCTCAAACAAAAGTACATGGAGTTTAGAAATATGCCAGTAAAAATTATCCAAAAGTTTTCTTAACATTTTTTATTTATATTCTGAATTCACTCAAAGACATTCCCTTTTTTTTTTTGTTTTGTGTGACTCTCTTATTTTTCATTAAATGCAAAACCAACAAATTTAGGGGTGAAATCTCCTATTCAGTACCCCTAAATAATTTAGTGATTTCCTATGTAATTCTTAAGTTTATAACTGAGAGTATAACTAGGAAACCATAAAATAACAACCAAGCTTTTTGTAGCAGTGCTATTTATTGTAATAATTCCATTCAAAACATTAGAATGTAAGTTTCATAGGGTCGCAGTTTTTACTTGTTTTGTTCATTATTGTATCACTTGCACCAAAAACAGTGCCTGACACATAGTAAGAACTAAAAAAAAAAAAAAAAAAATGGTTCATGTCCCCAAATTTGAATATCATGTCCCCATCTCCATATCATTTTCCCAAAGCACCTTGATCTTTTCCTTTATTGGTTATTAAAATTTGGCATTTATATTATATTTATTGTTTTAATATATTCATTGTTTATTTCCCTCTCCAGATTAAGGGTTCTGTTTTATCATTCTAACTTCTCACATAGTTATACCACATAGTATGTTTAATGTTGAGTGAATTACTTGATGTATTTGGGTGTAAAGACTGAAAATGGGGTTGGAAAGGTTTAAGGAAATTTATAGCTAATTCTTTACTAAGGGAAATTATCATATCATTATGATAACTTTTTAATGTTGATGTCAGATTTACAGTCCCACAAAATTAAATCTGTTCATATTTTAAAATGCTGAACACTAGGATTAGAGACCATGAATCTATCCCAGTATAGAATTTATATATTCTTGACTTAGGAGGAAAGAAAAAGAAAAAAAAATTTATACATCTGGATGCGGAGCCTCCTAGTGATCACTATGATCCCCTTAGAGATAAACCTGCCTGTAATCTCCATGGTTTATGCTAGTCATGTCAGACAGTTGTTAAACCAGCTGTTTCATACTCTGATATTAATTTTTAAAGGGAGCATATCCAAGAGTGTGTGGGAGGCAGTTTGTACACTCTCTCTTGTGTTTAGATACCATAGGATATTTACATTGGATTTTATAATTCTTTGTAAGAGAAAATGTTCTGAATATTTAAATGAAAAACCAGAAAAGCGTTGAAGAGTAGAAGTAGGGAAAGGGTAAGTAGTGCTTTATTTGTATACATCAAAACACATTTTATATCTTGTTAAAGATTTAACCCCAAAGATTGCTACATAGGATCACCTATGTTATACAGTAATGCTAAAATTTTTTTCCAAAATGGCTATAATATAAACAACATCGACTATTATACAAACTCCTTTACTCAGTCCCTTGGAACTATTTCAAGAGAAGTATTATAGATCATGTAGTTGCTGTTGCTTTTCTCCAACATACTTTCCCAAGAATGTAACTCCTGCTTGATTTCTACTTAAGTGCTTTTTAATTTTTCTTTAAACATTTTTTTAGTTGTCAATGGATCTTTTATTTAACATTTTAATTTTTATTATTTTTTCTGCATAGAAAATAAATCATGCATTTTGTTTATTTTTTATTTACTAAATTAAGTGCCTGCTAAACTGAGTGCTAGCTAGCCATTTGTACTAAATCAGTGAGCAAAACAGAAACTCCTGTCCTGATGGACTTTACCTGATGATGGTCTGCATAAATGAATAACATGTAGTGTGTTAGTGCAAAAGAGAAAAGTAAAGCAGAGAATGAGGTAGATAAGAAATAGTGGAGTCAAACCAGGCAAAGTGGCACATGTCTTAATCCCAGCAACTCCAGAAGCTGAGGCAGAAGGAGCTTGCGTTTGAGGCCAACCTTAGCAATTTAGGAAACCCTAAACAATTTAGCGATAATTTTATGATTTAGATGTGAAGTATCCCCCAAAAGTTCACGTATGAGACAACGCAAGAAGGTTTGGAGGAGAAATGATTGGACTATAGCCTTAACCTAATCAGTGAACTGATCCCTGATGCAATTAACTGAGTGGTGACTGGAGGCAGGTAGGATGTGGCTGGAGGAAGTGGTTCATTGGGGGTGTGGCTATGGGGTCTATATTTTGTGTCTGGAGAGTGGAGTCTCTCTCTCTCTCTTTGATTTCTGATCATGTGAGCCGCTTCCCTCTGCCACACTCTTCTGCCATGATGTTCAACCTCACCTTGACCTCTGAGAAATGGAATCAACTGTCTATGGATTGAGACCTCTGAAACTGTGAGCCCCCAAATATACTTTTCCTCTTCTATGATTGTTCCAGTCAGGTCTTTCAGTCACAACAGTGAAAAAGCTGACTAAAACCAATACCCTTTCTCAAAAATAAAAAAGGGCTGGGGATATGGCATACTGGTAAAGTACCCTGGGGGTTCAATTCCTGATACAAAAAAGAAAGAAAGAAAGGGAGGGAGGGAGGGAGGGAGGGAGGGGAAAAGAGTCTGCAGTTTTAGATAGATTCTTTTTGAAAGAAATGAATAAACTCTAAATATATGAGGAAAGAGCTTTCCAAACAGAGAGAACTCTAAGTACAAATGCCATAAGGTGGGAGCATACCTGCAGTATTCAAACAACAGCAAGGAAACCAGTGTGGTTCAGTGCCATGTAGATGATGCACTGTGGGTGGTTGGAGCAGAGGGATGGAAGGCAGAAGAGTAGACTAGAGACCAGTATGCTCAGTCAGATAATGAGGGGTGGGGAGGAATGCGTGTTATGTAAGGTCTTGTGGATATTTGGAAGAATTTTGGCTGTAACTTTGAACTGAGAAACTGATAAGATTTTGAGTAAAGCAGTATACAACAGATTTAACAGGCTCATTCTGTATAGTGTATTGAGAATAGACATAGGAGGGCAGGATATAAACAGGGATACCAGTTAGGGGGTTATGAATAATACAAGGAAGAAAGTGATCCACAATGTCAGATGTTGCTGATAGCACAAATAAAATGTGAACTGAGAACTGGTCATTAGCTTTAGCAATGTGGAGAATATTGGAGAACTTGATAACAGGTTTCTTTTTTCTTTCAAAATGCTAATTTTTTAAAAAGTACTATAATATTGGTTTAAAAATCAAGTTACCCACACAAAGTTTTGGTATTAAACACTGACATCAAGTATAAAAAGAAGAATCCCTACCCCTAAGAATACACAGAGCCCTATAGTGAAAATGTATTACCTCCACAGCCTGGGGTCCCACCACCTGCTTCCCAAATTCCATCTAAGAACAGTTTTTTTTGTTGTTGTTTTTTTTTTTAATGGGAGTTTAAAAGCATTGACAAGAAGGTCTGAGAGAACTGAAAGAGTGGTAGTGGGAATAGCAAGTATAAACTCTCTCAAGGTGGTTTGGTGTAAAAGAAATTGGTTGGTTGCCAGATGGGAAGGAGAATTATTTTGTTTTTAAGGAATTTAGAAATAACATGTTTTTATATGTATGGATATGATCTAATAAATAAGGAAGATAGGTGGTACAGGAAAGAGAATGAGACAATTGCTGTAGGCAAGAGGGGATAGGGTGTATTTATAATTGGGGATTAGCTTTAGCTAGGGACATGGGCAATTCTTAGGAAGTAACAGATAGTGGAGTAAATAGGCATGGTTGCCGTATAGATGGAATGGTGGGAATTTGCAGAGTTCTGTTCTGCTTGCTTCTGTTTTCTTGGTGAAATAGGAAACAGGGTCACCAAATGAGATTAAGGATAAGGGAAAAGCCGTACAATAGTCCTCCCTTATCTGCGGTTTCACTTCCATGGTTTCAGTTACCTACAACCACTGCAGTAAGAAAATATTACTATATAATAAGATATTTTGAGAGAGACTACATTTATAAAAGTTTTATTACAGTACATTGTTATAATTGTTCTACTTTTATTATTAGTTATTGCTGCCAGTCTCTTACTGTACAAACTTATAAACTATCATAAGTATGTATATATGGGGAAAAAACAAAGTACTGTATATATAGGGTTCAGTCCTATCCATAGTTTCAGGCATTCACTGGGGGTCTTGGGATGCATCCCCCTCAGAAAAGGGGGGACTACTATAGATGATTTAAGGAAAAGAAGGTATGAAATAGTTAACTAGGAGTGTGTCCGAGTGAATTAATTAAAGAAATGTACTGTGATTATCATGAATCATTAAATATCCACCAAGGTTAGTGATCATGAATTTAAAGTGAACTACTTAGCATTGCCTGTGTTCAGCTGTACATGCTGGCATTGAGTAGGTGGAAAATAGGATTTAGGCAGAGTTATAATTTAGCCAGGCAGGTGTGATGAAGTCAGGTTGAGGCAAAGAAATCAGGGGTACCTGCGAGTGATTATAGTGAGTGATCATGGAATTTAAGTTGGATAAGGAGAGCAATAGGGAAGTGGGTAGAGAGTGGAGAAAGTGAAAGATAAGTAGAAAGATTAATGAATTGTATGATTTGTTATTGAATAAAGGATGTTGGAGTTGAAATACTATAGGGAACGATATCTAAGGCCTTTTCTCAGATTCTCTGATTCTTAGGCATTGCCTGCAGTTTGAAGTTGTTACAATGATATTATTATGTAGCATCATTTAAATTCTAGAAACAATGAATTATTGACTTCTTAGACAATAACCAAATTTTAATGTACTTGCTTATATTATAGACTTTGGGACTCTAAAAGGACTTTAATATTACCAGAAAATTATATTTAACAACAGAAAGTCTACTGAATGTAATTTTATTAGTTACTTAGTTAGTTTTACAGTACTGGGGATTAAAAAAATATAGCTTCGCATATGGTAGGCAAGTGCCCTACCTCTGAGCTACATCCCCAGCCCTTGAGTATAATTTTTAAAAACAAATTTTATTTAAAGTATTAAAATATTAAAAGTGTATGAGCAGCTTAGTGTAGCAGTTAAGAGCATAGACCACTTAGATTCAAATCCTAGCTTTGCTATTTAATGACTGTGCAACCTTGAATAAGTTAGCTTAACCTCTCTGTGTTTTACTTTTCTCAATCTATAAAATGAGTTTAGTAATAAAAGATACTGGGTTGCTGCAAGGATTATGAGTTAATCACTTAAAATAGAGCTTGATATATGCATGTATGTATAAATATTGCTGATGCTCCTGTTAGGATTTGTACTGAATTGATTCCACAGTTGTTTTGTTGATACTCTCCCAGACTAGCATCAAATATACTCTAGGGGTTAATGTGAATTAGTAAATGAAAAAAATTAGATATGCTTATTTATTATTTCACAATTTATAGCAGAATATGGATATGATAAGCAAATTTGAAATGTATAATTACACAAATATGTGTATGTACATATGTATATATACATATGTATATATACATATGTGTGTGTGTGTGTGTAATGTTTGGCATTTTGTTAGAAATGAAGAGGAATACTTGAAGAAGAGTATAACTTTGCCTACTTTTCATGCTGTTCTGTTTTGAACAATGGCAGAAAACAGAGAGAGACATTCTGAGTCATCCGACTGGATGAAGACTGTTCCAAGTTATAACCAAACAAATAGCTCCATGGACTTTAGAAATTATATGATGAGAGATGAGAATCTGGAACCACTGCCCAAAAACTGGGAGATGGCCTACACTGACACGGGGATGATCTACTTCATTGAGTAAGCAAATGTCTGTATCTCTTCTAATCTGCCCTATCACTGTGAGGATTGTCTGGAATGGTTGTTAATCTCATTTTGGTTGTGTGCCTATTTCACAAGGCTGTCATTTCTTTTTCTCTTTTTAAAAATATTTTTCATAAAAGTAAGAGTTGATTTTTAATCTAGGTATTTCCCTGGATCCCATTTTTTATTTGACTTGAATAAAGGAAGAGTATATTTGACCTCTGATTTTATAGAAGTAGGAGGATTGAAAATAGGATTGTCACTACTAATGAGAAATGTAAAGAACAAAGGGTGTTATGCTTTGCTTTTTTTTTTTAAACTTTTAAGTAGATCATCCAACTTAATGAGCATTTCAAGATTATCATCATGGCAGAATACATATTATTATCTGAGCTAAGTATTGTCAGTCTTAGAATTTAGATTTGTATTCAGACAATATAGGGTAGAAATAATGTAGAAAGAAAATTTCACTGATCCTGAAAGTAACTGGTACACTGTAAATGCAAAGCATAAAACTTTTTATGGAAAGGACCATTAATGAAATATTCATAAAGATACTGAATACCATATAATTAGATCAACCTAAAACTGAATGTTGTTTGCACCAAAGAATAATATTATGCAAATCATTTATTGAAAATCTCATTATGAAGGTTTTTTTAAAATTTTTATGCTGCTGTAATTCTCATCTTTAAAGCCATTTGTTCAGGGGTAGAAGGTTAATGTAGTGAAGTTACAGAATATTTATAATTATCAGTTAAAGTAGTGAGGACTGAGTACAGCACTCAAAGAATATATAATTAGAAGTTAATTAAGTTGATGAACTTGAATCTGTTTCCTCAAATAGTTCTAATTCTAGATCCTTCCCAAAGAGTGAGCATCTTGCTGTACTAAGTAGCATTCTAGTGTTCAAAAAAACATAGATCTTGAGTGTATGTTGTTCTCTAAACCATATGCAGAAGTGAATACATTTATGTAAATATTATACAAAACAGACACAACCAGGTATACTTCTCTTCATAGAATTTAAGGGATTCTTTTTTTTTCTTTTTGTATTGGGAAGTAAACCCAGGGATACTTAACCACTGACTCACATTCCCAGCCCTTATTTTATTTTTTATTTTGAGATGGTCTCTCCAAGTTGCTTAGGGCCTCACTAAGTTGCTGAGGCTGGCTTTGAACTTACAATCCTCTTGCCTCAGTCTTCAGAGCTGGGATTGCAGGTATGTGCCACCACACCCGGCAGAAATGTAAGGGATTCCTTAAGGGCAATTTAGACTTTTGACTTGTATGCTGACTTCAGAAATAAACTCCCAAAGTCAGGTGTGAAGTCACTAGAAGGGGCTAAAGTATCTTTAGAAACAGATTATGAGACATTGGGTCTGACAATACCTCACCTCACAAGTAGAGATGTTAATATGTTATGGGGGGCAGGGGAAAAGAAATCTCTTTATAGTTAAATATTATTTAAATGTGTTAAAAACATAAATGTAAGGCCCAAACTATAAAATTTCTAGAGGAAAACATAGGGCAAAGCTTCATGACATTGGATTTGGCAGGAACTTCTGAATATAACACCAAAAATAGGCAATAAAGCAGAATAGACAAGTGGGACCACATGAGACTTGACACTGCTACACAGCAAAGAATACTGGCAACAGAGCTAAAAGGCAACCTGTAGAGGAGGAAGAAATATCTGCAAGTCATATATTAGATAAAGGGTTATTATTCAGAATACTTGAAAATTCACTCTAGGTAAAGAGATTTTGTTAGCTATAGCTAATATGTTTGATCTGTGTTAAACTAGTATGGTAGATTTGTGTTAACCTCTGCTGTTAAAGTATGCACCTGTAAGAAAGTAATATTAACATAGGTCCATAGTCTTTAGTTATTACAATTTAGGAGCAGCCTAAAAAATAGTCCATTTTTTTAACCTTGGGAAATATTAGGCAAAATTCTAGAAGATTGCCTATATCTACTGATTTATCAATAAAATATTGGATCATTGGAATCAAAGTTAAGCTTTTCTCAAATAGCAGTTTTGAGTTTGGATTAGCAGGATACATCTATTATTTTTGTTGTTTTGTTTTGTTTTGTTTTGTTTCTAACCATCTGTGTACAACTAGGCCTCTGTTGAGTCCTGATCCCTTTCATTTTGTTAAAACTGATTTAATTGGTTTTCATTTGGGGAGATTATCTCTCTGAAAGAGTGGATAGCGCAGAGTTTCTAGAAACACTATTTTTCCTACATAGATTACCTGTTTTCCAGCATACCACAAAAAAATTGGTCATATATCTTTGTAAGTAGAAATACAGAGAAAAGACATAGAAGATATGGTTAATGCCCTGAAACCACTAACTTCATTTCCTAAGAGTGGACAAGATAGAGAGTATTGAGTTTATCTCATGTTAAAGACACCAAGGAAAGATAACTTATTCACAGTAATTATTATTCTAACAGTTCTTTAATAATTACTTTAATTTACATTTTGTTGCCATCCTATATATTCTTCTGCAAATTTTTCTTCTTTAATATCTTTGTATTTCAGAGACTCGAACTGTGTCTACTAACAGTGTGATAGTTTCATTTTAGCATTACTATTTACTGCATGGTGACCTGACCTGAAGCTGGCTGACTGGCTTATAATAGAATTAAAGAGATACTGTTCTCTTAAACTATCTTTGACCTGCTGCATAGAAAGGAGTAGGGGCAGGATCTTTTTCTTTTTCTTTCTTTCTTTTTTGGTAGGACGGACATACCCATTGTTTTTCTTGCATGTTGCAGAAACAGTCACTTTAAAAATTTTTAAAAATTTTTACCCTATTTATTTTAAGGAGTTCCTGTGAGGGCAGAAATTATGTCTGATAAAAATCTCTATATTCCTAGCCCCCAGCAGAGTATATTTTTATATCATAGATACTCAAGAAACATCATATTTTTCTGAAGGAAGAAAGGAAGAAATTCAGCCAGCAAGCAAACAAGGTTTTTAATGAAGCTTTGCTGGTTAGATAATGCACAGTATGTGGCTCTGCGCCCACCCTTTGAAATGTTTTTGATTGCTTAAAAAAGCGTGTTATTCTGTATTTGGCATTTGATCCCTTCTTTAAAGTCTTCATTCTCAAATTAGTACCTCTAGCATTACCTTTTCTTTATGGCAGTTTTGAAGTAACAGACTGAGAACAATAAGATAATTGAATTTGAGGAATACAAATGGAGGCCGTAGGAGATAAATGTTCCAATATCATATGCTTTTTAGTCACTTTTAATCTTTGCTTTGGAATTACTTTCTTCTTCTTTATTTTGCTATTTCTAATTGAGATCTTATTCTACAGCCACAATACCAAGACGACCACCTGGTTGGATCCTCGTCTCTGTAAAAAAGCCAAAGCCCCTGAAGACTGTGAAGATGGAGGTAGATATTCAGAGTCCTTTTATACCATTCTTATTCTCTTAATCCTTTGTTACTCTTCTTGCTTAGTGAGTTTTTCAAAACCCTAAACAAACTATGTGTATGTAAATAGAGATGGAGATCATAATCAACTTAGTATGGTAATTATGCCATATATATATAATTTATGAGAAATTTTATTTATCTCCTCTATGAGGATTGTAATTCTTTTTATTTAAAAAATTAATAAAAAGAAATTTGCCCTTTTTTTTAACATATGCCCTAAAGACAACTATAAAAATTCTCAATAAATATTCAGTATATTAGATTCATTCCCAACTATAAGATAACTCTGTCATATCTGTTGAACATTCAAATATATATTTAACTTATTGTATACTGGAATAATTGCTAGTATCTATAATTATTCCTTAGCTAAAATTAGAGCAGCAATTAATGAAAGTCTGTAATATACCACCCCCCACACACAAAATTTTTTATATTTAATGGAAAAATTATTTCTCTAAAAATCATCATATAGTCTTATCTGTCTTATATATTATATGTTCTATATAATTCTATAGTTTTTTTAAATAAGTAGAATTTATTCCATCCAAATTGTTTGCTATGTCTTCTTGAAAATAGGGTGCAATCAAACAATCACCACATGTTTTGTCCAGCATGATTATAATAGAAAATTTTTCTAGGAAAAATACAATTGAAAATGAAATTGTTCAGACTTTATTTATAATGACATCAAAAAATTAGAAATCTTGAAATATATCTATTAAAAGATGCAAGTTCTTAACAATGAAAACTATAGAACATCATTAAAAGAAATTAATAAGGACCCATAATAATGAGTGAGATATATTGTGCCTTATGGATTGAATCACATAATATTGTTAGTGGTATCCATTCTCATAAATTGATTTCTAGATTCAGTACAGTCCTAATAAGAATCCAAATGGGTTATTTTGGAGAAACTAACAAGCCTATTATAAAATAAATATCTGAAAATACAAAGACTCTGGTTAGTCAGATAACCTTTAAAAAAAAAAAAAGACGAAGTTGGAAGACTTCCTATAAAGCTACAGTAAGACAGTGTGTTACTGGCATAGGATAAACAAATTGATCAATTTAACAGAATAGAGTCCAGAAATAGATGCAAACATATCTGATTACTTGATTTGCAAGCAAGTTGTCAAATCAATTCAATGAGAAAAGGAAAGTGTCTTTAGCAAATGGTGCTGGTATAAGTTAATATCACATAGAAAACTGAGCCTCAGTGACCCCTCTTTCCATACACAGAAACTAATTTTAGAAGGATCAAAAGCCTAGCATAAAAGCTAGAACCATAAAACTTTTAGAAGAAAAGAAAGTATCTTCATGACTTTTGGATTGGTAAAGACTTCTTAGGGAAGTCACAAAAAGTATGAAACATAGAAGAAAAAAATTTATTTTGTGGTACCAGGGATTAAACCCAAACGTGTTCTTCCCCTGAGCTACACCACCAGCTCTTTTTAATATTTTACTTTGAGACAGGGTCTTGCTAAATTGCTGAGGTTGGCCTCTAACTGGTGATCTTCCTGCCTCAGTTTCCTGAGTTGTCAGGATTACAGGTCTGTGCCACCATGCCTGTCAAAAAACTTGTTTATTTTGTACTTCACAAAAATTTTAAATTTCTTTTCATCAAGATACCATTAAGATAATGAATAGGCCAAGTCACAGATTTTACAATATATATCTAACAAAGAAGTTATGTTTAGAATCTATAAAGAACTGTTTTATAAACCAAAGTGAAAAACAGACAAAATTTTTAAATAGCCATTTCACCAAAAAAGATATATAAATAATCAATGAAAAAAATACTTAAAATCATTAGTAATTAGGGTAGTTTTCAAATTAAGACCATAATGTGATACCAACTAGAATGACTATAATAATAATTTTAAAAGATAGTAACTAATGTTGGGAGGATGGAGAGAAACAGTATCCCTCATCCATTGCTACACAAACGTAAAATGGTACATCTGCTTTGGAAAACACTGTGGCCTGGATCTTCAAAAGTTAAAATCCTAGCAACTTGAGAGACTGAGGCAGGAGGATAAGAAGTTCAAGGCCAGCCTCAACAATTTAACAAGACTCTGTCTCAAAATGAAAAATAAAAAAGGGCTAGGATGTAGCTCGGTGGTAAAGAACCCCTGGGTTCCATCTCCAGTCCCTACCCCAAAAAAGTTAAATATAAAAAGTTAAATATAAATTTATCATATGACCTGGTAATTCCACTCCTGGATAGCTACTCAAGAGGAATGGAAACATATGTCCACACAAAGATTTGTGTGCATATGTTTGTAGCAGCACTACTTATAGTATGTAAAAAATGGAAACCACCCAAATGTTCACTAACCAATGAATGAATAAATAAAATGTGATACAACCCTACAATAGAATATATTCAACTATAAAAAGGGCCAAAATACTGTGCACATATGAACCTTAAAAATGTTATGCTACATGAAAGACACTAGACACAAAAGATCAAATATTGTATAACTCCATTTATATGAAATGTCAGCAATGGGCAAATCTATGTGAACAGACAATAGGTTAATGGTTGCCCAGGGCTGAAGACTGAAATAGAGATTAACTGTAAAAAACAGGAAAGGATGTTATTGGAGTGATGAAATTCTAAAACTGGATCGTAGCAATAATTGCATACTCAGTAAATTATTAAAAATAATTGAGTTGTGCACTTAAAACAGATGAATTTTGTAGTATGTAAATTATACTTCAATAAAGTTTTTTTAAATATAAAATGACCAAAGTACTTATATACTTCCCAAAAGAAGATAAAAGTCAGTAAGAACATGAGAAAGTGTTTATCATTAATCATCTCTATAGTGGGTTATATCCACACCCACTAGAACGACTAAAATCAGATACACTGATAGTACTGAAGATTGGTAAGATTTTAAAGCAAATAGAATCTTAAGTGGTGGTGGGGATATGAAATTATGTGAATGTTTGGAGAACTTTTGGAAGTTTCCTATGAGGTATTGTCTCAAAAGAAATGAAAACATATGTCCCCAAAAAGAATGATCATAACAGCCTTAGTCATAATAGCTCAAACCTGGAAACATCCCAAATATCCATCAAGTGCAGGCCATATAGCCCATCTCGTAGAGTGCCTGCCTCTCATGCTGGAGGCCCAGGTTCGAGTCCTCAGCACTCTGGGATTGTGGAAATAACAAACAAACGAAACCAAATATCCATCAAAAGGAGAATGGATAAACAGTTGTGGAATGAAATAATGCTCATCAATAAAAAGGAAAAATTGTTGAAAATACTGAACTATGTAAATAAAGTTCAGATTAGTTCTTCAAAAGTTAAAATCCTAGCAACTTGGGAGACTGAGGCAGGCTTCTTTTACATTGAGTAAAAGAAGCCAGATACCTTCACTTATCCATTGTTTAAGCCTGGAAGCAAGCCAAACTCTACAGTGATAGAAATCAGAAAACAAGAGAAGGGATATATGGTGAACTGAAATAAGTCCCTGGAATGAGGGATTATTGCCTCCTTTTGTATACAGTTCCTGTTATACAGGAATATGCAATTGCAAAAACCTATTTTTTAATAAGTGTACAAGAAGTGATTTTTTAGTAATCTAAAGTTCTTCATATCTATGTATTTTATAATATGTCAATCATACCTCAAGAAATCATTTTAAAAATTATTTTTATCCCTCCCTTGTCAGGGCTTTCAACAGTAAGTTCTTCCTTATGGTAAAATTAGCCATTGTGAAGGTAAACCAGAATGTATAATATTGCAGAGTTTGACATTTTAGATTGTGAATATGGTGTTAGTCTTGTTGGGCAATGATTCCTTTTCCTGCCCTCTAATTGTTTCAGTTCAGTTCTCTGCCTTTTCCTGTTTTCTTTTGTAGGAGATACTTATTCTCATAGCTTTCACTGACAATTTACTGTGGCCAGACCTCTTATCTAAATCTTTAGTATTATCCTCTTTTCCAGATTATATTTGTGTTTCCTCTTGCTTTTGAACCTTTGTTTTTGATTGTCCAAAGTTGTTTTTAAGACAGTGTTAGGGGTTCAACCCAGGGCCTCGCACATGCTAGGCAAATGCTCTCTCAACTGCCGAGCTACACTCCCAGCCCCAAAGTGAATATATTAAATTTGATATCCTCCTCGCACCACACCTTTCTTTCTATCATATATACCATTCTCCTAATCATCTGGACCCAAATCCTTACAATCATGTTTGCTTCTTCCCCTCTTGTTGCTTTATTCCCTATATAGTTTTTAAGCCCTGTTGCTTTTTTCTTTTTCCTGTTTTGCCAATATGTTATTATTCAGAATACCCAACACATAGAAAAAACTGAAAGGAATTTGTGGTGAACATATATATACCCACATTGTTATATTGTAATTAACATTTTGCTACATTTACATTTTTTGGGTGGAATTAAATCCAAGGCCTTGAGCATGCTAGGCAAACTCTACCACTGAATTCCATCCCCAGCCTACATTTGCTTTTTCACATAGCTATCTAATTATCTACCTTCTTTTTATCTGTACTTTTTCCTTTGTATTATATCTTCTCCATTCTTCTGATTACCATGCACACTTAGATTGTTCTTGGTCTTTCTTCCTGTAGTTAATTCTGCCCATCAAATATATTCTTCATGCGAGTGGTTTGAAAATAGTGGTACTCAAACTATCTGTTGATATACAGGAAGAAAATGTTAGAACTTATTTTCTATAATGTAATTATTACAAATATATATAAATAGAAATATATTACAATATATGTATATTAAGCTTCACTACCATTTTCTGTGCAGATTGGTTATAGCATTCTTACTCATTCCATATGTCAAATTATTTCATGTGCTACTTATAGTGTCTGAGGGACAAATGAGTATGATACTGTGCAATGGCAAGGTGCTGGTAATTAGTTGTTTCCTTTTTAAATATCTGATTTTATATATACTTATTGTTTGCATATTAGAGTAAATACATATGTATATATAAATTTATATATATCTTGTGGGTACATGTTGAAATTTTTACTGAGAAGGCTACAGGATCAAAAAACCTTGAAGACATTGCCTAATTTCACTAAGTTAGTCTTTCTAAAATAAAACTGCCTCTCCCTTTGTCCCCAATGTCACCCAGACTCCTTGGTGTAAAGTATTAAAGATTATTTTTAATAACTGAACCATATTCTGTATTTTCTTTTCAAAATATTTTCATGTTATAAATGTGACATAGTTCTATCTTTGCCTTTGTTATATGACCATTTCTTCTGTCAGGAACTAAACTTGTTCCCTGTGTTCACCTGGCTTTTACATACTATTCTTCTAAGCTCAAATCTAAAATATATATATATTTTTTTTGTACCAAGGATTGAACCCAGGGGCATTTAATCACTGAGTGGCATCCCTAGCACATCCTTTTTGTTTCATTTGTTATTTATGTTTTATTTTGAGACAAGGTCTTTCTAAATTACTTAGGGCCTCACTAAGTTGCTAAAGCTGGCCTTGAATTTGTGATTCTCCTACCTTAGCCTCCGAGGCTGATGGGGTTTACAGGCATGCATCTCCACACCCAATTTGAATTCTCTTCTTTCTCTTCCATCTCATAATCTGTTCTCTTCTCTATACTCACTATGACTTATCTCTGCTCTAACACTTACATTGTATTATAACCAAATACCATGCTTTTTTTTTTTACTTTGTACTGGGAATTGAACCCAAGAGTAGTTTACCACTCTTTACCACTGAACTACATCCCCAACCCAAGAGTACTTTACCACTGAACTACATCCCCAGCCTTTTTTTTTTTTTTCTTTGTTGTTATTGATTGTTTGTTTATTGTTTTAAGACAGGGTCTCACTAAGTTTCCCAGGCTGACCTTGAACTTGCAATCCTCCTTGCCTCAACCTTCTGAGTCACTGGGATTACAGGCATGTGCCCCCGAGCCCAGCTACATACCACAGTCTTAAAGAACAATGATTTTGTCTTATTCAACTGTGTATCCCTTCAGTAGAGACTTAAATGTTTGGAAGACTGGAAAGAGGAAGGGAAGAAAGCCAGGAATGAAAAGAGGACATTAGAAAGAAAGAGAAGGGAAGGCAGGAAAGAAACTGCTCTGTCTTCTGAATTAATTTGGTCACCTTCCTTGGAAATGTTAATTCTGTTAGGTTTAGGGAATAGCAAAAACAATAAGCCTATCTTCACTTAGTAGTTGGGAGTCAAGAAAGAAATAAGACACAGGCAATAGACAGATGAGGTCAGAATGCCAGTTGAGTGAGTGTGGCTTTAGCCCTGCAGCTTTGTGGGGTTACTGACATTTTACCCTTTCAGGAGGCAGAGCTAAGCACTCAGCCTCTGGCCTCTGTGTTCAATGGCAGGTCTCCTCCCATGAGGCAGGCAGAGGACAGATAAGAATGCACCTCTGCAGGCAGGTGGCATCTAAAACAAGAGACTCCAGAGTCTCTAACCAAGCAAGCTTACTGAGTTTGTTCTGTTAAACTCACAAGTCAGATAAGACATTCTTTTATCATTGGGGAAGAAAGTGAAGGGCCTCAGAAAAACTAGAAATGTTTCGCTCTTTCTTTTACTTCTGTGAAATTTGAAGAATTAGGATGAGTATATCCCCCTAATTCCTTTTACATTAAAGGTAACCATATGTCTTGGTTGGCTTATTCCACCTTATTCTTGTTGTCCCAGAATAATTAATAGCCGCGTTTTATTCTAAAACTGAACAATACATTATATGGTCATCCTAATTGTATCTTTCTTAAGAAAAGCAAAATTGCATTCAGTACTCTAGAAATGTTCGGACTCCTCCAATATAAGGGCTACCCTCTTGTCCTAACATTGTCTGTACTTAATCCGGTAGGAAGCCCACAAGTGGAATGTTGAGTCTCTTTGTTTTATGCTCAGCCAACTTGTTTAACTTTCTCTGTGCAGTGTCTCCCCACTCAAAGGGGAGAGAATAACCCCATAGTAGTCTTATTTTCAGGATAGACTATCTGACTCATACTGATATTCTCCAGAGTGCTTTTCACCAAGTAGATGCTGAAAAGAGGATAACAATACCAATATTTTAAGTGTAAGATTTCATAGTTTAAGATATTATTTGCCTTCTGCAGAGCAAGATCTAGGAAAACCTTATAGTTTCTAATACTTGCCCTTTTCTTCCCAGTTGTCTGATATTCAGAACCCAACTGTGTCTTTACACTGTGTCTGATGGTTTAATTGATGTACATATTTATCTTCCATTCAAATAAAATAATTAGTATTTTGGTTTAAGTAGTTATCTTAAAAATACAGCATCAGGAATTCATTCTACTCTCAACCCACCCCATTTCTCTTACCATGAAAGAAAGATTAAATTTTTACTAAAGGCTGCTTATAAATGTATTGAATGTTGGTGTCATTTTGGTTCTTAGAGAATGATAAAAGAAAATTACCAACTGAATAGAGCTCCACTATGAGAAAGCATTTGTAATTCATACATTTAAATAAGAAAAATCCTATTTTGGGAAGAGAAAAGAAAGAAGGATAAATTCATGGGCGGCTTGGAACCAGCCAGCTGCTTCTTGTGCTAAAAATAGTTTTGCCTTTGGAATCAACTTGTTGGGGGGAATGTTCAGAAAAGATGGTTAGGTTAGGTCTTTCTATCTCAAAAATAAACATGTTATTCTTGTCCCTAATCTTCCCTTACACTATCCTTTTAACAACCCAAGTTAAAAACAAACAAACAAACAAATTAAAAGGCATCTTAAGGACTCTGCCTCCTATTTTACTCTTCAGTGACTGCAGTATTCTGACTGTTGCCTCTTTTCACTGAAATGTCTTAAAGTTACCCTTAATCTGATTGCTGAATCTGGTAGACTCTTTGTAGCCCTTCCTGATAGCTTTTCAAAGCATCTGTGAATGCTGATCATGCCTTTCTCTTTTACCTTCTTTGATACTTTTCCTCTGACTCTTCTTACTTTCTCCATCTGTTCCCTAAAATGTCAGTGCTCCTAAGGGTCTGTTCTCCTTTCTCTCTTCATAGTTTAGGTGATCTCCATTACTGTAATCACAGTGTCTCCCAAATCTTTTTCTTATATTTTTCTTTTGAGTTCCAGGTTCATATTACCAGGAGCTTGTTAGATAGCTCTACCAGGATGCTCCAGGGCCACATGCAGAGCACCTTCCCCTCCTGCCTTGACAAAGGACATGACCTCCTCCCAGTTGCCAAGGGCAAACTGACTATCATCCCCAACTTTTTCTGCTGTCTCCTCTTTGTTGTCATTAATTCTAAGTTTTAGCATTTTCCCACTTTTTTTATTGTTGTATTATGGTTGTACATGATGATAAGATTTGTTGTTATGTATTCGTACATGTATACAATGTAACAATATGATTTGGCCAGTATCATTCCCTAGCACTTGCCCCTTCCCTCCCTATCTTGCATCCCTTGGTGCCTTTCCTCAACTCATCTCCCTTTCTTTTCTTTTCTTTTTTTTTAACAAAAATTTAGAATATTTATTTGGATTATTTGTTCAAGGCTTTGATGTCAGGTACTTTTTTTCATATAGAGTGAAAATATCACTTGGGACAAACAGAAGAGCAAAACAAAACAAATATAAGAACAAACACAAATTATTGAGTTTTTTTTTAATTTTTTTAAATTTATTTTTATTATAAACAAATGGGATACATGCTGTTTCTGTTTGTACATGGAGTAACAGCATACCATTTGCATATTCATAAATTTTCATAGAGTAATGATGTTTGATTCATTCCATTATTATTTTTCTTCCCCCCCACCCCTCCCACCTCTCTTTTCCCTCTATACAGTCCCTCCTTCCTCCATTCTTGTCCCACTCCCACCCCCCATTAAGTGTCATCATCTTCTTATCAGTGAAATCATTCCTCTTTTGGATTTTTGAGATTGGCTAATCTCTCTTAACATGATATTCTCCAATTTCATCCATTTGCCTGCACATGCCATAATTTTATTATTCTTTATAGCTGAGTAATATTCCATTGTATATGTGTACCACAGTTTCTTTATCCATTCATCAATTGAAGGGAATCTAGGTTGGTTCCATAGTCTGGCTATTGTGAATTGAGCCGCTATGAACATTGATGTGGCTGTATCTCTGTAGTGTGGTGATTTTAAGTCCTTTGGGTATAGGCCGAGGAGTGGGATACCTGGGTCAAATGGTAGGTCCATTCCAAGTTTTCTAAGGAATCTCCACACTGCTTTCCAGAGTGGCTGCACTAATTTGCAGTCCCACCAGCAATGTATGAGTGTACCTTTTTCCCCACATCCTCTCCAACACCTGTTGTTGCTTGTGTTCTTGATAATCGCCATTCTAATTGGGATAAGATGGAATCTTAGTGTAGTTTTGATTTGCATTTCTCTTATTGTTAGATATGTTGAACATTTTTTCATATATCTGTTGATTGCTTGTACATCTTCTTCTGTGAAGTGTCTGTTCATTTCCTTAGCCCATTTGTTGATTGGGTTATTTGTATTCTTGGTGTAGAGTTTTTTGAGTTCTTTATAGATTCTGGAGATTAGTGCTCTATCTGAAGTATGAGAGGCAAAGATATTCTCCCACTCTGTAGGCTCTCTCTTCACATTGCTGATAGTTTCCTTTGCTGAGAGAAAGCTATTTAGTTTGAATCTATCCCAGTTATTGATTCTTGCTTTTATTTCTTGTGCTATGGGAGTCCTGTTAAGGAAGTCTGATCCTAAGCCAAAAAGGTGAAGATTTGGACCTACTTTTTCTTCTATAAGATGCAAGGTCTCTGGTCTGATTTCAAGGTCCTTGATCCATTGTGAGTTGATTTTTGTGCAGGGTGAGAGATAAGGGTTTAGTTTCATTCTGTTGCATATGGATTTCCCAGCACCATTTGTTGAAGAGGCTATCTTTTCTCCATTGCATATTTTTGGCACCTTTGTCTAGTATTAGAAAATTGTATTTATTTGAGTTTGTGTCCATGTCCTCTATTCTGTACCATTGATCTACCTGTCTATTTTGGTGCCAATACCATGCTGTTTTTGTTACTATTGCTTTGTAGTATAGTTGAAGTTCTGGTATTGCGATACCCCCTGTTTCATTCTTCCTGCTAAGGATTGCTTTAGCTATTCTGGGTTTCTTATTCTTCCAGATGAATTTCATGATTGCTTGCTCTATTTCTGTGAGGTACATCATTGGAATTTTAATTGGAATTGCATTGAATCTGTATAGCACTTTTGGTAGTATGGCCATTTTGACAATATTAATTCTGCCTATCCAAGAACATGGGAGATCTTTCCATCTTCTAAGGTCTTCCTTAATTTCTTTCTTCAGTGTTTTGTAGTTTTCATTGTAGAGATCTTTTACCTCTTTGGTTAGATTGATACCCAAGTATTTTATTTTTTTTGAGGCTATTGCAAATGGAGTTGTTTTCCTCATTTCCCTTTCAGCTGTTTCATCGCTTGCGTATAAAAATGCTTTCGATTTATGCGTGTTGATTTTATAGCCTGCTACTTTGCTGAATTCATTGATGAGGTCTAGAAGTTTTCTGGAGGAGGTTTTTGGATCTTCTAAATATAGAATCATGTCATCAGCAAATAGTGACAGCTTAAGTTCCTCTTTTCCTATTCGTATCCCTTTAATTTCTTTAGTCTGCCTAATTGCTCTGGCTAGAGTTTCAAGGACAATGTTGAATAGAAGTGGTGAAAGAGGACATCCCTGTCTTGTTCCCATTTTTAAAGGGAATGGTTTCAGTTTTTCTCCATTAAGAATGACGTTGGCCATGGGCTTAGCATAAATAGCCTTTACAATGTTCAGGTATGTTCCTACTATCCCTGTTTTTTCTAGTGTTTTGAGCATGAAGGGGTGTTGTATTTCGAACGCTTTTTCTGCGTCAACTGAAATAACTATATGAGTCTTATCCTTAAGTCTATTGACATGATGGATTACGTTTATTGATTTATGGATGTTAAACCATCCTCGCATTCCAGGGATGAACCACACTTGATCGTGGTGCACGATTTTCTTAATATGCTTTTGGATACGGTTTGCCAATATTTTGTTAAGGATTTAGCATCTATATTCATCGAGGATATTGGTCTAAAATTTTCTTTCCTTGATGTGTTTTTTCCTGGTTTGGGTATGAGGGTGATATTAGCTTCATAGAATGAGTTCGGTAGGATACCCTCCTTTTCTATTTCCTGGAATACTTTGAGAAGTATTGGAATGAGTTCTTCTTTGAAGGTCTTGTAGAACTCGGCTGAGAATCCATCTAGTCCTGGGCTTTTCTTGGATAGTAGATTTTTAATGGCTTCTTCTATTTCATTGCTTGATATTGATCTGTTTAAATTGTGTATGTCCTCCTGGTTCAGTTTGGGAGGAGCATATGTCTCTAGAAATTTGCCAATGTCTTCGGTACTTTCTATTTTGTTGGAATACAGATTTTCAAAGGAGTTTCTCATTATGTTCTGTAACTCAGTGGTGTCTGTTGTGATATTTCCTTTTGCATCATGTATTTTAGTAATTTGAGTCTTCTCTCTCCTTCTCTTTGTTAGTGTGGCTAAGGGTTTATCTATTTTGTTTACTTTCTCAAAGAACCAACTTTTTGTTATGTCAATTTTTTGAATAGTTTCTTTTGTTTCAATTTCATTGATTTCAGCTGATTTTAATAATTTCCTGTCTTCTACTACTTTTGCTATTATTCTGTTCTTCTTTTTCTAGGGCTTTGAGCTGAAATGTTAGGTCATTTAATTGTTGACTTTTCATTCTTTTCTGGAATGTGCTCCATGCAATGAATTTTCCTCTTAGTACCGCTTTCATAGTGTCCCAGAGATTTTGATATGTAGTATCATCATTCTCATTGACCGCTAAGAATTTTTTAATCTCCTCCCTGATGTTTTTTGTTATCCATGTTTCATTCAATAGCATATTATTTAGTCTTGAAGTGTTGGAGTAATTTCCTTTTTTTACTTTGTCATTGATTTCTACTCTCAGTCCATTATGATCTGATAGAACACAAGGCAGTATCTCTATTTTTTTGCATTTCCTGCTGGCTGGTTTGTGGCATAACATATGGTCTATTTTTGAGAAGGTTCCATGTGCTGCTAAGAAGAAAGTGTATCTGCTCGTTGATGGATGGAATATTCTATATATGTCTATTAAGTCTAGGTTATTTATTGTGTTATTGAGTTCTATGGTTTCTTTGGTTGGATTTTGTTTGGAAGATCTATCTAGTGGTGATAGCGATGCATTAAAGTTGCCCAGAATTATTGTGTTGTGGTCTATGTGATTCTTGAAATTGAGAAGGATTTGTTTGATGTCCAGGGATGCACCATTGTTTGGGGCATAAATATTTACTATCATTATGTCTTCCTGATTTATGGTTCCCTTAAGCAGTATGAAATGTCCTTCTTTATCCCTTCTGACTAACTTTGGCTTGAAGTCCACTTTATCTGATATAAGGATGGAAACCCCCACTTTTTTACTGGGTCCATGTGCGTGGTAGGTTTTTTCCCATCCTTTCACCTTTAGTCTGTGGATGTCTTTTTCTATGAGATGAGTCTCTTGCAGGCAGCATATTGTTGGGTCTTTCTTTTTAATCCATTCTGCCAGTCTATGTCTTTTGATTGATGAGTTTAGGCCATTAACGTTCAGGGTTATCATTGAGAAATTATTTGTATTCCCAGTCATTTGGCTTATTTTTGGTTTTTAAGTTGGCTTGGTTTCTCCTTTGAGTGGTTTTTCTCTAAGGTAGTTCCTCCCTTTGCTGACCTACATTGTTGTTTTTCATTTCCTCCTCATGGAATACTTTGTCGAGAACATGCTGAAGTGCAGGCTTTCTATTTGTAAATTCTTTTAACTTTTGTTTATCATGGAAGGATTTTTATTTCATCTTCAAATATGCAGGTTAGTTTTGATGGGTATAGGATTCTTGGTTGGCACCCATGTTCTTTCAGAGCTTGAAATATGTTGGTCCAGGCCCTTCTAGCTTTTAGAGTCTGGGTTGAGAAGTCGGCTGCTATCTGTATTGGTCTCCCCCTGTATGTAATCTGATGCTTTTCTCTCGTGGCCTTCAAAATCCTATCTTTGTTTTGAATGTTAGGCATTTTCATTATAATGTGCCTTGGTGTGGATCTGTTGTGATTCTGTTCATTTGGTGTTCTGTAAGCCTCTTGTATTTGATTTTCCATTTCATTTTTCAGGTTTGGGAAATTTTCTGATATTATTTCATTGAATAGGTTGTTCATTCCTTTGGTTTGTATCTCTGTGCCTTCCTCAATCCCAATAATTCTTAAATTTGGTCTTTTCATGATGTCCCATAATTCTTGGAGATTCTGTTCATGATTTCTTACCATCTTCTCTGTTTGGGCGACTTTATTTTCAAGATTAAATATTTTGTCTTCATTGTCTGAGGTTCTGTCTTCCAAGTGGTCTAGTCTGTTGGTGATGCTTTCCATTGAGTTTTTTATTTGGTTTATTGTCTCCTTCATTTCAAGGATTTCCGTTTGGTTTTTTTTGAGAATCTCTATTTCTTTGTTGAAATGATCTTTTGCTTCCTGCAGGTGCTCTTTCAGCTTATTGGTATTATCATTCATTGCCTGCATTTGCTCTCTTATCTCATCCTTTGCTTCACGAATCATCTTAATCATGTATAATCTGAAGTCCTTTTCTGACATTTCTTCTACCATCCTGTCATTGGATTCTATTACTATAGAATCTAGATTTGTTTGGATCATTTTCTTCCCTTGCTTTTTCATGTTGTTCATGTATCTTCCCCTCTAGCGCTGCAGATCTGGGGGATTGCAGATTTCCCCCTATAGGCTTAAAGTGGCCCTATAGGTTTCCAAAACCCTTTCTTTAAGGGGAGATCAATATTAGCAGTGCCCAAATCAAACACTATGCAATCCTAGACCAAATAGCCCCTATGGGGACAATAACATCATGTAAATAAGGGAGAAAGCGACTCTGAGGAAACAGGTAAACAGAAGGAAAAGAAAGCAAGAAACGTAAAGAAATAAAAACTTAAATATTTTTTTAAAAAAAAGGAGAAAAAAGAAAATCTACTGTATAATAGTCATATACTAATGAAACCTCCCAGTGTTCAGTAGCCTGATGTATGAGAGGTACCTGACAATGAGCTTCAAGCCTCCAGCAGGCGTCTCAGGATGGGATTTGCCCCACCCGAAGACTGGAGCTACGGCTTCCAGGATTATCCAAGATGGCTGCTCTGGCTTCCAAATGTGTTGGCAAATGGAGAGGTGCAGCTCAGGGGTGGACGTGGTCAGTTGGAGGTCCTGGAGACAGGATGCAGTTGGTTCGGCAGTGGTCCTGGAGGTCGGGTGTGTTTGGTGTGGTTGTGGGATCCAGGAGAACGGGTGCAATCAGTTGGTCTGGGTTCCTGGTGATAGGGCGCAGTCAGTTGGTCTGGGGGTCCTGGCAGCAGGGAGCAGTTAGTTGATGTGAGGGCCCCAGAGGCAGGGAGTGATCAGTCGGGCTGAGGGATCCTGGAGACGGGACTCGGTCAGTCTGGCCAGGGGTCCTACAGGGCCTGGCTGTTGTCTCAAAATGGCGGCAGCCACGTGTAATCAAACCTGCAGGTACTGTAATACTGAACTTCCAGGCAGCAGCAGGCAGCTGGTTCTCCACTGGCGGTCTGCGGTCAATCTGCTGGCAGCTGTCGGACGATCGGGAGGTGAACCTCGAGTGTTGGGTGATGGATAGGGGTAAGGCAGGCGATGGACAGGCAAGAGGCAGGCAAATGGCGGATGATAGACGCCTGACAGTGAGCAATCTGCTCTCAAAAAAGGTGTCGATATGCTGGCAGATTGCAGGTATCACAGCAGACAAATGGGGTAAAGAGCAGGGGATCGATAAGCAGCAAAAACTGCCTCACCGAGAAACAGATATCCTCTGCTTGAATCGGCATTGCGGAGCGACAAGGAACACAGCCTCCCTCTAGACCGCCATCTTGGATCCCCTCCCTTTCTTTTCATGTGATCACCTCCCTCCCATTTCTTTTCCTTTTTCCTCTCTATCTTCCACATATGAAAGAAAACATACAACCCTTGACTTCCTGAGCTTGACTTATTTTGCTTAATGTAATGGTCTCTAGTTCCATCCATTTTCCTGAAAATGACATAATTTCTTTTATCTTTATGGCTGAATAAAGCTCCATTGTGTATATGTGCTACATTTTATTTATGAATTCAACATTGATGGACACCTAGGCTGATTCCAGAGTTTGGCTATTGTGAATTGCGCTGCTGTGAACATGGGGATGCATATATCTCTGTAGTATGTTGACTTTAATTCTAAGTTGTAGAAATTCTAAAATTGTAAATAACCTTTTAAAAACTTGCTGTTTCTTGAGTAATCATTGATGCTAGGCAGTATACTAAGCATTTTATTTATTTTATTTTATTTTTATTCCATTCCATATCATTCCATTCCATTCCAATGCTGGGGATCAAACCCAGGTCCTAGCACATACAAGGCATAGCTACTTTTACCAGACAGTTGGTATCATTCCTCTTCACTCCCCCAAAAAGCTTATGTTTATCTTCATCTTATCACTTGCCTCTCTGTCTTCCTGTCTACAGTTTGTGAACTCCTTGAAGTCAAGAACCATATTGTGTTTCTAACTTTGATTTCTATATAAGGAAGGAGAGGGGAAGAAGAGAAAGAAAGGGAAAAAAGGAAAAAAAGAAAGGAAATGAATGAATGAATCCACCCATTAGATAGTATGTAAATTTACTAAGGTGGTTTAGTCTTGCTTTTATTACCTTCATTTTAAAAAGCCAATAATAAACTGTTTCTTTAGCAATATTAATCTACCATGCAAAAAAAAAACCTTTTATGTGAGGGTTTGAATATTAAAAAGTAACTGAAGATAAATTGCCACATTTATCCTAAAGACGAGCTATACTTAATCTGTTAGTTGCTAATTGCTTTAAGTAAAATGCTAAATCAACTCCCAGTTAACACTGAAATATATTTATGTTGGTATTTTATCCTTATTAATTATTAATACACCGTTTTATTGAATGTTGCAAAGTTTTCAGATATTAAGTGTACTATTTCAGTTGTGTTTATAGCTCCTTTACTTTTCTAGCATTCTCTAAAGACAAAGCATGAGTCCAGTTGTGGTACTGTTGTAGAAGTAATCCTTACTCAACCCCATTCTGTTTTCATGCTAGTTCAAGAAAAAACAAATCAAAAGAAAAAAAAAAATCTTATAATGCTTTGATGATATTATTATTGTGCATTTTTACAGATATGACCAAAAATATTCCTTCCCATGTAGCAGTTAGTTGGTAAAATATCACTTCTGTTTACAGAATGAATCAAACAACATTGCCCTATGTAAATTTATGATTTTTAATAAAAAAAAATTACTTCTGTTTAACTGGTGACTGTGAGTTTTGTAGCTACAGAGGATCAACATGAACTGAAGTATATATCTCAGTACTTCTCAATCCCTCCCACCTCCGTTTTCACATATTTCAATTATTTGAACTGTTCCACTGTTCTTGTTTGTTCCACCTCAAATATTCCAACCAAGTCTTTAAAAGAGCCCCCCCAACCCCGCCGCTGCCAGCCAAACTTTGAAACCACCAAACAATATATATGCAACAACATGTGCAGGAGAATGGGGGTGGCGGGGGCATTCAGAGTTTTTCTACAAGCTAGTAGTTATTCAGTTTAGATAACTTGTCTCATTCATAAATAAGTTTCTTCATATATTCTAAGCTTGTTTGCTATCCAGCATACTTCTTATGTGTCTGTTTCAGCATAGCAGAAGCACTCTAAAGAATTTAAAATCAAAGTATAAGACATCATTTTGTAATTGGTGAATTTTTAAAAAAGTTCCTTCTTGCTCAACTCCTATATGTAATTGATAGCACTAGAACCACCTGCTAGGAACATTCCTGCCAGTTTGTTTTGTTTTTTGGGTGCTGGGGATTGAACCCAGGGCCTTATGCTTGCAAGGCAAGCACTCTACCAACCGAGCTATATCCCCAGCCCCCATTCCTGCCAGTTTGATCCATGTCTATCAAGGTGGTTCTTCATAAACCTTAATTTTTCAAGGAATATAGACAAAGTGGGAAGGAAAAGAAGATTCTTTATTGACACCATCAGTTTATATTGGAAAGTCCAGAAATTTTTTCTTAACTACCAGAAATTTGCCATCAGTTTTTCTATTATTTTATTAGTCTATTACTTAAAATAGATAGTATGAGTGTTCAGTAAGCTGGAGGCATAGCTCCGTGGTAGAGGGCTTGCCAAACATTAGTGCAAGGCCAAAGACCATCACAAAACAAACAAACAAACAAAAAACACTTTAAAAACAAAACTGGACATGATGCACGTGCCTGTTGTCCCAGCTACTCCCAAGATTGAGGCAGAAAGATTGCTTAAGCCCACAAATTTGAGACTAGCCTGGCCAACAGAGACTCACTCTTAAAACAGACTAAACACCAAAAAACTAAACAGCAAACAAACAAATAAAAAAGAGTGCTAAGTAAGATATTTCTTTGTTACTATTAGTATAGAATACACAACTACAGGCTATTCAAAGCACTATGGTAGTTAAACTGGTATTATTTCATATACTCAGGTCAAGTTAATGCAGGTGCCTGCTTAGGTTTTAAACAAATCCAGATTACTGACTTGAAATGGCAAAAATCCAAAGCTGAGCTTTCCTTGGAAGAGAAGTGGGTTAGAATATAATAACAGAAATGATTATGCATAATAGTGAAGAATTTAACAAGCAGCTGTTGCTTGTATGGGGCAGAGTAAGTGTATCTCATGTCAGCATTATCAGCCTTCTTAAATATAAGAAATAGTTAATGGTTTTTAATGTTAATTATAGTTTTATGATTTATGAGTCAGATGAACACTTTTTAGTTTAATGTTAGCTTTTATTCTAGGTTCTAATTGCCTGCTGATATACACCATGGCTATTGAAGAAGCTACTCTGACTTAAATTGTGTTTATTTTTTGAAAGTGAACTCTCAGCTTTCTAACTCCCAAGTATTAGTGAAATAAAATAAGTAAACTTATACATTGATAATTCTTTTCTAATATTGAATCTAGCATTTCACTCATTTTTCTTTGTTTACAGAGCTTCCTTATGGCTGGGAGAAAATAGAGGACCCTCAGTATGGGACATACTATGTTGAGTAAGTTTGTTATTTCAGTTAATGTTCTCCTAGATGTTCTCCTTTCAGCATACAACTTTAGAGAATGCTAAATGTGGCACTTCTTGCTTCTGTAAATCCAGTGTGTACATGTTTCAACTAGGGGAATGAGAAGGTAGGGGCAGTGAGTGTTTACTTCACTGACCTTGAACCTCCCAGAAGTTGGCTTTGAATTTCTAAATATAGAAAGTAAGAGGTGGGAGCCTGGCATGTGCCTGTACTCCCAACTCCAGGGGAGGCTGAGGCAGGAGGATCACTTGAGCTCAGGAATTTAAGACCAGTATAGGCAACATAGTAAAACACTTGATCACAAAGAGAGAGGCTGCCTAGAGGATTAGTTGCCGGAGATGATGTCATTGCTTCTATAGCCTTTAAAATGAAAGGCAGTAGATAGAAAACTGAAATGAGTGCACTGGATAGAAGAACTCTCAAGGACACTTCCAACACTACCAGTATATGCTTCTGAAAGCAATTAAAATACTTTAAAGGCATTGTAACATCAGAATCCAGCATTTTGAAATACACAACTAAAGGTGTGTTCTCTTTTGATTTAATAAAAGAAAGCTTAGTATTCTTTTCGGAGGTGAAAGTTGCTTCTTATATAACTGTTATGGTTAAGTATAAATATGTGTCAGGAGAAGCTCAAAACACCGCATGTTAGCCAGAGAAATTAGACTACTGTCACAACTGATTTTTCTTTTCCTTTCTTTATCTGATCACTGTACTGTTATTATGATTAGAATTGCCTTCTTTCCAGATGCTAGGGATAGGATTTCAACCCTAGGTGTCTAATATCAGGCAAATAATTGTATCAGGAACATTACTCTTTACCTGGAACTCAGAGTCTGAACCTACTGCCTAGGTAGTGAAGGCAAAAAGATATTATCACCTGGAAAAATAGCAAGCACAGAAATCTAGGTGTTTGAGTTTATTTTGTTGGTACTGGGGATTGAACCCTAGGGCACTTTACTACTGAGCCAAATACCTAGTACTTTTTTATTTTTGTATTTTGAGACAGAATCCCATGAGGTTGCTGAGGCTGGTTTCAAACTTGTGATCCTCCTGCCTTAGCCTCCTAAGTCGCTAGGATTACAGGTGTGCACCATAGTACCTGGGCAGAATCTTCTAGTTTTATGATTGCTTTTTTTTTTTTTTTTTTTTTTTTTTTGCGGTACTGGGGATCGAACTCGGGGCCTTGTGCCTGTGAGGCAAGCACTCTACCAGCTGAGCTATCTCCCCAGCCCTTTATGATTGCTTTTTAATCTTTGAACACTTGTTGGCACAAACCAATGTCATTTCCTGGTAGTTATCCCTAAAGTAAGAACTCTGCCTCTTACTGTGATATTTAATATATAGGTTGTTACTGAGTCACTCTAGCTAAAGAGATTTTTGGAATTACTTAAAATCCAATATGTATCCTAAGAAAGCAACTCAATTAGATTGACCCTTAGGTGTATAACTTCACAGTTTCAGCATGTTGGTTCCTTTCAATAGCTATGCTAATTTTATTTCCATTGTGTTACTTAATATGTTGCTGATACTGATGAAATGTGATGTGAAAAGTATATAGCAGCTCTTTTGTTAATTTTTTCTAAGGCATATTTAGTTTTAAAAAAGGAAGAAACAGCTGTCTTTCAAGCAAAGGGATATTTGAAAGCCAACTGAAAAGGTTTGATGGGATTTTTTTTCTTCCCCTTATAGTTTAGCCTATTTAAATTAGGCTTCAATCAACTATTATTTGTCATTGACACTGCTGAACATTTCTGAGATAATTATTCTCATTATTTGCCATTCCAAGTGAATTTAAATACATGGGCAAGAGGTGAAAGTCATTTGCCTGTTATAAAATCTTGAGCTGAATGATCTTGTTCCCATTAAGCAAGAATATAATATTGAAGCAACTTTAGGGCAAATCCTGAAGTGACATGCTCCCAGTTGTCATGGAGGTATGTGGAACAGCCTGAATTAGAAGCAACAACATCAGCAGCAGCGCAGTGATTTTTGTATGATCGTTCCCAGTTAGAGCTCATTTACAGGAGGATAATCTATTATATTAAGTAAGAGCAGACAGTACTCAAGATGCACATTAGTATGGAGTCAGCTGAGCTACAGAATGTGGCTTGATTCCCAGATGAGCTAGGTTTTGAATCTCAACTGTAGTAATCTGCAGTGAGTTTACTGATGGAGATAAAAAGCTGTTACTTGAATGGCTACTCTTTGGCTCTCTTACTTTGTCAGACCAGATGGCACAATGATTGCTTTTGGCAGGAGCCTTGGAGGAGTAACACCAACTGCAATGGCATTTTTTTTTCCTATGTGCATATTTATTTTAAAGGATGATATTCTGAAATGGATTATTTTTTTAAAATAGATTTGTTTCAAAATTTAATGGTAGGACTTCTACAAAAATATTTACATATTTAAAGAAATGTTGGCTTTCTTGTATTGCATTAAAAGCCTCTGATATACATCTGGTTTCTCATCTCAAATTCTTCATGAATTTATTGAGATGAATTTTTTAAATCTAGATATTAGTCAGAAATTGTTATACAGATCTTCCAAATATATATTAGATATTTAATTATGCTTATAGCCCTTGTTTAATTTTTCTGACAATCTGTGATATTCTTTCTCACTTAGGAAGATAATTATTTGTGGAATTTCTCTTACTCCCTGGCTACTTATATGGAAAACAAAATCTTACATCTTTTTTGTTTGTTTGTTACATCTTAATAATATATGTGTATAAGTAACTAAATGAAAAGGAGAGTATTTCATTTTTTGTTTTGTTTTATTTTAACATTTTAATCTAAATAATCCAAGGTAACAGATGTACTTACTTTCTTCATTAAATCTTATATTCTCTTGTCACAGAATTTTCAGGGAAAAGATTAGTCATTTGCATACTTCTACCCTCTTCTCCCACACATTGCAAAGGATATAAATATAAATTACTACTTTTTATGGTCTAATGCCTGGGTGGCAAAGTGAGTCATTCTAGCTAATAACGTTAAAGGGAACCAAGGGTTCTTTCTAAACAGATTTATTCTTTTCTGAGTGTCAGCCTTTAGTTTGTTTGTTTTTTTCCTTAATAATGTAAAATGTCAGTATCTAATAAATTTTCTTAAAACCTTAGGTTTAATAAAAACCTAAGAATTTCATTTTCACAGAGGGTTAAATAGTTAACTCAATGGAGAAGGTGCCTCTGGTAGTGTGAGGCAGAAGTGTGCTTAAGTATTAGTGAAATTAGAACCCAGAGGATGTCAAGTGGAACTTGCCATATTCAGAGCTCTGAAACTAAACAGCCACATTTCTTGTGGAATTTATATGCACTAGAAGCCTAAATGACAAAGAAAGCTAACATTCCTTTCTATGTGTTGTTGGTTTTTTGTTTTGTTTTGACCCTGCTACCCTTTCACCACTATCTCTATAATGTAAACAAATGACAAAGCATATATCTGATTTGTGGGGCTATTTATATGTGGATTTTTATAATATTAAGCCTATCTAAAGACAATAACATCCTGAAACTCTTATGATTTGATGTTTCATTGTTGTCCAGTAATGTCAATTGTTAAAATGGATTTTACTGGAAAATGTATCATTTGGCTGAAATGTCTTTGTCCTGTTGGAGTGCTAGAATATGATTCCCATTGTTTCTACATTAGACCTAGTTGTTTTAAACATTTTATTTTATTTTATTTTTTAACATCAGTATGTTCTTAACCAGCTATCACTTAACTGACTCACTGTATTTCCTTTGTAAAACACATTGCTGCCCATGGAATGTTGAGTTCTCTTGACTAATGGCCTGCCCTTTGTTCTTCCCACATCCTTCTGCTTTCCCTCAGATTTTTCTGCTTTCCAAGAGTCAGTTGGGACTGTCCTTGATCATAAGTGCTAGTTAAACTTATGTTGTACTTATGTTAACTAAATTATTATATAATTATGAAGAAACATGAGTATGAAAGGAAAGAGTTATTCTATAAGATAGTGTGATAAAAGAAAGTCATGTTTTTCTTAACCGTTACTGAATTGATGTGGGCAAGCCAATAAAAAAGTAATATGCTATGGTATTGTAGAAGAGTTCTTCAAAAGTATCTCTACAGCTTGCTTCATTTTGGAGAAACTTAAAACCCTACTATCATTAACTTCCCTTTAAAAAAAAAAGATTAACTGACCAGTTTACTAGCACTTTTGATTGCTTCAGGTAAAAGGGTTTTTAATAGAGTTTGGACAGTTGTTATTGGTTATGTTGACTGGGTTTATGGAGAAGCTACAGTAAATGTGTCTGATAAACTTCAGTAGCTTTGACTTCTAGGTGTTTTCTGTGGGCCTCCTTCTATCTCTGTCAGTTTCTCTGTGTTCTGTAACCTACTGAATACATATGTATCAATCCCTTAATCTATGGTGATGAAATGGTAGGATAGTCTGTTTTAAAATATGTAACTCTCTCATATTTTTCTTCATTTTATAGTCACCTTAACCAGAAAACCCAGTTTGAAAATCCAGTGGAGGAAGCCAAAAGGAAAAAGCAGTTAGGACAGACTGAAATTGCATCTTCAAAACCAGGTAGAACTTTTTGTTTGACCTATTCTTCTAAGAATAAATTGTGAAATTTGTGTGCTGAGTTAATAAGAGTGAGTTTGAACTTTTCATTGCTGGGTCTTTGAGTTTCAACATACAGTGTCTAATTGTTGTCAATATAAAGATATGAATAGTCTTAATAAAACCTGAACATTGTGAGAATACTGAGATTTTTCTCATGACTATATAAAAAGTATGAAATTATTGGGAGAAGTAATAGAGAGCTTTTTGTTATGAGTTTGAGGTTTGAGTTTGAACATTAGATTATTTCTTTATGTTTAAGGCCACACCCAAGATCTCTACTTCATTATGAGCCTCTCTCAAGTTAATTGCTTAATTCTAATGTCTGTAACCATTCAGGATTCTCCACTAAGCAGTATTAATTAGTATCTAAAAAAATCTAACAAATCCGTTGCTTACATCATTATCCTACTTGATAGGATACATCATACCCTATCAAGTAGGATAATGATGTAGGTAGATATTAGAAATATCAGAATGATTTGGGGGGTATTTTAAAAATATACGAGGTCTTTTTATTTTGTTTTGTTTGCTTGCTTGTTTGTTTGTTTGAGACAGGGTCTGGCAAAGTTGCTTAGGTGTGTGTTAAGTTGCTGAGGCTGGCTTTGAACTTGGGATATTCCTGTCTCAGCCTCCCAAACCACTGGGATTACAGATGTGTGCCAACTATGCCTGGCTACATGAGGCTTAATGATCTAGTCACTTGTATTTTGAAAAAGCTGCTCAGGAAGTTCTATATTTTATTCATTCCTTTCCATCTCTTTCCCCTTTCTCAACTGTAATTAATAGCCAAGTGTCTATTTGGTCATATTATAGTAATTTAGTGGGCTCCCCACTTGGATTGCGTGTGAGAAAAATGGTTCTTTCTTGCAGCTACTCTTTAAAATCATAGACTAATCCCTCCCTTAAGTTTTGCATATGCTTTAACAAACATTTTGAGTTTAACAAATATTTTTGAGTGTTACTGCATGCCTGGTGCCTTGCTAGTCATTGGGTTTTCAAAACTGATGGAGATTAAGACAGGTCTCACCATTAAGAGACCATAGTTTAATATAAGAAACTAATAGTTGCAGTATGGGGTGATAGGTGCTATTCTAGCATAGTAGTTAAATGTGTAGGCTGAGGAGCAGTTTTGAAATTCGTCTATGTAATCTTGGCTAGGTTCCCTAAGACCTTTGTGCCTCTGTTTTCTCATTTGCAAAATAGGAACAAAGCCAGGCTTGGTGGCGCAAGCTTGTAATCTCGGCAACCCAAGAGACTGAGGCAGGAGGATCACAAGTTCAAGGCCAACCTCAGCAACCTAGTGAGACCCTGTCTCAAAATAAAAAATAAAAAGGACTGTGGATATAACTCAGTGGTAAAGCATCCCTGAGTTTAATTCCCAGTACCTAAATAAATAAATATCTGCCTCTTGAGATGGTTATGAGTATGTAAATTAATGCATATAAAGTGTTTATAATATTTGGCTTGTGGCTATCAATAAATGATCGCTTTTGTTGTTATTAATAAAGATGTATAGTAGTCACCCTATATTTACTGGGATAACTTCCAAGATCCCCAGTGGATGCCCCAAATCATGAATAGTACAAAACCTTATATATACTGTTATTGTGTGTGTGTGTGTGTGTGTGTGTGTGTGTGTGTGTGTGTGTGTGTATATATATATGTATATGCCTTTGATGAGCTTTTACCTTCTTACTTAAAGGAGGCCCTGTGGCTTCTCTTTGACATATACAAATCCCCAGCATCATTACTCTTGTTGCTTTGGGACCATTAAGTAAATAAGGGTTACTTGACTACAAGCACCTTGGTTCCATGAGAACTAATCCGATAACCCCATGGCTAGTGTAGACAGCATAGTTATGCTGGACAAAAGATGATTCACATTCCAAGTGGAATGGAGCAGGCTGGTACAACATTTCATCATGCTACTCAAGAGTGCCATGCAATTTAAAACATGAATTGTTTATCTCTGGAAATTTCCATTAATATTGTTGGTTTACAGTTGAGTGTGGATAATTAAAACCACAGCAAACCTATGAATAAGAGGAGACAACTCTAGGGGTGAGAGAAAGTAAGTACAAATAAGACAATTAGGAGAAGACAAAGTAAGTGCTTTTTCCTGTAAAAGAAAGGAATTCATTAGCTATTTTTTCAATGATTTAGCTTATGAGCTTAAATGCTAGTTTTTCTACATTAGGTTCACTCTGATTTTCTTTCCTTTATGGGTTCATTAAATTACATGGACCATCTGGAAAATTGGCTTCAGGTCTATATTCATTATAATTGTGTTTGTTCTCAAACTTATTTCTTGTTTAGGCCCAGATGTGGAAAAATCACACTTTACCCGAGATCCATCTCAACTTAAAGGTGTCCTTGTTCGAGCATCACTGAAAAAAAGCACAATGGGATTTGGTTTTACCATTATTGGTGGAGATAGGCCTGATGAATTCCTACAAGTGAAGAATGTGCTGAAAGATGGACCCGCAGCACAGGATGGGAAAATTGCACCAGGTAACAAGTTGGTCAGAATCACTTAAAAAGCAGTGATACTGTAACAAAAATTACAGCAAAGAGGATGGAGACACACACACACACACACACACACACACAATGAAATCTAGAACTGAAGAAGGAGGTTCCTGTATTAAAATGTTTAGCTTCAAAGTTAAATATGCATGCTAGCTTGAGGGAAGGCCATTTTTAAAAATAAGCAGAGATTATTAGAGGGAACATATTATATTTAATAATTTTTGGAATACTATGTATAATTTTTAGATAATCCTTTGGTTATAGAAAACTACAGTTTGATTAACCATCTCTGAAAGCCATTTGAATATTTGATTTTCTTTGATTATGTAGGGTACTTTTGGAACTAACATTTGCTTATAATTATTTTTGAAAAGTGGTCCTTTGTGATGTTTATAGTGACAACAAATTGTTATATCCTGTGGGTTTTTTCCCAATGTCTTAATTTTCTTATTGTTATTGGTTGTTAAATGTAATTCATATGTTAAGAATTATAGACATGAGGTGGCTGGGGTTGTAGCTCAGTAGTAGAGCTGCCTCTCATGCATGAGGCACTGGGTTCGATCCTCAGCACCACATAAATAAATTAAAGGTATTGTGTCCATCTACAACTAAAAATTAAAAAAAAAAAAAAGAATCATAAACACAAACATTACTCTTTTCACAGAGACAAATAAACTTAAGATGTTCTTTACATCATTTTTCTGAAGTCTTTCTTTGGTGATTGTTGGATATTCTCATATGGCTGATAGTGTTTGTGGCTGAAGAACCCTGAGGAGGTTCAAATTACTGACTACTAGGGAGGGTTGAGCTCTTTTAGTATTTCACTGAAGTTGCTTTTTTTTTTTTTTTTGTAAAGTGTGTCTTTTTTTAAATTATTTTTTTATTTTTACAGACTGCATTTTGATTCATTGTACACAAATGGGGTACATCTTTTTGTTTCTGTGGTTGTGCACAATGTAGATTCATACCATTCGTGTAATCATACATGTACATAGGGTAATGATGTCTGTCTCATTCCACCATTTTTCATACCCCCTCCTTCCTCTTATTTCCCTCTACTTAAAGTTCCTCCATTCTTCTCTTACCCCCCACCCCACCTCCCCCAATATATATCATCATCCACTTATCAGAGAAAACATTCAGCCTTTGGTTTTTTTGGGATTGGCTTATTTCACTTAGCATGATATTCTATAATTCCATCTATTTATCTGCAAATGCCATAATATTATTCTTCTTAATGTCTGAATACTATTCCATTGTGTATATATACCACAGTTGCTTTATCCATTCATCTGTTGAAGGTTAGTTCCACAATCTAGCTATTGTGAATTGAGCTGCTATAAACATTGATGTGGCTGCATTACTGTAGTATGCTAATTTTATGTCCTTTGGGTATAAACCAAGGAGTGGGATAACTAGGTCAAAAGGTGGATCCATTCCAAGTTTTCTGAGGAATCTCCACACTGCTTTCCAGAGTGACTGCACCAATTTGCAACTCCACCAGCAATGTAAAAGTGTGCCTTTTTCCCCACATCCATGCCAACATCTGTTATTGTTTGTGTTCTTGATAATAGCCATTCAGATTGGAGTAAGATGAAATCTTAGAGTTGTTTTAATTTGCATTTCTCTGTGAGGTTGTTTCTTACTGCAGTTTTTGCTAGACTTTTCAAATCCTCTTTTATATCACATACCACAAAATGCAGACCCACATTTGGTTGGTTAAATCATCAGTAGAACTTTTTGACAACAGATACCAAATTATTTTCAGATAGGATATGGGATCCCTTATACTTTTTCAATGAGGTCTTAGAAACTTGAAAAAACAAAACTTAATCTGAAGTTATACTTACAGTATCAAGAAAATTACTTTAGCTCTATTACTTTGTACAATTAACAAACTCTAGAGATTAAGATATTTTCCCTGTTACTTTTACCTTTTCAGACTTTGTCCATAAAACATATCTCATAGCTATTAAGTATATGCTACCAGAATAACAGAGTTTCAGAGTTACAAAAATTGTTATCTAATTTGTGTTGCAACAATACCTCCATGAAAATTCTGGGAACTTTCATCAGGGGAGGAAAAGTTGAAACTTAGTTTCTAATTAGTTCAAATTCTGTTATCTTCTTAGGTTATGAAACCAATTTACACACCATTCTAGCACCATTCATGTTGATTTTTTTAAGCCTACATACAATCAGAACACATTAAAGCACTTCTATTTGTCAATAACCTTTTCTATAATCATATTAAAATAAAAAGCAGAAAATAGATGGGATAATTTTAAAAGTCCTGGATGTGTTAAAAAATAAAGTATGATGAATTTCAGTGATAATGACTGCAACCAAAGTGATCATACTGCTTTAAAATCAGGAAAGCAAAATCAAATTTTATAAGGATTAACTTAGCTGACTTTTCAGTGTTTTTAAATAATACAGCCATCTCTTCTGTTGAATTTTTTGTTGCTACTTTCTCTCTTAAATATCTGATTTATAATAAATTCAGAATCTCTACAAAAAGAACACTAAAAGAAAACACATTCATAAGTTGACATCATTCTAATCTTCAGTTTTACGTTTTTCAAACTAGAATGAATTTTTAAGTATATTGTAATTAGTGGCATGTTATAATCAAGAAATAAAGGGCTGGGGATATAGCTCAGTTGGTAGAGTGCTTGCCTTGCAAGCACAAGGCCCTGGGTTCAAATCCCCAGCACCACAAAAAAAAAAAAAAAAAAAAAAGAGGTAGTGAAGGATAGCTTGTGTGTACAAATAGCCAATGGAGTTATTTGCTCCTCTTTTATGTACTAAATACTTATTACAACATGCTGAACTTTGTGTGCCCACCTCGGTAGGCCTCTGTATTACAGTGATAATAAAGTTTGCAGGGTTTACTTTTTTTCCAAATGATTCACTTGAACTTGAGGTCAAATTTCTTTGCTGCAAAAATAATTAAGATTTTAGACATTTATATAAACTTTTTAGAGAGTAGTCATGAGAGAATGTCTGTAAGAAATCTTATCTTTTCAGTAGTTAATGAACAATAAGACAGTTCCGGAATTCAAATTTGGTTGTTAAATTTAAGTTATTTTTGCCTTTTCTCTAGTAAAAAATTATTTTAACATGATTATATTTTATCAGGTGATGTTATTGTAGACATCAATGGCAACTGTGTCCTTGGTCACACCCATGCAGATGTTGTCCAAATGTTTCAGTTGGTACCTGTCAATCAATATGTAAACCTCACTTTATGTCGTGGATATCCACTTCCTGATGACAGTGAAGATCCTGTTGTGGATATTGTTGCTGCTACCCCTGTTATCAACGGACAGTCATTAACCAAGGGAGAGACTTGCATGAATACTCAGGATTTTAAGCCAGGACCAATGGTTCTGGACCAGAATGGAAAATCCGGACATATCTTGACTAGTGATCGTCTCAATGGCGTATCAGATACAAATGAGCAGAGAGCATCCATGGCCTCATCAGGCAGCTCCCAGCCTGAACTAGTGACCATCCCTTTGATTAAGGGTCCTAAAGGCTTTGGGTTTGCAATTGCTGACAGCCCCACTGGACAGAAGGTGAAAATGATATTGGATAGCCAGTGGTGTCAAGGCCTTCAGAAAGGGGATATAATTAAGGAAATCTACCATCAAAATGTGCAGAATTTAACACATCTCCAAGTGGTAGAAGTGCTAAAACAGTTTCCAGTAGGTGCAGATGTACCACTCCTTATCTTAAGAGGAGGTGAGTAAAAGCATAACAAGAAAAAAATCTTCATGTTTAAGCATTTACATTTTCTAATTGTCCTTCTTTATAGGTTGGAATGTCTTTTCTTGGAAAATTTCACTGGTAATTCATTGGTTCTATCTGATTATTTTTGTAAGCAGTATCTTTTTTGAAAGTGTTTTAGTTATTAGTGGTTTCATTTGTGTCCATTATTGATTTCTTTCCCACTATATTCTTTTTAAAATCTGATTTATAGGTTTAATGATTAGAGAGAGTCTCAGTATTGTGCTACATCATTTAGTTTCATTTTCTCTGTTGATGAAAATAATAGAAATTGACTCTTTCCACCAGTGGTCCTTCATCTGGACCTCTGTAATGCACCAAAGATCTTCTGAAAGAGCTAACATCTCTGTGGATAAGTAAAACTTGGTGTGCTGTGTTAACCTGTTCTGCAAAGGCAGTCATGATAGCTTGTGCTCAGAAAGCTTTTATCTACATGTAAATGTTAATCAAACCTCATAGTGCTTATGTAAGAGAAGTGAAATTTTTAGTTTTGGGGGGTCATCAGTTGACACGAACTGTTCCCAGACATTATAAATCCAGCTTTAAGGACTAACTATAAAGTTGCATTTTAATAGGCTTTCTCTCATACCTGTGAGTGACTAGTGTTTTAAAGAATGAAATTCAGTCCTACACTCTTATCACTCTTTTTAGTTATTTGTTGCCGTTGTTTGTTTGTTTTGTTTTGTTTTTTAAGCAAGTGAGCATTTTAGCTTCATTGATAAGTTTTTCCTTATTCTCATTTCTTTGAACCATTTTGTTTTTTTCTCATGGTGAGATGGTAGAATGTGCTCAAAGTCAGAAAGAAATCTCTTTGTTAGTGCTGGAGAGTTATCAAGGACTTTGACAAATATAACAGAGAGACCTGAATTTGATGTCAGACAGGTTGATGTCAGTTTTCTACCTTGCCACTTACTGGTTCTATGGTGTAGGAAAGAATCTTAGTTTACCTTATCTGTTACATGATAATAGCATTTATGCCTTAGGATTATTATATAAATGAAATGAGACAATAGATATATAATGCTTGGCACATCTAAGGTGTTAGATAAAGAGTTTACTAACCTGCTGGAAGTCATAGCTACTTTTATTATAAACATTAGCAGTATGTATGATCTGACATTGCTTTCTGTTTTTAAAATTTGGCTCATTTTTTTTAAGGTCCTCCTTCACCAACTAAAACTGCCAAAATGGTGAGTATTACAGTGGTCTTCAAGTGTTTCTTCCCCACTCACCAAGTGAGGTACCAAATTTCCCTCAGTGAGAGCTCACCGGATGGTAGCTGGAAAGTCAGGAGGACACTGCCCTGGGCTTCGACCAGATTCAGGTAGCATAGGAAAGCCCCTATGTGAAGGGTCTGTGTACCTGGTGAAGGCTTGCTACTAGAAGGGTCCTGGAGCCCCAAACTACTGATAATCCTGTCCTCCTAGTAGTAAAATGTGGACGTATTGAAGAACCTACTTGGGGGTCCTTTTATCATCTTCATCAGAGGATCAGGGTAAGAAGTAGCTAAACATTAGGACAGATGATAAACTATTACAATTTCTTGCTGATGCCCAAAAGGAAAACATGGTAACTGCATATAATGTCACAGGGATTGTAAAATACCCACATTTAGATGACTTTCTTACATTTACAACTAAACCGAACTTCCTGAAGTAATTGTGGCCTTCTGTGCTAAATTTGCCTCTATCAAAGTGGTAGACTGTCAGATCCGAAACAGTTTCTTCTTTGGCATTCTTCTGAATAACTGAGTAGCCTCTTTAAGGACCTACATAGAGGGAGGGAAAAAAAACTTAGAAATGGGTGCATTAAATAGTACTATTATGGAAGAAACAGTAATAGGCACACATTTATGGTCACTTATGTAATTATGTAGATATGAAAATAAAGTCAGTAGTTTTAAAATCCAAATTTAGTTCTGGTTTGCTTGGAGTCTTTTACCTCAAAATTGAAAAAAGGTCTCTCATAACCATAAACCTTAGACTGTTAAAGGAAAGACCATCCCATATTAAATGAATTAATTCTTTCTAGCCCACCAAGTAGGAATCCTCTGCAAATTTGCTGTTATGTGGATCAAAATGAAAAAAAAACACTAAGCTTCTGCCCTCTGTATAGACAACTTATACAGTCAGATCTAGTGCAAACAGAAATTCTTTTTGTGCATTCAGATAAAGTCACACTATATTTTTTGTGTATTTCTCTGCCTACCTAGCAATCATTTTTAACTCCTGTACCACCTTATCTGTTTTATAACCGATGCTATTGCACCCATAGTCACCCTAATGCTTTTATAGTTGATGGAAGGCTCTGGTGTTGTTGAACAACTTCTGACAGAACCCTAGGATGTGTGGATGATGGGGGGAGGCCGTTTTCACCTTCTCTTCCATCTGTCTGGGTGTGGGTCAGTGAGGGAGTTCCCCTGTCACATGACACTTTGTGGTGCCTCGTCACAAGCTGGTGCCCCTGCATTCTAGTCAGCATTACTTATTATAGGAATCTGTAATCTCCTGTCCTAACAAAAATTCAGGATGGCAAGGTGATCTCAATCTATACTTTTAGGGTATTTATTAGGTTTCATTTTTAAATTTTTAATTAAGTCATTTTGCTTGACAATTATTGGGGAAAGTTCTATTTGAGTAGGAAAAAGTATCAAAATATGCTGCTCTGTTTTCCCTTCTCTGATCGATTGCCTAACATAGGGTGTTTCCCCTTCATGCCTTTATTTGAATTGACCAGACAGAGTTTTCAGTGTCATTTTTATAACCTAAATTGTAGTTAACACTCCCTAACCCATTTTCTTAGGAGAAAATATTAAACATCTTCACTGGAAATTAAATTCAGTGAGTGGAAGGTGAGATTCATGAAGAATTTGATGAAGGTATTCTCTGAGGCACCCTCTTGTCTTGTGTTAGATTCCTATTTCTCTTCATCCCAAAGTGAGTTTTTGTCTTGGTGGTACAGAGAAAAAGGCAAAATTGCTTAAATATAGGACCAATAGAGGCTTTTCTGTTGACATCACTATAAACCTTTTTTCTAATTTAAGTTAAATATGTTTTAACCAAATATACACAGCTACAAAATTGAATTCCTGTTAAGACTGCCAGTGGATTGTGGCTTTGACCCTGCCACTTATATAGCTGTACTCAGTTGATGTACCCAGTTCGGATAGCAGTTTTATTAATTAATCAACCATTTTATTTAAAAAAAAATACTAAGTAAGGCCCTTTTCCATTTCAGAAAACAGATAAAAAAGAAAATTCAGGAAGTCTGGAGGCCATAAATGAACCCATTCCCCAGCCTATGCCTTTTCCACCCAGCATTATCAGATCAGGATCCCCAAAGTTGGATCCTTCTGAGGTCTACCTGAAGTCTAAGACTTTATATGAAGATAAACGTAAGTAGTCATGGAATATTTCAGAAGAGAATGTAATAAGATAAATTGAATTTTTTTTTTACTGGAACCTTCCCATCTTTCAAAAGCATTTTAAGAGGTTATTTCTTCATTCTCATTTTAATATGACTCTTGGTTTCTGACATGTATATTCAATGTTCATTTATTCATTTTTTTCAAAATGGTATATTAAGGGTCAGCAGTCTACCAGACATCACATTAGGTGATTGGAATACAGAAATAAAGAGGTCATATAGGCCTGCACCCAGAAACATTATTAAATCAAAATGGAAAAGCCAAATGTGTAATCAAATGAGAGTATAGATAAGTACACAGGAGCCTACCCCGTGCAGTGATAGAGGGATGAGCTGCTAAGTTGGATCCAGAATAGGAAATGGTCAATTTCATCAGTGCGAGTAGGACACAGTGTTAAGCAAAGCTTCATACAGGAAGTAAAGCTTTAGTTAAGACTTAAGGACAGAGAAGTGCTTATGAGGAAGACAAAAGCACACAGAAGAAGAAACACAGAAGAAGTAGCATTTGCAGGTTGGCCTTGCATGACCTGGTTTCTAAGTGATTAGAAAGGGAAGCCAGAGAGGAGAGTAGGAGCAGATAGTGAGAGTCAATCACTCGCTTCAGAGGAAGCTAGAGTTGATCATATAAATAATAGAGAGCCACAGAATCTCTATTATGGAAAATATTTGGGGGCCTGTGTTTTAGAGAGTTTTTTTGGGCAGGAATTTGGAATATGGATCAGAGGGGTGTACAATTTTAATAGGAAGCCAGAGTCAACTCCTTAGAGGAGTCCAGCTAAGGAGAAGAGAGGGTGTACAATACTTACTTATCTACTGATGACAAATCTTTTCCAAAGTAAAATTACAGACACAAGTAGGTTTAATTTTTTAAAATTTGTTTTTAAACCATAGATCTGTATTTACCATGAAAAAGATATACCCAGGTAGAAGTATTATGTTAATTCACTTCATGCTTATTTACCTAGTTGTAGATCTTTATTGTCATATCTCCAGGTCATATTTAGAAAGATAAAGACCAGGTGTAAGCATAGCAAACAATAATTTAAGGTGTAAGCATAGCAAACAATAATTTAAGTTAGTAGAACTATACAATTCCTTTCTTGAGACTTCCCATTCATACATAGCGTGATATAGTCTTAATATTGCAGTCCCATTGGGCCTCACCCATAAAAAGGTATTTGACTCATGATTTCTCTAATTTCTAAAGTTCTATGATTTGTGAATAGTGTTAATATTTTCCCACAGATAAAACTTTAGTAGATTTTCCTCATTTAATATTCTGATGAATGCCTTCTGCCCTTTGGGAACAGGATAGCATGGATTAAGAGCTTCTAGAACTTGGAAATCAAGCTGGGTTTAAATCTCAGCTCTACTGTTCTTTATGTCACACTAGGCAAGTCACATAGGCCCTTAGTTTCCCCTCTTAGAAAACAGGGCCAGTAAGAGGTGTTAGCTGTTGTTTGTTTTCCTTTAAAACACTACCCATTTTGCAACATTAGATTAAGTAAGTGGTTTATGTCAGATACTTTCCTGAGACAAAGTTAGGAGCTTTAGAGTAGAAATGTAAGACACCCTGTGAAAAATGTAGCCTGGAAGTCTTATTATGAGACAGAATCTCACTAAGTTGCTAAGGCTGACCTGGAAATTGCTTTGCTTCCTGCCTCTGCCTCTTACCTGAGATTACAGGTGAGTGTCACTGCACGGGCTTAGCAGAACTTAATGGCTAGTTCTCATCTTCTATCCCTTCACCCATGTTTCCATTCTTCCTACTCAAAGCTAATTGAAAAGAAAAATTACTTGACTCCAGGAACTCCATTCTTCTCCTGTCCATCCACATGGACTCTCCTAAGCTGGCTTCCAAGCCTTCTTATTTCCTTAGGGCATAAAAAGCCCCTATGTCTAATGTGTTTCTGGAAATTCAGATGCATGAAAATATTAATAAAAATTATGTGCTTCTCCCCCCTCCCCATAAAAAAAGAGTAGAAATAAGGCATTTTGTAAGCTTGCTTTTCCTAGGACTTAAAGTACTTTGCTCAAATTTGGTTTCAACATCATTTGCACCTATTAAATATCTAACTCAAATTGAATAATTCTGTATTTAAAGTTCCAATATTGATTGGAGAGCATTAGAAGTTAGTGGCAGTATAATGTTTAGAACATGGGAATTGGTAAGCGTTCCTAAATAAACTTGATACAGTTTTGTTCAGCACTCAAACCAAGGATTTATAGTTGAATTCTCTATACTTCAATGTTAATAATAAAATTAACTTCTATTTTAATTTTCACATATCAAAAAGTTTTGAGATTATAGTTTATTGAATTATTCTATAACATTATTCTGCTAAATATTGAACATTATTTTGTGTTAATCCTTTTAAAATAAGTAAAAATATTTACTTTACACTTTCTGGTTTTTCTTAGCACCAAACACCAAAGATTTGGATGTTTTTCTTCGGAAACAGGAATCAGGGTTTGGCTTCAGGGTGCTAGGAGGAGATGGACCTGACCAATCTGTAAGTGTAAATACTTTAGAATGTCGCCATTCCTGTTAAAATTTTTGAGTGGCAATATGGTGGATTTTAAGTTTATTTTTTTCTCTTATGGTTTTATTAATATGAGTGAAAACTGCATTTCTATGAGTGTCACAGTCCCTTAGTTAACCTGGTATAGTTTAGGGTAAAAGCTACAGGTAAAAACCAAATATGTCAACTATTAATTGGACATTGATTATGTTCTTTGTAAATAATTGAAGTTTGTTTGGAGCTGAATGTGTTAGCTTTTTGCCACTATGACAAATACCTGAGAAAAATAACTTAGAAGTGGAAAGATTTATTTTGGCTCAGGGTTTCAGAGATTTCAGTCCACAGTCAGCTGACTCCATTGCTTTGGACCTGAGGTGAGGCAGAGCATCAAGGCAGAAAGGTATGATAGAGGAAAGCTGCTCAGCTCATGGTAACCAGGAAGGAGGTGAGCAGAAACAAAATATAGTCTCTAAAAGCACACCCCCTGTGACCTGCTTTCTCCAACTAGGCCCCACCTCCTACAGTTTCTACCTAGTCCATTCATATTATTAACCTGTCAATGGATTGATCCATTGATAAGGTCAGAGCTCTCATAATCCAATCACTTCCCAAAATTAGCACCTGCAAACATTACTGCACTGGGGACCAAGCCTTCAAACATGAGTCTTTGGGGGATATTTCAGATCTAAACCCTAACACTGGGGATATAGCTCAGTGGTAGAGTATGTGCCTAGCATGCTTAAGTTACTGGTTTTGATCCCCAGCACCAGAAAAGAAAGGTTATTTTAACTTCTTATTTACTTTTGCCTTTGTTAAACAGATTTTAAAACATTTTTCTTCTCTAAAGGACCTATAATCCAGTGTCCTCTTTACCACAACCACTCTACTTTCTGAATGCTCTGTAGACAGTTGGCATGAGCATATGCGTATTATTTCACCTAATCTTAATAGGGTAGCATTTTCATGCTCAGTACTTTACCTGACATTTCATTTGTCAGCTATGAAACTAGAGGAATATAAAATAATTAATGTTTCTGTCCAGAAGGCATAAGAGCTATATTTACAAAGCATTTAAAATATAGAATTTTGTTTATGCATAATTCTCACATAAACTTAGTTTTGTTTTTAAGTTTTTGTCTTTGGTATTGAATGTCAAAGAAGTAATGTGTTTTATAGAATTTAAGAACACATTTAAAATTTATATAGTATCAAAAAGGACTACATTATTATACTTGGAATTTAGGTAAATAATAGTAATTTTTTTAAATGATAGACTTCTTTCTATTTCTAAGTGGGTCATTTTATATATATAGTATAAATGTATTCTAATAGTTATATTGTTTACACTTATAGTAATCACTAGAACCACTTGAAGCTTAAGGCACCTTGCTCTGTATAGAGCAAACATGAGAAACTTTGTTTTTGATAGTATGTGTATTTTTTATTATTTTTCATTTTTTTTATATTCATAGTGTTTTTCCTAGACTTTTTAAGAATTTGTTTTAAACAACTCAAGAGCAGTCTTTCTCTTAAATATCAGGTTTTCCCAGGTCTAAAACTAGCCTAAAATTCAGGATTGCCTAATTATAGGACTCTAATTATTGGTGAACAGAATGAACCTATTGCAAGTGAAGAACACTTGTACTGTTAGCTGTGTGTGATGGGAGAATCATAGAAATGATCCCAGTTGCTGTGAAAAATGTGTAGAAAATCTTTCCTGACAGAATTGAACAGACTTTTACTCTTAGTAGCTACTCCACAGAATTGCATTTACCGAGTTTGCTCTGTTACATTGTGGTGATGGAGATCATGGTACTTTTTAAGTTATTGAACAACTTTGTGTTTGTTTGTTTGTTTTAATGTACTCAACCCTGAGGAACTAGAAGGATTACATTATGCACTGTGGTTATTTGAAGTGCCATTTTGGAGAATGGGCACATTCTAAGATATTACCTTTCTGAAATTGACGGAATTCATAGATGAACTGCAGAAATCTGTTGTTTTTCACACTGCTAAGTCAGGGAGTCCTCAGATCTTTAGTTAACCTTGGTAGATTGTACAGACCAACCTACACTTTGTTTTACCAGATATATATTGGTGCCATTATACCCCTGGGAGCCGCTGAGAAAGATGGCCGGCTCCGTGCAGCTGATGAACTGATGTGTATTGATGGAATTCCTGTTAAAGGGAAGTCACACAAACAAGTCTTGGACCTAATGACAACTGCTGCTCGAAATGGCCATGTGTTATTAACCGTCAGAAGAAAGATCTTCTATGGAGGTTTGTGAACTGTTTCTGCTCTGAAAAGTTAAAAAAGAAACAAAGAGACTTAGTCTTCTTTCTGTGTGGTTTTGCAGGGTATTTTCTTATGTTTAATAGTATATGAAATAAGCCATTTGGTATGACCAAAGACCCCATTGTGGAGGTCATATAAGGTCAAAAGGATCCACAAATAATAACACTATAAAAACAAAAAACAAGTTTTGGGCCTCTTTATTAAGATTGTATTAATATATTGATAAATTTTACCACAATATCTATGCAGATTGAGTATGAGTTCAAATCTGTTTTTGTTTTTGCAGTACTGGGGATTGGACCAAGGATCTCACACATACTAGAAAAGCTCTCTACTATTGAACGATACCCCCAGCCCTTTTTGAAATTTTTTTATTTTGGGACAGGGTCTCACCAAATTGTCCCAGTTGGCCTCAAATTTAAACTCCTCCTATCTCTGCCTCCCAAGTAGCTGGGATTATAGGTGTCCACCACCTATAATCCAGCTAAATTCATTTTCTCAAACAAATAAATAATTATTTATCAAGATATCCCACTAGGTGAATATCAAAAGAATTTGGGTCCTGATGAAATCCCAAATATTCCAGGAAAGTGAAATTTTTCTACTAGAAAAGCTTTAGTATAATTTAACATTTATTGGGTACTTACAATGTTCTGGATGCATGGGTTCTTTTATTTATTTCTCCCAATACTGTGTTGTAAATATTGTCATGAACTAGTTGTACAGTGCCTCACTGGAAGATTAAGAAACACATAGCTGGTAGGAAGTAGGCCAGGATCAAGTTATGGTTTATTTGCCAAGCCCAGGGTCTATGACATTAGGATACAAATATATCTTACGGTTTTCTTATTAATAGCTTTGTTAATATTAAATAGGATTTTTAAAAGTGAATTCTTGCCACTTAAAAAAAAGACAACTCTAGCACAATAAACTTCATGCATGTATCAGTTTCATTCACTTAGTTTCTGCTGTATCCCCAGCACCTAGAGGAGTACCTACCTGGCACAGAGTAGACCTCAGTAAATGTTTGTTAACTTGATGAATATTCTCATAATTCTTTTGTTTGTTCATATTTTGGGGGGCTTTTGTTTATTTGTTTCCAGTGCCAGGGATGGAACCCAGGACCTCACTGGGCTACACTCCCAGCCATTTTATAACATCACTGTTAAAAAATGATTGCAGCATCCAAAGTAAAAGTCTCCCTCTCTCAGTAAATGCCAGGCATTTGGAGATACAGGTAGAATTTAATGCATTCCCTCAGTTTGGGTGAGCTAGAGTCAGCGCTTAACTCCATTCAGTAAGAACATGAAAGGCATGTGGAGAGACGTATGAAGAAATATTGTAGTAGTTTGGTGTTATTAGACATTCTAGCTATTTCATTCTAACCATGCATCATACAGGAAGTTTTTTTTCAGTGATTGCATATAGGTGGCGTTGTGTTGAGATGCTGAAATGTATTATTAAAATCATATAAATTTTCAACCAAAAGAGACCTTAAGAATGTATATTCCACAACTGTACTATGTTGGGACTGTTAATGATGTCCAACTAAATGATCACACAAAATAAGCTTTTTCTTTTTTTCTTTCTTTCTTTTTTTTTTTTTCAAGAGTGAGAAAGTAGAATTTAGGTAAATGTGAAGTATAAAAAGAGAACTCTTACAGAGGCAAGAGGGTATGTGATAGCAGGTTACCCAAGACTCTTTTTTTTTTTTTTTTTTAATCAATTAGGACTAAATTGCACCATTCTGAAATTCCAGTGTCATTCTTGAATGGCAGAAAAAAGTGTAGGTTAAATGCCCATTTGCTGGGGATCCTTTATGACCTTATCTGTGCCAAGCACAGTCTGCTATTCTTGTACAGTTTGTTATGTGCCAAAGAAAGGGGGGAAAGAAAGGCCAAGAACTGCTAATGATGAACTCATTTAATCTCAACAGATCAGAAACATCAATTATAAAACGCATTATATAAGGCAAATCCTGTGCAGATGGCAGACTGTCAGAATGGGTCAGCATTTGTGTCCTCATGCTCTGACCAGACATTGTTGAATATCAGTCACTGAACTAATTTATATTTACAGTTTATTTTAAAAGGAAATTTACCATGTAATTCCTCATTATCTACTTTTGCTAAAATTTCTGGTTAAGGTTATAAACCTTGACAGAACTAAAACAATTTCAAGAATGTTTTTACAGGGCTGGGGATATAGCTCAGTTGGTAGAGTTCTTGCCTTGCAAGCACAAGGCCCTGGGTTCAATCCCCAGCACTGCAAAAAAAAAAAGAATGTTTTTACTGTAAAACCTAACAGAAGCTTTGAGAAACTCTCTTTAAAATGAAATAACATTAGATCATGTGTAGTTTTCCAATATACCTTAAGCATTTAGGGAGTCATGGACTGTGGCTACCTACATCTGCACTCAGATTATGCCCAAAACTCACGTTGGAAGGCTGCTTTTCTGTTCTTTGTAACTAGAAACTGAATTTTCTCTGAGAGGTTTAGAACAAAAACACTTTATTTACCAAAAATTATGATTTTTCAGAAATATCAAAACTAATCATATTTATTATAGAGAAACAGCCTGAGGATGAAAGCTCTCAAGCCTTCATTTCAACACAGAATGGATCTCCCCGCCTAAACCGACCAGAGGTCCCAGCTAGGCCTGCTCCCCAGGAGGCCTATGATGTTGTCTTGCAACGAAAAGAAAATGAAGGATTTGGTTTTGTCATCCTTACCTCCAAAAACAAACCACCTCCAGGAGGTAAGGGCAACTATAATCTATAGTCTCTCCTTGTGTAAGTCTACTGTTTTGAGCCTCCCACTGGACTTTATGAAACTAATTAGGAGCCATGTGTAAATGTCCTTAGAGACTTATCTTTTTAAGAATAGTGAATATTTTCCTATTTTCAAAAGTAAGGTAATCTGAACCAAACCTTCCAGGCTTCAGACTTATCCATCATCTCAGATTCTATAAAATAAGTCTCAGCTCAGTTTGCATCAAGATTGTACTGTGACATTTCATCAGGGACCTGATTTAATGGATTTAGGGAAAATTGCAACACCAAAATTTTTAATTAGTTTTTGGATACAAATTTTTTTAAGTTAGAAGTCATGTGTGTAGAAGTGAATTAAATACTAGAAGCCACTGATAAAAAGCAAAACAGAGTAATAGACTATCTATCTTGACCCAAATATATCTTAGTTCTTTCATGTTACTTAATGATGATTGCTGTATTCCGGCTATAAATTGCCTTTGTTGACTGGTAAGAGGCCTTCACTACTACCTTTCAACTATATCTCACTAAAAGCTAAAGATTTTGTCAACCTTTGAAAATTAATATGAATATCCTGAACCAAGTTTAACAGAAATCTTATATCTAGGAAGCATGAGTGCATGATCACACTCACACACACACAAACACACACACACACATACACACATACCAGTTCCATCAACAAAGGAGGGAATACATCTGGGAAGTTCAGGGCTGCTGTAATTCAGCAAATTAAATGTTTGTCTTGTCTTGATATTTCTAAGAAAGATAATCTTTAAATATAATTATAAAATCCAATTGAATGTAAGATGAGGTCTATCACATTGATATGTATGTATTATGCTTGTCTGGTGACTTTATTTTTCTAAGTCAAGCAATAAAAATGTTTGACCACACAAAAAGATGCTCTTGCTTTTGCCAGTGGATTTGATTATATCTTGAGTAGAAGATGCTTATAGACTAGCTAGTCATGAAAACCTTAGTGGAAAAAGAAAACCCTTTCAGGAAAGTGTTATGAGCCAAACCAATTTGCAAAAATCTTGGTAAAATTAATGCAAGTGTGTAAAGAAAGAAGAGTCTATGACATGGATGAGTTATTGCTATAGTGTCAGGTCACTGCTCACTGATACTAGTTTCCATTTTCCGGAAGCAGTTGCTATGGCAACACTTGGAACTGGAACTGTCACTGATGCTGTGAGGATGATTATGTGGCCTATGTCAGAAAAATGAAAGGAAAGCAGCTTTTAGGTGGTTTTTAATGTTTTATCATTGGAATACAGTCTTTTCAAAAACAAATAATTATATAGGATAATTATATTGTCATTCTATACCATACAATAATCCCAGACATTTAAGATTAACAAAAATAGTGAAAGATCAGTCAGTGTCATAGATACTAAACACTTCTTAGATTGACTCTATTCCCTTTCTAGCACTGCAGAAATAAGCAGTTTAGTTTTTACCATAAAAATAAGTGACATAAAGGAATTCAGTAAAAACTTGTATTAAACACGTTCAAACATTTTTGTATGTATTTGTTTAGATTTTACTTTTTAAATGTTTTCCTATTTGTGTATTTTAATAATGTTTAAGGACTTCAGTTATTTTGATGGTTTTACATGTAGAGATGATCAGTTTCTGAATAAGGTAGTGTCATTAAATGTGTTTGTAATCATACAAACTTGAATTCAAACCCTGTGTATATCTTTGAATAGTGATCTGATCTTGGGCAAGTTAATTACCCATCAAGAGACTGGAACTTCTACATGTTAACTGATGCCCATTGTTATCATCATTATTGTTGAGGAAATTGCTACTGGCTCTTGACGTATTTTGTGTTTTATTTTGTTTTGAGAAGGTATCTCCATCAAACCAGAGGCTGAGCTCAAACTCATGGTCTCAAGCAGTCCTCCTGCTCAGCCTCCTGAGTAGCTGAGACTCTAGTATGCACCAACACACCCTGTGACCTACTTTTTTAAAGAAATTTTAAAACATTTATCAATTCTTAAAAATGAGATGGGAAAGAAAGCTCAATTAAAATGTATAATCGAGGCAGCAGCTAACATGTGGCAGGAAATGGGTATTTGCAGTTCATTAATTATCAGTCTGAATGGTAAAATAGGCTTAAGTTGTTGATAAATTTTATATAAGATATATATCTCAGATATGTATCTGAGATTTTCTGCTATGGTGCAAAACCAGAATTCACTGACCTGCTAGTTAATAATCACACAAAATGCTGAGCCTTCATGCCTTCTTCTTAGAATGCCATTCATCTCATACATATAGAAGGGTCCTGGGGTAAGCCAATATGAAGAGGTTTTCCTCACAGAGGCTGAGCAGTTGCTGTAATCTGCGTAGCAAAGAAGGTGTGGTTTACAAGGGAATTAGCAGCAGTGGGAAGGCAGGAAACCTGTCTGTAGATTCTTCATTATGGACTTCATCTTAGAACTCTGCTCGATGTAGGTTACTTTTTTCTTCTAAGTAAATGTATTTTCAGGTGATGTATGTCTCAAAAAGAGTTCCTAGTAGCATTTAGAAATTCTGAGATTCTCCCCTGTTGACTTTGTCAAAGACTGTGATCCAGGTTAGCATCCCCAGTGTACCTCCATGCTGAATGAGCATCGTACTTAGAAAAGGTCTCTATTTAAGATGAAAAAGACCTGTTCATCTTCACTCTGCCAGTACTTCAGAGCTTTTAATGTTACTCTTATTGTATTGGTCTTTAGTTCTGGTTGCAAAGGATTTCTTTAAGAAAGGGACATTTCCAGTTACTGTTCTTTCTGATCCTGAAAAGAAATGTCTAAGAGCACTAATGTGATCTTAGCAGCTAGAAGGCAGACTGTAAGACAGATTGAGGCCAGAGATGAATGAAGATGAATGAGGGGGCTTTATGGTGAATGCCTATAGGCTGTGTATACAACAAAACCAAGGCAGGGCTGTAAGTTTTCCTGTAGCTGTATGTGCTCTAAGGTAGCACCTGGCAAAACTTCCCAAACCATTCAGAGACCTTTCTGCAGGTCTGTCTGTGACTTTAGCTGTTTTGATGGTACTGCTGTAATACCAAGGCAGTAGCAATTTACTTTCCCCTCACCCAATCAACCCTTTTAGGAAGTTGTATACCACCATTTGCCAATTCCTTTTTGCCACACTGCTCACGTGATCAGAAAGATGACCACTGAGACTTCAGAGGTTAATTCTGTTTGCTGCCTTCCTAAGTCTGAACAAGCCCCTTTCAATGTGCCAAGGAGCTGAATGATTTTCTTCTCAGAGAATCTAGAATGAACACTATGTATGAGTAAATCCTTTCTAAGAAGGAGAATAACTAAGAAGGTTTAGAAGGTCACCACAGGGCCACCATGCAATTTGCCATGTGTTCTGGATACACCACCTGTTGTACTGTTAGTGAATCCACTCATAATGCCTGGCACAGGACATGCCCATACTGCTCTGACACATTCCTAATCACTCTCTGTACAAGGAAAATTGAGTCTTAAATGCTGGGTATAATTCAGAGCTAAAAGGCACTTTCTTCCAACATTGACTTTTTTCTACTTTAAGATTAAAATCTCCCACTGAATAATCCTAGAATAGCCAAAATACTGTCTGTAGGGACATAAATCATGAGCAAGAATAACTTTTCCAATCCAAATGAGGGTTTATTAAAATGTCCCTAACATACTCTTAGATATGATTCAGAAAACTAGTAAGGAGTGTTTTACTAATTCACAGTACCATCAAAAAATATTAATTATCCCTATTCATATCAGTCAGTAGTCAGTCAGAACCCATGTGCCTGGTTAAGTTTATGACCAAGGCTAGAAGTTCTCAAGAGACCCTGGAAGGAACATTTGTTCCAATACACATGGCCTTTATTGCACAGTGGAAGACATTTTGTTTGATATGATTTCCTGACTGTCTGAGAATTCATTTTAAACTGTGATAATAGCAAAGCATCTTGCTATTTAGGCTGAGAAAGCCCTCAGCATTATGAGATAGGGGTGCCGTGGCGCTGCAGTGTCTGCAGGTATGTGAGACAAGGCTTCTATTAAGAGCAGAAATGTATCTGTGAGCCAAATAGTCTTAACCTTAAATATGTAATGTTCTAACTTCACTCAACTTTTGACTTTTAAAAAGATCTAAGGACACAAAAGGAATTAATTTTTTATAGAACTAAGTATGATTCATTTTAATTATCAGTCATTTCATTGTACCTGGATTTCTGATCAGTAATTATTGAGTCCTAAACTTGAGTTTGAACTGCGTTTATCTAAAAGATTCTTTGTTGAAATAAGTGCCCCTTCATTAAGGCCAGAGAGGGTCTTATTGTATCAGGTTTCAAAATAGCTGAAAACTTGATACAGTCCTAATGGCCAATAACAAATGAGATGTCAGATCAGTGAAATATTATCATTATCAGTGAGATCAGTAGCCCTTAGCCATGAAAATTAGGATGATGTTGCAAGAATTGGAAAAAGACAGTGGATTGAGGTATCAGGAGGAGTGACTGAGCAGCAATAACAGCTGTTATGGTTGCCAGAGCTGCCGATTAAGCCTGATGAAGAAGACAACCTTCTAGGAGCACCAAGACTTCATGGGGAACCTGGCCAGCACTGGAGAAGTCCTGGACAAGAAGCTGGAGGAAAGGGGCTTGTACAAGGACTGTGTGGTCCTTGGCCACTTTCCAGTGCTTAAAAAAAAAAAAAAAAAAAAAAAAAAAAGATCTTTTCCAGGAATGACTGAAGGCCACATGTGCCGCCAACACAAGCAGCCCCAGGACTGCTCCGGGTGCCTTTGAGAGTGGTGTGCCACCTCCTCCTCTTGGTGCTTTTTGGCAAACCTTCAACTGCAGTGTCTACATCATGTCTCCAGACTGCAACCAAGTGAGACCCTGCCTGTTCCCTACCAAGGAAAAAGGTTGCTGATGTCGCATTCACATCTGACATACTCCAAGGCCTTTGTGGAGTTCTGTCACCTCACCATTTCAGCCTTTTTAAAATTCTCAATCTTGCATACCCCTCCCTTATCCTTCCCCTGCCTGTTCCATGGCAATAGTTATCTGCTTTTCTGAGTGGATTCCTGGCTCCCTTCCTCACCTCCACCTTCACCTGTGGTCTATTGGATGCCATTTGGCTCGTTTTTTGGCAGAACAGTCACTCTCCTTGTAAAGTTTTTTTAGATGAAGTCAGTGGCTTTCAGTAAATTCTAACAAGGTTTCTGGTAAGTGGAAAACAGCAAAGAGATTTCTATCTATAGTCAAAACTATGTAAAAGTATGCATGTGATCAAAGAGTGGGAGATGATTTGAAAATAGATGCACTTGGATATGACAATGATGTGTGGGGCTTCTTTACTGTATTTTCAAAGAATTTCTTTGTTATTATGTTGAACTTTTAAACTATGATTATGATGATGAATCCAACACTAGTGTCATCTTAAATAATTGGAAAACTTGGGCATTCTTTCCCATAGTTATTCCTCATAAAATTGGTCGAGTCATAGAAGGAAGCCCAGCTGATCGCTGTGGAAAGCTGAAAGTTGGAGATCACATCTCTGCGGTGAATGGGCAGTCCATCGTTGAACTCTCCCATGATAACATTGTTCAGCTGATCAAAGATGCTGGCATCACTGTCACACTGACGGTGGTTGCTGAAGAAGGTAAGGAAGCCTGGGCTCACCTTCCCTGCACCAACTCAGAGGCACAGCCTGCATCATGCCAGTATCACTGCAGTTGTAGAACTGTTTGTGTGCTTTGGGGTCTCATTCTTTGCCTGTCCCATTTAATGAATTTAAAAGACAGTTTATTACAAAGTTGTCAGCAGCTCAAGAAAAATAATCCTGCTAGTGAGTGGTGGTCATTTATTTATGTGCTGGAGAAGCAATCACCCAAAAGAAAGACTGGTAATACTTTTCAGATGTTATTTTTTTAAATAATGTCTTAAGTCTGCTTGAGTGAGAGAAAATCCTTTAAACAGTTCAAAGGAGGTCACTTCTGATATCAAGTCTTTCATGTCAGGGCCTTTCCGTGGGGGCAGGGCTTTGTTCTGGCAGCTGCTTTATTAAGCCGGGGCTAGGGGAACATGTAGACATGGCTGGTAAATAGGGCATAAGACACAGGCTGTCCTGGAATAGTGTCATCCCTTGTTTAAAGCTTCTTTTTAATCATCAGGAATTTTTAATTGGGAACTGTTTTGAACCAGTTCATGTTCTTTGTTTATGAATTACTAAGTGACCACTATGTAATGTTCATTTTTCCTGATTTTTCAAAACTAATGAGGAGAAGACAAAAAGAGAGCCGTGAAGGGCCTGTCGTTCATGTTAGGATTCCTCACACTCTGATATTTATTCCTGTTCTGTTTTCTCATGACTCTCTAATCCAGTCAGTTTCTGGGTCCTTTGTACTTCTTGATTCTACCTTTCTTTTCTATGCCTATAGCACCAACTGCTCTCATACTTTTCTCTTTAAGGTATTATATAAGTCTTCTTTCCATTCAAGATACTGTGTTGGGTATCTACATGAGCACAAGTTCCCCCCGGCTGTTCTCTGAGGCCCTTTCCAGCTCTAGGATCCCACCATGCTGGGATGCCCCTGCCTCTGCTCTTTCCCTTCTCTATTCTGTCCCCAGACTCTCTCTAATCTCTGCTGATTCTTCCTTCTAAAATCTTTCAGAGCCAAGTACAGTGTTGCATGCCTGTAATCCCAGCTACTCCAGAGGTTAAGACAGAGGGATCCCAAATTCAAGGCCAGCGTAGGCAACTCAGCTCTTTGAAGAGAGAGTATTATTTACTGACTGTTACACTTAGCAGGTGCTCAGTAAATGTTTTTGAATGAAGGAATGAGTATATAAAAGAATAAATGAATGAACAAATGAACAAAAAAAAAGTCAGGAGATTTTAGTTGTGAGACTTCTATGCCCGTTAACTGAACAGAAACTTCTGAACCCAGTAGAAATAAGACTTGCCACAGTGTTTACCACCACCTATTAGCTAGTCATATAACTTTAAACAAGCCACTTAACATTTCTAATCTTCAATTGGTTATCTGTAGAATGGAATTAATAATATCTATTTTCAGATCATTGAAAGAATTAAGGTGAAAATATCTGTAAACCATACAATTACCATAAGTTGCTATCATTATTTTACCAGCATAACTGGCTCACTCATTTAGGTGTCTGCTTAAATCTCACCATATCTGGAAATAACAGTAACATTAAATAAGCACTTAGTATTCTTTACATATTAACTCATTTAATACAATAATACTAGGTAGGCATTATAATTTTCACATCCTGGTAGAATACTGTTGCAGAGCCATTAGATAATTTGCCTATGGTTATAAAATCAGTACAGAACTGGTCTGGCTTCCCAAACCTGTTGAGTTTTTGTTAGTTTGGTTGGTTCCTTTTGCCTTTTTTTTTTTTTTTTTTTTTTTTTTTTTGCTGGGATTAAATCCACAACCTTGCATATGCTAGGCAAACTCTCTTGTGAACTACAGTGAACTACAGCCCCGGGCCAGAATATATACTTTTTAACAGCTGTGTTTTCCCTCACAATAGTGTCTTAAAATAAACCTTCCCCCTGCCTGCTCCAGTACTCCTCTTGTCCCTAACCACATTTTGCTTTTCTTCATTACATTTATCTCTGAGATTAAAGTTTTACAATTCAAGTTAGAAGTTTTTTTTTTAGTTTACTGCTGAATATTAAGGGCCGAAAAATGTTAGTCACATAGTAAAATTTTTTTGAATGAAAAAATTAGAAATTGTTTTGGAATGTTACTTAGCTGTAATATGGGTCAAATTTCTTTTTCTTGGTTTGTTTACCATGATCTATATAGCCTGCATTTTAGCCGTAACATTTGTTCTGTGACTCACAGGATAAAAGCAAAACTGTGTGCCACAAGATATAATATTTCAGGTTTGTAGTGTGCTTATATCCTCTACCATGCAGTAGGCATGAAGTGAGAGAAAGGGCTAGAAGTAATGAGACTAGCAGTAGTGAGATCAGTCAAACCATCTATAGAAAAGGACCAGTGTTTTTTCCCTAGTCCATCTGAGATTAGTATTTTTGTGAAATACAATAAAATAAAATCAAGTGAAAAATAAAAACAAGTTAATCTGTCAAATTGTTGTAAGATTTATAAATTTTTACTCTTGGTATCCTATATATCTTATTGCCAACTGACCCACAAAACACACTTTGTAGATAGTTTAGGAGAAAGACTATTTTTTTCTCTTAGTATTTTTTTGAATATTAACATTGATTGTTGATGGTGTCTTTTCTGAGGTCATCCAGAAATGCTCATTTTTCTTAGAGTAAAAGTTACCTTTGACGTTGTGGCCCAAATATTTGTGGTCTTGAGCTTTCCTAAATGATGTCATTCACAGTTTGGGAGACAGAGAAGTGTGGAAGGAAACTTCTTAGCAGATATATTCTTAAAATATTTTCAGTGTATAGGCACAGCCTCTTAAAATACAATCATATTTGACTTGTAAAATCATATTTCAGTGATTACACATTATTTTATTGTACTCTAGGTTTTGATTAAACTTTGGAAATATTCAGAATCCCTTCTTTTTTGGGGGGGAAAATAGAAAGTCTGTCTTCTGTCCATAAAAATTTCATTCATGGAGTTTGTAAATCTTCCAAGTTTCTCATTGAATTCAGTATAAAACTTATCAACTGCATTACAGCCAAATGAATATTTGTAGCTGCAGAGCTATTTTCAGAAATCACACATTCAGATCATTCCTTAGAACTACATTGCTTCCCATCCAATACTGCTTCCTGAAGCCATTCACTATTAATAGGTAACAGGCAGTTTCCTGGAAAAAGAACAACTATTTGTTCCTACCATCCTTTTTTCTTCCCTTTGCTGGATACTATTTAGTATCTGTACTGTTTTGCCAAGGAAAAGGCAGAGCAAGTGTCAGGTCTCAGAAAACCTCAAACTAGGCAATCATGACAGGGCGACTTCGCCTCGTGGCATTCCCCACCACACCACCTCTTCCTCCACTACGGAATCTTGTTCTCAAGTATGGAACAAAAAAGTGACTGTTCTCATAGTTTCTGCCTTACTGTAAAGAAACCTGTATATTGTATTATTTTTTCAAATTGATTTCCAGTTTTTGTCAAGTATTGTTTATTTGATTTTCAAGACTGAGCGTGTTACCAGATGCTGTCAAGAACTCATACTGGAGTGATTCTGGTAGTGTTGGCATGATTTTATTTTGTTTCCTGTTTATTTGTTTATTTCTACTTGTCTCCATATTCCACTTATTTCTCTTACTGCTCCCACTGGCAGCCATTCTCGTATGTTTTACATGCTTCATTTTTATTTATTTATGTTTTGAAATACATTTTTTGTTCTGTGTTGACATTTATTTTTGAGTTATATAAATGGTATTGTGTTACAAGGTTTTATGCTGGGTTTTTCCCTCAGAACCCTGTTTTTTTTTTTTTTAAACGATATTTTGCTTTTCTAAGATCCAATCTGGATTCCTCATGGCATTTACTTGTCTTGTTTTTTTTTTTTTTTTTTTTTTTTTTTTTTGGACCGAGCTAAAATTCCACACTATAAAACTCATTTTCCTAACATATGCAATTTGGTTTTTTGTATATTCACAAGATTGTGCAGCCATTATCACAATTTCATAACATTTTATCCCCCAAAAAGAAAACCCATACCTATGAAAGTCACTTCCTATTCTCCTCCAACCCCATCCCGACAAATCTACTTTCTGTCCCCATAGATTTACTGGCATTTCATATAAATAGAATCAACACATGGCCTTTTGTGTCTAGCTTCTTTCGTTAGCAAAATGTTTTCAAAGTTCGCCCTTGTAGCGTGTATAAGTACATCATTCCTTTTTATAACTAATGAATAATACTCTTATGTATGCATATGTTTTGCTTACTTATTAATCATATGGTAGACTTTTGGGTTGTTTTCACTTTTTTACTACTGTGAATTATGCTGCTATGAACATTGATGTACAATTTTGTACCAATGTACGGTTTCATTTTTCTTGGCTATTACCTGAGAGTAGAATTGTTGGATCATATGGTGACTATGTTGAACTTTTTGAGTGACTGCCAATCTGCTTTCCACAGAAGCTGCTCCGTTCTTACTCTCACCAGCAGTATGTCAAGGCTCCTATTTTCTCTATATCCTCTCCAACACTTATTTTTTGGTTTTGGGATTTTGAGGGGGGCAGAACAAGATGAGGAGATTGGTTGGTTGGTTTTCATTCCAGCCCTAGGAGGTGTGAAATGGTATCAGATTGTGGCTTTGATTTGCATGTCCCTAATGACTAATGATGTCAAGCGCCTTTTCATATGCTTACAGACCATCTGATTATCTTCTTTGGAGAAAAGTCTATTCAAACTCTTTGCCCATTTATAACTCAGTTATTCATCTTTGTTGAATCATAAGTCTTCTTTATTGATTTTGAATGTAAGATCTTTATCAAATACATAGCTTACAAGTATTTACCAGTCTGCAGTTGTCTTTTCACTTTCTTGTACTATCGTTTGATGCATGAAAATTTCGATGTTGACAAAGTCCAATTCATTTATTTTTTTCTTTATATGTCTGTGTTTAGTTATCATAGTATTGTGCTTTTAAGATCTATCCACATTACTGAGTGAACATAACGAATTACTTTTAACTACATGTCAGTCTTCCATAATGTATATTTATCACATTTTAGCTGCTCACTCCCCTATCGACAGCCAGATTGCTTCCATGTCCACAGAATCATAAACAATTCTGTGAAATAAATCCTCATATATGACCTTATAAAACTGAGAATTTCCAGGATGGATTGCTTGAGCAAAGGGAATTCACATGTTTAATTTGACTCAGTACTGTCAGATTGTTCTCCATCTGTACTTCTACCACCAAATGAGGATTCCTCCCTGTAGCTTTAAATCCCAACCAATGCTTGGTATTATCAGCTTTTGAATTTGCTAGCATGGGAAGTTAAATTATCTCATTATTATTTAATTTGCATTTCCTAAATTTTCCATGAATTTAACAGCTCTTCATATGCTTGGATTATTTCTTTTCTTATGAATTACCAGTTTATGTCTTGTAGGCATTCTTATTTGGGATTTCTATCATTTTCTTGTTGGTCTTTAGGGATTCCTTGAATTAGTTAGGGATTCCTAACTAATTCAGTTTTTGTTTTAGGAAGTACAAATATCAGGGCTAGGGTTGTGACTCAGTGGTAGAGCGCTCATCTAGCACATGTGAGGCACTGGGGTCGAACAAATATTGACGGACAAGGTGGCACACGCCTATAATCCCATCAGCTCAGGAGGAGCAAGAGTTCAAAACCAGCCTCAGCAAAAGTAAGGTGCTAAGCAACTCAGTGAGATCCTGTCTCTAAATAAAATATAAAATAGAACTGGGGATGTGACTTAGTGGTCGAGTGCCCCTGAGTTCAACCCCCAGTACCCAAAAAGAGAAAAAAAAAAAAGAAAGAAAGAAATATCTTTTCCTGTCATTTATATGTTAACTTGGACCAGGGTCCCCTCCTATACCAAGATTCTTAGCTTAGTTGTAATCAAATTAGTCCTGTTTTTTTTTTTCTACTGTATAGCTTGAGCTCTTGAGGTTTTAAGATAAATCATCATTTTGCCCCACATCATAACGATTTCCTCTGACATTGTCTTCTATTAGATTTATCATATTGCCTTTAGGAATTAAGCCATCTGGAGCCTACTTTTGTATATAGCTTTAGGAGGAATTGAGTTTTACTTTGTATTCTTATATGAGCCAGTTTCCCCACACAGCAACTAATACTTCCTTTTCCCATTGATTTATGGTGCCATTCATCCTGCATATCACCTTACCCTATAAATAAGAGTGTACAAGGCTGTTCTATTTATTTGTTTGGGGGCTAGTATGAAATATATGTGTATATGTGTGTGTGTATGTATGTGGGTATATATACATATATATATATATATAGAGAGAGAGAGAGAGAGAGAGGTGTACATGTGTATAATTATATATAAACAAATATATGTAAATTATATATAAATGGTTATTTTATCTATAAATTTGTGATATATTTTGCTATAGCTGTTAGGACAAATCTCTCTTTTCCTCTGTCCCTCCCTCCTTCCTTCCCTCCTCCCCCCAAATCAATTGGACATGCATTGAACTTTTCCATATAAAATTTTAGAACAAATTGTTAAGCTCTTCCAAAAATCCATATTTGTTTGCATATACTGAAAAGACATAAATATATTAACCTTGAGATGATTTATTTTTTAATATTAAATTATTCCACCTAAGAGCATGAAAATGTTCCTCCAGTTTTTCAGATCATCTTTTATATTCTTCAGTGGAGCTTCATAGTTTTAGAAAGCTCTCTCATAGGGTTCATCTTTTTCCTCTTTTTGTGTGTGCATGGTGCTGTGTATGGAACCCAGGGCCTCCCACATGCCAGGCAAGTGCTATACCACTGAGCCCCATCCCCAGCCCCGTTTACTCTTGATAAAGATAATTATCAGTTCATTGATGTTTCTTGCCATAGTTTAACTGTGGATTTCATGTTTATCCTCTGATAATATAAATATACTTAGGTATTTACACACAGAAATTCTAGGAGAATTTTAATATTTATTGAAGGAGAGATGCTTACCCCATTGCTTTCCTATTTGGGGAATTCTCAGATCAAATTCAAAGAGAATATAGGCTTGTTTGACGTGGAATAAATATTTAACTTTGAGAAGTGGAACAAGTTATAACAGGAATAAATTGGGGAAGCCACACAGCATGAGTTGGAGGACTAAACTAAAAAGGAAAGAATACTAATGATAGGAAGTTTTCTTTAACCTTGATTAGGATAACACAAAGCTGAGAAGTGTGATTCCTGTAATCAAGGAGGTGCCATCTAGCAGGAGAAACAGGTGTCCCACAATAAGTTTTGTGAAGACTGCCTTAGGGCAGGGAAGATTCTCAGGAGGTGACACTTTGAACAGGAGTTGAAGTGGGAAGGCAGTAGTGCCATTGACACATTTGAATATATCTTAGGCACAACAAAAAGCACTGGGTTTTTTTGTTTTAAGCAAAATAGTTGGCAGTTGGCATGTTCTCATCTGTGTATTAGAACTGGAGTCCTGGAGGCAAAATGAAGGCCAGATTGGTGCAAGGAGACCAGTTAGGAGACCAGTTGGCAACTCCTTAAGCTAATTGGGAAAATAAAATTCCTGATAGCAGTACTTTGAAAAGGCTGCCCTTTCCACCAAAAAAGTCCAGGGTGATAGCCCACCCCAAACCCACTCTGCTTCCCGGAATATTTAACGCTGAAGAGGAAACACTGCCCTCTGGATAAGTTCTGGTCTAAGAGTTGACCCTACATCTCAGGATCCAGAGCACGTAGTTGAAATCCATGTTGACATGCAAAGCTGGCAGCCAGAGCGCTTTAGGAATCCTCAGGGGCCTGAGGATTTTTTTGTCCTCCTACTACTTTTCACTCTTCCCCAAGCTTCTAGTTGCAAGAAGTAGTTCTTAAATATAAATATATTATGTATCAGTGTTTTTAGTCCCACAGAACTTTGAAGAGAACAACTTAATCCAAGCCAGAAAATAGTGATACAATAATAAACCCTCAAGTTTCAACTTCCTCAGTAGAAATTTGTGTTTCTTATCTTTAGCATCAGACTTTCTCTATCTCCGTTTTATTCTGAGTGTGTTTATGTGTCAGTTTCCATTTGTGTTTCAACCTAAAATGGCCTCCATGTTGAACATTTTTGTAAAGGATGGTAAATATTTCAGAATATATACTTAAAGAGAAATGCATTCTCAAATGAGACATATTGTTTTGATGATGACAATGACAAAAATAAGGATGATAGTTGTAATAGAAACATTTGTATAGTGAATATTGCCAAGCATGTTTCTAAGCATGTACATTTATAAACTCCATGAGATAACCATATTTCCCTTTTATATTTGAGATGATTAGAAGTACAGAGTATAAAACTAACTTGCTCAAGAACACACAGCTAGTAAATGATGAATCAGGCTTAAAAATTGTCTATCTTGCTGGCTGAGGTTGTAGCTCAGTGCTTGCCTAGCATGTGTGAGGCACTGGGTTCAAGCCTCGGCATCACATAAAAATAAAGATATTATGTCCAACTATAGCTAAAGTTTTAAAAAAAACTTTGTCATCTTGCTCCATTGTTCATACCTTTAATTAAAAAACCATGCTCCATTTCTTTGATATTTTAGATATCCTAGGCTTTAATATTTGGACAGAGTAAAATATTCAAAAGTTTGAGCTTTAAAAATATGAGTCTTGGGCTGGGAATATAGCTCAGTTGGTGGAGTGCTTGCCTAGCATGTACAAGGCCCTGGGTTCAATCCCCAGCACAAAAAAAAAAAAAAAAAAAAAGAGTCTGAACTTTAGATTAGGTTCAGGGGAGTGAAAGGATGGGTGGGGATCAGGGGTAAGAAAGGTAGCAGAATGAGGCAGACACTGTTACCCTACGTACGTGTATAACTATACGACTGGTGGGATTCTACATCATGTACAATCAGAAGAATGAGAAATCATACTCCATCTATATATGACACATCAAAGTGCATTCTACTGTCATGTATAACTAATAAGAACAAAAAAATTAAAATTAAATAAATATATGAGTCTGAGCCAGACGTGGAACACTCCTGTAATCCCAGCAACTCAGGAGGCTGAGGCAGGAGGATCACAAATTCAAGACCAGCCTGGGAAACTTAGTGAGAACTTGTCTCAAAATTTTAAAAATAGGGGCTGGGGAGATAGCTCAGTCAGTAGAGTACTTGCCTTGTAAGAACAAGGCCTTGGGTTCGATCCCCAGCACCCCCCCAAAAAAAATTTTAAAATAAATAAAAAGGACTGGGGATATAGCTCAGGACTTGCCTAGCACGTGCAAAACCCTGTTCAATCCCTAGTACTGAAGGGAAAAAGAAAAAGAAAATGTCTGACAGTCTTAAGAATCTTTTAACTGTCATCTCCCATTACTTCCGTCTAGCTCTAGATGCAGGCTATTACTGTGCCTAGCTCTGCAGTCTGCCTTCAAAGAGCAGCAGGGGATCCAGACTGTTGGAAATGATACAGAAGCAAATGTTACTTTTTCACCTGTTTTCTTATAAAAACCTTTTTGCTTATATTCTTATAAAACAAAAGCAGTAGAATCTTTATAAGCATTTGTCAACACTCAGGGTGATTTTCTGATCTTTGGTACTCAGTGTCAGGCAAAATAACTGCTCCAATTTGAAAATACAGGTTCAAAGATGTGTGTGTAGTTTGCAGACGGGCCTGTGTTCCAGAATTCCCAAGACCTGGCTTTGTTACCTGGAATAACTTACCAGTTAAGAGGAGCCTACTCTGGAAACCCACAGAATGGGCCACAAGACAGTTCCTGGAACTCTGTCTTCTGCATAGATCCCCTTGAATATGAGCATTTTTGATTCTCACATTGTATAGATGACTAAATTGATGAAAATGGGAAGTAGGAATATGGCTCCTGTTCTCTTGAAAATTAACATTAGCCAAAAGCCACAAGGGGAAGATGCTAAAAAGATGGTAAGGTTCCAATTCCTGCCAACTAACAGTACCTATTCTTGTAGTCACTAAAGTAGGTAAAGCAATAACCATTTGTTTTTACTTCACTTTCATAGATCCACTTGGCCTTCACATTTTTATGTACAAATTCTTATTTCTGTTTGTTTTCTCATTTAAACAGAGCATCATGGTCCACCATCAGGAACAAACTCTGCCAGGCAAAGCCCAGCACTGCAGCACAGGCCTATGGGACAGTCACAAGCCAACCACATACCTGGGGACAGGTGGGGCTGTTCTTCTCAGGTTTTCTTTTTCTTTTTTTCTCATCACCCTACTCTTCACACACACCCTACCCCATGGAGTTCTGCAGAAGCCAGCTGTTGAGGTCAAAATGAAAACTCTTTGTATTCCTCCCTCACCCCCTCAGTACCTTCATCCCTTTTCCCAGCCACATCCCAAGCTTGGCATGATCATCTAGACCTGCCTGATTGGAACCTGAGGATTGGAAAGAAATGGCAGTAATGTCCAGCTCTGTTATTCTTGGGCCTGCTAATTTTGGTAGGGAAGCCCCAGTCCCACATGAATTGCTGTCCTCTCAGACTATCTGAGCAAACAGGGCAGAATCTCTTTTGTCTTTTGTTGAAAATATTAGTCACAAAACAAAAACTGGATTTCCAGAAATTCAGCATCTTCCAAGGCATTGGGACTACAAGAGAACCATTTTTACTGAGACAAGATCACTTTATCTGCCCTCTGGTTCAGGTACTTGAGGGCAGTTGTCCTTGGTATAAACTACACTGATATGCCATGGGAAAGAAATGGACGCTGGCAGACTTTAAGCTGTGCTGAAGTTAATGACCAGGTTTCCCCAGCATCTCTCCGGTTGTAGATATCGTCTACCTTTGTAGCAGTTTGGCAGAAGGAGAATGGCAAGGGTTAGCTTTAAAAGCAATTAGTTTGCTTTTTCCTTTTAGACTGTTTTATTTTCTTGCTTTAGAGAGTGACTTATTTCTCTCTCTTGTAGAAGTGCCCTAGAAGGTGAAATTGGAAAAGATGTCTCCACTTCTTACAGACATTCGTGGTCTGACCACAAGCACCTTGCACAGCCTGACACTGCAGTGATTTCAGTGGTAGGCAGTCGGCACAATCAGGTAAACAAAGCCCTAGATGTGAACTGAGATTTTGAGTTGTTCCATCACTGACCTTGGTGACTTTTTTTTTTTTTTTTGCAAATCAGTTCAGATAAATTTGTTTTCAAAATTAATAATTCTTGTTCACCTGCTATGTGTTTGGCACTCAGCTTCTTGAAAGGATATAAAGACGAAGGGGAAGTTTACCCTCTAGTGGGAGAAATTTTTACCTTTGGTTAAGTACTCAGAAGCACATAGTGGGCTTTTGTTTGTTTGTTTTTCAGGAAAATTTGTCAAGATCTACTAAAAGGAAACACTTTCTAAAATTCTTTTTTCTCGTTGCACATTGTTCTATTGCAGATTGACCAATTAGAAGAGATATGTCATCCTCAGATTAATTTAGCCTATAAAATTTGGATTCCTTCCTCATGATAATAGAAATGCATATCAAGAATGTAACTCATTTCTCCCAGCTATGAAAGTAGTTTTTCTTCAAAATATAAATAAAGCAGTCCACAAAACTTGTTTTGCTTATACTTCTTTCTCTCCAGAGCCTTGGTTGTTACCCAGTAGAGCTGGAGAGAGGCCCCCGGGGCTTTGGGTTCAGCCTCCGCGGGGGAAAGGAATACAACATGGGGCTGTTCATTCTTCGCCTTGCTGAGGATGGTCCTGCCATCAAAGACGGCAGAATTCATGTGAGTTGGCTTCTATTTGCAACCTTTGCTTCTGGCTCTGGACTGGAAGCTTCTAAAAATAATTGATTTAAAAGGAACACAGAAACCTCCTGAATCTGAGAAGGAGGATTTCCTATCACTAAGACCTAAAACCACGTCTATCATGTTCCCTTCAGCTGCTGTGCTAGTCACGGTTATACTGCTTTGACATTCTCCACCTTGGTCAACGAGAAGAATCACCCCTTATTTGTGTAATCAACATTTGAGGGCAAATGGATTAATAAATATACTTTCATCTTATTAAAATTCTTGAAAAGCCAGGATAAAACAGAATCTTCCCCAGGAATTTGTTTTCCTCTTAGCTATCTATAGAGGTAGAAAATCCTGACTCTCCCAAACTTTATTATTATCTGAAGGACTGGAATTCACAACAGTAATAGTCCTCCATAGGTGTTCTTGACTCTGAAACACTGGCTTTGTACAGGACCCTGCAGAGCAGATTACACATAGATCTGCATCCTTCTTCTGATGTTACGGTCTTCAATTCTTAAGAAAAATTAATTCACACTATTCAGTTAAAATTTTAAGTTTTAGACAGCCATAATATCTCTTGTACGCATCTTAGAAAGGGAACCTTTTTTTTTTTTTTTTTTTTTTTTTTTTTTACTTTTTCTTACTTTTTCTTACTTTTACTAAGGAAGCTAACTAGAAGGGGAAATGATCCTTGGATAGCATACTAACAATAATTAGGAAAGGCTTCTGAGTGGTGGCATTCTTGAACCTTCCACATCACCACCTCATTCCCATTGCTTATTTCAGAATCATATAGTGTTTGCACTAAGCTAGGCTTTATGCCTGCTATTGAAGAGTTGGGCAAAGGGGTGACCCAAAACAAGTTTAACTCCTTCCATCAGAATGATGAAAGATGTGCCCAAGTTCAAAGGGGTGAATAAAGAATATTTCATAGAAAAGGTGATTCTGGAATGTGAACAGGATTTCAATAGGGAGAGACTGAGGAGAGAAAGCACTCTCATTGAGCAACAGAGTAAAACCAAGGAAGCATAAGTCCTGTCCAGGGAACTGCCTTGACTGAGTTTGCCTACAGTTTATTTAGGAAGTACACAGGAGATTAGAGGATGAGTAGGATGAGTCACCAGTACAGAGGTTCCAGAAGCCAGAGGGCTTTTGAGCCAAGAGTTTTCCCTCAGCAGCGTGATACTGGAGTGAGTGTACTTGCAGCTGCAGAAGGATGAAGGGAGCCAGAGTTCATGCAGGTGGCGCGGTGCAGGGAGCGTAACCTGAGTGGTAACTTTTTGGACAGAAGGTTAAAAAAAAAGGCTTAGGAGGTCACCTGTCAGTGAAGAAGGGACTAACCTAAGTGGTCAGTGACTGTTAAATGAGTGAAGGGTGAGGGAAAGGAAGAGTAAGGATGACTCAGACTTTTGCCTGTGGAAAACCATTAGGGAGACGAAGGGAGGCAGCATTTGGCAGGCCGATGAGGTAGCAGTTTTAGTCATGCCGAGGTGGAGTTGCTAGCTGAGCCGGTGTAAGGCGATGGTGAAGACAGAGGTCATGGCTGAAGCCTTCGTGGTGGATAAAATCAGTCAGAAGATTTAGAACTCTGAGTAAGGCCTATAATTAGTGGACCAGAGAAGATAAAGAAAACAGGAAGGGTGAGAACGCAGAGCCACAGAACCAGAGCTGCAGAGTGTTTAGGACAGGAGAGGGACTAATGGCCACATGCCTTCAGTACAGCCTATCAAGAGCTGCTGTATCCAACAACAGTCCACTTTCACATAGAGACAGTTTAATAGTGAAGAGCTTGGGTTTGGAAATTGGAGAAGCCAAGAATCAAACCTCCAGTCTGCCATCTTGTAGCTGTGTAGTCTCAGGTAGCTTCTCCTTGAGCTCTTTATAGAGCGCATGCTCATTCCTGGCATTCTCGATTCTCTTCTCCCCTCTCCCTCCTCCTTCCCCTCCCTCCCCTCCCCCATCCTCTTCCCTATTCTCCACCTCCTCCCCTCCCCTCATATCCCCCCCCCATCTGTTGGCATGTTTTAAATATGTTTTTTAAATCTCCTGTTGTATATATAGTGGCACAAAAAGTTCGCTTAAATGATAAACTGGAATATAATTGTTTTTTTAAATATTTGTTCCAAATAAAACCCTCATGATTTCACCAAATAAAATGCAAACAGGCCTTAAAGCAAACACTGTCATTCTAAAAAATGTCATTCAGTAAAGATGATCAGAAACTTTAGAATCTCATGACTAAATCAACTTTTATTTAAAAAATAAACTCAAAAATTTAAAAATAAATATGCTGTTAACTGTTAGGTCCAGGTCTGCTCCATACTATAAGAAAATGTGTTGACCTTTGGAGAAAGGTTTTCTGCCTTCTGCACTGTCAAATTCTTGGCGTGGTAAGGCTTATGAGAGCCCTGTGTGTACTCGTGCTCGCTGTTGTTACTGATGACGGCTTTCTCTGTTGGCCACTGGCAAGTTTCTCCAGCCAACTATTGTGGGGCACCCACCCAGCCGCTCCCCTGGCCTCTCTCCTTGCTGCCCTGGCATTTGGTGGGTTGGCAGCCAAACTGTGCCCCACACCTAGTTACTGCAGTATCTTCAACACTGTGCCTTGAATATTCATTATTGGTGCTTCATAGATGTTTGTCAAAGGAGTAAAATGGATGGATAGTTATTGTAGATATCAGGATAATTTTTTAAATATTTAAGATTATTTTGAGCACTTTTTACTGGAGAGACATAACTAGGGAAATATGAAGTAATTAGCAATAATGTTCTGGAATAATTCAGAAAACAAGAAAATGTTAACTTGATGGAGGGATATCGAGTCATTGAGAGAATTTGTAAATTTAGCATCCAAAGCTGTCCTTAAGTCTGATAAAAGGGCTGGGGATGTAGTTCAGTGGTCAAGTACTTTCCTAGCATGTGTGAGACCCTGGGTTCTATCCCTAGCACTGCAGAGAGAGAGAGAGAGAGAAGAAATCTGTTCAAGATTTAGAGAAGTATCATCCTGGGGCAAGGCATTGAGAAATAATTGGATGGAAAAGGTACATATTTAACACAGATCAGATTTAGGAAACACTGAGTCTGTCCCCTCAAGCCACACGTGCTTCCACTGCTGTCGGTCTCAGCCTCCCTCTCTGAGAGGCAGGTGGGAACACCTCCAAGTAGGGCTGAAGGCAGCTCAGGAGATCAGGTCGCTGCGCTTACTCCGCATGTCAGGCCCAAGCTGTGTCTGTGTGGATTGATTTAATTTCATAGGTTTCTTAACAGGTTGTAAATAATGTAAAACATGGGTTAGAAATGTTATTCTGTAGTTTTAATGTTTTTAGTCAGTATTGTTTTTAAGACTATAAGACTATTTTAAAATTAAAAGATAGTGACTTTTTTTTAAAAGAAACATTCTTTGTACCCCTTCCTTCCTACTTTTCTTTTGAGATGGGGGCTCACAACATTGCCTAGGCTGGCTCCAAAATCCTGAGCTCCAGAAGTCCTGCCTCAACCTCCCCAGTAGCTGGAGCTGCAGGCACGCACTACCTGGCTTATTTTTCTTCTTTTGGTTTTATTTCATTTTTTTTCTCTCTTTCATTTCTTTCTTCTTTATTGTCTCACCTCTGTTCCTTACAATTTTACTTTTCAATAATATAAAACTGAATTTGAATCTTTATTATCAAAAGACATTTTTTCCCAAATTCATTATCACAGTTTAAAATGTCATTTAGAATGTCTACATTTTCCTCTCAGAGGTACCTTGTTTTTACCTGTGTGTAGTTGAGTGCCGGACATCTACCTCCCCTCCCTGAAGGCCTGTGTACCATAAATCTTAAAGCCACAGCTCACCAGGCACCCTAATTTGGTTTTAAAGTTAAACAAAAATGACACCTGGTGGCAAATTCATTCTATTACAAGTTTTATTTGCAGTTTATGTCCTAAAAGAATAGTTTAGTTTTAGGAAGTTTAAGCCAAAGAATATGACTGAAATGAACTATAACCTCAGTCACATTTTATAAAATATACCCAAAGGATGCTCTAAATATTATCTAATTATCATTTAATTATCAACAGGATTATATATCTAGTGCTAATTTATCACCTGTATTTCCTCATGGAAGTGATTCTTCCATCACTTACCAAGGGAAATCTAGGTATTGGCTTTTGTTTCACTAATATTTTCTGGACAGTAAGTGTTTGGTTGTTATTTTTCTCCATTCTATATTACCTTAATTTTTTTACTTCAGCTTCTTGTTTTTTTAAGTTCTTTTCATTTTATGTAAGTGTCTTAGTCTGTTTCTTATTGCTAAAATAACTGAATACTGGATTCTGAAAATTTTATAAAAAGAAATGAAATTCATTTCTCACAGTGCTGGAAATCTGTGGTCAAAGGGATACACCTGGTGAGGGCCTTCTTGCTTGCCAGAAAAAGCTCACTTTTGTAACAGAGTCACTCCCTCAATAACCCACTAATCCATAAGTGGATTAATCCATTCATGAGGGTAGGGCCCACCTAAAGGTTCCACCTCCCAATTAACATGTGGCTTTGGGGATTAAATTTCCAACACATGAACTCTGGGAATTCAAACCACAGAATCATAAACAGCAATATCAAATTCATCTGCCATTTCTTTAAAAATGAGTTTCACATCTCTTTTTTCCTTTTCACAAATATGGAACAAAACTCTTACTCTATTTTCTATTTTAGTTTATGTGAAATTTTTGCATTGTATAGAAAGGGATATCATCTGCAGTTAAATCTCCATACTAATGCACTTTACAGTAACTTGACAACTTATATTTATGTGGTGATGTGCAATCGCCTTTTATCTCGTTAACTCTCCCAACAACCCCAGGAGGTGAGTACTAATATCCTCATGTAACAAATGAGGAAAAATAAGACCACTGAGCTAGAAAGAAGTGGAGTCAGGATTGAACCACAGACTTTACCTCCAAAGTCCAGTTTCCCAACTGCTGTGCCAAGCTTTATCTGTGGGTACAGAGTTTGTCAAATAATTATTGAGTCCATTTCTCTGTGTTGTTTCTGTATTATTTTAGCTCTTATAAATATTTGGAATGTTTTCTTTTTGGAATTTTGGTGATTATTACATTGTTCAGTTGTTCTGTTTTGAAGCCAAACTCTTCAGGTGCATGTCACCTTGAAGATTTTAAAATCACTGCCATTGCTAGGTGCAATGGCACACACCTCTAATCCCAGCAAATCAGGAGGCTGAGGCAGGAAGATAACAAATTCAAGATCAGACTCAGCAACTTAGCAAGATGCTGTTTCAAAAAGTTAGGAAAGAAAAAAAAAAAGAGGCAGGACCTGGGGGTGTAGCTCGGTAGTTAAGTACCCCTGGGTTCAATCCCCAGTACCCCCCCCAAATCACTACTATCAGTATCTTTAATCAATTCCTTTGCAAAATTTAATTTTTCCATAATTTTCCTTTTTCTTATAACAAGACATTTCTAATAAATAGCAATGGTACTGGGGCATCTTATTCTGATCCCTAATTTTGTTTGTTTTCCAGGGAAATGATTTTTCACTAAAGTCATTAAGTATAAACAAGTAACTGCTTTTAAATAAGTGTTCATATTAATTTACTCAAGTTTGTTTTTAGAATTTTACTCTAAATGTGTCACTTAGCTAAGGCCTTGTGTCTGTACAGGGTATAGTGGCAGCACAAAGAGTGAGTAGTTCCAGGAAAGGTGTCGAGAGTGAGGAGCCATCTGCTTATGTTCTAGGATATAATTTGAGATTCAGCTCCAGGTTGAAAGTAACCTTCCCAGATTCATCAGTCACATATAGCTCTGCGGGGTTGGTATGCAGCTCAGTGGTAGAGCACTTACCTAACATGCAAGAGACCCTGAGTTCAATCCAGCACCTACCCACATACACACACACACACACACACACACACACACACACACACAAAGGAGGGGGGAGGGGGAAAGAAAAATAGGTAACTCTGGGGTATCATTTGAATTATTGTAGAACTTCACCTCTTCTATTTATCTTTTAGAATAAAATTATTTTTTCAATTCTAGGGATCAAACCCAGGGACTCACACATGCTAGGGAAAACTTGGACTTTGATTCTTGATTTCAAGATGCCCAGATCCTGTCATAGTAGCCACGGGTAACTTTCCCATGTAGGATTCTTAGAGTTAATAAAGAACATTGTACATTGTACCATCCATCCACACATCAACGCTAGCATGTCACCAGCAAGGTCGAAGGGCTCTAAAATTGGCGAAAGCAGGGGATGCAGAGTTTCACAATGGTCCTGTAAATGTTCCCTGTCTAGGTTGGCGACCAGATTGTTGAAATCAATGGGGAACCTACACAAGGCATCACACATACGCGAGCAATTGAGCTCATTCAAGCGGGTGGAAATAAAGTTCTTCTTCTTTTGAGGCCAGGAACAGGCTTGATACCTGACCATGGTAAGTAAAGTTGCTAAAGATCTACTGGTAGCTAGAATGTTGTGTGTAAGGAAGCAGGCAGCAGATGCAGGGGGGCATCTATTTGGAGGGGAGGAGTATTTTACTAGCTAAATCAAAGTTGAGCACCAGAACCATTAAAAGCATAGTTAATATAAAACAAGTGCCATCAAGCAGGACATTTGTTGAAATAGCATCTATTTTAAACTGATTTCATCAGAAAACAGTGCTTTTGTAGAGAAATGTGCACAAAACAAGAACATTAGAAGTCAACAATCTAAATGTCATGAAAAGCATTTTAAATGCCTTCAGAATACCCCAGCTATCTCCCTGCCTTGGCTAATGACACATTACCAACAAATGTTATTGTTTCCTTATAGTAAGATAGCTCTGTCTCTTAATGAGTAAATACTATAAGCACTTTTGGCTTTTCTGATCACTTGTCCAAAACAAGTTGCTGCAACCCTACCTGGAGACACAGAGTTGGACCTGAGAACCATGTCTGTACTCCTGTACTGATCCTAAAATTCCTTGGTTTCACTGTATGTTTTTGAACTGTCACAATACTTGAAAATCACTACTTATTTTGTGAGCGCATGATCCTAAACGCAGTACCACACCTAGTATGTGTCTCCTCTGGCTCCCAGCCCCCGTCACAGAGCTTCTGTAGGACAAGTGTAGACATAACCTCCTACAGGCCCTTCCGGCTTATGATTCTCTGACTGTGTTACCTTCCACCATCTGCCTGTAAATCATACATTCCCGGTGACATCTTTGCTAACTGCGCTGATTTTTTTTTTTTTTTTTTTTTTTTTTTTTTTTTCACATAGTCCTAGGCTTTTTCTCTTCCTTCTTCAGGTTTGGCTCCTTCCGGTCTGTGCTCCTACGTGAAACCTGAGCAACATTAAGGCTTTCAGGGCTTTTCTTGGTCTTTCCTTAAAAAGACTTGGTAAATTTGCATGTCTTATAAATCACTTTCTTCTTTTGTTTTTCTTTTTAATTAAAAATAGATGCTATTAAATACATCTATTTCTATCTTCTGCCCTTTTCAGTCTTCTTTTGACATTAAATTTGACAGCTTAATGCAAGAAAATTATTGGCAAATGCCCATGAACCTCATTCTGGTTACCATAGTTGAGTCTACCTTATTAGTGATTTTGGCATATCCTTAAATGATACCCATTGATAATACCTTAATTAGTAAGTTCCTTGGATCATGTAATTTGGTCCAGTTTTTTAATTCATTTAACTTCGGGCTTTGATGAATTTACAAATCGTTTCTCACTAATTATACATAATTGGAAAAATGATTTTATGTACATAAACAGTCTACTCCATGTGCAAACAGATGTCTATATACATCTGTCTTTACAGAGATACATGAACATAAACTGCATAACATACTCATCCTCAGGCTGTTTAAGCAGTTAGTACAATCCAAATGGCTGTCAAAGTTCAAAACTTATTGTTCCTGTATATAATTCTAAAATGTAATAATGTTCCATTCAAATCACTTTTTTAGGTGATTGGGATATTAATAATCCTTCATCTTCCAATGTGATTTATGATGAACAGTCACCATTTCCCTCATCTTTACATTCTGCTTCCACATTTGAAGAGTGTCATGTACCAGTAACTGAAGAATCTCTAACAAGAGTTCAGATATGTGAAAAGGCAGAAGAATTAAAGGACACTGTACCTGAAAAAAATAGCACTTTAAATGAAAATCAGCCTGAAATAAAGCATCAGAATCTTCTCCAGAAAAATGTGAACAAGAGGGATTCAACCAATAGTCCTGGGCACAGTAACAAGAAAAATCTGAAAGTAGAAAATGGTGTTAAACGAAGAGGTAGATCTGCTAGTCCCAAAAAGTCAGCTAATCATCAGTTAGAGGAACACTTGGGAAAAAATCCCAGTCCTCTGAAAAATGATCCCAAAAGGCAACCCAGAGATCGATCACTGAGCCCCAGGAAAGGGGAGAATAAAAGTAGACCAATCGACACCAAGGCAGGTTCTGGACAGAATCATTGCAGAAAAAGCAGAGGACGATCTTCTAGCCCAAAGCAGCAGCAAAAACTTGAAGGAGGCAAAGACTCATCCAGTGCTAGCGCCAAATTATTAGAGGGTGAGAGTCGAAGAACAGCGGGCCATGCTAGCGACAATGCTGAACAGATCCCAGATGGAAAAGAAAAACCAGGTGTCAACAGGAAAGAACTGAAGCAGAGTCTGTTGGAAAAAAATAGAACAAGGTCTCCAGAGAAAAAAAGCAGGAGAATGGATGAGAAGTCCCTTCCATCCAAAAAGAATAGTAACACTACAGTTAGGGTAGGATCTGAAAGAGAAAAAGGAAGGAAAGCAACCATGGGAGAGACACGTCCTAATAAAGAGAAAATAGGAGAAAATGTCCAAATATCAGAGAAGAAGCTCAAGCAGGAACCTGAAGATCACAAAGGGAAAGCTCTAGAAGCAGCTGACAAATGCAAAGACAGTGGAAGGGTCAAACCTGAAAGTAGCTCTCCAATTAAGAAAGCACCAATAACTCCAGGGCCCTGGAAAGTGCCAAGTGCAAACAAAGTCACGGGCACTACTGGCATGGCTGAGAAACGGCTGTGACCTTTGGTGAAAAACAAATTGAAACAGCATTTTATCCCGCTCCCCACCTCAAAAGTTTTTTGTTTTTTTGTTTTTTTCCTTCAGGAATTCTGAAATACCTAAATACATTTTAATTTGAGCATCGAGCTACCTAGGCTGCGTGAAGGGCCTCTAGGATTGCTAAGAACCAGCCGTCCCTGGCTGCCCTCCCTCATGCTCAGGAAGGAGCTGCATCTGTGCACTCCTCTGACACGATCTGCTCAGGCTGCCTGGCTCGTCTCCATGAGTGTCTGAACAAATGATATATGTTGATATTAACAACGTGGTCACAATTCACTTTGTATTTGTGCCAAGTTATCTGCTGTATCATGTCTGTTTTATCTTTCTCATTCAGATATTTTCACAGTAATGAAAAAGTTAGGTTTGGCTTGGAAGTTGATGTTCTCAATAGCATGTTGCATGTTTACAGAGAGAAATATTTGAATCCTTGCAGAAGAGATTGTTAGTTTATCATTAAAGATGGCAGTTGCCTCTTGTAACATCTACCAATGATATCCCAGTTTAAAAATAAAACTCCAAAACATCACTACTGTTAGGGAAAAAAAGTCAGATATTAATGTTTTCTTATTACCTTATGACTTTATTTTGGCTGGATATGTGTTTCAAATAACTGTTAAAGATAGTACCGACGTAAATTGAATGTTCAAAACAAGGAAGTTCTCTAAGCAAAAGAGTTCAGCTCCTGTGTTATCCAACCCTGATGTAGTTACAGCATCTCAGGTCGTCGTTGTTTTCCCCCCACAAAAAAGCATGTGGAAATACTGCTTATTGCTTTTCAAAGAAAACTAGCAACTATCTATTTCTGGATATTTGGGTTGTATCTACTACTCAAGTCATTAGTCTTTAACACATAATATATATTTGAAGAGTCAAAATACTAGATTGTGCAAAGGATGTAATTAGGAAACCAGTTTCACAGTCTCTACCAGATAAAGTACCAGCTCATCTGGCAGACGTGCAAGTTCAGGTGTTTCAAAGAACCCGAGCGGGGCCTGCCCAGCAAGTCAGGACAAATATGGAAGATAGTACGTGCTGGGTCCTAATTTTAACTTTTAGCTGCATTAATATATTTAAAAACAAGAAAGGGAGACTAAGGGAGTTTTACAAGTTTGCTTGACTTGTAAAACTTCTCAAAGTTCTTTTTAAAAAGTCTAAAGATGTTTGCTGGAAGTTAGAGATGATTTTTTTTTAACTCCAAAAAAATAGCACCAAGTTTTTCAGTCCCCTGAAGCAGCAGTCAGTAGCATCTATAAATACAGGCACATTCTCAGAATAAAACATTCATGGAGTATTTGAACACACTTGTTTTGTCACCCCGAGTTCATCTTGTTGTGAAACACATTATGTCCAGGCCCTTCCCTCTGTGAGTATGACTGTGAAACTCTTTAATATAAGAATTGTATCCACCCCTGTAGATAACACATGCTTCCCAGAGTGAGCTTTGAAATCCCCTCATCCAGAACTATATTCACCATCTATTGTAACTACTTGAATAGAGCAAAATTAGGAGACTTGATAAATGCTAAGAATTTAGTACCACAGAAATGATTTATTTTCCCTATAGTCCACAATTAGTGATAAAAATCCTATTTTTATTGTTAACTGTGACATAACTTTGATGTCATATGTTGTCAGTCTGATGTGGCTCCTCCTAAGTAACTTGTCACTGTACTGATTATATACTGACTTAGCAATGTGGCCTTGGAATGCTGAGCAAAATATGGATGTACTGGTTGTAAATGTTTATATATGTACAGTACCTTTATATATACACGAGGTTCTGACTAGAGAAAGAGATCTGTAAATTGCTCGTTATTTTTTATATAGATATTAAAAAACAAAAAAACAGTTCACGGCCTGCATTTCTTTGACTATCAGCTTTGTTTAATGTTGTTTGTTTGTGGAGCTAGTTCCTATCATGGTTGGAATCCTCGGATTTTGTCCCAAGTAATAAACCTTTAGAAATTGTACGATCACATAACTGTAATTCCAGGACCTCAGGAGGCTGAGGTAAGAGGATCGTAAGTTCAAAACCAGCTTCAGCCACTTAGCAAGGCTCTAAACAACTTAGTGAGATCCTGTCTCAAAAAAAAAAAAAAAGTTTTTTAAAGGGCTGGGAATGTGGCTTAGTGGTTAAACACCCCTAGGTTCAATCCCCAGTACCAAAAAAAAAAATATGTGTCTTTACCTGTATAGTTAAAATTTTATCCATATATAAAATGTGTATTAAATAACAGTATAATGGTATGTTCATTTTTCATATTTCATTGTAAAGAATATAGATAGCTTTGCATAAATAATTTGCTACTAACAAATCCTTTCGTCTACTATCAGGGAGAAAAGACAGTTTGTTTCATTAGAAATTCAGTTACTAGACATTTGTAAGTCCAGTTTCATCAGACTATGGCAATTCACATTAGTCTTATAGGTCATTTTATTTACTTCTAAACTTACTTTCAGAATGAAGTGTTTTGGTTTCATTTCACTTAACCCTTAGTATGAATAATGCCTTAAGTCTACTCCAAGACCCTGTTAACTTAGTACTCTTGAGGAGAATAATTCCTACCTGCCACTGCATGAACTCACACTAAAAATAAAACGTAATACCCTAATTTCCCTCCCCACCTCCAGACCTGTCACAGCAAAATAGTCTCATCTTACTGGTCACCCAGCTTGGCATCTCACTGGTTGAGACCAGATGAAGATCCTGTAGCATTGTCTTCTCATATGGTCACATCCATCCTGTGGATCAAGCAGCTCTGAACAGGTTCAACTCCTATTTCAGGCATCTTGGACTCAGAAAAGCATTTGGTGTTTTATTTTTGAGATTATCTTGCTGTTAAAAAAGGGAGTAGGTGGGTGTAGGAGAACATGCCTGTAATCCCAGTGACTCGGGAGGCTGAGGCAGGAAGATTCCAAGTTCAAGGCCAGCCTGGGCAATCAAGATCCTGTTGCAAAGCAAAAATTACAAAGGGCCGGGGATGTGGCTCAGTGGTAGAATACCCCTGGGTTCATTGTCCAGAACCACAAAAAAGTACTAAGATACCATCATGTAGAAGTTAAAAGCCACAAACTTTTAAAACACGAGGACACAAGAAGGGCTTCATATGTCTACTACCCAGAGAGAGCTGGGTTTTAAGAAAGCAGGGAGACGACAGATTGAATTGTACGGCATTCTGCCTACCGACTTCCCACAAACGTGTAAGACCTTAGCCCACAGTGTGCTCTTGGGACTAAGGAACACTGGCATAACACAGACTTGTTACCAAATGTGACATTCCAGTTTGGTAGGAGGAATACATCAGAGTGACTTTTTATATCATCAAGGCATGCTTCAATGCCTAAAAGCTGTCTCTCCTTTTTAAACAGTTATAGGTTTGTTTATTTAGGTAGCCCTTCTGGTTGTGCTATTAAGAGTTTATCAGCAATATAATGACTTGTTTAAAGCATGCCGTAACCACACAAAGTCTAGAATCTTTAGGTAAGCTGAATTAGTTTAAGAAATCCACTAACCAAGATATGTTTTTAGTGTTGTCATGCAAGTAACATTAAGTATAAAAAAGGAATATGAAAGCTTATAAAGAGTTGGAGTTCAACTGAAAACTCAATCTTACTTATACATCAAAAATATGAAAACAGACAAATGCTTTAATTTAGCCTTAATCTATTTTAACAAAAAAAATCTGGTGGCTGCCTATCTTACAATATTTACAATAAAACCACACAGAACAATTAGCAAATTCAAAAATCAAGAAGCTTATTCTGTCCTTAGTAAAGAACAACCATTTGTCAACTTGGGTAATACCCACAGCTTATTGGTTCTGAATATTCTGCAGGAAAGGTATAGAACCACTGCACACTTGTGATATTCAAACTACATGGGCACCAATAACTGTATGAAGCAAAAGATAAATTTACAAGACAATACATGTATAAATTAGATTAGGCTTCACTTAATATTCCCAAATCACACAGTACATTTGGGAGCAAGACCTATCTGGACTGTTATGAGTATGCTCACCTAAAAATTTTCCAAAAATGCATTTAGTTAATTTGAAAGGTTATTTTTACAGTGCAGAAATCCATTCACCTCTAAATACAATGAGCCAAAAGTAAAGATATAAACCCATATGTTTATACTTCATGAAACATCCTGGCATTTATAATTTTTTACCTATCCCTGAAAGTCAAGAAAAATCATACTCCAATTAGGCAAGTATTTGGTTACTAAACTTTTCAAGTGTTTATATTATACATGGGCCAGAATTTTATTTAGTAAGTCTGTAGATCAGACCTCCATAACAATTTTAGGAGGGATAATTTTTCCCACTACAACAGCAGATTGAAATACTAAGTTGATAGAAGTTTTCTTATACTTTTATGGTTCTTTCTATTCCAATTAAATGTTTGAATAATTTAACATAATTCTAGTTTTATATCTTGGTTTAATTTCTCAGTAATGTAATTATTACCAAACTCTCATTCCTTTTGGACTTAAAAGCACCAGTTCCTAGAAATTATATAGGGATAAATTAAGAACTGAGGGTTGGAGAACCACGAATTATAACTCTAACATGATAATGGAAAAAAGTCACATGACTGGAGGTCCATTGTTCATTCATCCTGTACATGTCTATTGAGCACCTATCCTAGGGTCATATGTGTTCTGGGAACCTAGGAGTAAAACAAGAAAAATTCCCTGCTTTTGAGAGGCTTACACTCTAGTGAAAAAAACATGCGTAAGTAGGCAAATAGAATTGTGATAAAGATCATGACGGAGGTCAACAGGGTGATAAAACTGATAACTATTTCACTATTATCAGAAGGCCCCTCAAAGGAGTTGTGAGTTGAAAGAGAAGCAGTAGCCAGCCAAGGGTGCACCTAAGAAAATATATTCCAGGTAGAAGAAACAAGTTTGCAAGCTGGGCTTGACGGCTGAGGCGAGAGGACTGCACGTTCACAGCTACCTCAGCAACTTAGAGGCCCTAAGCAACTTAAAAACACCTTCTTAAAATCAAAAGGGCTGGGCATGTAGCTCAGTGGGAGAACGTCCCTGGGTTCAATCCTCACTACCAAAAAAAAAAAAAAAAAAAGAAGAAGAAAGAAAGAAACACCATCTTGCAAAAGCCTGATCACAAGGAAGAACCTGGTACGTTACATTGTGCTGATAATGAGCTAGGTAGACTCATGGGAAGCGGCAGAGAGAGACCCAAATCTACAAGCATGACCAGCCATGCTTGTCCTTTTAGGTAGATGAACAAAACCTTCAGCATATGTACAGATGACCTAGAACAAAACCATCATCAATTTAAATGTCACCAGATTCAAAGACTTACATAATATTCCCACAACTGACTTATGGCTAGCCTGCTTAACCAAAAAGAACCCTGTGAACCTCAAATACCAAATGATTGTCATGGGATTTAATTTTCAAAGAAGCTTCCCAGAGAACCTATACATTTATTGCCAGGAAAATCATATATATAGTCAGAGAACTCAATATCACTTCTGAGGGGTTAGGGCCATACACATCCTGCCTTTGGGTAAGTTTACCTTTCATGTTCTTAAAAAGTTGGCATGTCCCTTGCTTCTGATACATCCTGGAATTCTTTTCAGCAGCCAGCCAAGGGTAATATAAGCAGGTCAAGTGTAAGCAGTGTAAGATAAGGAGGCCAAGTGGAGGTGCCATTTCCCCCTTGGAAGGACCTCCTTTGATGGAAGGTAAAGAGAAGTGAGGCTATAAATGAAGGAGGTAAAGTTGGATGGGAAGCAGGCCTGATAGGGAAGGGCCTTGGAGGCAACCACACGGAAGCCAGGAAAGGTTTAAACAGAACGAGGCAAGTATATTTCCATGTTTCAGGCTCACTCAGGACTGGGGAGAACTGATCATGGTAGGCAGTGATGGAAACAGAGCAGGCGAGTGTGAAGGAGGCTTAATCTAGTGGAGATGAGAATGCAAATGTGACTTGACTTGGATCAGATAAGGAGCCTTTGACTTGAGCAACTGGGTAAACTGTATCACTTAAAGTGGGGAAAACATATGCTCTCCTCCTTAAAACAAATGAAACAAATGTGAAAAAATGAATGTTGGACAACAGGCAGCACAGGGTAATGGAATTAAGGCTTGCCCCGTGACTGCTCCAGACAACTGCCCAGCGGCAGGTCCTCACCTGCAGTTTGGAAACAGGACCCAAACAGAACCAAGTAGGCTTGCTGAGTTGATAAGTCAGAATTGAGAATTTGGGCCAGGGTAGCGAGAAAGAGCACTGGAAAGAAAGCAGCTTCAGCTGGAGAGCTTCAGGGACATGCAGAGGGCTTTCAAGTCGTAACTGAGGACTGACCAGCCCAAGCATGAGAAGAAGTACTCAAAGACAAAGAATCGCCAAAAAGCAGCAGAGGGGAAGACTGCTGAAGTTCACACAAAACATGTTCCCACAGCCAAAGTGGAAAAATCTCATAATGAACAAGATGAGGTACAATATTCAGCAGGATATTGCCTCAGCAGGGAGAAAAGCAGCCCTAAAGACTGCTGTGGCCCATCCTATAGAGCTTATAAAAGCAAGCCTTGAAATGATCAAGCTGTTCCCAAATAACTGCTTTCCAAAATAAAATTCAAGAATATTTAAAAGATTACAAACACACACACACACACACACACAAACACATAATCACACACACAATGTAAAATTCACCGCCAATAAAAAATTACCAGGCAAATTAAAAAAAAAAAAATATGACCCAGATGAGGATAATTTTTTTTAAAAAGCCCCAAAATGATCTTTAATATCCTTGTGTACTACTCTGATTATGAACAGATTATGTGAAAGAAGACATAGAAAAAAATATATGAAGGGACAGGCTTGGGATATAGTTCAGTTGGGTAGAGTTCTTGCCTTGGAAGCACAAGGCCCTGCACCGCAAAAAGAATCACTGAAAAACATATGAAGGAGAGATGTAGAAGATGCTTTTTTAAAAAATATTAAAACTTTCACAGATGAAAATTACATTGGATAGAATTAGCAAATCAGAGCAAAATAACAGGGTTAGAGAATATGAAGGTACAACAAAAGAAACCATGCTAAATTAAAAAGACTGGGGGGGAAAATGAGCATCAGTGAGCAGAAAGATACTTCAAGCAGTCTGATGTATATGAAAATTCAAGTCCCAGAAGGAGGTGAATAAGAGTGAAGTATAAAAAAAAAAATTTAAATGCCAAAAATTTTCCAAATTTGATCATGTGAAAATTTAAAACAATATGAAAACTATAAACCCAAAGATTCAGTAAGTCCAACGACCTAAACACAAAAACCATAAAGAAAACTATACCAAATACACATTATAATTAAATTGCACAAATTCAATAGTAAAGATAAAAATTTGAAGAGCAGCCAGTTAAAAAAAGGAACAAAAGTAAAAGTGAATTTAAAAAAACACAAAGTAAAAAATGAAGCAAACTTCTTCTCAGAAATGACAAAATCCAGGAAAAAAGGGACAACCCTATTTTTAAACCTATAATTTTATACCCAGCAAAAGTAGATTTTTAATGTAAAGATTAAAAGTACTTCTCAACAGAGTGAGCCTATGTACTTTGGTTATCTTCAAAATGACAGTTAACCATTAATAGATTCTAAATGATGACACTGACATTTCAGAAGATGTAGTACCTTTTTGAGAAGAATGGACTGGGCTTGGGGAAGAGGGGAACCATGACTAGGTAAGAATAGAATCAGAAGAAACTTGTTTAAAAAAAAAAAAGTATCAACTTAGACTAGGGTAGTGGCAGTGGGAATGGAGGAAAGTGGATATATTGAAAAATATCCAAAAGATAATTATTCAGACTTGGTGAGTGAATGTGAGGTCTGAGGAAGAAATCAAAGTTCCCAAGTTTCTGATATGATCAACTATTAATTACACATTAATTATCCACCTGAAAAATAACTGAAACCAATTATATACCAACAAAATCATAGCTGAAGGAACCCACAATGCAAAAGTTGCAGATTAAAATAGCAATTTCTTTGGTAGGGGAAAAAGATAAAGGCATCAACTTTATTCATCTGGTATCTGTACTGAGCTCAATCTTGATTTGGAGACAGTTACTGTTTTCTCTCAAGAAAAGCCAGGTTTCTATGAACTCTCTGTTGAGACCCTGAAGTACCTCTACAGAACAGTCCCTTCTACAGATTAATCACTGTAATGAGCTTTACCATGAAAAAAGTTACAATTCCCAGGAGTATTCATAATGGCTGCAAATTTTTGGTGATCTACTTCTAGTTCACCAACCTTGTTTCATGTTTCAATTGTCAGTGAAATTTTAAACGAATTTTAGTAATAATAAACGTCTACTGTGGATTTACTAAGGGCTAAATTCTTTATACCATGCTAAGAACCTTACAAGATAATCTCATTTAACTGTAACAATCCTGTTAGGTAGTTATTATGTTTAACAGGTGAGGAAATTGAAATACAAAGAGGTTAATTTGCCTGAGATTATGAAGCTAATAATCAGCAGGTACAAGGATTTGAACCCAGAAAGAGGATTTAAACCCAGAAAGATCTGACCTCAATTCCTGGACTCTTGAGAAATTTATCTTGAATCCTCACACAAATCTTCCCACATACAGAATACGTGTAACCAATATACCGATTGTAAACTAGTACATGCTTTACAAGTAATAATCAAGTTTCACAAAACCTCATCATTAAAATGTTCAGGCTTTCAATCTGCTTCAAGAGAGTCTTCAAAGCAGGTAACTTAATGAGCAAGAATGCACCTGTATGTAATAGGGAATATTGATAAGAGAACCCACAGAATCAAGCAGGCATAGCTTGTTGATCACAGACACCAAAGACCTGAAAGTGTACTGAGGACTGGACATGTAAAGTTGCACAACATCAGCACAGGATCCAGGCTGGATGGACGTGATGAATACACGAACTTACTGAATATGCTGAAGTACTGAGCATATTGTGTGAATGACTTTTTCACCAACAGCTGTAGTTATTAGGATAATTCAAAATCATAAACTAATTAAAAATTTCTCCACAATTGAGTAGCTCTCAGTTCAAATGTCATTTTTTCCTTCAATCACAAAAGAGCCTAGAAACCAAACTTCTCCAGTAAAGTTCTTTTATTTGGATTCAACCTAAAATATTTGTTTGACCTCTGCGATAGAGAAATCTCCAATTCTAAAGACTGTAATAGAAAAGTACTGAATTTGCATATTTCTAGTAAAAGATATTTGCTTCATGCTTTGGGGATCTATATAGTTACCCAAAAGACTATTTCCAGTAAATTTAACTATCACAGTACTGAAGTGCCCAGAATAAATTTTGCCTAACTTAGAAAATTGTCCTTGTGTTACCATAACACACACAGTCTGTAGTCTGTTGACTATTCATATTGTTTGAAAACCACAAAAGTGCAGGTGCTCAGCACGCTGCACACACAGGCGGGAAGGACTTGTTCCTTGGGGAACACCCTTTGTTCAACTGGGCAGAGCTGAGAGCACCTGTGCCTGTGGCCGCGCAGGTGGGTGTCGAACTGGCTTCTGCAGTCATCTCTTTCCTCCATGGGTGAGTACTAATGCCTGCCAGGGAGAGTCCTGGCATGTGACTCAGCTTATGACTTAATTTTCCACAGCTAAAAAAAAAAAAGAAAAGCACCAAAAAAGTTAGTTTCAAGACAGATGGGAAGCAGAGGTTTACTCACTGACTAGAAACAAAGAACCTTTCCATAAGAAGAAAAAATACCAACTCTGGAAACAGCAACCATAGAACATCACAATAAAAAACATTAAAAATTCTAGGATTAAAAATGACACACTGCAGCTGGGTGCAGTGGTGCACACCTGTAATCCCAGTGGCTCAGGAGGCTGAGGCAGGAGGCTCGTGAGTTCAAAGCCAGCCTCAGCAAAAGCAAGGCACTAAACAACTCAGTTAGACCCTGTTTCTAAATAAAACACAAAAGAGAATTGGGGATGTGGCCCAGTGGCTGAGTGCCCCTAAGTTCAATACCCGGCGCGTGCGCGCGCACACACACACACACACACACACACACACACAAAATGACACATTGCAGTTCATGTGTTGTTGGTTCTCATTTATTCTACCCCATTATATCTACCTCAATCAGAAAAAGCCCATTACCTAGCCTATGCTATTAAACTGACATGAAACTTGAGTTTTGGATCAGACAAGAGTCGTCTATTGTACTTGTGTAAAATGAGGAAACCTAAGCTGAGAAACCTGCAGGCCGCCAAGCAGAATACCTGCTTCTTTACCTCAAGAGTTACCCTGGGGATGCTGAGTGCGCTCACCCCTGACACTGGCAGACAGACTCCTGACAACGAGCCCACCCGCCCCGCCCTCCCAATTCTCCCAACCCCCCTCCCCGGAACTGACTCCGCACATCCTCACTGGGGCTCCCCAGCTTCTTTGGAGGCTGGTGCAGGCATTTTGAATTATTCCTGAGGGTGTGACCACCATCATCGGAAGGGTGGCTCCCTTCCTGAGACGCCTACAGGAGACTGGAGGCCCTTTGACAGGTACCTCTATTTACTCACTTACATTCTACACCCTTCCCCATCCTCCTTGTTCACCACTAGAAATTCTGTAAATAATAATCAAACTCATCATGTTTATTACAATACTGTTAAAGTCTTTATAGGGGCTATCTGGTTCAGGGCTGCATTTTCTTTGTATTGGATGCTGCTAATGTTGATGTCCCCTTCAAAGGAGAGGTACTGGAAGAGTGCAGGGTCACAATAAGACTGCAGGGAGGAAACTTCAGTACCTCATATCTTCACTGCTAGAAGGGAATATACAGAAATAATATGAAAAAACAGGGGAAGAAAGTATCCCTAACAAACCAAGAGGCTATTTTGATAGAATCCAATGGCAGTAGAAATGACAGAAAAAGAGTTTAGAATCTGCATAATTAAAATTATTTGTGAAGCAAAAGATGAGATAAGAGAGCATATGCAGGCAATGCATGATCACTCCAATAAAGTTAAAAGAGCAAATGCAGGAAGCAAAAGAACACCTCAATAAAGAGAGATTCTGAAAAAAAAAAAAAAAAGAGAGAGAGAGAGAGAGAAATCCTTGAAATGAAAGAAACAATAAACCAAATTAAAAACTCAACAGAAAGAATCACCAACAGAATAGATCTCAGGGAAGACAGAATCTCAGACAATGAAGACAAAATATTTAATCTTGAAAATAAAGTTGACAAAACTGAGAAGATGGTAAGAAATCATGAATGGGACCTCCAAGAATTATGGGATATCATGGAAAGACCAAATTTAAGAATTATTGGGATTAAGGAAGACACAGAGATACAAACCAAAGGAATGAACAACCTGTTCAATGAAATGATATCAGAAAATTTTCCAAACCTGAAAAATGAAATGGAAAATCAAATATAAGAGGCTTACAGAACACCAGGTACACAAAATCACAACAGATCCACACCAAGGCACATTATAATGAAAATACCTCACATACAAGATAAAGATAGGATTCTAAAGGCTGCAAGAGAAAAGCATCAGATTACTTATAAGGTGAAACCAATATGGATGTTAGCAGATTTCTCAGCCCAGACCCTAAAAGCAAGAAGGGTCTGGAACAATGTATTTCAAACTCTGAAAGAACATGGATGTCAACCAAGAATCCTATACCCAGCAAAACTAACCTTCAGATTTGATGAGGAAATAAAATCTTTCCACAATAAACAAAAGTTAGAAGAATTTACAAATAGAAAGTCTGCACTAGAGAACATTCTCAGCAAAATATTTTGTGAGGATGAAGTGAAAAACAACAATACAAGTCAACAAAGGGAGGAACTACCCTAAAGGAAAAACCCGTCAAAGGAGAAACCAAGTCAAGATAAAAACCAAAAATAAGTCAAAATGACCAGGAATACAAATCATATCACAATAATAACCCTGAATGTTAATGGCCTAAACTCAATAATCAAAAGACATAGACTGGCAAATTGAATTAAAAAGAAAGACCCAACAATATGCTACCTTCAAGAGACTCAGCTCATTGAAAAAGACATCCACAGACTAAAGGTGAAAGGATGGGGAAAAAACAAACCATGCACATGGACTCAGTAAAAAGCAGGGTCTCCATCTTCAAGTCAGATAAAGTGGACTTCAAACCTAAGTTAGTGAGAAGGGATAAAGAAGGACATTTCATGCTGCTTAAGCGAATCATAAATCAGCAAGACATAATGATTTTAAATATTTATGCCCCAAACAATGGAGCATGTATGTACATCAAACAAATTCTTCTCAATTTTAAGAATCAAATAGACCAAAAACACAATAATAGTGGGGACCTTAACACACCGTTCTCACCACTGGATAGATCCTCCAAACAAAAACTGAACAAAGAAACTATAAAACTAAATAATACAATCAATGATATAGACTTAATGGATATTTACAGAGTATTTCACCCATCATCGAGTGAATATACTTTCTTCTCAGCAGTTCATGGATCCTTCTCCAAAATAGACCATATGTTATGCCACAAAGAAGCCATTAGTAAATACAAAAAAAATAGAGATACTATCTTGTATCCTATCATACCATAATGAAATGTAATTAGAAATCAATGATAAAAAAAATAGAAACTACTCCAACACCTGGAGATTAAATAATATGCTACTGAATGATGCAATGATAACAGAAGACATCAGGGAAGAAATAAAAAGATTCTTAGAGGTAAATGAGAACAATGACATAACATACCAAAATCTCTGGGACACTCTGAATGCAGTACTAAGAGGAAAGTTCATTGCATTGAGTTCATACATTAAAAAAATTAAAAATCAATAACTAAATAACCTAACATTACATCTCAAAGCCCTAGTAAAAACAAGATGTATCCCATTTGTTTACAATAAAAATAAATTTAAAAAAAAGTTAATGAAAAAATAAATAAATAAAAGTTAAAAAAAAAGCACTAGAAAAAGAAGAACAGATCAACACCAAAAATAGCAGAAGACAGGAAATAACTAAAATCAGAGCTGAAATCAGTGAAATTGAAACAAGAGAAACAATTCAAAAAATTGAAAAAAAGTTGGTTCTTTGAAAAAGTAAACAAAATTGATAAACCCTTAGCCACACTAAAGAGAAGGAGAGAGAAAACTCAAATTACTAGAATTCGTGTGAAAAAGGAAAGGTCATGACAGACATCATTGAAATACATAACATAATTAGAAGCTACTTTGAAATCTACACTCCAACAAAATAGAAAATATTGAAGACATTGACAAATTTTTAGAGGCATATGATCCACCCAAACTGAATCAGGAAGACACACACAATTTAAACAGGTCAATTTCAAGCACCGAAATAGAAGCCATCAAAAGCCTACCAACCAAGAAGAGCCCAGGACCAGATGGATTCTCAGCCGAATTCTACAAGACCTTTAAAGAAAAACTGATACCAATACTCCTCAAACTATTCCAGGAAATAGAAAAGGAGGGAATCCTTCCAAACTCATTCTATGAGGCTAGTATCACTCTGATACCAAAACCAGACCAAGATTCATCAAGGAAAGAGAACTTTAGACCAATATCCCTGATGAACACAGATGCAAAAATCCTTAACAAAATACTGGCAAACTGCATACAAAAATATATTTAAAAGATAGTGCGCCATAATCAAGTGGGGTTTATCCCAGGGATGCAAAGTTGGTTCAACATCCAGAAATCAATAAATGTAATTCATCACATCAATAGACTTAAAAGTTAAGAATCATATGATTATTTCAATAGAGGCAGAGAAAGTGTTTGATAAAAAACAGCACCCCTTCATGCTTAAAACACTAGAAAAAAATAGGAATAATAGGAACATACCTCAACATTGTAAAGGCTATGTATGCTAAGCCCACAGCCAACATCATTCTTTATTTTTTATTTTTTTATTTTTATTTTTTGCAGTGAACCCAGGGCCTTATGCTTGCAAGGCAAGCACTCTACCAACTGAGCTATATCCCCAGCCCAACATCATTCTTAATGGAGAAAAACTGAAAGCATTCCCTCTAAAAACTGGAACAAGACAGGGATGCCTTCTTTCACCACTTCTATTCAACATCGTCTTTGAAACACTAGCCAGAGCAATTAGACAGACCAAAGAAATTAAAGAGATACAAATAGGAAAAGAAGAACTCAAGCTGTCACTATTTGCCAATGACATGATTCTGTATTTAGAGGATCCAAAAAAACTTCACTAGAAAACTTCTAGACCTAATAAATGAATTCAGCAAAGTAGCAGGATATAAAATCAGTATGCATAAATCTAATGCATTTATATTCATAAGTGATGACTCCTCTGAAAGAGAAGTTAGGAAGACCACTCCATTCACAATAGCCTCAAAATAAAAGAAAATACTTGAGACTCAATCTAACAACAGAGGTCAAAGACCTCTACAATGAGAACTACAGAACACTAAAGAAAGAAATTGAAGAAAACCTCAGAAGATGGAAAGATCTCCCATGCTCTTGGATAGGCAGAATTAACATTGTCAAAATGGCCATTCTACCAAAGGCACTATACAGCTTCAATGCAATTCCAATTAAAATTCCAATGACATTCCTCATAGAAATAGAGAAAGCAGTCATGAACTTCATCTGGAAGAATAAGAGACCTCGAATAGCCAAAACAATCCTGAGCAGAAAAAGTGAAGCAGGAGGTATCACAATACCAGACCTTAAACTATACTACAGAGCAATAGTAACAAAAACAGCATGGTATTGGTACCAAAATAGACAGGCAAACCAATGGTACAAAATAGAAGACACAGAGATGAACCCACATAAATACAGTCACCTCATACTAGACAAAGGAGCCAAAAACATACAATGGAGAAAAGATAGCCTGTTCAACAAATAGTGCTGGCAAAACTGGAAATCCATATGCAGTAAAATGAAATTAAACCTCTATCTCTCACCCTGCACAACACTCAAACTGGATGAAGGACTTAGGAATTAGACCAGAGACCCTGCACCAAACAGAAGACAAAGGAGGCCCGAATCTTTATCATGTTATCAGACTTCCTCAGCAAGACTCCCAAAGCACAAGAAATCAAAGCAAGTATCAATAAATAGGATGAAATCAAATTAAAAAGCTTTTTCTCAGCAAAGGATACAATCAATAATGTGGAAAGAGAGCCTACAGAGTGGGAGAAAATCTTTTCCACACGCACTTCAGATAGAGCACTTATCTTTAAAATTTATAAAGAACTTATAAAACTTTACACCAAAAATACAAAGAACCCAATCAATACATGGGCCAAGGAAATGGACAAACACTTTACAGAAGACATACAGGTGATTAATAAATATATGAAAAAGTGTTCAACATCTCTAGTAATTAGAGAAATGCAAATTGAAACCATTCTAAGATTTCATCTTACTCCAATTAGAATGGCTATTACTAAGAACACAAACAATAACAGATGTTGGCGTGGATGTGGGGAAAAAAAGCACACTTTTCCATTGCTGGTGGAGTTGCAAATTGGTGCAATCACTCTGGAAAGCAGTGGGGAGAATCCTCAGAAAACTTGGAATGGACCCACCTTTTGACCCAGTTATCCCACTCCTCAGTTTATACCCAGAAGACTTAAAATCAGCATACTACAGTAATGCAGCAACATTAATGTTTATAGCAGCTCAATTCACAATAGCTAGATTGTGGAACCAACCTAGGTGCCCTTCGACTGATGAATGGATAAAGAAACTGTGGTATATATACACAATGGAATATTATTCAACTATAAAGAATGATAATATTATGGCATTTGCAAATAAATGGATGGAATTGAAGGATATCATGCTAAGTGAAATAATCCAATCCCAAAAAACCAAAGACCGAAAGTTTTCCCTGGTAAGTGGAGGATGATATATAATAGGGTTGGGAGGTTGAGAGGTTGGTGAGAGACGAATGGAGGAATGTTAGATTGTAGAAGTGGGGGGTATGAAAAATGAGACAGACATCATTACCCTATGTACATGTATGATTACACAAATGGGATGAATCTACATCGTGCACAACCATAGAAATGAAATGATGTACCCCATTTGTGTACAATGAATCACAATGCAGTCTGTAAAAAATAAATAATTTTTAAAAAGAGCCATCCTGGTGCTATGAGCACAGATTGTTATACACGGCACTGTTTAAGACTAAGATACAGCCATAAAACTCTAATAAAAAAGGTAAAATAAAACTCAGACAGCTATCAAAAAAAAAAAAGACTAAGACACAGCAGAGTGGAGGTCACACTTACTCTTATATTAAATCCTAGAAGATCACTTATAACTCCTGAGACAGCAGAAAGTATAACTACTCTTGTGATATTGTAGATTAAGGGATTCATTGTCAGTCCATAGAGTCTAAATGGTGTGTCCAGCTCCTACAAAAACATGGAAGAATTTGAAATGAGACACTGTTTTAGAACAGCTATCAGTGATTTCCTTCTAAGTCTCGGCTGAGAAAGACTGCATAAGGATGTCTTTTCTTAATATTTAAGAGCTACCTTCAAAAAAATCCATAGTCTACTCTTACCTACTTTTCTACAACATCAGCTTTTTAAGGTAGATTGGAGTAATACGTCATTTGTGGGTGGAGTGGGGAAGTAATTTAAAAAATACGGTAGACATCAGTAGTCATCAGAACCTGGGTAGCAACACTGGAAATTTTTTCTTATACAGTGATTAACCCCAAACCATCCGGTTGTCATTTTGAATCTAGCCTGGTACCTATTTGTTGTCAGGGTCTTTTCTAAGAAGTATTGATTTAATCAATTAATTAAAAACAAGCTTGATTCACTTTATTTTTCTCATAGAAAAACATGATGGCCACGACTGGAGCCCTGGTCCTTTGTGCAGAGGCTGGTGTAGGTCTGTGGCCTTGGTGGAAAATTCCTCATAGACTGGGTAAACACACCTCTTCCCAAAGGTCAGGAATGGGACAGCTGTAGGTCTTGCAGACAGCATCAAGGATGGCCTGGGTGAAGTGTGCCATAGTGGCACTGCAGCCCCTGGCCAAGGTCTAGCAGGGATGGATATCAGTCATTGGCAAAAGCATTTTAGGCACAGAGTCTCAGACGATGCTAGGACCTCTGGGACAGGGATGAGGCCATTGACAGAGGCACAGCAGCCAGTGCCCTTGCAAGGGCTGTATGAAGCTTACATACCTTGTTCCTCCAGCAGCCTTGTAGGGATGATGGAGGGCTTGACCCTCAAATGGCACTAGCGACCTCTCTGGTGCACTAATACACAGACCAACATGGCCAATTTAGTCACTGATGGTAAAAAACCTGGTCTGTAGGCCAGGGTGGATCTGCTTTTACACAGACAATACTTTATCTGGGAGGGATGTCCCCCCAGAAAAAATTCAATGACGTCTGATTCTTTAACAGATAGGGAAGTGAGGCAGATCTCCTCTGTGACATGTGCTGCTTGTTTATGACCACATGGCCCACCTTGGAGATGGGGAGTCCCTCTTTTTTTCTTCAGTCCTGCCTCCAGGAGTTCTGGACCTGACCTCCACCTTGACCCTGGATGCTTTGGCTCCAGGGCCTCCTCACCATTTGGTGTTTCTCAGAGAATAAGCTAACTTAATTTAAATTATAGTAAGATTACCTCATAAGATAATACTTACTTTTAACAACTTGGTGGACAGCTTTAATACATTGTTTACTAGAGTGAGCTGCTCTTTCTTATTTGGCTTTTTTTCCATTTTAAGATATAAATTAATCTAAGGGAAGAAACAGAGAATAAGAAATTTCACAAAAAGAAGGATACATATACATTATACTGCATAAAATGTGGCAGATTTTAAGGGCCATTTTTCAAGTAAAATTTGAAAAATTGCAGCTATTTCTACAGAAAACATATGTCATGTACCCTAGCCCCCATCCCTAATCAGTCTCCCTTTGGCAAAGAAAAACTACTTAATTAAGAAAATACAATTAATGATTAAGTAATTTAAATATCAAAACAATGAAAATGTTTAAATTAATTATAATTAGTGTGAAAACTCTTTGAGTTCAAAAACTATTTTATTAATCTCAATATCTCTGAATACTTGAATATTCTTATTAAACACTGTGGAAAGAAAAAAAATAGCTGCTTTTAACTTGCTAATTTATTTATTTTTTCCCTTAGAGGAAGTAATCTCCACTATAATTCTAAGGCAACAAACAAACAAAAAACTAATGATTCCAAATATTTTTACTTGCAAGTTTATGGGTAAACTTGAAATTAAAATCAAAGTTAAAAAGAAATCACTTTATACTATTCTGTATGTATAAGAAATGTTTCTCAATCTTGGTATATATATTCATATGCTGAAAAATAAGCATTTTCCAAACACTGAATAATGTATTCTACAGCTGATAAAGAAATTCAAAAGATTTAACATATTAAATAATAAGTAGTCTAAAGATGGAATACTAGATGTAGAGTATGAGATTAAGAGCAAGCTGTAAGCTATGTGCCATGGCACAGGTCTGTAATCCCAGCTACTAGAGAGGTGGAGGTACTACAATAATCTCAAGTTCAAGTCCAGCCTCAGCAGCTTAGTGAGATCATCTCAAAATAAAAAAGGGCTGGAGATGCAACGTGGCTTAGAGGTAAACAGCCCTTCATTTCAATTCCTACTCTGCCCCCGCCCAAAAAAAAACATGGTCCATTACTACCAGTAAAACACCTTCATAGTATACAAAGTATTTTCAACCCATTAGATCATAATTCTCACAATCCTGGGGGTGTGAAGAGAAGATGTCATATCTATTATATAAAGATTAAACAATTACAGAGCAGCAAAATGACTTGTGAGGTCATTCAGCTAGAAAGTCACAGCCAGATAGAGATTCAGTCCTGAATATGCAGCATAAATTTTACAGTATATTATGTCATTTCTAACCACTGAGCAAAATTGAAAAGATCAATCAATACCTGTTCAGTAAGTAATATCGAAACATTGCTGTATTTCTTATTGGTTTCAGACCCCAGGGAGGCCAGGCGCAGTAAAAAAAGTAGTAAAGCTGTTTCCCAAATCAAAAACTCCCAGTTATAAGCATCATTTAGGAAAGTTTTATGTCCTTGGAGAACCTATTAAAATACCCAAGAAAAGTTCAATTTTTAATTTGCCTTAAAATCATATAATTACTCCTTTATTAATTTTAAAACATTTAAAGAATTTGATATTTTAATACTTAGAATTTACTATTTTAATCCTCACAAAGTATTAATTACTTAACTAACCATACATATTTAAGTTTCCTAGATATTTTTCCTTTTCATGAAAGACAGTAAGGGTCTAATAGTACCAAAGGAGAAGAACATAATACAATAAGTAAAACAAGACAGATGCATCTGCAGCTACTATAACCACCATTGTCCACTCACAAGTATATGGTAACCACCGTTCAAAGTATTAAATCTGCATCATGCCTAACGAGCTTCCTAAAATGTGTGAACCGTCGTCACACTGGTACTACTATAAAATCCTAAGGATCAGTTCTGCATTCCAAATAACAGCAGCAGCAGCAGCAGCTTTCATTTTTGGGGTGCCTATTATGTGTTAGGTTGGTTGTTTTTGTTTGTTTCTATGGTGCTGGGGATGGAACCCAGGCCTTGCACATGCTAGGCAACACTCTGCCACTGAGCTGCATCCCAAATCCTTATAATATATCAAGTTTTCTGCTCAAGGTTTTATTGTTTTTAAAGTTTCTTTAAAAAGTTATTTACTCAAGTAAACCAAGGTCAGATAATTTATTGAAAAACATGCAGAGAACTCAGGCCAAATGCAGGCCTTTTGAAAGACAGGAAGTCACCCAGCAGCTGCCCTCTCCATCCTTCTGCACTTAGCCAGTCAAACTCCCGGCTACACTCCTCTTGACCAATCCCACTGCCTTACAAGACTCATGTTTTCTACTTCCCCATTAACTCTGGCTTATACCAGTTGTGGTTTGTCTGGCACCTTATGGCCCCACTGACTCCTTGTGACCTTTATTCCCCAAAATCCATCACTGATATCACAGATTCTTAGCTCTAATTTCCAAAAGAAAGAATACATTAGCTCAGTCTGGGTCAAGCTCATCCACGTCCATTAGTTATAACCAGGAGGAAAGTAACAACTAGTAGCAAAATAGGCCTACCTGTTCAGAAAGGTAACACTATTTGTTGCGCAACAATAGATAACTAATACACAAATCATAACCAAACTGCTACAAAATCAAACACAAAGAAAAATCATTAAAATGAGCTGGAGGAAAAGGACATTATGTTTAAAAGAGCAGCAGTAAGACTAACAACTTTCAGGCAGAGTAGAGTACACATAAAATCCCAGCGACTCGGAAAACTGAAGCAGGAAGATCAAAAGTTCGAGGCCAGCCTCAGCAACCTCAAGAACCTGCCTTGTAAAGGGTTGGGGACTTAGCTCACTGGTAAAGTGCCCCTGGATTCAATCCTCAGAAAAAAAAAAAAAAAAAAAAAAAAAACCTGACAACTAACTTCTCAAGATAAAATAAGGGGGAGTGGGGTTGTGGCTCAGTGGTAGAGAGTTTGCCTAGCATGTGTGGGGCACTGGATTCGATTCTCAGCACCACATATAAATAAATGAATAAAATAAATGTCTACCAACATCTAAAAATTATTTTTTTAAAAAAAGATAAAACAAGGAAATTAGAAGACAAAGAATCCTAAAAATACAGAAACAAATAGGCAACCTATAATCCTTTCCCAGTAAATAATATCCCTCAAAAAGGAAGTGACAAAAGACAGTTCAAATAAGCAAAAACAGAGAGCTCATCACCAGCAGACTGGCACCGTAAAGAAGTTATTCAGGGAGGAGGAAAATAATCCTAGAGAAACACAGAAATATAAGAAATAATGAAAAATAATAAATATGTGAGTATATACATTGACTACACAAAAAGCAGTAATCGTACATTTTGGGTTTAACATATATATAAAATTAAAATAATGGATAGTAATACAAAAGTTGAAGGAATAAATGATATAAAGTATTCCCACCTCTTAGCACTATCAAGGAAGCTATAAATCTTTTTATTGGGCTATACTAAGTCAATCATTTTATTAGACTTCAATAAATTAATCTCAAATTACTGAAACAACAGTAAAAGAATGTATAATAAGTTAATTGAGAGGATTAAATGGAATATTAAGGAATATTTGATTAATAAAAAGATGATAAGAGGAGAGAAAAAGGAAAATTAACAGGTGGACCAAACAGGAACCAAATAGTATCTGTACTTACAGTAATTATGTTAAGTTTTAGACGGCCAGATACATCAAAACACTGTGATGCTGGATTAAGAAAAAAGCAACCAAAAAAGAACACACAAATTACAGAGACACACACCTAAAATGTGAGACCCCAGAAATGAACGTGGATAGATAAAAATATAAAACAACCACAACACAGCTGATGCAGTTAATGCATCAAGCAGAAACATTAGAAGTAGAGACATTCTATAAGGTCACACAAGAAAAAAAAAAAAATCTGACACTTTTCCAGATTAAAGAAATTGCAGAGACATGACAACTAAATGCAATGTGTGCTTCTGAATTAGATCCTGGGTCCAGGAAAAATCAATAGTAAAAACAACAGCTATAAATAGGACATAAAAATCAATCCAAAAAATAAGATAGCTAATAATTCTAAATCTGGATATACCCAGTTATAGCCTGAAGATACATAAAGCAAAAATGGATAGAAATAAAAAGGAAAACCAGATAAATCCACAACAAATCATAGTTGACTTGAATGTACTTCTACTGACAGATGACAGAAGAAGCAAACCAAAAAATAAGTAAGGATACAGGCAATGTAAGCAATGCAACTAATAAACTTGGGCTAACTGATAGAGAACACTGCCCTCAACAATGACAGAATACAGATCCTTCCCAAGCACTGACGGAAGGCTTAATAAAACTGAACGTATGCTAGATAGCAAAGTCAGCCTCCATATATTTCAAAAGACTGAAAAAAGAATATGTACTCTGACCACAGTAGAACTAAGTTAAAAGTCAATAAATGGAGAAGTACAAGAGAAACCTGTAACTTCTTGTAATGCATAAAGAACAAAAGTGCTTGATAAGAAATAGGACACAGCTCAGTGCTACGGTGCATGCCTGTAATCCTAGCAACTTGGGAGGCTGAGGCAGGGGACCACAAGTTCAAGACCAGCTTCAGCAACTTACTGAGACCTTGTCAAAATTAAAAAGTGAAAAAAGGTCCAGGGACGTAGCTCAATGTAGAGCACCCCTGGGTTCAATCCCCAGTACAAAAAAAAAGAGAGAGAGAGAGAGAGAAATAGGCGCTTCAAGGGGTTCCCACTGGCCAAATCTGGAACAATTTAGGCATCAAAACAAAGTAATAGATTATAAACCCTGGATAAAAAATAAGAATACATACTTCCACCATGTAATAAATGTGGGGGAAAAAAAAAAGAAAGAAAGGTCTACCCTACTCTAGAGAAACAACTAAAAAATGTAGAATGATATAGTTAGAAAATCACTATTTTGCAAATCAGGGTATGACAGTTTTTTATTATCAGGCAAAAATTACCAACTAAAATGAAATTAAAATGATCACAGCCTAGAGCACTTCAAAATTACTTGTATACTCATTTCAAAAAATCTAGAAAATTAACAAATATCCAAATTGCAAAAGAAATGCAGACACAATTAAAAATGTATACTTAAACACAGGATGACCTGGTTTAAAAAAGAAAACAAACCCTATAATAGAATTTCCATTTTTCATTAAAACAGATATGAAACTTTTACCTGGGCACAACAAATGAAAGCAATTGAAAGTGTAAGTAAGAAGACGGAAGATACAACCACATCAACTGAACGCTGTGGACCCCGTCTCTGTGGAGCAAGACACATGTTAATGTTTTAGATTACTGTCAGAGACAGCAATAGCCCTCACAACATTAAAACCCTGAATTTTACTATATAAGAAGTTTTCTTTTTTTTCAAGATTTGTGATTGTTTTTAATTATCTTAAATCTTACGGTCACATAATTTGCAAATTTGTACTGATGGTGTATTTCCTTTATTTTAATCCTGCATCTAATGAGTTGGCAAAAAGCACCACTACCAACCAAACACATACACACAGATGTTCCAGAGCATTGTGTTTCTGAATAGTTGTTTCAAGACATCCTCAATTATAACTTAGTCTTAGAAAGTAAAGAATTAAAAAGTAAAGTCTAACTTTCTATTGTATCATGATGACTATGTAAAAGCATCTGAACTTATAGATCAACTATAAAATGTGAGAAGTATTAAGTATTTTTTATTTAACATTATACATAAACCATACTAAAATGCCTTTCCATAGGAAAAGACAGCATTTTAGATACAGGGAATTCTAATTAAATTGGCATGGTCCACAAAAATATAAAATAGATACTGCTTCCTACATGAGAAGTTTCTGACACAGAATTTTTACATACTTTTGGGTATCATCAGCTCTGAAACCTAAGCCTTTCCATACTAAGAGGGTAACTGATTCATTCATATTATTTTAGTTGTATATCTCCCCAAAAGTCACAAAGAGATGCAATATTTACTACTCTACCTTAGGAAATTTAAATTTTCTCTTCCCTTTCCAAGCCTTTATTTCACCCTGTGCAGTTTCACCAGCACTTCCCATCCAACTTGGTACCCAAAAAGTCTTGGCCACTGATATTATCTGTTCAATACCCAGAACTACACTGAGTAACTGCTGCCAGAAACTTCAATGAGCATGTTCTCTTGTGTATCCTTGCATATATCCTATCACTAATCAAATAAAACTCACCTTTAGATAGGAACGCAGTGATAACCATATTTTAATGTTCTCCACTTTTTTAAGTCTGAAATGAGGTATTTCATATTTCCTAGCTTTCCTTGCAGAAGTAATATGGCTGAAGAGTTTTGCAAATAAAAATCTCTAGAGGAGATTAAAAATCACAAAGTGAAATAAACATGCATGCATATTTATATAACTGTCAACAATATTCTCAGAACCTTTAAATGTTAAAAGAATGAAATTTTTATCAGTGACCACTAGGACAGGCAATGAAAAAACTTCATTAATAGCTCAATTACCCTGTTGCATCTAAAGCACACTACATAGCAAAATATCTCTCTATAAAATGGTGTACTCGGGGCTGGGGAGATAGCTCAGTCGGTAGAGTGTTTGCCTTGTAAGCACAAGGCCCTGGGTTCGATCGCCAGCACCCCCCCAAAAAAAAAAAAAAAAAAAAAAAAAAGGTGTACTCTTGACATTTGCAAGGAATATTCTTTGGAGACTATTAGTAAAGCCTCAACTTTACAAACTCAAGTGTTTATACATTAGTCTAGCTTTCTCCCAAATTGTATTTCCAAACAAAAATCACATTTCTTATGCATATCAGCAATATATTAAGTACTTAGTCCACAACCATGAACTGTCAATAACACAAACATTAAATTCACGTGTACCAAAATCAGGAGAACAAATCTTAATGGAATATCATATACAAAAACAAAAGTAAGAAATTTTATGTACTCGTTCACTGACCTGTTTATATGTTCTCTCTGCCACACACATCATGAAAAAAAACATCCAAGTAAGACACAATCTTTCAAAAAAATTAATTATAGACAAAATAATAATAGGTGTTACAGGTGGTGCCCCACAAAAGAGAGTCAAGATCTCCTCAGCTGAAATGGACTTTAGTTGGTCAAAGCTCTTCTCATGGAAAAGTCGATGTAAAAAAGGAAAAAATGCTAATCCAATGGTGACGACATTCCCCAGCATCTGATAACCTACTCCTTGCTGATACGCATTAACCTGGAAATTAATTTAAAATTTCCATCACAATTGCATAATGAAATGAAGTTATAAAGAAGTATTTATCAAATGCTATTTAAAATAAAAATATTTCATAAGAAGTACAAATAAAAATGCCATACAGGGATGGGGTTGTAGCTCAGTAGTAGAGCACTTGCCTCACATGTGTAAGGCACTGGGTTCAATCCTCAGCACCACATAAAAATAAATAAAATAAAATAAAATAAAGGTATTATGTCTATCTATAAGTAAAAATATTTTTAAAATGAGATACATATTTGGGCTGGGAATGTAAGCTCAACAGTACAGCATGTTTTGAGCATGCACAAGGCCCTGGTTCAATCTCCAGCACCAAACAAAACAAAACAAGACATGGATTTATGACTTATTACCAATTAGGCTCAAATGGGATAAGAAATATTTGTAGAGCATACTTGAACAACCAATCATGCTGAGAACAGGTGTAACAAATTGAAAACTACTACAATGCTGGGCACAGCAGTGCACATCTGTAATCCCAGTGGCTTGGGACACTAAGGCAGGAGGATCATGAGTTCAAAGCCAGTCTCAGAACTTACCGGGGCCCTAAGCAACTCAATGAGACCCTATCTCAAAATAAAATACAAAGAGGGCTGGGGATGTGGCTCAGTGGTTAAGTATCTCTGGGTTCAATTGCCAAAAAAAATGAAAAACTATCACAAATAAAGACTGACTACAAAATTAAAACTATATATCTGTGTTTCAAAAGCATAGTCATAAGGCTGGGATTACAGTTCAGTAGCACAGTGCTTGCCAAGTATGTATGTTTTATCACTAAGCAGATTCCTATGAAATAGCTCCTGATCACTAAGTAGTTTTTCTTGAAAACCCTGAAAATTTATTTATTCTTACCCTGCTCATGATGATGCCACTTATTTCCAATACAGACATATCCATCTTTTTGCACTCATTTCCTTCCCAGATTATTGCACTAACTCGATCAGAAGCAGGACTTGAGTTCTGAAGCCAGAATAAATGGTTCTGGGAAGAAAAATGTAAAACTGTTTCCATCCACTCCTCTTTTCATTAATTCTTCTTACCCTATGTCCAAGCTCCCAGGACATATGAATCTCAGCAATGCTCAGACTCATCAATCTATCTTCTCTCTTATAAAGCTCATCACATCAATAACCACCCATATAATGATGATTTCTAGTTCTCTTTTCTTTACCAATTCATTTTCTTACCTAAGGAGAGGCTAATTGTCTTCTATAATGAAGAGTGGTGGGATTCCTTGATTTCCAAGCTTGCTTCCCTCTCTAAAGGTATGGAAGTGAGGAAGAGCTTATTGCATTCACGGGTTACAAAGGAAGAAGGTATTTCTAGAGGAATCAGATTACACTGGGAACAGCAGGAAGTAAAGTAGGAGAGGTACAGAGAGCCTCAACACGAATAACTGAGGAGTCAAGCCTTTATCTGGTCTAGCCAAGACACAGAGAAGCACAAAGCATTCAAGCTCAAGAGGAGATAGCCACAACGAAAACAGACCTCATTCTCCTCTGTCAAAGCATGTCTTATTCTCCAGTACCAGCTCAAGTGCAATTTCACCAATTCAGTCCTCTCAACGATCATGCGCCTTCCTAATTTTGCCCTTCTTCAAAATTAAAAACGCTTATAGTTTGTATGAGATAAATTAGCATCTAATTATACAGTGCTTTTATAGCATCCTCTACTTATTTCTTATATAATTGTTGTGTCCCCAAACTAAAATATAAGTTTCCAGAAAAGGACCGTATGGTATATTTCTTCTCTGTCACAGTGCTTAGCATAATGCTGATTAGCATTTATTGATTTTATTCATTCATTCATTGATTTATTCAACAAATAATTATTAAGCACCTACTATGTAATATGCACTGTGACACAATGGAGGACAAGATACATGTTCTTGCTATTGAGAAGCACACAGGTTTGTGAAGGAGACATAATTAAAGGCACTTTAGCAGGATGATAAAGAATGGGAAGAGGCTTTAGAAGTACAAAGGAAAGGTTTCCTGAAGAGATGGGTCATTCCAGTCAAGGCCTGCCTGAAAAACAAAAAGGAGCAGGACGCAGTAGGCAGTGGTGCATGCCTGTAATTCCAGCTACTCAGGAGGCTGAGGCAGGAGGATACAAAATTCAAGGTCAGCCTCAGCAACTTAGTGAGACTGCCCTAAATAAATAAATAAATAAATAGGGCTGGAAAAATAGCTCAAGGGCCAAGTGCCCCTGAATTTAATCCCCAATATTGAAAAAAGTAAGTTTTAAAAATTAAAAAATAAAAAGGAGTGAATCAAGGAATGAGTATTAAAGAAGAATGAGTCCTAGGAAAAGAAAGCAGTATGTGTAAAGGACCAAAGCACATGAGAGTGGGTATGTATCAGAAATGGAAAGGAATTCAGCTGAGTTAAAGAACACTATGTGAGGCCTGGGGTTGTGGCTCAGTGGTAAAGTGCTTGCCTGGCATGTGTGAGGCACTGGGTTCTATCCTCAGCACCACATAAAAATAAATAAAACAAAGGTGCTGTATCTATCTACAACTAAGAAAAAAAATCATAAAAAAAAGAATATCACCCTGTGAAGAGCACAGAGGGAATGGTCAGAGATAAGACTGTGTTAGAATAAATAAAAGACACAATCCAAAAGGAATAAAAAAGGATTTTAAGGAGAGTGGCATTATCAGATCTGAATTTCAGAAGCTTCACTGGCTGTAGTGAGGAAAATGAAAGGAAGGGGATGGGTGGAGCTAGAGAAGCTCTGGAGGGACCTGGAGGATGGAGATGAGAGAGCAGCGGGACACAAGTACACAGATATTTAGATGGTCAGACCCGAGGGGACTGATGATGGGTGCAGACAGTGGACTCTGAGGGCTTGCTTTGAGTTGTTAGGGCAGTATTCAGAAAAAGAGGGGGGAAAAGAGGAAAAAAATAAAGAGTTTCTGGGGTGGGAACTAGGAAATGATGAATTCTGTCTGACATAGTTGAGTTTATGTCATGAAATATTTCTTAGATGTGTCTTAGATGTTATGTGCTACTACTGAGGATCAATGTAATTTAGATGAGCTTTTAGAATGAATGTGCAGAACATTTACAGTCAAACTGATACAAAGATTGGAGAAAGCATGAATTTAAGAAATGCTATTTCTGGTTAGTTTTTTAAAAAAATTATACACATTTAATGAAATGGATTTTTTTGCTTGTTTGATTGCAGTACTAGGAATTGAACACTCAGGGGTGCTCTACCACTTAGTTATGTCTCTAGTCCTTGTTATTTTTCATTTTGAGAAAGGGTCTCACTAGATGCTGAGACTGATCTAGAACTTGTGATACTCCTCCCTCAGCCACCCAAGTCACAGGGATTATAGACATGTACCGCCGTGCCTCACTTGAAGCAGGATCTAGGGGGTTGTGTGTTTTGTGTGTGAGAGAGAGAAAACATGTGTAATCTAAATCAATGGTATCTTAGAATCAAGAAAATTCAATAACTAAACAAATGTATATCTATCATCCACTACTATTTAAACATTTAGGCTAAAGAACAATGAAACTAAGAAGCATGACCACTGTCATTAAACATTAAACATCTAAAAGGGGGATCTGAAAACCACTTCCTGATCATTCATCTATCCGGCAGTGGCAAAGGCTAAGGACACAACAAGCACTCCAACTCCAGAAGTTTTAAGCAGAGATTGACTGCCCATCTGATAAGGATGTTAATAACAATACCAACATTTATTGGGTTGTACTCTTGCCAGGCACTGTGCCAAGCACTTTATCTCACAATATTCCCAAGAAGTAAGAACTATTATCACCACATGACAGATGGTAGAGAAAAAAAAATTTTTTATACAGATGTGGAATGAATGCCTGCACTGAATACCTTCTAAGAGGATGCTCCAGTTTGAGACTATTTGATTTTATGATATTAACATGAAACCTGAAATTAAAAGCATCAGTTGATTTATGCATTACTAGATAAGAAAGTAATACCATTTCCTAGTAATTCATATGCATTATTGCAATGAAATAATGTTTATTTAATGTTTATTTTTCATATTGTTTATGAAAATAAAACACAAGGCAGATAAACTGGTCAAACAACCCTTATATAAAATGAACATTAATAATCACTCAAAAGAAAAAGATAAAAACTGAGTTTGGGGCAACTCAAGAGTATTCTCCTTAAGTTTTCATCCCAACATCATTGTGTTTAAGCTGTGTTCCAGACTGGAAATTCAGGATTACTCTAAAGTTAAGTAAGACAATACAGTGCCTGTCACATGTAAGTACCAAGAAACATCAGTTACGATTACTCCCTTCACAGACCTGCTGGAAAACATCTTCTTTGGGATCACGTTTGGTCCCTGAGTGAAGGGTGTTCACATGGGCCCCCTCACTGTCACTGGTGACAGATGACCGGCACTCTGGGCCATGTAGCAGGTCGTCCCATAACATATCCTCAGTCTCTGAGTCATGGCGGGTGCTTTCTGAGTCTCTTCTTGACAAGTTGAGGCTTCGAGAGCCTCCACTCACACCAGATCTGGAGCACTTAAAATGAAAATTTTAAAAAACATTTTTCATTCATCTTCAAAAACAATTATTTATCTGAATTAAAATTAAAACAAGTTATCTATGCAAATGGCTGGCAAGCTTCCATAGGTTGATCACCATATATTCATTTACTCACAAGGATTCATATAATACATGTTAACATTGAACTCTGATGACCCAGCAAGCAGAACCCTAAAAGGACCCCCTCTAAGAAGTCATTACCAAGTCAGAGGACTGTTTAGCTCAGTTGTTCTGGGGTGGGAGTGACTCCTGTGAGCACACCCAGTGGGCCTGCCTGATGGGGTTGGCTGAGCCTTTGACACATAGGGTATTCCCCACTGTAACCATTGTGAGCTTGACTATAGGCCTCGTCATGTCCAGGGGCCCAGTCCCAACATGTTAAAGAATAATCAAGAAGAAAAGCAGACAATGCCACTCTCCTGAAGTACGAACATAAATATGAGGGGTTTTCCATGACCCCAATTGCTCTGTTCATCAAAAGGAAAAAAAAACCAAAAACACATCACCATCTACTCTGTTCACCTCTGAAGGATCATATTCCAAATATGTCTATTAGCTTTCATGATGAAAATCGTTTCACTGCTCCCATCTTTCTTATTTTTGAGAAAGAGATCCTTTCTCAAAAATCTGGCATCAGCAGTGTTGACCCCACTTAAGAATAAACTTCACATTCCAAAAAAATACTAAGTAATCTTATCATATAGGGATTAAACAACCTCTTTTTGAGCATCATTATGATACTTTTAAAATCAGACTCAGTGAAGAAGAATGCATTCTCTTTCTAGGGGTGAGTAGTCACCTAAAAGTTGCTAGATAAATCCGAGGATAATTAGAAACAAGGGAAGGGTAGGTACACATAAACACGACTTTAAGGTAACCCACAAAAAAAGGAATGGATATTTTATTACACTCAGGAATACACCTTGAGTGCTGATCTCTTGAAAGGATGCTTTACCTGGCTGAAGGCTGTTGATTCAAATTCTGATTCAGCCACACTATCTGAATCTCGTACTATATGACACCACCTTGTAGTGGTTTTCTTTACCTACCAAAAATCAAACCAACAAACAACAGGAAAATATGTTAAACACCTTGTTACTATTCAATGATTTAGGAATAAACTCCTTTACTTTTGTGAACAAAAATTAAAATTACCTGAGAGTTTAGGTGCCTTGAAAGTATTGATTTTCTATTCTTAACTTCACAGCCATTGTCACTTGAGGCCCCTTCCACACTCCTCCGCAACAGTATCATCTGTGTCCGTGCTTCACCATCCTCCTCACTTGACAGATCATCTGAAATCCCATTACCCAAACGCCTGTAAGCCTCCTACAAAGAGAACAGCAATGCCTTCACAGGGGACAGCCCGAAAGACACTAGTAAGTGGCACGTGCAAAAACAAAAAAAAAAAAACATGTAAACACTACCAAGCAGTAAAGTAAACAAACCAAAACTAAACAGCCTAGACAATGAGGCAGTGCTAAGCAGTAGTTAGAATGCAAGCTCAGGTCAAACTCTAAGCCCCAGTCAGTCACAGCTCTTCTACTTACTAGCTATGTAACCTCTGGCAATTTGCTACATACCTTTGGGACTCAGTTTCCTCATCTGAAAAGTAATGATAATAAAAGCACCTATCTCACAGGGTTATTGAAAAAGGCAAAATAAAGCACTTAGAACAATGCTGCGCTACAGCAATGGCTCAATAGATATTAGACTAAAAGCCACAGTCTAAAAGATAAGAAAACAGTTCAAGACTATAAAGTGTAGTTAGTTAGAGACACAGCAAACCAGCTACACCTACACCTAGAAAGCAGTTTCCCAAACCCTCATATACAATCACTGCCTCTCTGGAATATGATACAGCAACCTCTTCACTAATCTGTTCATTAAATCAATATTTTCCTTCTCATAACCTGTGGTTTTACCATTTTTAAGACAAACTTACAAACCTATTAGTAACTATTTTGTATCTTTAGCAAAGTCTATGAATAGGAATATCTTACATGGAGAAAAAGATTGTGTTATACCCATCTAAATCTTACCCTACGGCACTTCTCTCCATCTGAAAATTTTGCTTTCTCTTTTGTTTGCCACATTCTGATATCTGGTCGACACTGTCTCTTCTTCATGATAGGATGGAGACAACTGGAGTCATTGTCATTGTCAATCTCAGTTCCTTTGTTAGATATTAATTTTACCTTTTTAATCCTATTTTTGAAAGAAAAAAAAAGTTACTTTTTAAAAAAATATTTTTAGTTATAGATGAACACAATACCCTTATTTTATTTGTTTATTTTTTTATGTGGTGCTGAGGACTGAACCCAGTGCTTCACGTGTGCTAGGCAAACACTCTACCACTGAGCCACAACCACAGCCCACAGGTTACTACTTTTCTGAGAGTAACATCATTCATGAAATCACTTTCTTTCTAGGAGTACAATATATTACTTTGGAAATAAAAAAAAAAATTAGAAAATATATTTTCTCACTTTCAAAAGGTGTAAAAGAACAGACTATTTTCTCAGAGATACAGAAAATACGGATCTCTTCATGGCAACTGAGAAGAAGTGTGTACTTTAAAAAAATTTTTTTTAGTTGTAGATGAACACAATACCTTTATTTATTTCTATGCAATGCTGAGGATCGAACCCAGTGCCTCACATGTGCCAGGCAAGTGCTCTACCACTGAGCCACAACCCCAGCCCAAAGTGTGTACTCTTTAGTTTTGCTAGGAAGTAGGTGCACAGTCCTCTCCACTTATCTGTCCAAACACAATGCCACCTCCTACCTCATATTGCCTGTTAATACTTCATATAAGACTTGCCTCTCTTCTGTTCATTTTTAGAAAAACTACCCAGGCTTCAAAGTCCCAGAGACTCAACTCCTTCATCATTTCTGCTGGTTGCTTTATCCCAGAATAATCACTCCATTTGTAAGTGACGATTCATGTAATGATTTGCTAAGCTACGTGTCAGCATGCAATCATTCACAACATTCTTATGCGGCTGTAACTGCACCATACCTGCTACTTTCACCTTTCACTAGACAGTAAAATCTCTGAGAAAGGGAGGCACTGGCACAGAATGCAGCACCAAGAACTCACACACTCAACTAAAGGGTATAAACATATGTTTAGAAAAAGATGTGAATGTACTCCATGTTCAAAAAGGAACTGCAAGAGAACTTAAAACCACTATCATTACTATATGGTAAAATAAGTGTATCTCTGAGTCATACCAGTGCTGTCCAGACATGCAAAATTACAAATGGGGTAAAACTATCCTCAGTCCATTTGCTTTTCTGTCCTACAGGCCATCAACATCAGGCTCCTGTGCTGCATCCCATTTATATACCTGATCCTTTCAAATTCTTCTTTCTCTCAAGACGTTGGCTGATAGGGCTTAAAATATTTACCTTTTCAGAGTATTTATACTTTTGTAATCTTGTGGTCTAAAAAACCATTAAAATCAAATAAAATGAAACTTTAATGGTAGATTACTGGATTTATAGATAACATGAAATTCAGTGGAGATAACATATTGAGTAGGCTAATCCTTCTAGGACACTTAAAAATCACAATGCAAAGATAACATGCTTGTACTATTTACTCTATGGCCAAATTGTATTATATATCCTATAAACACTAATGTGAATACAAAATCAAGTAAAAATTCTAATAGAGCAAGACTCCCACCTGTTGCCAAAGAGTGTCCCCCACAAACCACCAATAATGGGTGCAGATTCCAAAGTTTCTATTCCTCTGCCTCTATCAGAGGAGTTATTTCCATTTTCTCGGCTCCCATCACCATTTACAGTTTTTCGTAATTTTCTACAAAAAAATTTTTCCATGATTTCAGATTATTCAAGAGCTTTTCTATTTATGCCCATAATATCCTTACAGAAAATTATACTAACAGATGATTCCCTGAAATCCGGATAATTACTTTCATATACTAAGGATAAATCATGTAAGAACATTTCTTATTTAAGGACAAAAACAGATTCAAAACTAAACTACTGTGCTATCTTTTGTTTAGTCACAAAGAAATGGAACTGCTCCAGAAATATTACTAGAAAAAAAATTTTCGCATTAGGACCAAGAGTCTTGTCAGACACACACTAGCAAAAGCCACATCTATAAATATGGCTGTTAGAAAACTAACATTCTTTTGCACATTTAATTAGGACAACACGAAATAATAGCAAATGATCACTTTTTGTTGAGATCCTATACAGTTAAATGATATATTCTACAAATATATGAGATAAAGCATAGCAATCAATTTCCTTAGAAAATACTAAATAAATTTAACTGAATTTATAGGAATCTTCTTTTCAAAAAGAAAAAAAAGTTTTTAAAATAACATTCAAAAATAAGGACATGTTGCACTAGGGCATAGTTTAGAGTGTCAGCCTAGTATGCATAAGGCCCTGAGTTTGATCCCCAGCACCACAAAAGAAGCGGGGGGGGGGGGGGGGGGGAGAAAACATTCAAATCCATTGCACCAAATGAAAAATCTCATTTAGTAATTGCTCAGGGAAGCAAAAACCTAGAGATATCCTGAATATACTTAAGAAAACTTCGGCAGTTCCAAAACCTACATATATCACATAGTAAAACCTTGACAAGAATTCAATGTGTAAAAAATTCAAATCAATCTTGATTAAAAGTTTAGACCACTTAGAAATCAACTGTTATGCACTTTTTAAAAAAAGTAAAAATGTTGGTAGCACCAACCAACATCCTTGTTGACAGTAAATTTTCAACAAATTTTGATTAAAGCTGAATTTCACAGAAAAAAACTTTTTTCCCCCTCCCCAGCATTAAGAATTTACCCAGGGCCTTGTGCATGTCAGACAAGTGTTCTGCCACTGAGCTACAACTCTAGCCTCAGAATGCTTTCTCAAAATCATTATTTAAAATAAATTTTAATAAGGAATAATACAATTAGGAATTTTCCTTTTAAGCAACTGCAGTAAATGACAAAATCCCACCTGAGATTAAAAATTAATAAGGTTTCTTAGCCATCAGGAGAAAAGTATAAAAAGCATTCATTTTAAAGTCAAATATCAGTGAAAAATATATAGAGGACATTTTAAATTAATTTAATCAAAGATTTTATAAATCTCTTCAATACCTCTCCCAGAAAATACATAACTACAGGATAACTTCTCATTTTACCTTCTCCTCCGATTTCCATTGTTTCCGGATGGTCGTGTTATCTGAGTAGATACGATTTGACAGTGGACAGTTCCCATGAGTAGCATAAGGCACAAGGGTCCAAGAACTTCACTTACGTTCACAATAGGCATCATAAGATACAACACAATCGCTATAACTGGAAAGAGATTTTAAAATGTAAAACATTAAGAGTTCATCTTTAAAACAAATACTAAGCAACTTAGCAAGACCCTGTCTGAAAATCAATATAAAAAAGTGATGGTGATCAGCTCTTGAATTCAATCCCTGGTATTAAAAATAAATAAAATGAATGCTAGTATCTATATAAACATTTTTTATGATTTATCATTTTAAAAAGAACTCAGAAGTAAATAATTTCCCAGAATACCATTCACTTGCACATTAGCTGGGTGAAAATATGAAGCCATGGGTTGCCAAATAAATGAAGAATAACATGTTGAAAGTATTTGTCTTTTTCTGGCAGCATAATAATCTAGATATTCCAAGAGGGTTTCCACCACAAAACAACTGAAGGCTCCATAAAACATAAATTTTGCAGTGCCATTCTACCCAAAGGAAGAGTATGTCCCAAGGTCCAAGGTTACAAAGAAAGCAACTAGCCAAGCTGGGATTTGAACCCAGGCATTTGGGCTCCAGAGTCTATCATCTTAACTACCATATTATATTGCCTGTTTGCATATGTATATAAAATGCTCAAAGAAATAATGAAATAAATAGGAAAGCATAAAAAACTATCTCTAAAATATCCATTTACAATATTGAAGAAGAGTTCTTTCAGACTTTATCTATATTCTCGTGATATAAATAGATAGATATATAGATAGATAAATTTTCAACAATTTTTGTTAAGGCTGAGTTTCCAAAAGAATGCTTTTTTCTTTTCCTTTCCCTCACCCCTGCCTCAGTGTTGGGGATCAAACTCAGTACCCAACATACAATGATGGCATCAAAACAATCAACTACAGACTTTGCTGACTTGTGAATGTGGATATAAATCCACTTCTAAAAAGTGATTATGTTCACTAATATGCCTGGATCAGTACCTGGCACACAGTAGGCACTAAGTATTTGTTGATTGATTGATTTAAATAAATTTATCAAAGTAAATTTGAAAGTATAGCAAAAGAAGAGTTTGCCAAGAGGGCTCTGCTCTCACTAATGAAATTAATGCCCTTATAGGGATTTACAAGCCACGTGGGGAGAAGATTGCCATAAAAGTAGGTCTTCACCAGACATGAATTCTGATGGGGACTTGATCTTGGACTTTCTAGTCTCCAGAATTGTGAGAAATAAATTTCTATTGTTTTTATGCAACCCAGGCCAGGGTATTTTCATTACAACAACCAAAATAGACTAAGACAGAAATTGGTATGGAAAAATGGGGGCAGGGGCTACTGTTACAAATACCTGAAAACATGAAGCAGCTTTAGAATTGAGTTATGAATGGGTAGAGGTTCAAAGAGTTTTAAGAAACAGGCTTTGGTTCCCATAAAGATTTTTAAAAGCAATCTGGAAGGATCAGAAGGAAAAGAAGAAAAAGCCTTGACCTTCTCAGAGAATACCTAAGTAACCATGAACTGAATGTTTGTAGAATATGGGGTATAGGCCACTCTGGTGAGGTACTGGATAGAAATAAGAAATAACATGTTATTGAAAAATGGAGAAAACAGTCCTTGTTACAGAGCAGCAAAGAACTTGGCTGAACTATAATTGTGCTCTGCTGTTTTGTGGAAGGCAGAATCTTCCAGTGTCTTGATCTTGGACTTCCCAGTCTCAAAAGCCATCAGAAATAAATCTGTGTTGTTTATAAGTTGCCCAAGCTATGATATCTTTATTATAGGAGGCTGAATATACTAAGACAGAAAAGTTATGTAAATTATGGTATTATAAGTAGTTACAAGAAGGTGTTTGTAGTAAATGCTATTAGACTCTAATAGAAACAGTAAACAGTACTTTTAAATGATGGTATGTCCACATAGTGGAATGTTATGTAACCATTAAAAAGAACATTAAAAGCAAGATAAAAATACAATTCTTTATTGACACTAAATGTTGAGTACTCTGTATCCACATGTGGCTAAGCTGCTGATGCACTGGGTAGTGCAGAGACAGAACATTTCCTTTATTAAGGAAACTCTAGGGGCTGGAGTTGTGGCTCAGTAGTAGAGTGCTTGCTTAACATGAGGCATTGAATTCGATCCTCAGCACCACATAAAAAAATAAAGTTATTGGGTCCATCTACAACTAAAAATACTAAAAAGAAGAAGAAAAAAAGAAACTATTGGACAGCAATGTCACAACTTTAAAAATAAACTTATAGATTTGTAATTCGCACATATATTTTTCACTCTATAAACTTAGTTTTTTTTTAAATTGGAAAGATAAAAGAAAATACAATCACCCATAATTCCTTCATGTTACCCAAACTTCCCTTTGTTCTAAGTCAGGTAACCATAGTACAAAGAGCCCACATTCTGAAAATATCCCTGGCAAGCAATGGATAAGAGAGACTATACCTGAGTTTCTGTACAAAGTGAGAACAGAGTAAAAAGCCCACCAGGAATGATGTGCAATACCGACTTTACAACTGACTTATGTGACTGCCTGGAGAGTGGTAGGACTTCATGGAAATCACAGATGCGGATGGCCTCTCTGAAAGTTCCATCTGAGATGAGCTCTCAAGGACGAGAAAAAAGCCAGTCACTTGAAAAGCCTTATGAATGTTTCAAACAAAAAGAAAAGCTCTGTGTGAGGAGCAGAAAAAAAGTATTACACTGGAGCAAGCATGGGGAGAAGAGGGAAGAGGAGGGGGACAGATGACGTAGCACAGTGGAAGTCACTAAAGATTTCTAAGCAAGAAAATGACACCATATGGTTTTCGTTTTTAAAGGATTTTCTCTAACAGCTGTGAGAACAAGGGGTAGAAAAAGGTTCAGAGCAGATGTTACTCCAGCAGTCCAGGCTAGAGATGACAGTGTGAGGGCTAGGCTGGTGGCAGTGGAGATGCAGATGAACAGAGTCAAGAGAAACTCTGAGACAGAACTTCCGGACCTGGTGTCAGATTGGATGTGAGAGCCAATGCTGTGGTACAGCTGGGAGACATCGTTTTTAGTTTTCGGTGGACCTTTATTCTTTTTATTTATTTATTTATTTTTATATGCGGTGCTGAGAATCAAACCCAGTACCTCACACATGCTAGGCAAGTGCTCTACCACTGAGCCACACCCCCAGCCCCAAGATGTGATTTTTTATATAAGTTCAAAACAACAAATCTGAAATGCAGCTGCGAGATCTGGCCTACAGTTATGAACCTGAGAATCACTAGTGTTATCAATTATATTTTTAAAAAATGGGGTTTGACAAGAGTACCTAAAGATAAACCATAATTCAATCTTGAGATGATCCAACATTCAAAAGTCTGACAGAAGACAAGATAAAGAAAGTAGGGCCACTGAGACACATGGAAAGAAATTCTAGGGAAGAGAGAGTTAAATGATCATGCTTGTTCTCTCATAGCATATTTTAAGATGATGCCCAAATGACGAAAGTCCCTTCATTTCTTTGTACTTTCAACCATCAAATGAAAGGGTAAAGGTAAGAACAGTAGGTCTTCCTTACGTGATAGCAAAAGCAGAAAAAAAGAAACTGTCACAGTTTATTCCAGCTCCTCCTCCAATTACCTTGCATGAGGTAAAGCAGTAGCAGCCAAACAAAGATTCTTAAGGAGGTGACCTGAATCCACCAATTGCTGAACAATGGGAAAAATACAACCCGAACAAGCCCCTTCCGAGTTAGAGATGTCCATGGAATTTCCGGTTTGGCTTTGGCAAATGTTGAGCCTTTAAACATAAAATAAAAAAAGAAATATTTATACACACTAGACTAATGGCCACTTGCAGCACCACATCAAAAACGGGTGAGAACAAAACTCAGCACATAATCTGTTCATTTCAAAGGAACCCTCTTAGATGGTCATTTAATGTAATAACTTCTTACCCTCAGTCTCTAGGACAGGATCTCAAAATAAGCCAGGTCTCTTGAATGCTAAACAATATGTTTTTCTTAATTACACAACAGCAAGTTAACAAGTTCGTCCCTCTTTCAACTTTATGAAAACATGCAATTTACATAACCACCCCGTTCTAAGGCAAATGGTAAAAAATGCTAAAGTCCACATGAGGACAGAATTTTACTTAGAAATTGAAGTGTACCATCCAATAGGGAAGGTATCTAAAACTAATCCATAGTTCCACTATGAAAGAACATAATAATATGCACGAGAAACAAACCAACTTTAGAACTTACCTCTAATTAAGTCAACATCAATCAAGTCTGGCTTTATGTGACCCATCTTTTTTGGTTTGTTTTTGAAGCCCTAAGATAAAGCAAAACAAAAACAGAAATAAAGAAAAAAGAGTCCTTTTAAATACAAAAGATAAACTTACATTTCTTTTCTTCTATATAGACATCTATACTCTACTATAGACATTTTAATCTAGTGTTCCTTAAAGGAACTCATCATTAATGTTTATTTTTAGTTTTAAGTCTTATCAAATAATATATATGGGGGCTGGGGCTGTAGCTCAGTGGCAGAGTGCTTGCCTAGCATGTGTGAGGCACTGGGTTTGGTTCTCAGCACCACATAAAAATAAATCAATAAAATAAAGACACTGTGTCCATCTACACCTAAAAATATTTTTAAAAAAGAATAATATATATGCTTTTATCACTTTTTAAAATAAACTATGCCAAAAAATCAGTAAGTGAAAAATAATCATACCTTGAACTATTTCTCCTCTCTTCCCATCTTTTTTTAGTTGCTTTTTTTATTTTACTTCTATAATTCTATCTCATATGCTCATACTATTTTTCTTTAATTTACTGATTTTTAGAAAGCATCTAAAATATAGTATATGAGACAATAGCTATTAGACCACTAATCTCCACATCCTAACTTCTACCAATATATATATCCTTACAATATACTTGTTTTTTAATAAATCATAATCAGTATTTATTATATGATCACAGTGAAATATGTTCCCTGAAAGCTATATTTTTATTCTTTCATTTGCTCTGTAAGATCAGTCAAAATATTTGTCATTATCTAAATTTATATAAATGCTACAAAATTATCCAAATTTGACTAAATGCTAGAATTTGTTTTTAAACAATTCCTGGAAACATCCTTCCCAAAGCCTTCTATCTTCCTGTTCCAACTGGACGAGCTAGTTGCTCCCTGGACCTGCTGCTCTGCTACGATCCCAGGTCTACTCACTCTCATCCTGAGAATTCCCTTCAATTCCCTCTATGGTGAATCACTGTTTCCCATATCCCATGTCACCCCCAACCCCAGAGCTGGGGATCAAACCCAGGGCCTTGTGCATGACAGGCAAGCTCTCTACCACTAAGCAACATCCCCAGCCTTTTTTACTTTTTATTTTGAGTAGGGTTTCACTAAATTATCCAGGAGGGCCTCAAACTTGTTATCCTCCTGCCTCAATCTCCCAAGTCGCTGGGATTACAGGTATGCTCCACCATATCAGTTCCCATGGTCTTCTTAGAAGACATTCTCCAATAACTATCTGAGAACAGAGTCACAGAAGATAATTTTTGAGTCCTTGCATGTCTGAAAATGAATTAATTCTACCCTTATACCTGACTAAAAGTTATATCAGGTTTAGAAAGCTAAGTTGGAAATCATTTTCCCTCAGGAAGATAAGGTTCTACTGCTTTCCACTTCTAGTGCTACTGCTATGAAGTCTAACATCATTCTGACCCCTGATCCTTTAACTATAAATTGTTTCTTTCCTCTGCTCACTTTATTCATGGTATTCAGAAATGTCATAATGCTGTGCCTTAGTATGAGTCTTTTATCATCTGTTGTGCTGAGAATTGTGGAAATTTATCTTTTGGTTTAGGAAATTTTTCTTATAATTTTATATTTCCTCCCTCACATGACTTTCAATTGTTCTCTATTCTCTAAATCTATAGTTTTTTTTTTTTTTAAGCTTCTTGGAAACTTCCTCAAATCTTCTATTAAATGTTTTATTTTGTTATTTGGACCGACTCTATTCTCACTTCTCTTTCATATTGGGAGAATTTCTTATAGCATCCTGAACTAAGGGGCACTTAACCACTGAGCCCTATCCCCAGCCCTTTTTATTATCTTTTAAATTTTCAGACAGGGTCTCATTAAGTTGCTGAGGCTGGTCTCAAATTTCCAATCCTCCTGCCTCAGCCTCCAAAGTTGCTGGAATTACAGGCATGCGCCACCACCAAGCTATGCATTTATGTGTAGAATGTGAAACTAGTAACATAGTGGACCCAGTATTTTTTTGTTGTTTTGTTTTTTTAGTTGTAGGTGGACACACCTTTATCTTATTTTTATGTGGTGCTGAGGATTGAACCCAGGGTCTCACACATGCTAGGTGAGCACTCTACCACTGAGCCACAACCCCAGTCCCCAGTATTTTACTTGTAGATAAATATCCAAAAGAAATGTGTACATATTTCACCAAATAATGTATATAAAATGTTGTATAAGATTTATACAAGCCCCAAATTGGAAACTATCATCAATAACAACTAAAAATCTCTATCAACAGTAGAATGGATAAGACTTGTGATATTGGACTGAATTATCTTACATGCAACACATGAATCTCACATAAATCTCATAAGTATGTTGAAATTAAGTAAGTATATAAGTTCAATTTCAATTATGTCAACTCAAAAAAAGGCAAAGTTAATCTATGCCACTAACTGATCACCTCTCTTAGTGGTAGTGCCTGGAAGAGTTTGTGAAAGGCCTTCTGAGTGCTAATTACATGGTCATATTCTATTTATGAAAATACTTCAAGTTGTACACTTATAATTCTGATATGTATATTTATAAAATGTGTGTATATTTATAAAATGTGTTTTACTTTAATAATGATCTTTTTAAAACTTATTTGAAGTTCTGTATGTGAGTATAGCTTATAGATGTGGGACTTCAAGAGGGTATCAAGGAAAAAGTTGACCATTCCACTGATAGAACCACCAAATGTCAATACCCATTCTAATGTCAGTCAAGTTCCTCAAAAGAGTCTTCCAATATACTCCTTGGTTGGGAGTTCTGAAAACCAAAGGGTTTACAATTATGTCTTCAGTATCATGACTCCCACTTGCCCTCTGCTATCCCTGGAGACACACCAATGCATTACCTCCAAAGTAATAGCACAAATTTCCCATATTTAATGGGTTGGAGAAGAGACCAGGAGGCTATCTCATCTGTACAAAAACTCCACCAATCCCTACTTTCAGCCCCATAGCTTATGTCTGCCTCACAGAGACCAGGTGCATTCAAGTCCTAAGCCTCTCTGGAACCCTCTGCTGGACACACTGGTGCACTGTCTGGCACTTTTTCCTGCTCTCCCAATGATTCCTCTGTTTTTCTTATAAAAATATTTTCATTTCTTATCTACTACAGGATTCCTCTTCAATTTATTCCTTGACTATGTGGATATACCCATTTTATAAGCCCCCTTTATATATTCCTTTTTTATTTTCATTACTAATATAAAATTCTGTGCTTCTAGGGATGGAACTCGTGCACTGTGTACAAGGGACCATCTTCAGGAAGAGGCCATGGATAGCAAAAATTAACCCCTCCTCCTGAACAGCTGTCCTGTGAGATTGGTACCTAGTTAGTCTCACCTTATAGATGAGGAAACCAAAGCACAGAGATTCCAACTCAGGCATTTGCACTCCAAAGGATGTGCTCTTAACCATGACACACTAACCTGCTTTTACTATATGACAAAAATGCATCCCTAATCAATAAAGGAAAAAGGTATCAAGGAATAGGTGAGGGAGGTAAACTAGAGAGGTAACCAGAAGTCACACTGGGAAGATCACAGCCATGCTAGCATTATGCTTTCAAGACAAGTGTACTAAGAAGTGTTCCAGCTACATTTGCCCAGAAATAGTAGTTTTCAACCAGGGGAGTGGAGATACTAGTTCAGACCAGGCAATTAGAAGTATGAACTAGGAAAAGCACTGTATTCAAAAGATATTTAACTGGTAAAAACCAGAAAAATGGGTAACTGAAAATAAGAGATTAGTATGAATATAAAGCCACAGAAGAATTCCAAAGGGTTGGGGAGGTGGTTCAGTGGTAGAGCACTTGCCTAGCATGTATTAAGTCCTGGGTTTGATCCCAGTACCACAAAAACAAAAAGCCTCTAAAGCCATTCACTGGGTAGGAAAAGTAAGACAAGGAACAGAACCGAGTCATGCCAAGCAGTGCCATAGTGCTCCCATTCCACTGGCCAAGCAAGGTGGGGCTGGGGAGAATTCTCCCACAGGAAGGCATTGCACACACAGGCAGGGTGCAAATAATTAGAAGAATTAGTATCATACACAGTTAAGTCTACCCGACACAAAAGCTCATGTCTAAATGATAATTAGAGTTGGTTTTGCCACTGGTATAAAGGGTACTGGTGGAATCAATAAACCTATACACTCGTATCTCTATATCTACCTATCTCAGGTGGAGATATATGGACACAACACACACACACACACACACACACCCCTCCTATTACTCAGGTAACTTAATATGTTTTTGAGAGGTACTCTTTCAAATTAATCTTTATTTTTATTAGAACAATACTCATTATAAGGATAATGATTAAAAAATAACTCTGGCCTCAACATTCCTCACCCTTGATTCCCATTTCCTAGCTATTTTTTTCTCTTTATTTCACAATAAAATATTTACAATGTTTTCTTCAATTTCAGATGCTATCCATTCATTTCTTACTATTGAAGATAAGAAAACGATTTTTTAAAAAACCTCTATCTTCTGTTCTCATTTATTTCTCAAAGGGTTTCTAATTATACAATAAAAATATCAGAAATTAGAATGATGTCTTATACTTGCCATCATTAAGTATATTGTCTATATTGTCTTACTGTCTTATTGTCTTTCTTTTTTTTAATTTGTTTTTATTGTAAACAAATGGGATACATGTTGTTTCTGTTGGTACATGGAGTAACAGCATACCATTTGCCTAATTATACATTTACATAGGGTAATGACGTTTGATTCATTCTGTTATTTTTTCCTTCCCCACCACCGCTCCCATCCCTCTTTTCGCTCTATACAGTCCCTCCTTCCTCCACTCTTGCCCCCCCACCCCCCAATAAGTGTCATCATCCGCTTATCAATGAGATCATTCGTCCTTTGGATTTTTGAGATTGGCTTATCTCACTTAGCATAATATTCTCCAATTTCATCCATTTGCCTGCAAATGCCATAATTTTATTATTCTTTATAGCTGAGTAATATTCCATTGTGTATATATATATATATATATATATATATATATATATATATATACCACAGTTTCTTTATCCATTCATCAATTGAAGGACATCTAGGTTGGTTCCACAGTCTGGCTATTGTGAATTGAGTAGCTATGAATATTGATGTGGCTGTATCTCTGTAGTGTGCTGATTTTAAGTCCTTTGGGTAGAGGCCGAGGAGTGGGACAGCTGGGTCAAATGGGGGTCCATTCTTGTCTTTCTTAATTAGAAAATATAATATTGAGAAGATCTCATTCCAATACTTCTCAAAGTATTCCAGGAAATAGAAAAAGAGGGTACCCTACCAAACTCATTCTATGAAGCTAATATCACCCTCATACCCAAACCAGGAAAAGACACATCAAGGAAAAAAAATTTTAGACCAATATCCTTGATGAATATAGATGCAAAGATCCTTAACAAAATATTGGCAAACCGTATCCAAAAGCATATTAAGAAAATCGTGCACCACGATCAAGTGGGGTTCATCCCTGGAATGCAAGGATGGTTTAACATCCATAAATCAATAAACGTAATCCATCATGTCAATAGACTTAAGGATAAGACTCATATAGTTATTTCAGTTGACGCAGAAAAAGCGTTCGACAAAATACAACACCCCTTCATGCTCAAAACACTAGAAAAAATAGGGATAGTAGGAACATACCTGAACATTGTAAAGGCTATTTATGCTAAGCCCATGGCCAACGTCATTCTTAATGGAGAAAAACTACAACCATTCCCTTTAAAAACAGGAACAAGACAGGGATGTCCTCTTTCACCACTTCTATTCAACATTGTCCTCGAAACTCTAGCCAGAGCTAATTGGCAGACTAAAGAAATTAAAGGGATATGAATAGGAAAAGAGGAACTTAAGCTGTCACTATTTGCTGATGACATGATTCTATATTTAGAGGATCCAAAAAACTCCTCCAGAAAACTTCTAGACTCATCAATGAATTCAGCAAGATAGCAGCCTATAAAATCAACACACATAAATCTAAAGCATTTTTATACGCAAGCGACGAAACACCTGAAAGGGAAATGAGGAAAACAACTCCATTTGCAATAGACTCAAAAAAAAAAAAAAAAAATACTTGGGCATCCATCTAACCAAAGAGGTAAAAGATCTCTACAATGAAAACTACAAAACATTGAAGAAAGAAATTGAGAAAGAACTTAGAAGATGGAAAGATCTCCCATGTTCTTGGATAGGCAGAATTAATATTGTCAAAATGGCCATACTACCAAAAGTGCTATACAGATTCAATGCAATTCCAATTAAAATCCCAATGATGTACCTTACAGAAATAAAGCAAGCAATCATGAAATTCATCTGGAAGAATAAGAAACCCAGAATAGCTAAAGCAATCCTTAGCAGAAGAATGAAACAGGGGGTATTACAATACCAGAACTTCAACTATACTACAAAGCAATAGTAACAAAAATGGCATGGTATTGGCACCAAAAAAGACAGGTAGATCAATGGTACAGAATAGAGGACACAGACACAAACCCAAATAAATACAATTTTCTCATACTACACAGAGGTGCCCAAAACATGCAATGGAGAAAAGATAGCCTCTGCAACAAATGGTGCTGGGAAAACTGGAAATCCATATGTAACAGAATGAAACTAAACCCCTATGTCTCACCCTGCACAAAAATCAACTCACAATGGATCGAGGACCTTGAAATCAGACCAGAAACCTTGCATCTTATAGAAGAAAAAGTAGGTCCAAATCTTCACCTTGTTGGCTTAGGATCAGACTTCCTTAACGGGACTCCCGTAGCGCAAGAAATAAAAGCAAGAATCAACAACTGGGATAGATTCAAACTAAATAGCTTTCTCTCAGCAAAGGAAACTATCAGCAATGCGAAGAGAGCGCCTACAGAGTGGAAGAAAATCTTTGCCACTCATACTTCAGATAGAGCACTAATTTCCAGAATCTATAAAGAACTCAAAAAACTCTACACCAAGAATACAAATAACCCAATCAACAAATGGGCTAAGGATATGAACAGACACTTCACAGAAGAAGATCTACAAGCAATCATCAAACATATGAAAAAATGTTCACCATCTCTAGTAATAAGAGAAATGCAAATCAAAACTACACTAAGATTCCATCTCATCCCAATTAGAATGGCAATTATCAAGAATACAAGCAACAATAGGTGTTGGAGAGGATGTAGGAAAAAGGTACACTCATACATTGTTGGTGGAGCTGCAAATTAGTGCAGCTACTCTGGAAAGCAGTGTGGAGATTCCTTAGAAAACTTGGAATGGATCCACCATCTGACCCAGCTATCCCACTCCTTGGCCTATACCCAAAGGACTTGAAATCAGCATACTGCAGTGATGCAGCCACATCAATGTTCATAGCTGCTCAATTCACAATAGCCAGACTGTGGAACCAACCTAGATGTCCTTCAATTGATGAATGGATAAAGAAACTGTGGTATATATATACAATGGAATATTACTCAGCTATAAAGAATAATAAAATTATGGCATTTGCAGGCAAATGGATGAAATTGGAGAATATTATGCTAAGTGAGATAAGCCAATCTCAAAAATCCAAAAGGCGAATGATCTCACTGATAAGTGGATGATGACACATAATGGGGGGTTGGAGGGGGGCAAGAATGGAGGAAGGAGGGACTGTATAGAGGGAAAAGAGGGGTGGGAGCGGTGGGGGGGAAGGAAAAAATAACAGAATGAATCAAACATCATTACCCTATGTAAATGTATAATTAGGCAAATAGTACAGAAACAACATGTATCCCATTTATTTACAATAAAAATAAAATAAAAAAAAGAAAATATAATATTGTTCTAACTTTACAGTGGTGATACCAAACTTTTTTGTTATTAACATATATTAATTGTACCAATTGATGGGTCTCTCTGCAATGTTTACATACATGTATGTATCATGACTTTATCACGTCCACCTTTTCTTCTGCTCTCTGGCCACTCCCCCACTCCTAGGAGAACGGTGTGGCTATGTGGGACAAAGAAAGAAATTTGGGGGTATGTCTCTTGTCCCCACACATGTGCTCAAATAATACTATTTTCAGCTCTGCCTCCCTCCTGGAGATTTACCTAATTCCCATCTTCCAGAATTTAAACACAGGGCTTTTAGTAGTTTCTTACTGACTTTCCTTACTATAGGCAAGTAGATTTTTACTTTCTTCACTCTTCATCTTTCAAAATTATACCAATTGCTCTCATTTAATAGGCTCCCATTCTCAGTCCTCCAAGAACTGATATCTTTTCTTATTTGTTGTAATTTTAGAGGGGTTTCAGGAAGAGATCAAATGTTGATTAATGCACGTACTCAAACTGTCATCTTTAATGAGGAGGCTCATTTGTCATATACCCAGCATCCAGCTTAAGAAATAAAACATTATAAATATAGCTAAAATAGTCTCTGAGCTTGAGTAGCCTTTTTTAGTTTCATTTCAAACAATGATTTTGTTCTAACATTAGAAAACATAGCAAATAAACTTTAAAAGCTTAAAATGTTTTGCTCATTTTAACAAACAACATGCAAAATAGTAGCAAAGAACATGCTTATTTCAGTCTTATTTCGAAGGAACAAGTTGATCTTCATCACTGAAAATAATGTTAGACTTCCAATTTTAATATATTCTCAAGAAATATTAGAAGAGTAGTTTTATCGCTTTCATAAACTTTTGTGTACATTAGGTTTTTTCGTACTATTGGTGTGATTTTAATAGCTTCATTGAGGTATAATTTACATATCATTTTGGCTCACAGTTCTGAAGGCCATATCTGGTGATGATGGCCTTCTTGCTGGCTGCCTTGAGGAAAAACAGGTTATTATGTGGCAAGAGACAAGGAAAACACGGATGTACACATGTCTCATCTGGTCTCTCTCCCTCTTTTTATAAAACCACCAGGAATTACTCTTGGCAGCTCCTTATGACTTTATCTAATCTGAATAAGCTCCCAAAAACCCCCCTCTAAACACCACAGTCAGATTACATTTTCACCCTCTTAATACCTCACATTGGGGATGAAATTTCAACATGAAACTGTGGAAGACACTCGAACCTCATCCAAACCACAGCGGCTGTTGGCAGTAAATTCCTGTTCCTACTTGCCATTAACATGATCTGTTGTATATCCTTATAGATGTCTAGAAATTTCATACAAACACAATCAAATAGTATGTTCTCTTTTGTGTCTGGGTCCTTTTGTATGGCATAATGTATCTGAGGTTCTACCATGATGTAGTATATAGCAATAGATTTTACTACTGAAACATATTCCATTGTGTGGACAACAATTCATACATTCATCAGTTCATCAGCATCTGGATTTTTTCAATCATGAATAGTTCTTCTATGAGCATTTGCATGTGTTTGTTTTTACTTCTCTTGGATAGGTACCTGGCAGTGGAAACGCTTGGTAATATTTTCCATTTTCTATGCAAACCAGCAGTTTACAGGAGTCCTAGTTTCTCCGTGTCCTTGCCAACACTTGGTATGGTCAGTCTTTTGAATTTTAGCTATTCTAATGGGAGTATAGTTTTAATTTGTACTTCCTTAATAACTTCTTAATAATGTTGAACATCTTTTCATGTGCCTATTATTCATCTACTTACTTTGGTAAAATGTCTGTTCAAATGTTTTGCCCATGTTTTTAAATTGGGATACTGAATTCTTTGTATATTCTGGTTATAAACACTCCATTATGTGCATGATTTGAAAATATTTTCTCACAGACTGTAGCTTTTTTTTTTTTTTTTTTTTGGATAGGGTCTCACTGTGTTGCCCAGGTTGGCTTTGAACTCTTGGGCTCAAGTAATCCACCTGCCTCAGCCTACTGAACAGCTGGGACTACAAGTACCACTGTGCCTACACTGTCTTTCATCTTTTTAATGGTACATTTTGAAAAAAAGTTTTCAATTTTGATAAGATCCAATTTATCAATTTTTTTCTTTTATTGATGTGTCTCTAAGAAATCTCTGCCTAGCCCAAGGTGACAAAGATCATCTAAGTTTTCTTCTAGAAAATCTACAATTTTAGTTCTTACACTTATATCTATAATCCTTTGAAGTAATTTTTATGTATGGCATAAGGTAAGAATCAAAGTTCATTTTTACACTGTGGATATTCAATTGTTCTAGCACCATTTATTGAAAAATACATAATATCTTCACTGAACTGCTTTGGCATCTTTGTCAAAAGTCAATTTTCCAAACAGCAAGGACTTATTTCTAGATTTTCTATTCTGTTCCACCAATCTATTACTCATGCCAATACCTTCTATCTTGATCACTATAGTTTTATAATAAATTTTGAGATTATATAAATCTTCCAACTGTTTTTAAAAAATGTTTACATCCTTTGCATTCCACATTAGCTTATCCATTTCTACCAAAAATAAAAAATACAGGCAGAATTTTGAAGGGATTACACTGAATATATAGATATAATGGGAGAGACTAGCCATTTTAATAACATTGGGTCTTTTAGATCATAAAAATGAAATGTTACTCTGTTTATCTGGACCTTCTTCAGCTTCTCTGAGAACTGTTTCGTTTACAGGATACATGTCTTCACTTTCTATGTCAAATATATTCCTAAGTATTTTTATTCTCTTTGAAGACTCTTTTTTGTGAGTGGAATTGTTTTCTTAATTTCAATTTTTGATTACTTACTGCTAGTATATAGAAACACAAATGATTTTCATATACTGGCCTTGTTTCTTGAGATCTTGCCAAACTCATCACTTAGTAATTTTTTAGTAAATACCTTAGGATTTTCTAACTATGGAATTATATAAATATAAAAAAAGGCAGTTTGTATTTCTTTTCCATCTTGATGCCTTTTGTTTCTTTTACTTGCTTTATGGCACTGGCTAGGACCCTGATTGAGATGTTGACTAAAAGGAGTAAGAGCTGGTATTCTTGCTTTATTTCTGATTTTAGAGGGACAGTACTCAGTCTTCAACCATTAAGTGTGATGTTTGCTATAGGTTTTTCCTAGACAAACTTTAACAGGTTGAGAATTTACATTCTATTCTTACTTCACCATTAATGGGTACTAAATTTTGTCAAATGCCTTTTCTGTCTACTGAGAAGACCATGGGGTTTTGTTCTTTATTCCATTAATACGGCACATTGTATTAACTTATTTTCATATGTTAAACCAATATTGCATACCTGGACTAAATCTCACTAGATGACAGCAGATAATCCATTTCAGATGCTGTTAAATTTAGTTTGTTAATATTCTGTTGTAGATTTTCACACCCATGATCACAGAAAATTTTATGTCTTTGCATAACTCAGGTATTAAAGTAATATTGGTTGCATAGGATATATTTGGGAGGTGTATTTTCTCCTCTATTTTCTGAAAAAGTTTATGTAGGATTAGTATATATTTTTTAATTTTTTAAAAAATATTTTAATTGTAGACAGATACAATACCTTTATTTCATTTTTATGTGGTACTGAGAATCAAACCCAGAACCTCACACATGCTAGGCGAGTGCTCTACCACTGAGCCACAACCCCAGCCCAAGGATTAGTATATTCTTGAACTACTTCACTTCTGCTCATTCCTCTGATTTCATTTTAAGCACCAATTCCTAAGAGAAGCCTTGTCTCACCTCTATGACCAGGTCTGCTTCCCTTATTATAGTATTAGGGCTTACAAATAATAGTTTTCTCTTAATGTTTATCAAAACGTAATTTTTATTCATTCGTGGGATGATTTTTCTCTCCCACAAATTTGTCTTTACTACAAATTGCATGAAAAGAAAAAATGAGAACTTTGTAGATATAGTTTCTGCCTGACACATAGTATAGGCAGGTACTCAACAAATATTTGTTAAATGAAGAACACATGATAACTGTTTTTTCTTTTCTTTTCTTTGGTACAGAAGATTGAATTCAGGGGCACTCAATCACTGAGTCACATCCCCAGCCCTTTTTTGTATTTTATTTAGAGACAGAGTCACTGAGGCCGGCTTTGAACTCTCGACCCTCCTGCCTAAGTCTCCTAAGCTGCTGGGGTTAAAGGCATGTGCTACCATGCTCAGAATGATGACTGTTTTCATTATATTTTTGGTGTTTATTTCCCTACTTAACTTTTTTGTTTTTGTTTTTGTCATGCATGCAAGGCAAGTGATCTGCCACTGAGCTACATTCCCAGCCTCCCAACTTTACTTTGGTTTATTGCTATTTTCTTTCTCTAGATTCTTCAATATTCAATTCACAATAACTCTTTCTAGTCAATCTAGACTTTTTTTGTCTGTTAATGTAGACATTGAGAGTAATACAATTTCAAAAAGTATTATTCTGGAAATATTCCAGAGATGTTATTACAATGCCTATATTTTTATTTCCATTCTTTGAAAATAGAGATATAATGTGGCTCCTCTTCTAGAATACCATCAAAAAATTTTCCATTTTCTGCAGAACAGTATCTAAAGTTCTTAGCAAAATAGTCAAATAATCTTCAAACTCAATTATGGGCTATCACTCTCTATCTACATAACCTTATAGTCCAATCACATTGTGCTGCTTGCTCTTTCCTTACACAAGTCTTATACTTCAGTTCGTTAAATTTTTTTCCTTTCGTGTTCAGCACCTAGCCTTGAGTATAGTTGTTAAATGTTTGTAGAAGAGTATCTATAGTTTCCATGATCCAAGTAAGATTTTGAAAACTGTCTTTTAAAATTTGAATTATATTTTTATAAATATAATTAATAATTACACATAGTACTGTGATCTGATGATAACATTTTTATATTTTGTTTTTAAATTTTTTTTCTTCTATTTTTTGTTTAATTTAAAAAGATGTATTTGGAAGCTCAGATTTCTCACCCCAGATTTTTATTAATCACTCTATAGAAAAATGGTCTATAAGCTACTTGATCATTTGCCCATCATGGGTTTTCTTTTTGCAGTGTTGATACTATTGAGGAAACCAGATTCAGATTAGAAGATTATTTAGTGAGCGAAGAGTTAAGAGTAAAATGAAACAATAAATGTTTTCTATAGTTTCCATGAGGAAGTAAAGGAGTTGGTCTCCAACTAGGGATATGTTTGATTTGGAATGCTAGTAATTCAGAGACTAAGCTCTAAGATTTCCTTTCCCTTGTCATTGCTGGAATGACATGAGCAGAGTTCTTTTTATGTACTCTCTCCCACCTCCTACCCCGAGTGCTGGGGAGGAGACCTGGGTCCTTCCAAAGGATACAGCAGTGCTCTACCAATGAGCTACACTCCCAGCTCCTATGTACTTTTTTATTGTACCCTACCAGAATCCCCTCATATTGTACCTTGCTTTCTCACCAGAGGACACCTTCCCAACATCTTTTTTTTTAATGTAGGTGAGTACTGTAACAAGTTGAGCATTCCAGGTGTCATTCTTAGAACACTCTTAAATAGAGTATAATCCCCCAGCAGCCTGTGCCTCTTGTTTACCTTTGGCCACTGATAATTTGCATATTGATCACAGGTGATAAATGTGGCAGTGAATTCAGGAGATGGCAACTGCCTAAAATGCTCTCAGAGTAGTGGTGCTCTGAACAAACTGCCATGGTCAGAGGGACTGAGGGCCAAGACTGCACATGCTGAAAGCTAAAGAGTAACTTTGCAAGGGGAGCTCACCACCTTCTTTTCATTCCACCCATATTTGAGACAGTCCCTCTGTTGAGAGGCAGAGGAATTTTTGTCTAAGTCCTAACTAAACACACTTTAAAAGATATGTTGGCATTTTCCCCCAACACCATTGGATTGTGAAACCCACAAAGCCAAGAACATGTATCTTTTTCACTGTATTCTTAGCAACAGGTATGTGTGCACACATTAATTAGCTCAGTAAAATTTTATATTGTTTTTAATTTCACTCTTTCCACTGCTGCTAGATTCAAAAGTATACATTAAGGAGCTGTCAGATTACCCTATGAGAAAACAATGAATGAAAATATGCATAATGGATGGAGGTCAATTAAACACTGAAATAGACATTAAGTTCCTCATATGAATCAAGATTTCTAAGCAAGGGATACAAACATAATTCCTGCCCTTGAGGACTATGAACACATACAGCTTAATAAATATACAAGTCACAGTGCACTAAAAGGAAGGTATGTATTAAATGAGAAAATCAAAATTGGGTAGGAGAAAGAGGTTCCTTACTCCATAGCAAGAAGTAAAATCCTTTTAAGGATAGGGAACCCAAACCCCATACAAACTACTGTTACTTGTTCAAGATCACAAAGCCAAAGGACACAAAACAAAATCTAACACCCAGTTCTAAGCTCTTCTCATTACACTGTTTACTGTTACTATGTAGCCACTCACAAAAGAATAATAGTATAAGATTTACAGAGTTATAAAATAAAATTTATGGACTTATTAATCGTAAACCTATCTCCCATTAATAAAATCAAAGTCTGTACAAAACCATTAAGTTAGCCAACGGTACCATGTAGTTCCAACAGCTTTTTAGCTGATTGGCCTAAATGAAGAAATGTACTTAAGTATTAGTTAAATGCATTTCACCAAAGAGATTTAAAAGTCCCAGTCTAATCAGTGTGACTTAGAGATAAATGGAATACTATTAAGTCATAGTCATCCCTTTTTTAAAAAGTGTAGAGGGTCTACAACAAATCTTTTAAAAAAGATCCAAAATCAACAATCTGCTGGCAAGACCCTGAATATGCAGATTTAAGTACTAACACCAGAGGAGAGACACATTCTTTTGAAGACCAGCTTTCCCCCATCTCTCAAGACTGTCCAATTCCATCTGGCTACCAAGTAACAATTTGATGGCTAATTTGCACCAGTATCACTATACATCTTTGGCCCCACAAACCTGACTTTGAAATATTAGATTATTTAACCCTTCTATCCTCCCCATTAAAAAGTAATAAACTGGCATTCTAAATTCAACATCAGTTTTTCTTGCTTGATTAGCACGAAAGTAAGAATCTATCTGCTCAGTTGTAAGAGCTGTGTACAAAAAAAATTTAAGAGTCTGAAAAACTCAAACACACTCTAAAGTGGTGATCAAAAGAATGGGGACCCATAGGCTGGATTCAGGCCAAGAAAGGATTTTATTGGTTTGCACAGTGATGATGAAGAAGATAGAGAAGAAAAAGGAAAGGAAGAGGAGGAGGAGAAGGAAGAAAACCACCACCTCTTAAAACTCTGGATATTTCACATAAAAATGCACATTCCCAGCTTCTCTTGAAAAATGTGACACTCTGGCAATACTGGACCTGAATTGCCATATATTAAAAACTGTCCAGAGCTGAGTAAACCACAGTCCCATTTATATGGGACATGTGCTACTGAGGTCACATGTCAACAGTCATTTTGTCATTATGCATGCTCTATTGTTTTTCTTATGATCTTCAAATAAATAATACTATACTTGGTGGATAAGTCAAAATTTTTTTAAAAAGTTAAAAAAAATCCACTCTCCACATTATGCAGTAAAACAAAGCTAGAATTAAAGAAATCAATTTACCTTAATCTGAGTCTGTTCGATTGACTTTTCCCATATCTGCTGATCATATGCTCCAATCTGAAATAAGGAGCGGGCTATTTAAATGATGCAAAGGCAATTCTTGTATTTAAAGTCAAGCCTCACAAGTTATGAATCTATTAAGTATCATTATGATATCTGGAAAATGTTATGATTTTTAGTATTAGAATAAATTAATACTTCTTTGTGCATGTGTGGTACATCTCCAGCCCCTTTTTAAATTCTATTTTGAGGTAGGGGCTCACTAAATTGCAAAGGATGGCCTTGAACTTTAGATTCTCCTGCTTCAGCCTCTGGAGTTGCTGGGATTAGGGACATGCTGCCAAGTCTCCAGCTAAATCAATACCTTTAAGGACTGCTTCCTTCAAAAATCTCTTAACAGCTGCATCTAAATGTTAGTTAAAAAGCAATAACCAAAATATTTCAAATTAAATAAAACCTTAAAATATATTTCCAATTCTTAAGGAAAACATCAGTAGGAACATCAGAGAAGAATAAAAAGGTAAGGGACAGCTCAATAAGACAACAGTACCAATCTGAGCCACACAGATAAGGGCTTCATTCATGTTGGGTTTTTTTGTTTTTTGTTTTTTGTTTTTTGAAAAAAAGGTTGATCAGAAGCAAACTTTCAAAGTACTGGCGTGGCTTGTGTATGCAGTCTAGAGAAAGACGGTGACTTGAAAATCTTATCCTGAGACCTGAACTGATTTTATAATGACCCTGTACATTAATTTTTCTTTCCCTTTTGTGTTGAGATACCATGTAGTACCGGGCATTACCAAACTCGGGGGAAAGTACCATGATACTCTTTGTGAGTAGCTTTCTGCAGGTACTATGTTTTACAAATTAAAAATACTGTTATTACCTTCTTTTGATACCACGATATAGCATCTCTCTCATTTGAGGCCATCTGTGTCTCCAGCCAGGGAGTGGGATTTCACTGAAAATGAAGGAAACCCAGTCGGTGAGTCCATTTGGTGAAGGTTACTCTCCCACTTTGGGTGGACTCGAAACCACTTCTCTCAGTCTAATAGGCTGCAGTCTCTTCTCTGGCTCTTTGCCAGCGGAGGGGAACCCAAACAACAAACCGGCGCAGGAGCCTCTGCAACACTTTGTGCCAGTGTGTTCACGGTTGCGGTGGCCCAGGAAGGAGGGAAGGGAAGCGCCGCAGTTGACCCGCCCCGCCCCCGCCCCCCGGCGTCCGGCTCTCACCTGGTGTCCGCTGCCCGGCTGGCCGGCGGCCGGGACCTTCCTCCTCAGTGGCCCCGGCCGGGCCGTGAGGCCGGGGGCGAGGCGGCGGGCCCGGCAGGCCGCATCTTCCCCCCGAGGCCGAGACGCAGGCGGGGCCGTTACCATGGAGACCGCGGCGGCCGCCCCAGCCTCGGAGGCAGCCGGCCGCCCAGCGCCCAGAGGAGGGCAGTCTGTTGCCACAGACACTGCACCCTCCAAGCCCGACCTACGAGGTCGCCAGACAAGCCATAAAATAAGCAAAGAAGGAACTGGAAAATGAGGAGGAAAAAAAGGGAAGGGGCCTTCGCTAGGCCGCCAGTCACTACAGCAATAGCCAAAGGCTTTGTGCCCGCCTGGAAAAGACAGGTGCAAAGACCCAGGGCCCAGGAGGAGGCGGCGGCGCGCGTCCTCGCTGGGTCGGGCGGGGCGGTGACTCAGCCGGCGGAGAGCTGGGCGAGAACAGCTCTGCGGACCACAGCACAGCCGGCCTCGGCTTCCGCTTTCCGGCTGCTGCCGCCGAGGTGGCTCCGCCCCCGGCCTCCCATCCGAGCCTCGGTCCAGAGCCGGAACCGAGGGACTGCGGAGCCGCACTGCGATCCACGGAAAAGACTAGCTCCCCTGGGTCTCAGCTTAAAAGTCATGTCCTCAGAAACGACTTTCCCATCAATCGATCTATGGGAGGTCGGTCCTGACGTTCTAGGTTTCCCAGTTCGTGTATTTGTAGCACTTATGTGTTTCATTAGGTATATCGGTTTTCCCCAGTGGGCTGCGGTCTCCACGAGGTCAGAGATGGGGCCTGACACGAGCCTTGCACATTTGTTGAGTGAACGAATGTTTGTGAATTTACGCTGCCCTGGGACGCAGGGCCTGACAGGCTTCCGCTGGGCGACTCTTCCTATGCTGCCCCTCATCTGTTCTGGGGCTTAGGCTTCCTGGTGCTCAAGGATTAGGGAAGAGACAGACTTAGGCAATCACTGAAGGTTTTTCGCAGAATATGGGAAGGTGGCGGCATGTTAAAAATTCAAGCAGTTTGATAGACATTTAAAAAAAGGAACGGTTGCACCCTATTTAGATATGTTGGTAGGGTTTCTAAGCAGCCTTTCTCCACTTTCCTATATGTTTTTCCCACCTGCCATTAGTGGCCAACTCTGAAGGGCCATTCTCTACCGTTCTTGAAACCGGGTTCTTTACCTGTTTGCAGCACGGAGTATTTGTGTCAGTAAAGCTAATAATAGATGAGAGCTGCCACTTGAGAAAGCCTAAGAGATACATTGTGTAGATGTTCTTATATTCAGTCGGTGTCAAATGGAAGTTATCTCCATTTTACCAACGAAGAAAACTGACTAAACTCCCACAGGACTAATCTTTTAAAATTATTTCACCCACACCTTGGTGACAGTTTCCTACTGCTTTTGCCCCTTGGCAGCTTTTCCCTTCCTTAAGATTTGAGCATTACAGTTCTGTCCGATTTCAAGGCAAATGGACAAATTAAAAAAGATAAATGACAAATGAAAGATTCATATTGCTTTTAAGGCCTAAATTACACTACATTACATGCAAAAGCAGTTTACTGTTTAGCACACAAGAGGTTTTTGGGGAGTGGAGGAACTGAGTCAGGTAAATGGAATTAGGAAATAGTCAAGTAGCAAACCATTTTCAGAAGCCCTGTTACAAACTTTTCAGTGCTTTCAAAGGCTGCAGCTGCATAAGGCATGGGATTTGAACCCAGAGCTGCATTTGAATCCCTGCTCTAACGAATTCTGTGATTTTAGGCAATTTATTCAATCTAACAAGCCTGTTTTCTCACGTATATTACAGAGTTAATAACCTTTCTACTAAAAGCTGAGAGAATTAAATGAGACAACTTCATGTAAAGTGCCTGGCCCACGACAGTTACTCCAAAAAAAGTTCCCTTCATTTTCCTTTCCTAATCAGAACCAAGGGCTATCAGTGCTTAGGACAGGTACTGCAATTAAAGAGAAGTTCACACAAAAATTGATGAGGAAAAAACACCATTTGTTGTGTCACACAGCTGATCTGAAAAGTATATACACCATCTTCATCATTACTCCATGCATTTTCAAGAATATCTAAAAATAGAAATTTAAGATTGTTTTCTCATAAGTATATATAAACCAAGTCAAGTAGCAAGAGGCCTGCCACAACACAAGCCTAATTTTTCTGCACCTCAATATAGATGGTTCCCCCTATTATTTATGACCTTTTCTTTGGGAAAGAAAAGTCTAAGACTTCCTTTAAAAAAAAAAAAAACATATATATATGTGTGTATATATATATATATATATATATATATAATATATAAAATACTACAGAATAGAGCTAGTAGGGAGGGGGATAGTACTCTAAATACATGGTCCAGGTTTCTAGAATTCACATGTGCTATTCATTTTGTGATGAAACATAAGTAAAGGACAAATCAGACTTTGTTTATTAAAAAAATACTTTACAGGAAAAAAAAAAAACTCTATGCATTCCATTGTCCTATTTTACAAAGAAATAGCTTAACAATTTAACACACTTAGACAGCTACAAAAAAGCACTGTTAAAAGGATTATTATTCACACAAATTTAGATTTAAGACTATTCATTAAAAACCTTTTTAAAACACTTGTTAATGTCAATAAACAAACTAAGGCCACACAACGCAAATAGTCCGCCAGGCAAATTATACATTTCATCTATATGCAAAGACCTCTTAGATAAATTAAAGCCACAGAAAAAAGTCTTAGCTGCCAATCAAAATGGAGTTTAGTCACAGAAAACACTATTACATGAAAATTTACAACATGTGATAGAAGTAGTACATAAGTATTTCTTTAGAGAGAATTGAAAAGTGCTATATTTTAAGAGACAGTGGTCTCAACTACATGCACAAGTGGATCTTAAAAAATTTATGAAGAAAATGGAAGGGCATAATATTTATGGAGAGATACTTGCTTTTAAAGCAACGAACTTTCAAGATGAGGACAAGTCCTTTATGCGCTTAAGAAAAATGTGTATTGTGCATTTCCTCTACTTGCATGACCAATAAATACAGCTACCACCTGTTTTAAAACCAAAAAACTTAGCACAAATGTGAACCTCTGGCATGTGCTACTCAAAGGTTCTTTTTAAAAAACCTGTAGTAATGATGAAACAGACTTATTAAAGACATAAACTCAATTATCCTAAATGTATAAATGCAAATAGTTTTAATGGCAAATACAGATGAAAATATAATGGGCTAGTATTAATGATCAAGAATATATTCACTAAGAATATATTTCCACAGATTTTGGAGTCTTGTTTCCTATAATAGCTTTCAGTCTAGACAATAATATTTATACAGGGAAAGGCAATAAGCAAAAGTTTCTCCAGTCGTTAGGTATGACTTTTATGCCTAATAAGACTGATGATGCAAGACATCTTTTCTAAAGTTTAGTAAAGAATTTTATTTAATAAGCTCCCTATTTTCCCCCTACAAGAGCTTGTAATATTAGTCAACCAATAGTCCAACTGTCTCTGAGGGGACAGGGCACTTTCCAAAATAATGGAAAATGATGGACCAGTTAAACAAATTTTAAGTACTGAATAAGCAAATTAAAAGTACAATTAAGCCTAGGGATATATTTTTAAAAAGAGTTAAAACGCTGGAGGAGGGAACTAACACATAGGTTTTTATTATTATTGCTTTATGAATTTGGGATAACTCTTAAAATCATAATCCTACTCCTAGCATATCTTGGTAATTATAGAATGATTTCTGGGGCAAGGGGAAGACTTTTATCCTTTTTATAGATACCATAAAATCATTCTATTTACTGTTAGGAATATTCATTTATTAGGTTTTTCTATAAGCACATTTTAAAAATATCCCTCCGCTCCACAAAGTACTAAAATGTATAGCCACATTCTGCAAGTAATCTCAAGAGTTGGCACAAAGGATAATATACCAAAAAGGAAGCTCAGATTAAATTTCAATTACAACTTCACTGCCATCACTACTTTACAAATCAGAAGACGCCAGATTGCTTCATGCCTCACTCCACCAAACCAAATAATTTAATGATTCAGAAAATTGCAATCATTTGTATCACTAAACTAGGATACAGTTTTGAAAGCAGTAAGAAACGTAAAACTTCTGCTTTTATATTCATCAGTCTTTAAAGCATGCTATCAAAATCTAATACTCACATAGGACATTCAGTTTCCAGATACATTACTAGCTAAATGTTTCTCTCCATTCTATTGCAATTCTAACATACAATGAATTTATTAGTACATGATTTTAAACATTTTTCATATCCTTAAATGTTTTTATATTGGAGGTGAGGGTAGAATGTTTTATAAAAGGAAAACGGGGATTTGCTTTTGATTGTAGGTCTTTGCAGATCCGCTGGTTCCTGAGTGATTACACACAGTGCTGGCTGTCAGGAGACAGTCTCCTTGTTTATTAGTAATGACCAGCTTAGATGACAGATGGCATCTGCTGGATGGCAAGTGGGAGATAGGGAAATCGGATCTTGGAAGACAAGAGAAACAAAAATAAAAACTTTTTGTTTTAACAACCTTGCTCTTCATGATTATTTTAAAAAGCAAATGTTGCCTGAGAAGAATTTTACTTTTGCACAGCCTGGTAAAGCTCTATGAAATTCTTCTGGACAGAAAAATAAAAGTAAGAAATAACCCAAATCCACACACTTTGTGATTAACTCCCTTCCCCACAAAATAACAAAAACACCCTCAAAGGTCCCTTAAAAACTAGTCTTGATAAACTAGAATTTACCCTAGAATTTATACACAGGATTTAAAAACACCCCTGCAATAATCACATTACCTTTCATATCATTCTAATTACCTTATTTACAAAGATAACTAAAACCAACATCACTTCCAATTCATAAATGGTTTACATTGAAATGTTTCCCTATTGTCTTCATCCTTTGTAACAGAGAATACATACATATACATATATATAAGGAATAATACAGATTCTAACTAATCACTGTAGTATTTGCTGATGGATACTTTTCTATCGGTTTACACAGTGACCTCTATACTTTGCTAATATGCATTTAACTACACAACAATATTGCACAAAGTAATATTTATATAAGATTTAACCTATTTCAGAATATTTTAGAGAAAATTCATATCCGATATTCCAAAAGATGCAGCTAAGTTTTCATGGTGACAGACATAATAAAGCAGCATCTTTTTTTTGCCTATATTAATGTAAATATTTCAAATTTCACCATCCAGAAAAAAAACAAACTTCAAATTGCACTGTAACCAGGTAGATACAAGAATCTGGTCTTAGGTGTGGGGAATACTCTTCCTTTAATAAAATCAAGGCCTACTGTATTATTAACTAAGAGAAAGTATAATGTGTATCACATTAACATTCTACAATAGAAAGTTAAGACCACATTAGCTATATGAACTGTGCCTGTTTGAAAAAAAGAAAGAAATTAAATACTCAGGCACTAGGCTAAATTTAGGCTACCTCAAACTCTAGGATGACATCAAGTGCCACATTCTTTATTAGAAAATAGCAACATAGAGGTTAAGTATAAATAAACCCAGTTATTCATTTACCAGTTAAAACTATAGTGTCTTGAAAATAGATACTCAGCATGAAGAGATTGATGCCAAATCACAAGAATATTTTTTCCTAAGTTTGATGCTCAAAATATGGCAGCCTCATTAGAAAAATTGAAATCATTTTCTAACTTTGAATATTTGTGATCAGTTTAGGAAGCAAAAGTAACCACAAGAAATGTCAGGATACTAGGAAGTGGAACTACAGAATATCATGTCAACATTATCTTGTTTACCCAAAATATCTTCCATAGTTACCATATATTCTAGAAAAGATTAATAAACCATGGATAATGAATGACCAAGGACTATTCATCTTTAGATTTTTTTAATTGAAATATCCACTGGGCTTTAAATAACAGATACAAAAAAGACAGTTTGGATCAGAAAGTGCTGTGCTTTCTCTTTTGTTAAGAAACCAGAGAGCCACTGAATTTTCCTTAGACACTACTTGTTCTTTGTGGTTGGAACAAAATAACTTACTTGCCCATATACCAGATGCAGGGATTCTCCTGCAACCCATGCCATCTTTACTGAGGAAATTGAATATGTGCCATAAAGACACAGTACTAAACCATTAATTCAATTTCTATCATAGAAACAGTAAATATGGCAAGAGGCAAGGCAAGATAAAATTAAGGGAAGTAAATAATTTAGGAACTAAATCTGTTATTCCAGAGAATTCTCATTTAGATTTGAAGAAGAGATTGAATTGTAACCTCACACCTTAAAACAGAAAGTAGCAGCAGACCCACTATTACATACTGTACTAACGGGATAAGATACAACTCTTTGCATAATCTGTGTAAAAAAGATATGCTTGACATTTGTGGAATGTCATTTCTCTTTATAGAATTATAGGCAAGATTTCTCCAATAAAACTTAACTTAAGCCAGTTATAAAACTATAACTTCACATCAAAATTTAAAAAAGTTAAAAAATGTGTTTGAATATGTACATGTCACACAGGAGTGCCTGAATGTTCCTGCAGATTGTGTTGCTGGTTAGAGTCTAGTCTACTTTCCACCTTTAAAACTGGAATAGGCTGAGTCTTCTGATCTTGCTGTAGATGGTGAAGCTCTGATGAAGGTGGGAAGGATGATGAAGCAGTTGTCAAAAGCTGTATCTCTGAGCATGTGTCCTCAGATTCAGTTTTTATCCTCACACACTGGGAGTCAACTTCTAATTCTCGCTTTCCAGTTAAACCACAGTCCATGTTAGAATTGCTTTCTGTGTTTTGAGTGGCTTCCACAACAGGGTGGTACTGTTTAAGCCTTATATGCCAGGCTAAGCTGCACACTGCTGACACTGTTTTGAACTGATGAATAACATTTCTAGGGATGAAGTAGATATCATTGTCGCATAGCTGAATTCTAGCATAACGAATGCCTTCCCGCCTCATTTGGTTTAGTTTAGCTTCATCCACCCACTGCACACACTAAAGAAAGGCAAAAAGTTACATAAGACTTTAAAATATGTAATAATTCTTTCAAATAAAGCATTATAATTAGCATAGAATAACAGGGATAAAATGTGTTATAAACAATAATTTAAGCAATACTAAATGAGACATAACTTTCTAAAATGTTTTTTTGGGAAACATTCTTCCTCTCATTTTACTCTCTAGTAACAAAGGACAGGTTAAATTCAGATGGCCTATATGGAATCATTTAAATAAGTACTTGAAAGTATAGCTAAAAAGGCAACATTTTATCTCTTCCTTCAGCATCTTTCAATCTTTATGCTCTCCAGGGCCAACAGTGTAATGAGGTTAACATTCGAGACTACTCCTGGCCATAACTGAGCTCCCTGGCCTGTCTGACCACCTGAAGCCCACCTGGCATCCCAAAGACTGAAGCATTTTGCTTGGGAAATTGTTTTAATGATGTCTCTAGCACCTCCCCTACCCACAATACACACACTGCCTTGAATAAAAATTAAATTCACTATCCTATGTATCTAGTTGTAAGACGAAACTCAAAATGGATAGATACTTATTTCTAATATTTCACACAAAGAGTAATAAAAAGCAAAAGTTATTACCTGGGAAACTGGGGGTTCATGGAGGTCTAACTGAAGTCTCTGTACAACATCAGTAAAATCCTCAGCGTGAAAACAAATCACATCTTTGGTTATGCGAGGTTGGTCACTCCTATTAGTAACAAAAATCAAGGTTTTAAGGATAAGAATCCACAACAAAAAGCAATGACAAATTTCAGCCTCCCAGTTCCTGGAACTGCTACTACTAGCAAAGAAATACAACATACAACTTCTTGCTTCTTGAAATCAATTTTCAAAGATAAAAACTAACAAAACTATTTTTTTTAATTATAAAAATCACATTAGTTGTAAAATTAAAACAAAAATGCCTAAAAAACAATAGTTTTATGAGATACATTTGCAATTCTCTCATTAGTTTGCATTTCTGTGTCCTGAATTTGTTAAAATTGGGTTCCAACTGAATGCAAAATAGTGTAGCCACTATGAAAACCAGAGACAGCAGTTCTTCAAAGCATTAAAAATAGAATTGCCATATGATCCAACAACTCTACTTCCGAGTATATACCCAAAAGAACTGAAATTGAAAGAGAGATTAGTATACCCACATTCAGAGTCAAATAGCCAAAGATGGAAGCAGTTCAAGAGTTTATTAATAGTTAATAAAATGTTTGTGTTTGTGTGTGTGTGATAGACTGCACTCAGTCTTAAAAAGGAAGGAGATTCCAACACTTGCTATAGCATAGATGAACCTTGAGGACATTATAAGAAAAATAAGCCAGCCACAAAAAGACAAATTATTACATGATTCTACTTATATGAGATATTAAAGTAGTTAAGTTTAAAGAAACAAAGTAGTTACCAGAGGCTCCAGTCACTGAGCCACCACCAAGGACTCAGCAGCCTCCTGCTGGACCATCCTGGCTTCCAAACACTTTGCCCCTCCCCCATCCCAGCCCACCTGCCTCCTGCCTCTTGCCTCCTGCAGCAGACTTCGGCAGGCCATTTCCATCAAGGAAAAGGAATTATATGTCCACTATCCAGAATCTTTCAACCTCCTTGCTGATGCAAGTAAGGGTGATGACCTGCTTCCAGGTGGCACTGAAGATTATATCCATGTAAGAATTCAAAAGACAAATGGTAGGAAGACCTGTACTGTCCAAGGGATCATGATGATTATGATAAAAAGAAAGTAGTGAAGATGTTCAAGAAGAAATTTGTCTATAATGGCACTATAATTGAGTATCCAGAGTATGGAGAAGTAATTCAGCTACAGGGTGACCAGTGCAAGAACATATGCCAGTTTCTGGTAAAGACTGGACCAGCTAAGGATGATTAGCTGAAGGTTCATGGGTTTTAAGTACTTGTGGTTCATTGAAACAAGTGAATATTTCCTTTCAATGAGTACAATTTTCCTTCTCCCCCTTGTCACAAGTTTAAAAACCTCACAGTTTGTATAATGTAACCATGTGGGGTCCAATGGTTTAACTTGAACTAGTGTAACACCTTCATGCAATCAACTGAAAAGAGCAGGAAAAAAAAAAAGTAGTTACCAATATCAAGGGGTGAGGGGGAAATAGGGGAGTGAGTTGTTGGACATAGTGTTTCAGTTCTAAAAGATGAAAAAGTTTTGGAGACGTGTTTCACAACAATGTGATTGTAATTAATAGTAATGAACATACATTTAAAAAATGTTAAACTTTATGTGTATTTTAAAAACAATCTCCACCCAATCTTTTAAAGAAAGCCCACATTTTCCTAGACAACATTAGTCAATCTTGTAGTTGAGTTCCATTAACTTACCATTCACCAAACTGTACAGCTTTCAAAACCCCAACAGCAGCCGTACTCTGCCAGTCAAACCCCTGACCTACATGATCAGCATGAGCTCTTGTCCTATCTTCAAAAAGGACTTCACGGGGTTCACTGGTCCGAGGTAGGTACTGGAGATTTTTAATTTCATTCATTGATCTAGAATAGATTTTATTGTGAAGGGGAAACAAGAAGGGAACAAGCAAAAATTAACAGCAATAAGGTGAAAAAGTGCTGAAATACTAGGTTAAAATAAGATTAGGGCTAAGAGGAGTAGAATGATTTTGATCATTAACATTTAACATACTATATTATAATGATTAATATGGTTTGCTTCCTTTCCGTGTAAAACATAAAAAAGCAGCTGTATGTTTGAGGACCAAATGTTGTATATGAACATATAATATTTAGACAACTAGCAACAGAAAATAAAATTCAAAGTTTAAGGCTATATACTCTCATCTTAGCCAACTTCATTTCTAATTCTCAAAACAATCTATTAGATCTTTACTCAACATGGCAACTGAGCATCCATAAGACCTCCTTCCATGTTAAATTGAAAATAAAATGGTTCAAACTAATGTTGGGAAGAGATTAGTTGGATGGGAATCTAGGTGAAATAAAATTGGTTTTGAGTTGATAACGGTTGTTACTGAAGTTATGGAAGTTTATTATATTCCATTTTTTAATGTACTCAAAAGTTTCTAAATAAAACAATCTAGAGGTGATAGTAAAGGAATGAATGAAAAAAAAAAAAAGAAATCAGGGAATGAGCAGTATCAACTAAGTTCTGCATGACAGAAAATGATCACAGTGTCTTAGACTAATAAAACCAAGCAAAGAAAACCATATAATATGAGCAACCAAAAAGGCAGCAGACCTCAGACCTATCCAACAGACCCTGGAGAAGCCCGAATCAAAAAACAGGCAAAATAACAAGGAACAGAAATAAAATGAAGCTGAGAAAAGGGGAATTAAAGTATAATTCTCCAAATAAACCAGTCACTTGCTACTTCTGCAGACAAAAATCACCCCCACGGAGTGCACTATGGCTAATATCCAGTAACCATTTCTCCCCTTGATTTTCCTGACAGACCTTGATTTTCTTTAGGCATTTGATCCTATCCTATACATGATCTCATTTACAAGTTCCAGAGGTAGATCTGGGTAAATGTTGGCAAATTATGGTAAGCTCATTCCAACTGCCAGTGACTTCTTTAAGAAGGGACATGAACTGATTCTAGTTGATAGTATGAAATCTACTGAGGAACCTTCTGAGAAATTTCCTTACTCATAAGAAAGAAATATAAGAGTACCTACAACCAACCTGTCCACATTTCTTAATACGTGGGATAACGTTTGATTTTATGAACTGCTTTGAGTCAAATTTTTTGTTGCTTATAGCCAAAACCATCTTAATAAAATTTCAGCCAAAAAATCTGCATGTCCTTCTCTAAACATACTAAATTTGCCACATGAGTAGAACTAACATAATCCTGACATTTGGACATACAATTTTTTTTTAATTGTAAACAAATGGGATACATGTTTCTCTATTTGTACACGGAGTCAAGGCATACCATTTGTATAATCATAAATTTACATAGGGTAATGTTGTTTGATTCATTCTGTTATTTTTTTTCCCTTCCCCCTACCCCTCCCACCCCTCTTTTCCCTCGATACAGTCCTTTCTTCCTCCATTCTTACCACCCTCCTTAACCCTAACCCTAACCCTAACCCTAACGCTAACCCCTCCCACCCCCCTGGACATACAATTTAATGTCTATATCTATGCCTGTTTAAAGTAAAACCTATCTATTGACAACCCTAAATGAAATATAAATGGAACTTCGAATAAGTCCCGTGCTTTATTCCAAAATAAGAATAAGCATCACCAGATATCTGAAGGTAGTAGACTGACAAAGAAATACCAAAATAAACAATGTTAAAATTTTAAAATTCAAAAGAAAAGTTAGAAGACAAAAATCAAGTAAGTGTTCCCAAATCAAAAGGAAAAGGTAACAGGAAAGATAATCAAATCAGGACATCTATTATTCAACTAACAGTTTTGGGGGGAAGGGGTGAAATTACCAAAGCAATTAAGCAAGAAAAACTCCCAGAAAGGAAAAGAGCCCTTAAATTTAAGGGCTTACTAAACAACAAAAGGGATGATTAAAAAATAAGAAGAAAAATGCAGAATAAGAATGAAAGACCCAAACTGAGATGCACTGAAAAATTTCAGACTGCCAGTGGTAGAGGATGCAATAAACTTTCAGACAAGAAAAAAAGAATACATTATACACAGAAGAACAAAAATTATATTGATGTTAAGAATTCCCATAAATAATATTAGATAAAATCTATAAGGAAAAACATAGCCTATGGACTTCCAACTAAACTAACAACCACATTTAATGACAAAAAAGAACTTTCAAACATATAATAACTCAGAATACCCTCCTTTTCCTAAAATATTACTTGACAATATGTTCAAAAAAGAGAAGAAAATAAACCAAAGATGATGACTACAGATTAATGCAGGAAAGCATTAAATGGAACTCCTAGGTGGATAACTGTGAAATAAGCCTTTCACACGAAAAGTGGGGGAACACAGAATTCCAAGATTTTCATGTAAAAAACAGATGTATTTATTTGGAAGCTAAAAAAGTTGATTTCATAGTAGAAAGAAGAATAGAAGTCACTTGAGGCTGGGAAGGAGGGAGAGATTAGAAAATGGGTACCATTAGTTAGAAAGAATAAATTCTAGTGTTCTATACCACTACAATAGGGTGAAACTATAGTTCACAAATATTTATTTATTTCAAAATAAATGGAGAAGTTCAAAGGTTGTCACCACAAGAAATGATAAAATTTGAGGAAATGGAAATGCTAATTAGCCCATTTGATCATGACATATTGTATAAATGCATAGAAGTATCATACTATACTCCATAAATATGGGCAATTATGTGTCAATTAAAACTAAAAAAACTAAACTGATGTGTAAGAGCAGATAATATATGATAAAAAATTTGGAAAGACTTGACATGTAAACAAAAGAACACAAGGTAACTAAAAAAAAAATTTATTTAAGAAAGTTAAACAGATGAGAAAGTCATTGTGGTTCCCAAAGAAAGCAAAACACCTTAGCCCACAAACGAGAAGATACCTCAGATACAGTCTACGTCCTCTGTCAACAAAGGGTACTCCAAAGGTAAGGGGTAAGGGAAAAGAGAACTATTAAATTTTTTAAAAATATGAATCACATACAAAACCAAATAGTAGCATGATTCTGAGATTCTGAATACCTGGATTCCCTTTTTTTTTTTTTGTACTGGGAATTGAACCCAGGGACATTTGACCACTAAGCCACATTCCTAGCCCTTTTTAAATATTTTATTTAGAGATAGGGTCTCACTAAATTGCTTAGGGCTTCACTAAACTGCTGAGGCTGGCTTTGAACTCGCCGTACTCCTGCCTCAGCCTCCCAAGTCACTGGGATTACAAGAATGTGCCACTGGGCCTGGCTGAATACCTAGATTTTGAAAGAAAGGTGATTCTGTATACTTTTCCTTTGAATAAAATCATAACACTGGAACACCTGATTAATTTTGAGCCAACTACTTGGATCTATCCATAATATCATAATTGTCACTTGCTTTCCAATTTTAGAATCTACATGTCTTTTTAAAGCAGAATATGATTCTACCTCAACAATGTATGTAAGTATAGTTAACAGAAATAAGTTGGGAAGAAGAGGGTAAAGTAGGGGTCATCTTACTATCAGAACAAGTCAAAGGAAGAAATATCAATCTACCAAAAAGTCAACATCCAGCAGGACCTTTCTTTGGGGGAAAAATAAAAAGAAAAGGCATTATAAATAAATAAGTTTTGCCTATAGCAAAAACACATTTGCCTTTGGGAGGGAAAAATGGGCATGATTTTTCATAAGCCCTACTGTACTACTTAATTTCTTTAAACTCTATGCATACATTTCTTTAAATCTAGCATTCATAAATCCAAAGATCATCTTCATTGGCAGTGCCCTTGATAACTAGGAAGTTTTTCACTATTTTCAGAAACAAGAAATTTTAATTACAATACACCGAAAGATAAAGTTGGTATTTATTCATTCATTCTAATTCAAGTGTTTCTGAACGTCTCACTTAATAATACTTAATCCTAATAGAGATAAAATTTGATGGTACCTCAGATTCATAGAGAAACAAATTACTAATGATGTTGGTCCAGCTGCCTAACTACTGGGGAAAATGTTAAATTTCTTCCTCTATATGGAAGCTAATTCGAGTTAGATTAAATATGTATATACTAAAGTTACAGAATTGCCAAGAAAAAATGTAGCTGAATAGTTTATTAGAGAAAAGCCTTTCTTAAACCTGCTATTACAGGAAACCTCAGAGGAAAAGATATATAGATCTGACCATATATAAACAAAATTTCTGAATGTAAGGAAAAAACACTGAAGCTTAAAAGGAAAAAAATTTGCAAAGATAAAACAAAAGGTTCATAATCATAATATACACAGATTTTTTACAAAAAACAAAACAACAATTAAAGAAAAACATCCAATAAAAATGTAGATAAAGGAAATTAAAAGGAATTCATCAAGGAAGAAATAACAAAGAAAGTGAGAAAATTTTGTCTGATCATAACAAATTTAAAAAAAATATTAAGAGGGTGAGAAAAAAAGGGCACTGTCTTATTATATGGATAGGAATATAAATTAGTACATTTCTGGAAATCCATTAGAAATGTGTATACTTTGAGCCTTTAGGAATTTCTACAAAGGAAATAAGCACGCATACTCACAAAGATATATATTTATCAATTATCATCTATCCACTCATCTATAATCAGTAGTATGTTATATATGTTTAATGTCTGGCAGTGGGGAGAGTAAGATGGGTGATTAGTAGCTGATTTGCCAATTTTTGTGGTATAAATACTCCCAACATGATCAATTTCCAGACTGTAATGTAACAGCATTCAGTGTAGAATCAGGAGGTGATGCTTATAATGGCCCGTGTGAACAGGTACAAACTGGCTCTGGCACCACAGTAAGGTTTGTCAAGATACTATTTCTACTGAAGAATTGGAAACAATTTACAATGAAGAAGAATTAGTTAAATAATCCTGATTAATTGCTGGCTTTTACCACATTACCACCCTGGATTCACAGTTTTTTTACAAAATAGTTTCATGTACCTTGGTTACTTCATTCTATACTTAGCTAAAGTATCATTCTCCAGCGGTTTAAGTTAAGGTTTAGATTAGTCCATTAAATTTACTTTGGGGTACTTATTTTGAGTTGCTACTTCCATAGTATAAGCAAATATAAATCACTTTCAGTCTTATTAAAAGAGATTTTTCAAAGTATTAAAGTGAGTTAATCTACATTTGTCTCACGTACATGAAACACAAAATACTGTTAGCACAATAAGAATTATCAAAGCTCTGTATTATAGCACATAATTGGTTTCATTCAGCAAATACTGCTTAGTTACTGTCATTAGGACAGAGATGAATAAAACAGTCCCTGTACTCAGGGGATTAATATTTAGTAATTAAAAAAAAAATGTAAACGGATGATTATTCAATGGAATGTTGTAGGAGTACAGAGAAGGGACCAATTAAATGTCTAAAGGAACAAAGTAAAGCTTTACAAAGGAGGTAACATCTAAGTTGTTTTGAAACTCATTAAGAGGTAGAAAGGAAGATGTGGGAGGGAATGCGATTCTGAGTAAAAATGACAGTGCAAAAAGCAAAGAGTATTGAAAAGCCATGGTTTGGAAACTGAATTTACTATGGCTAAAGAAGACAAGAAGCAGATATAGAAGTACCACTGGGATAGATTATAAAAATTTTTATAGATCACACTAAAGAGTTTGATCTTTTATTCTGCAGACAGGACCTGGGTTTAAAGAAAAGAAGTAAAAGTTAGTTTTTTAAGGATGATACCTCACACTGATGACTATATAATGAGTGATCTGGATTAAGAAACTCACAGCTAGAAGATTTACTTAAGATTTACATAAATAATGTAGACAAGTGGTTTTCAAACTGTGCTCAGGTCTCAATCATTTTTATAAGCAAGCAATTAAAAAGAGTAGTTTTGCTTATTTGAGAAAAATAAATGTTTACCGTCTTCTTTTGAAGGGTGACTTTGGCATGTCTGCTGTAGGAATCATCTGTTCTCCTGGCCTTACCCACATGATAGGCCCATCATCACTCTGGGACCTACATTGTAGTCGGAGGCTGGAAAGTGTACCCCAGGGCAAAGTCATCTAAAAAAATTAGATGAATGAATCACATTTTTAAAATTTGATACCATTTATAGGGTAATACCTCTCACTCAAATTCTAAAAAGCTTTTTTTGCACATGTATATAAAGAAACAATGTTCATTATGTAGTAATTTATATAAAAAAGAATAAGTATGTTATACAGTACTTTTTAAATATGTCTATCCAAAACACTGCATAAAACTTAATTTTAGTAGGCAAAGTTAACTCAGTAGTCTTTAAAGTGATCACCTAAGTGATCATCAGAACTTAAATAATCTAAATTAATACTCACTTTCAGAAATGGTGATTCTTCTAACATATCAAGGAACTCTGGGAAATAATCACCAACTTCTTCATCTACTGCTCCAACAAGACTTATCTGTCGCATAGGACCTGCCCGGTAGGTGCCACAGCAGTATGTCCTGTTGACCTGAGATAAAACAAAAGGAGGAGGGAAAAAAGACTGAAGTGCATTGCAATTAAAGAATGAGAATAGGTTATTGTTTCTAATATTATTATTTCTTCTACATACTAAGAACATATCCTTGGATAAAGATTAGTTATAGAGGGGCTGGGGAGACAGCTCAGTCGGTAGAGTGCTTGCCTTGCCTTGCAAGCAGAAGGCCCTGGGTTCGATCCCCAGCACCCAAAAAAAAAAAAGAAAAAAAAAAAGATTAGTTATAGAGAGGCAGCCAAGCACACTGACAAATACGTTAGTATGACATGTGCCATAAACAAATTTCAATGTGCAAGTTAGCCTATAGTTTCAAAGAAATAGGGAGACATTAAGAAAAAATTCTCTAAGATGATTGTTGAACTCTAAAAAGACTTTGCAGTGTGATCTTGGTGAAACTGTGAAAATAAACAATGAAATTAAAAATTATAATTCAAATAAAATAGTAAAATTCAAATAAATAGTAAAATTGGCAGGGCAGGAAACAAAGACCATGGTCAGATTAATCTTCCATATTCATTGTATATTCCCTAGTTGCAAAGTCTTCACTTCAGGCCAGATACCAGGCTGACTTTACCAAATTCAGTCTCCCATTACTTTCTTGTGTCAGGCAGTCTGATCTTTTTTCTTCACTCAACTTACGACAAGCTTACTTGTATCTCTAATGAGTTTCCTCTTGAAATTTTCCAACTTGGGATGCTCTGTTTTCTGTCAACCCAAATCAACCCATCTTTCAAAAATCAGTTCTAGGCTTTCCCCCCCACAGAAGTCTTCCTGGTCACCCTCCACTATCTTTCCCTTTTCTTAAGTCTGTTTTCTGCACACACATACACATTTTCTCTGTACAGATTAAGAACACTTTGCAAACCGGGGTGGTGGCGCACGCCTGTAATCCCAGTGGCTAAGGAGGCTGAGACAGGAGGATCACAAAGCCAGTCTCAGCAACAGTGAGGCACTAAGCAGCTCAGGGAGACCCTGTCTCTAAATAAAATACAAAATAGGGCTGGGGATGTGGTTCAGTGGTTGAGTGTACCTGCGTTCGATCCCCAGAACAAAAAAAAAAAAAAAAAAAAAAAAAAAACAACAACAAAATACCCAAAACACACACACACACTTTTGCAACAAGGATTTCAGATTCTTTTGGGTTTTGGAATATTTACATAGACTTTACCAACTGAGCATCCTTAATACAAAAATTCAAAACCTGCACTGGTCCAAAATCTGAAAATTTTTGAGTGTTGGACTAGGAAGGCTTCAACCTGTATCAACCCTCCAGTGAATTTAAGGCATATCCTATATAAATTTTGCAGCCCGCTGCAGCCTTTGTAGCATTTAAATAGAATCAACCAATTTATACAATCTGATATTATTCCTGTGCATACAGATGGACTAGATTTAAAATGTTGAATTCTAAACCAGAATTTCCACCTCAGATCAGCTACCTAGCATTTTCTACTTCAGTGAATATGTAGAATAAATTGAAAAGCCTAATACATAGCTGGCTTTATAAGCTGGGTCGACCTCTACTGAACATTCAAGAATGATTTTAAGAATTGATTATTAACTGTTTTAAATGTCACCTACTTTGCTTTAAGAGAAAAATTTGCATAAATGATCATTTAGTATTTCAATAATTCTTCACTATTAGTTCTTCAGCACCGTTTTTAGAATCAACTCCCCATTTTTTTCCATAGATAATTTAACACCGTACACATACACAGAAAAAGGGATCTTAGATCTTATTTTCAACTAGTGGAAATTTCTTTATTTTTTTATTGGTGCATTATAATTATTTGTAAGAATGGGATTTATTATGCCATATTGGGACATGCACATAACTTTTATCAATCTCATTCCCCAGTACTTCCTTTTCCCTCCTTTCCTCCCTCCCCAGATCTGTTGCCTTCTCTATAGTGGAGGTTTCTTAAATTCTTATAAATCCTTCCCCCAAGGTCACTTAAGCAGCAACTACCCAGGTCAGAATTACCTTGCATAATAATTTTTTTCCCACTTTTTTCTTTTCTTTTCTTTTTTTTTTTTTTGCAGTGCTGGAAATCAAACCCAGAGATTTATGCATACGAAGCAACACTACCACTGAGATACCTCTCTAGCCCTTACCTTGCATTTATTTGCATGCATTTATCTTCTGTAGGTCTACATGATCACAATGCTAAAATATGTCAGGGGAGGTAGCACAGAAAAGAAGATCATCATAGGGTATACACATAAGGAACAGGGAGAAAGAAAGATTTTCTGATCATTATTCTAACCCCTCCAAGTCAAGCACCCTTAAACAATTAAAGCATATTTAATCTTCAGTACCAGTTCTAGGAACTATATGCTTTTGGGGATAATAATATCACTCTCTCCCAAACACTTCTCCAGCTATTCCTACATATCAGAAATTCCTTTACAAAGAAAGGATTTCAATCTATACAGGGCAGTGTCATTTTATAAGAGGAATGCCCTAAAAACCTATCATACTTTAAAGCTCCTTAAGACCAACTCTGAAAAAGCACATTGCCATGTGATAGTTTTCAATTTACTTGACCTGTTAGTTTTTAAATTATGCAACTCTTAATACATTATTATCCTAAAGAAATTCAGATTACTTTAAATTTTGTAGAGTGAATTCATATTTTTATATCACACTACTTCAATTTACCTAATTCAAATACCACTAAATTCAGCAGCACTGAACTTAAAGACAACTTTAAAAATGCAGACATCTAGAATAATTAATATGTGACAGGAATAAATATAAAGCATATTCTCCTATTTGGAAAGAGAAAGAAAGTAAATCTGGGGTGGGGGTGGGGTGTAGGGAACAAAAGAAGAAAAAGAGAGGGTATGACACAAAAGAAAACAAACTTTTATGACTTCAAAATTTTGTCAAGGCCAACAACGTGGTGGCACACATCTGTAATCCCAGTTACTGGGGAAGGTGAGGTAGGAGGATCAAAATTTGGAGGCCAGCCTCAGCAATTTAGGGAGACCCTGTCTCAAAATAATAAAATAAATAGGGCTAGGGATATAGCTCAGTGGTAAAAACCCACTTGGTACAATCTCCAGTACAGCCCCCACAAAAAACGTGAAAACAAAAATCCCTCATCTTAAAAGCATCTTCAAGTTCACACATTTGTGTGAATACTAATGCTGTGTACATGAGTGCCAAAGAATTAAGAATGATTAACAATGTTAAATTTGTATTTAATAGCAAAAGATCCATCAAGTAAATGAAAGTTCTACAAAACACCAAGACTAGATTTTGAGAGATGCAATGTGTTAGGACTATTTGGAAAACTGTAGCTAAGTTAGCCCAGCTCTTGCTAAACAAAGTCCTTATTTAAGAAAACCACAAACTTCCCACTTTCATTCCTTTACACTAAATTAAACCTCTGGCTTTCTTTACATGTGTTTATTTGTGAGTATCAGTCACATCTTGTTTTCAGTTCCTTCCATATCTAGCCTAGACCTCAAGGTTTATCTCTCTAATAAACATGATTTCATATTCTAGTCCTTTCACCAATCTTGCCTGTAAACCCCAAGCCTGAACTATTCTACCAAACAGTCCTACATTTGGACCTTCCCATTTCATAAGCCAGTAAGTCCCTTTTATCATGTAAGCCCACTTTTAAATTGAATATTGTGGGCCAGGTGCAGTGGCACACACCTGTAATCCCAGTGGCTTGGGAAGCTGAGGCAGGAGGATGATGAGTTCAAAGACAACCTCAGCAACAATGAGGCACGAAGAAACTCAGTGAGACACTGTCTCTAAATAAAATACAAAATAGGGGCTGGGGAGTTAGCTCAGTTGGTAGAGTGCTTGCCTTGTAAGCACAAGGCCCTGGGTTCAATCCCCAGCACCACAAAAAAAAAAAAAAAAAGTACAAAATAGGGTTGGGGATGTGGTTTAGTGGTCAAGTGTCCCTGAGTTCAATCCCCAGCACCAGAAAAATAAAAATAAAAATAAATACATTGAATATTGTACAACTGGTCTGAGACAGTTTTTCTACATCAGAATCTTACTTTTGCAGTATCTGTCTCTCTTTCCTGTCTCTTCTACCTTACCTCACTTTCTATTCACTCTTCATATCCTTGCAATCAGGCTTCTGCCCATGCCTTTCCCTTGAAACAAATCACTAATTATCTCCTCACAGTCAAATTCAAGGGATGCTTTTTAGTCATCCTTTTCTTGACTTCCTTTCCAGGATTCCTCCTCTCCAAAATGTGGTTGTTCCAGAGTTGGCCTATTTCTTATTCAACATATTATCGGTGGGTGGTTTCAATTATAATACAGATTTAACTACCACCTGTGCCCTGCTATGTTCCATATCTACTTTTCTAAATTAAAACTGTTTCTCAGAATCAGATTTTTACATACAACTGCCTCCTGGTGAGCCCACAGACATGCTCAAATTCAATACCTACAAAACTGAGCTCATTTTCTTATAAGGTTCCCTTCCACTTCACATCTTCTGTCCCTTCTGTTGCTTCACCAGTTAATGATAATATATTTTCTCAGTTCCCAAGCTAGAAATTTACAAGCCCTTCCTCCTCATTCCTTCTGTATAAAAATCGATCCTTCTAAATTTGCAGTTACATTGCCTTAATTCGGGAAATAATAATTTCTCACCTCATTGCAAAAACCTCTTACCCAGTATCCTTGTTTCAGGATTCCTATCCCAAAATACCATCTACAAGTGATCTCTGTAGGGAAAATATTTTGCCATTCAACTTTCCTGTTTTAAATTCTTTAGTAGCACCATATTACATATATCAACACTCACAATTCTTTTCATGGCTTACAAAGTCCCTCCTGATTATTTAAAAAAAAAAAAAAAAAAAAAAAAAAACTGCCACATTTGCCTCATTCTAAATAGGTATTTCCACATTCTAAATAATCTGGATTGCCTCCACAACTTTTCATATGTTATCATCCACCTTTATAACTTCCATTTATCCTTGAAGGTGATTAAATAAATAAGGCTTTATGTTTCAAAACATAAAAAAAATATTAAAATTTATAGGTTTTAAGCCAGGTGCAGTGGCACACACCTGTAACCCCACAGGCTCCAGAGGCTGAGATGGGAGGATCGAGAGTTCAAAGAACCTCAGCAAAAGCAAGGCAGGCGCTAAGCAACTCAGTGAGATCTGGTCTCTAAATAAAATACAAAATAGAGATGGGGATGTGGTTCAGTGGTTGAATGCCCCTGAGTTCAATCCCTGGTACTGGGAAAAAAAAAAAATTATAGGTTTTAAACAAGTTGGATTTGGAGTTATTACTAGATTTTTTTAAAAAAGGACAAGAGGCACAGACTTCAGGATTATCTACAAAGTATAATTTTTTAAATGAATAAGACCTGAGAGAAAGAATATTGAAAAACAAATGATCAAAAACAGCACTAAAGGGAAAATGGATATTTGAGACAAGACGATTCTTCTTTGTTAGCTAATTAAACTGTGAGAGCTAGGTGCAGTTATGAACCTGCACACCCAACTAGAAAGGAGGTTAAAGTAGGAGGATCACTTATAGCCCAAGAGTTAAAAGAATAATCTTGGCAACAGCTTAACACCCCATATCAAGAAAAGGATAGAAAGAAAAAAAGAACTGGCAGACTAGGAAGGCATTCATTACCCCAGGAGGCATTTTCACTAAATAATTAGGTTAAAGGGAGTTAACAAGTGATTAATTGCTATGGGAACATAAACTATTGTTTTAGACCAGGTTTGGCAAACTACAATGCAAAGACCAAATTCAGGACTGACAAAGTATTGTTGAAACACAGTAATACCCATTGCTTACAATACAATGGCAGTTAAGTCCTAATTACTTGTGATAGAGATGTTATGGATCCTAGAGGGTAAAATACTCACTATCTGGTTCTTTGTAGAAAAAGTTTAAATTACTCAGAAATCAGGCAATATGTTTGAATATAAACTCTGTCAAAGAGAATAATAATCAGTATTATTTACTAGAAAATAACTATAATACAAAATGTCTGGTATGTGGTAATAAATATTTGTTGAACTTATACATACTGAGAACAGAATGAAGTAATCAACCATTAAACTCTGACAAAAAAAAGGAAAAGCTGTTGATCAATAATGTCTGTCGCTTGTATTACAAATTTTAATTAATGTAGATGTTTGTGATGTAAATAATTAGCAACACAAGATAAAGCAGCATTTATGACCACAAATTCAACATGTTCCAACTGTGTGCAACTGATGCCAAACAAGCAAACTACTAATTATCCCTAAGTATTCCATCTTTCTTCCTCGTAGTCAGAGAACTTCCTGGGCATATGGCCAATGAGCTACAGTCCCTGTCAGCTAAATATAACCTGTGACTAAGTTGTGGCCAATAGGACATTAACATAAGTAACATATGCAATTTCCAGTGCATGTCTTTAATAAGTAAAAGGCTTGCCCTCCACTTCTTTCTCTCTTTTTGCAGGTGGAAAACAGAGTAGAGTGATAGAGAGCCAGGCTCAACCATGCACATAACACCACCAGAAAGAACAGCAAAATTTAAAAGACAGAAGGAAACTAGGATCTCAGAGGACATCATGGAACAGAGCTGCTTACCTCTGGATTTTTAAACAAGAGGGAAACTTTTTTCCCTAGCCAAGGGAACAGAACAACTGAGGCAGTGGGCAGCATGCCAAAGAGCAACCAAACACGGACAGATAAACCCCACTGACACTTCTATCCACCTATCACTCAGCAGGACCCCCGCCTATTCTGGCCTATAAAGACCTTGGGCAGCAGGGGGCCACTAGCGATTTCCTCAGGCTCTCCACCCTGACCTGTACCCCAGAGGGCTGGGAGAGCCAAATTCCAATAACGCTTTGCTTCAGCCGGTTCTGTCCGCTTTTGTTTGGCCACCAGCCCTCTGAGCTTGCATTGTATATGGGGTCTCCTTGTTATGATGGGTTTGCCTATGGCTATATCTTACATACTTTGTTGTGAGGGAGAAAATACTATGCATTGCACAAATGACACCTGGGGTATTATCTCCTGATCTGGGCTAAAAAGAAATCTATAACTATGGCACACCCAACAGAAAATAATGAAGGTAAATAGGGATTTGCATATCAAACAAATTGGAAGAAGAGTACAAGAAATTTAAAGCATTTCAAAATATTTAATTTGAAAAGATAAAGAAGGGAACATGACAGTCTTCAAATATTTGGAGCCTGCTATGACTTGTCCCCCAAAGGTTCATGTGCAGCTTGGTCCTACAGTGTAGTCAGGTCTAGTGGAAGGAATGCCCAGTGGTGGGCATCACCCTCAAAGAGATTACCATGGTCCTCACAGGATTCACATAGTTCCCAAGAGAATCGGGTGTTATAAGGGAGTCTGGCACCTCCTCTGAATCTCTCTTCTGCATCACTACTCACCAATTTCATACAAGCTTTCACAACTGTGATGCCATCCACCATGAAGCCCACGCTGGAGCTGAGCAGATGCTGGTGCCATGCTCTTGAACCTATAGCACTGTAAGCTATTTTAAACTTCTTTATAAAGTACCCAAATTCAACTAGTTTGTTATAACAACACAACACAGTTTATCATGGAAGAGATTTACACAAATTTAAAAGTCATACAGAAAGAGGAACCACTCATTCAATATAATTTTATACTATACGTTTCAGGCTGTCCTCAACACAGATACAACAAACCAGATCTGTTCCTCACTGCTTAAAGTTTATAGTCTAGTAGGGAGAGGCAGACACTAAAATGCTCTTTGAGGTAAAATCATTAAGCTAAGGAACAAAGTTAGAGACAAACAAAATCTATTAAGTGCTATTTTTTCCAAGGTCTGTAAGACAACTAACAATAGTAAATATAAAACAAAAGAGAAAAAAGAGGAGACTTGGAAGACTGAAGAGACTCAAAGACCACATGAAGGATTTTAGTCATTAAAGGGATTAAAGGAAGAGAATGTTATCTAATTTACCTTTTAAATATTGTTTATGTTTTTGTTTTAAAGATGGAGTCTCACTCTGGTGCCCACACTGAACCTCAGGCTCAAGTAATCCTCCTGCTTCAGCCTCCCAACTATTTGGATCTACAGGTGCACATTACCATTCCAGGTCATACTTGCCTTTATTTGTTTAGTGTTCTCAGAGATACATGGAAAGAAAAGAGTCCAATGAAGAGGGTTCTATAATTTTCCAAATAAGAAGACAAGCTAAACTAACAGCAGAATGATTTTTAAAGGGGAAGGGGGGTAGACATTTAAAAAGTATATGAGTGATAAAAACTGTCAGGAATTGTAGAAAGACTGGATATGATAAAAAAGAAAAAAGTGTATCAAGGATGACTACCAGTTATGCCATTTGCAAACACATGGAAAAACTACTCTCTTCTGGAAGACCAGGTTTGAGTACAAAGATGCTATCTTCTATTTTGGACACCATGAGCTTGAAGTATGGGATAGAATGGATAATGGCTCCCAAAGTTTCCACATTCTAACCCCTGGAATCTGGGCATATTACCTTATAGCAAAAGGGACCTTGCAAATGTGAATAAATGAAGAATCTTTTTTTTTTTTTTTTGGAGAGACGGGTACCAGGGATTGAACTCATGGGCACTTGACCATTGAGCCACATCCCCAGTCCTATTTTGTTATTTTATTTAGAGACAGGGTCTCACTGTGCCGAGGCTGGCTTTGAACTTGGGCTCCCCCTGCCTCACCCTCCCAAGTCACTGGGATTATAGTTATGTACCACCACACCCAGCTCGAAGAATTTGAAATGAGGAGATCTGCCTAGATTATCCAGGTGGTTCTTAATAGAATTCAGTAATACAATTACGGATGTCCTTATAGGACTGTGGCAGGGGGAGATTTGACTAAAGCAGAGAAGGGAGCAGAGCGGAGTGCTGAATTTTGGAGATGGAAGAAAGGGCCACAAGTAAGTAAATATAGATTAAAAAGACAAAATATAGATTTTTCCCTCAGGGCCTTCAGATACTAAATTTGTGCTGTTTTAGACCAGAGTTTGTGGTACTTTGTTACAGCAAGAATAAGAACCAGGTCTTCTCTAGCACATCTGAAATACCTATGTAGATATATCAAGAAGGCTACTGGATCTAGAATTAGAAGAGTCTAACCTGAGAATATAAATCCTACTCACCAGCAGTAACTGAAATGTTAGAATTAAGAGATCTCTCTAGAGAAAATACATAGAGTTCAAAGGGAGGAGGCCTTGGAAAGCTTCAGTTAAAAAAAAGGAGGAAGTATACTGGCCAAAAAAAAGTAAAGGAACAATTAAGCAGTCAGAGAGATTAAGAAATGTTAAGAAAACAGTTCATGAAAAACTTGGTCAAAAACCTGCTGACACTTCCAGTATTAAAAACAAACAAACAAACAAAAAACAGATGAAAAATGCCCATTGGTTTTGAAGAAATCATGGGGATAGAAACCAAATTTGTATGAGGAACGATGAGGAAGTGGGAACAACAAATGTAAATAATCCTTTTAATTAGTTTGGCTGTGAAAATTAGATTGACAAAGAGTAAAATGGGAAAAAGGAAGAGTGTTTAAGATGGAAAAGACTGTACAAGTTGTATAAACTGATTTCCATCAGCAATATAACAAAGTATCTATTGTCCCACAACTTCAATGATACAATGTTGTCAAAACTTTGGATGTTTAACAATTTAATAAGCAAAAGTTGTCATATTGATAGTTTTAATTTCAGTCTTCTTAGGAGTGAAGATGTGTATCTTTTCAGAGGTTAAAGGGTCATTTGTGTTTCTTCTTCTATGAACTGTCTATTCATACTGCTTAATTTTATACTGGGTTGTTGGTATTTCTCCATACTAGGGCTCTTCATAATTTAGAGAAGTTAATGCTCTGCCAGTGTTATGTGTTATAAATGATTTTCATAATTTGCCTTCTGATTTCTACAATGATTTTTCGTTTTGGGGATAATAACTCAAAAGACCTTTCCCATTTCAAAATTATAACAGAACTTTTCCATGTCTTCTTTTATGTCCCCATTTTATACATTTAAATCTTTGACCCCATTTGCAGTTTATCTTGGTATAGTGATAATGGATACAAAAATAAATACTAAATAGGTACCCAGATGTCCTAATACTCTCTTTTTTCTCTGCCACCAATGATGTATATGCTATATTTTTATATATCAAATGCCTACATGTATTTCAATCTATTTCTGGGCTTAATTTTCTGACTGACTGAACAGTGTTCATAAACTAATATACATTGGCTTAATAATTAAATCTTTAGAATGTACTGCCATATGGTAAGACACTCCTCCATCACTACTTTTTTTTTTTTTTTTTTCCTGGCTGTTCTTGCCTATTTTTTCATTAAAACTTCAACATTAGCTTATTGGCTTGGTTGTCCAAGAAAAATCAACTATTTATATTTTATTTATTGGGATGGTATTCAATTTGCAATTTAGGAAAAACTGCCATTTTTATATTGAATCCTCTTATCCAAAAATAGTATAGTTTTCCTATTTTTTTTTCTTTAACACTGAATGCTGAATGTACTGATTAGAATGTCTTGGTATCCTATGTCTTCTCTTATACCTCCTATGTGTCTTCCCATAGTTTTCACATGAGTAAATTCAATATTAGTTAGCCTATGTTCTTGGCCTCTCACTGGTCTAGTAGAGAATGGGAAAAAAAGGCATTCAAATCCTCAGTAATCATGGATGATTAAGTCTTTTTTAATGTAATCATGTTTTAATACTAATGGGAAGAACATGGTTAAGGTGAAACAGTAAAAAGGACTACAATTTAAAAATGATAGATTGAGCATATGATTTATTTCTATTCCTTATCGAAATTCCATTCAAGTGAGAATAACATGGAAAGGCTATAAATCCCAGAAAGTCAGAGAGAAGAAAAACTATAGACATAAGCTACCGAAATATTTTTGAAAGTTGAGAAGTTATATGGGATTCTTGGTTGACTACAAAAAATTTAATACTGAGTTCTGATACAGAGGAATTCAAGAAGCCAGTTTGAGCTACAGACCCATGGAAAGGCTAACTATTACAAAAGGAAGTACACAAAGCACTGAATTAAAAAACCAAGGAGATGGGTTTAAAATCTGCTAGGTCAGTTAAGACTCCTCCACTTACTTTCCACCTCCCTACTCCTAATTCCTTTTCTTACTTATCAACTTGTAGAGAAAGTAAACCAAAATGACTACACACAGAAGGATATCAGGTATAAGAGAGTGTTGTTATGATGAAAGCAGGGGATTAAGCAAAATTTCCTTAATCACTTACCTCCTTTCGTAGCTCAGCTTTAAGAATTCTAGCCAACAGGGGTATAACTTATTCTATCACCCTGGCAAAAATTATGATGTTCTCAGTTGAAGAATTAATTACTTATACCTTTCTTTTTTAAAAATATTTTTATTTGTTTATGGACACAATGCCCTTATTTTATTTATTTTTATGTGGTGCTGAGTATTGAACTCAGTGCCTCGCACATGTGAGGCAGGCACATTACCACTGAGCCACAACTCCAGCCCCAACTTATAACTTTCTGTTTATGTGAAATATTCATAGTAACTTTTTAAAAATAAAAACGACCCATCTGAAATCACCTTATTGCTTGCTATTCAAAAAGAAATTTTGAAGGCTTCCAATGGGGAAAAAACAGGACATCCAAAAAAGATCCATTATCATGACAACACTGGATGTCTCAACAGCAACACTAGCAGCTTAAAGACATTGGAAAAATGCCCATATAAATTTAAAGAAAAATGACCTCCAACCTAAAATTCCCTATCTATCTATCTATCTAAACTAATAACCAAATGTTATAGAAGACCTTTCATACATGTGAGGTCTTATTTGAGCCAAGTAATAGTCATAGAATATTAGAACGAGAAAAGAGGCACATAGAAGTCCTAGAATATACACGTGATAAAAAGACATTTACAAATTATACATACTATTAACACAAAAATATTACAAAACTGTAAATGCCCAAAAATATGAGAATAAATGAACTGTGATATACACATTAACAATTTAAATACAGTGGTTAAAATTAAGGAGCTAGGGGGCTGGGGATGTAGCTCAATGGTAGAGTGCTTGCCTACCATGTATGAGGCCCTGTGTTGAATCCCAGTAAACCACCCCCCAAAAAGAGAATAAACTAAAATGAATGAATTAGGGTTAATGAATCAACACAATTCTCATTAAACAATGTTGAACCAAAACAACCTAAAGAATGATAGAGGCAATATACTCTTTATTAAGTTTTATAACAGTTACATATGTTGTTTTTATATCATACTACAGCAAATTCCTTCTCTCTCTCTTTGCCTGACTCTTCATTCCTGCATCATAACCTGGGGACAAGAGGACTACCCTCCTCCCAACTCATTGTGCCCTTCCTGATTAGGAGTGTTTTAACTTTTTTCCTATTGAGGGCATTATACTGAATTTGGAGCCTTCCAACTAAAGAACCAGGGGCTACCACAAGCTGGTTTTCCCCAGGAAACCAGAGAGAACACAAAGTTAGGCTCCCAGCGCCAGACTGATGGTCAGGCAGGCATAAACTAGAAATGGATCAAATAAGAGCCATAAGGATATACACTATATAAATAAGTTATCTGTGAAGATCAAATAAATAGGTTTTAGGCCATCTACCAGGTAAAAGTATCCCATGAAAGACACACTGTAAACACCTATATCCATTTCCCCTTTGTTTTTTGTTAGGGCAGGGTTGCTAGCTGTTATGGTACTAGAACCCCAATTTAACTGGGGACTCTCAAAACACATAATAAGGTAGTAAAATAAAAATGATAAACTACAAATTCAGAAAGAAGATTTACTTCTGGGGAGAGAGGAAAAGTTAATCCTTTTTTTAAAAGTGAAAGACAAAGCAGTAATTCATTTAGTACAATTTATACTTTCACTTATGTGGAATGGAGGAGGGAAAAGTTGGAGGGATGGGGATGGGTAACTATCATAAAGACCCTAAGCAAGTGGACACAGAGTTTCTATATGGAATGATGGGAAAAATTCTGAAAATGGATGGTGGTGATGGTTCTACAACACTGTGAAAGTAATTACTGCCAAAGAATTACACATTTAAAAATGACAAATTTCATGTTATGTATGACAATAAAAAAAAAAATCCTAAACAGGCCTAGAGATGAAATCCAGAACACAAGTAGAAGGATTAGTCTTGAAGAGAAATCACGATATGTTCTCTATGATAGCAGGAGGGAATGAGGAAAAAATACATACAGATAAAAATTTTTTGAAGAGTCATTATGAAGAACAGGCAAACAAGCTGACCAAACAAAAGAAGCAAGCTTCCTAGGCAATGCTGAAGGCCCAACAGGAAGCCTTATGAAACCTTATAAACAAACAAGATCCCAAATGACTATGAATACTAAAACATTTTAAATTGTACTGTGTACAAGTTAGACAAAATTGTCTCTTAGACTATAATGCAATGAAATTCTAAGAAGATAGTACCTATGAATCAAATGAAAGGAATTAGAGAATAGTAGATGATGTATGTAGTGTAAAACAGTGTTCTTAAACTTGCCTGATCATAGAAATTACATTGGGTAAATTATCTTAGGTCTTGCTCCAGATCTAATGACTCAGTGTGTCCAGAAGAAATCTCACATTCAGTTAAGTATTTTAAACTAGTAACCCTCACATTCTGTTAAGTATTTTAAACTAGTAACCTCAGATTATTCTTCGAACCTGGCAAGTTTGGGAAACTCTGGCCTGGAAATAACACCTGAAAGCAAAAAAATAAGTTGAGTTTCACAACTTCTCAATGTGTATGTATTAGGCTATAATGGAGGAAGAAACAAATGTAAAAATTAGAAGGAGTAAGTATCTCTAGAAAAGAACAAAAAAAAAAAACCAAAGAACAGAAAAAAGTAAAGTTGCCATGGAAGCCAAAGACTTATGCCAACAGGGAAAACTCAGACTTTATTAAAATCAGGAAAGTATAGTAGGGAAGTAAGAAGAACATGGAATCAAAGAGAAATACATCTATATGAAAACAGTAGTTAGCTTTGCATGCATTCAAAATATTTAATACATTTACAATAGCTTTAAAATAATTACCTTTAAATATACATATTGCTGTGTCAACACATACATAGTCCTTTAGATTAGAAACTCAACTTGACAGTTATCGTGTATCATTTTCTAAAAGTTAAGCAAGATTGACTCTGTCCCCTATGCATAACACTTCATAAAAAAAAAAAAGTCACAGAGCTGGGGTTGTAGCTCAGTGGTACAGCACTTGGCCCAGCATGTGTGAGGCACTATTCACTCCTCAGCACCACATAAAAATAAATAAATAAATAAAATAAAGGTATTGTGTTCATCTACAACTAAAAAAATTTTTTTAAAAAGTCATACATCAATTAAAACACAGGAGAATGTCAAGCTGAACAATGCACTACATGAAAACTCTGTGTATAGGGTGAAAAGAGCGTAGGGGTGCGTTATCCCATAGAACTCATGTTTCAGGAAGAAGCCTGTTTAAGTTAGCAGAAAGGAAAAAGTTAGCCAGCAATGTTCCCAACCTTGTCATCTGTGAGCAGGAAAGGTACTCCTACACAGTGAAAATAGTATGAGTGGGTCAATTGAGTTTATTACAAGCTCTACTTAGAATGAGAGAATTCAACCTATCACTTTTATTTATGCTGTTTTATAAAGTGAAGTACTTAAAATAATTATTTCTCCTTTTATGCAAGGCACTGATGTGCAGAGTTCCGTAAGGGTTCACTTATTTCCCAAACACACTACTCTTTATTAGTACTATTAATTTACTATAAATTCTACTAGTTTCATTCTCTATTAGCACTATCAATTCACTGTAAAATACTTTAATCAAAGTATTAAATTACTTTAATCAAAGACCAGAGAGTATATAATAAATACATTTAAGGCCTTGCCCCAACACTCAATGGAGAAATAACATTTTTTGTTTTTCTCTAAAACAGTAGGCTTTAAAGTTGAATACTGTAATCCTACAAAACGTTACCATTTTATAGAGTAATAAAAATAACGTTTATAAGAATTACTGCTACCTAAATAAAGTTAAAACACCATGCTTTTCAGTAAGAATGCTCAATATTATAGAGAAATTTTACTTAAAAAAAAGTAAAACATGCACATTTGCCAATCTCCCCCGCAGCACATATAAACATGATTCTTCTCCATATATACCTTTCACTTACTTAGTTCCTATAAGGTAAAGAGTCTCAAATGGTGATATTTAAAACAATTCCCATTTAACTTCACTATGTATTTATTTTATTTATTTTACAACTGGGGATTGAAACTAGGACACTCTACCAAGAGCTGTATCCCTATTCCTTTTTATTTTCTATTTTGAAACAGGGTCTCAACAAGTTGCCCAAGTTCATAAGATCCTCCTGCCTCAGTCTCCTAAACTGCTGGGATTACAGGTGTGCATCACTGAGCCAGGTTCTTCGACAGGGTCTCACTAAGTTGCCCAGGCTGGTCTTAAACTTTTGATCGTCCTGTCTCAGCCTCCCAAATCGCTGGAATTTATAAACATGCAGCACCACACCTGGCTAACTTCACTATATTTTTAGTGTTTGTTACTGTTTTCATTTGCAATTTATGTGTATATTTTTAAGACTTAGAACCAGAAACATCTGCATTACCTGAAAGTCCCACCCTTGACCTACAAAAATCAAAATCTGCACATTAACAAGGTTCCCAGTTAATCATACACATATTAAAATTTCCTAACCCCTCCCCTAGAGGATATTATACCATTCAGAGACAGGTAAAAAACAATTTCTCTCTGAAGATCTGCTATTATTTAGTCATGGGGAAGATCCCAACCAAATTATGACCTTTTTCATCTATAGAATAGTGCTTGAAAAATGGCTCTTTCCTTTGCTAAAGCCCTGTTAATTCATAAGATAACTAAAAGGACTGAATTTTTAATCAATTTATCTGCTGCCATAAAATTTTTATACGTAGGGGGAGCCAAGGATTGCATACTTATTGCAGTTACAGTAAACAAAGTTCAAAGCTGCCAAAATGTTTTCAAACAGCCAATATTGTAATTACAAGACAGAAGGTCTAAGCAAAAACATCATAAATTACATTTATTCCTACTAAAATGTGTGTATGTATGTGTATAGATACTTTTTTTTTTTTTAGGAGAAATACATTTCAATGTGAACATTAATTTTTCTCCACTAAATGAAACAGAGTCCATAAACACTTTGGATTTTTGATTCAAAGTGATATTTAGCCAATAAAACTTAGACCTAAGTACATATATATAGCCCTTTAGATTAGAAACAAATTTACAAGTTAGCTGAAACTTCAAACTTAAGTAAAACTGCTGAAACTTCAGTAAACAAGTAAGTATCGGCCTGGTGTAAAGTGATATCATGAAATTACCTCCTTTGGTGTTAGAACATTTGAGTATTATGAAAAAAAAAGAAAAAAGAAAAAAAAAAAAAAAAAGGCCCTATAAGTGGATCCGGATCCTAGCTTTAGCCATCACAATAATTTAAAAATATAAAAGTAACAGAAGCTATAATTTTTCTTATACAAAACAAACCTACATTTTACTTCCTTCTGCTAGAGCAGATGAATTCTAAAGTAGTGCTTCTCAAACTTTAATGTGCACATGAATCATCTGGGGACTTTTAAAATGCAAATTATGACTCAGAGGATCTGAGTAAAAATGAGACTGCATTTCTAACAAGCACCCCAGAGGTGCCAAATTCATATTTCAAGCACACTTTGAATAGCAAGGTTCTAAAGAAAAGGAGTAACTGACAATACTTCAATATCCAGGGTTTGCAAGAGCACTGGTCTTGATAATGTTTCCAATTAAATTACTAATTGATCAACCTAAAGCTTTTCCATCTTTATCTTACTGGATCCCCCATATTTTAAGTAATATTTTTATCACTCTATCATTCTTAAAATCTTGGAAATTTGTATCCCAGTCTTCCTTCTACCTTTCTTTTTGGTTTCTTCCCATGTTCTATACTTATAGCACGCACACCATAGGATTTTACCCTTAGCTTCATCTCCTTTCCATTCTAATACTATCCCTGATTATATATGCTAATTGATCCAACTTCTGCATCTCCGGCCTAAAAATGTCTCCCAAGCTTTTTTTTTTTTTTTTAACTGACCAAACTTTTTCAACCCTGTGTGTAGCACCATCCTTCATTTATCCAAACCACATCTTAAGACTCTTTCTTTCTTTTACAAAGTCCACTTAATCTCTATAATTGATAATTACAATTATCAATTTTGATAATTGTATCAAATAATTGTATAATTATTTGAGATTATAGAGATAATTGTATCTCTATTTTGATAATTTACAAAATCTTATTCTTGGGCTGGGGTTATAGCTCGGTGGTAGAGCGCTTGCCTGGCATGTGTGAGGCACTGGGTTGGATCCTTAGCACCACATATAAATAAGTAAAATAAAGGCATTGTGTCCATCTACAAGTTAAAAAAAAATTTTTTTTTTTTTTTTAAATCTTATTCTTTTCTCTCTAGTGTCAATACCAGTTTGGGCATGGATCATTCCTGACTTAGTTACAATCATAACCTAGCCAGTACTCTTACTTTCAATCACATTTTCCCTCAATCTCATCCTCCACATTTCCCTGTAACCTTTGCAAACATTAATTAATAGCTTTCCCCTATTAAAATTCACCAATAACTCTCCCATTAGCTTTAGGAAAAAGTATATTTGGGCATATAACACTCTTCACACTCTTGATTTTCATTTGTTCATTCTACCCCACCCCCACCCCCAACCACCCCTTACAGTGATTATGTCCTCTTGCCCTATTAAGCTATTTAAAGCTTTCTGAACATGGCACATTTTCAAATGCTCTCTGTACATCTGCATTGGCTATTATTTCCTTTGATTAAAAATGTCCTTACTAAGCTAAGTATTAACCTGCTTTCAATATTCTACTCAAGCATCACATGCCTTAAAATGCCTTTTCTAATCACTTCAAGTCTGATGTAGGTAATACCATAAACTGTGCTCCCTCTCCATGGTAGGATTTTCCTTACTGCCAAGTCTCTACTATTTAAACTGTATTATAATTGCTGGTTTATTCATCTCCCCCACTAAAATGAATTCATCAATTGGTCCTTTTAAGAACTGAATACTCAGTACATGGTAGGTTCTCAATAAATGCTGAATAAACTATTCTGAAATATAGTCATGAATAATTATTACAGCTATATATTTAAACTAGCTATATATTTAAACAAACAATTTCTAATAGCTGTGTCTCTAAAGTAATTAAAAAATTTACCTGATCTTATTTATAAGTTAACAGAACTTTATAAGATTTCATAAAAAAGAATTCCAAAATACCCTAGGGAATTCACTTAATTCCCCCAAATCTAAAGGTATTTGTTAAAAATATTAAAAACAAAGCCTTTTAAACTTTGTTTTAACGGAGACACTTTAATTTCACTGACCACAGTGTTACACAAATAAAAGCACTAATTTCTTCTCCCATAGCTGAGGTAAAGAGGAAATAAGGCAAAATAGTGTGAACATTGTTCAGATGGCCAAGGTTTTCATGTTGACTTCTATTTTCTAACTATATGACCTTGGATAACATCATACACATCCAAAGCCTGTTTCTTCAAAGCATAAAAGGTATAAAATTGCTTACCTACCCCCTGGTTATTTCAAATATTCAGATGTGAATTTGAAAGCATTTCTATTAAACAAATCTGAACTACTGTGTTATTAGCATCTATCCCAATATCTGTGAAAGATTTTACAGGTACAAATTTAAAGCTTCATGGGCTAATTCCACCTCCTAAATCTACATAATACTTCTCTCCAATGGCTGAAAATTCATAAATAAAATTAAGTTCCAGAACCACCAGAGCACAAGTCTCATTCAACAGTCCTCAATATTCTTATGTGGTGAAAGTATTTAAAATATAATTTAATAATGTGATGTTATTTTAAAATGGTTATTTTATAAAATTTGAAGTAAATCTCAAGGTAAGTTGTTGGTACAGTCATTTAAATTTTGGCTCCATTTTAAAAAATTGGAGGACAAAAATCAGCAGGGAATAATATTTCAAGATTTCTTCTTTTATTAACTATTCAGACTGGGTTAACATATAAACTTGATCCAATATAGACTAATGGAAAAGTTAAATAGTCACCCTTACAAAACCAGGACATTTCCCCCCCAATTTCTGGCTTATTTCTCAGATATGCTTGCTAGTCTACCAATCAGAAAATTTGCTGCATTTCTCTAAACTAAAAAATGGATAGATCATGTAAACTCTGCTCTCAGCAATCTTTCCTTGTTTAGTAGAGACTTATGGGGAATATGGACTAGACTGGTTTGTCTCTTCTATGATATTTATAAAAATAGGATTCCTTAACCTTCAAAGGGAAAAATTCCTTAAAAAAAAAAAAAGAAAAAGAAAATCTACTACAAAAGTCAGCACTTCGGTACCTGATTGTGGTAACAAGGCCAAAATCCAAGACGAAGCCCTTTATTGCACATCGTGTTCCAACGTCTTGGGCAGCCCCATCTTGCGACCTCTCCAGACTGGCTGTTCCTGCTCTCTCTACTGCAGAGAGAACTTCAATTAGAGAAATTCTGAGGCTCATAAATCTAAACTGGATACTCCCCTCATTGGAGGCAAGGATGTTGAAACTTACTAAAAAGATTCATGTTAGAGGAGGATTCAGATAAATGTAAGTGGCTTGAAACCACTATAATGTAAGCAGCTGAGAGTCTTATTATACAACAGTTTATTTACCTTAAAAAAAAAATAACAAAAAAAAAACTTATGGGAAAAGAATGGCAGCAAATTACTAGATAACCTGAAAAAACATGAATATAATCATGAATCTCTAAAAAGTGAAATAGGCTCCACTAAACTTAAATTTACAGTATAAGCAGTATAAACTTACAGCTGACCATTCATATTCATAATCCTTAAGAAGAAAGCAAGCAAGAAAAAAACTAGGATACATTATTAACTTCTTAATGCCCTAAAATAACTTCATTGAAAAAAATGTTTGGTTAAAAACTGGTTAGGAAGGCAATGTTTCCCTGCTGACTTAAGCCTAGCTGCCTAAGCAAGGCTTTAAAAAATGTCTTCACCTACTAGAGTGCATAGGCAGAAGGAGCAGAGACTATGGCGGTCTCCCTAGTGACACTCGCAAGTCACATAAATGGGGTATATTTCTGGGATAGACTGCCAACAAGTTACTGAAAGAAGAGAAACAAACCCAGCTAAAACCTGGCCAATAAATAGACCAATACCCTCACATGTTCTATTATTATGACATAAAAGTCTTAACTAAAGTTACCTCCAGGCTATCAGATCTAAATCATATCCATCACACTAACATTACCTGATCGGTAAAAGACTGAATTAGTTTTCAAGTTGGTTTTCCATAAAGATTTGTAATGAAGCATAATATGTATAAAGCATTTCTTCAAGCAAATAAAAGCTCCACCCCAAAGACCTCAGTAATTAAGACTTTACAACTGGAGAAACAATTTGAAGTATCATTATCACTGTGTATTTTTATCAAAGTGTGGTGATATGAGCTATGCAACAGAATGAAGATAACACTGTTGAGATACTGTATTTACTAAATTACTTAACAATAATTTTACCTTACCTGAGTGTGAAAATTTGAAATGGTTGTTGTTTCAATATCTTTCTTGCCCAGAATTTCCATTTTCACTGGAGTGTTGGGGAAATTAAAAGCAAAGTAATCCAAGAAGTCTGGGAGATAAGCAGCCGCTCCATGCACTATTGCTAAAGCATAGTAAGCAGCATTTTTCTCATTTTCACTGAATGTCAAAGCAAGAAACTCCTCAGAAAATCTCTCCATCTCCATTGGAGACAAAAATGAGAGTTCATCCATGTAAGCATGAAGGACCAGAGCACCACCATTGGACTGGTGTTCCTCATGAATAAAGTTGCTAAATTTAGTACCTGTTTTTAAGAAATTTCTACGAATAGAATGTTCCTGGTGAGTCATAAAAGGTGTTTGTACTCCCTGGGGTACCCGATATTCTTGCATGCCCAAATTTAATCGGCACAGCTGTTCGTCTTTCAGATACCTGAAGGACTCCTTATTAACTCCTGAAGTGCTATTTATTTGTCCTTGGGTGAGAATTTCCTTATTGATGCGCGTCAGGCCAGCACAGACGGTTTGTACTTCCTTATTGTACATTTTAAGGCGTCTTCCTCGCATGTCTTCTCGGTGTTTCTTTTTCTTTTTCTTCTTTATTTTCTTCAAGACAAAATCATCAGCTCTCTGGGTTTTACCATTTTCATCTGGTGTTTCTGGCCACAATAATTAAAAAGAAGTTAGTTGCTAGGACTAATGTCAACATACAAGTTTCTTAAGGTACTAGATCTCAATCAAATAGTCTCCTCTCAATTCTCAGAATTTGCTATTGCGACTTACATCTTCAAAAATGAAACTAAGATTTAAAATACAATAATATGCTGGGTCAAAGATTATGTTAAAAAAAAGCAGATAACGAAGGGCTATATGTGTGGCTCAGTGATAGAGCATATGTTTAGCATGCACCAGTACACATTCAATACCTTGCACCACCACCACCACACACACACACACACACACACACACACAGCAGATTATGGCAAGGGGTAACATATAATTTGACTTACAATCAAAACTAAAGGAAATATCCAAGTAATTTCAAATCTGACATGCTACATAAAATATTTGCTCAGTAACCTTTGTAAAATCTAAATTGAAGCTTGTCATATTTGCTGTCAGTCTGTAAATTATCTATAGGCTAATCAAACAACAGTGAATTAAGCTGTAAGACAAAATGACAAAATCTTGCCTATGAAACTATCATAGTTTTTTGGTACATGGGTTTTTTGTTTGTTCATTTGTTTGAGGGAGGTGTTTCTTAGTAGCAGAACTCATTCTCAAGTATTGTTGTTAGAATGATAAACTATATATTACTTCAATGGAGGGCAATTTGGTGATATATATCAAAAGTCCTGAAAATATTTACAATCCTCAGACCCAGGATCTCTACTTCCAAGTCAAAATTACTTAAGAAAATAACTGAAGATCTATGAGGATATCAATGACAGTATTATTTAAAACAACAAAAAACTAATCTAAATGCCCAATAATCAGAGACTGATTAAACCTTGGTAGTTATACATTATAAAATATTACCTGGCCATTATACACCATAGATGAAAAGACTGACATACAAATTACAAGGTTACAAAATGCTTACAATGTTACTCTTCTAGAAAGTCTACTTTAATAACTCCTACCTACCTAAGGGCATATGTAGCAATAGCTATTCCTTCTCCCTGCTTCCGTAGCACTGTACTCCTACCACAGCACTTACCATACTCCATGTTATCACATATTTAATTTTTCACCTCTTCTCTACACTGTAAGCAATCTAAGCTGAGTGATATATATCTTACCTTCTTTCCAAAGCACTAGGGTACATTCTGATCCCATTTTTATATTAGACTTTCATTCATTTGAACATTAAGTAACTACCATTTTGCCAGGTATACATCTAGGCACTAAGGATATGATGGATGAGATAGAAACAATCCCTACTCTTTCTGTTTGGTTTGGTTTGGTACCAGGGATTGAACCCAGAGGTGCTTTGCCACTGAGCCACGTCCCCAGTCCTTTTTTCATTATTTTATTTTGAAACAGAGTCTCCCTACATTCCTTAGGGCCCACTAAGTTGTTGAGGCTGGCTTTGAATTTGTGATCCTCTTGCCTCTGCCTCCCAAGTCACTGGGATTACAGGCATGAGCTACATGCCCAGCCTTACTCTCTTAAATATTATAATCTGGTTGAACAAGGAAAAGAAAGTACCAGGTAGTAATAAAAAACAAGTAGGCTTTTCTAGATGCTGGGAAAACTCTTCTGAAGAGGAGACATTTAGACTGAGTCCTAAATTATAGGATAAAATGAGCATATGAAGATTTAGGAGGAAATATTCTAGAGAGAAACAAAGGACTTAAAGAAAGGAAAAAGTTTCCTTGATCTCTATATGTAATATACAATGTATATTACATATATATATATATATATATCTGGAGAAATATATACTAAGGTATTAACAGTAGGGTGGTATTAATGGCATGAGTGGTAGGAATATAAATGTCTAGCTTTGTTGTTTTCTAATTTTCTATAATAAGCATATTACTATATAATTTGAAAACTTAAATTTTAATTTCTGAAGGTTTATCATAGATTGACATATCCAAAAGAGAAAGGCATCTTTGATTTACTAGTTGGAAAATAAACCTAGCAAGAAATCTAGGTTTAAGCCTTTAAGCTTGGTCTAACATTTACTGTATAGTATTTATCTACCGAACAATAATATTTCTAACATAATTCAAGTAATTCAGTGTTAACAAACATATTCCAACTAATCCTATTCTTAGATCTGGGAAGAACAAGTTCAAATAATTTTAAGTAAAGAATTTACTTGGGGGTCTGGGGTTATAGCTCAGTGGTAGAGCACTTGCCTAGCACAGGTGAGGCACTGGATTCAATCCTCAGTACCACATAAAAATAAATAAATAAAATAAAGGTATTGTGTCCATCTACAACTAAAAATACAAAAAAAAAAAAAAAAAAAAAAAGGAATTTACTTGGGGGTTGAGGCTCAGTGATAAGAGTGCTTGCCTAGCATGTATGAGGCCCTGGTTTTGACTCTCAGCACTACACATAAACAAATAAATAAAATAAAGGTCCATCAACAGCAATAAAAAAAAAAAAATTAACAAAAAAAGAATAATTTGCTTGGTGTAATATATAAATACATGACACTTGCAAGAATGGATATAAAATCAGTCCAAATCACCAGACAGTACAATAGTTATAAAACCTTCTATAAAATTTAAACCTATTTTAGGGCTGGGGTTGTAGCTCAGTGGTAGAGCACTTTCCTAGCATGTGTGAGGCACTGGGTTCAATCCTCAGTGCTACATAAAAATAAATAAATAAAGATATTGTGTCCACCTACAACTGAAATATTTCTAAAAATTTAAACCTATTTCAAAGTTCAAGTCAAAAATTTTAAGCTGTATAGATAGCAAATAAATTTCACTGTCTAATATTTGCTTTTAAGAACAACAAAAAGAAAACCCTACAGAAGGATTATAGCTCAGTAGTGGAGTTCCTTGCATTCACAAGGTCCTGGGTTTGATCCCCAACCCTGCAAAGAACAACAACAACAACAAAAAACTTCATTTGCAAACATCACTTGATCATACACATAATCAGGTTGCTTAAAATGGTAAGAAAATGCAGTCAATTTTTTATCCTATACAATATTAAGTCCTTGATTAGTTAAAACTCAGCAAGTCATTTATATTTCTTACCAAATAAAATTAATCTAAATACTTTTCCTGATACTAAATCAGTAATTTAGGCAATTCTTCCAAGCATCTAAATGCCATTAAATATAAAGGTTAGACCAATTTAAAAATAGTCCCTAATTACCTTCCACTAAATGTTTTAGCAATTCCACAGGAAAAGAAAATATCTCTGAATAGATCTTGTTGTTTTAAGCTTCAGAAGAGGTATTTGGTATGCAGAAGATGAACTGTGACCTAGATCTGCCACTGAAATTAACACCAAGAAGGAATGGTCTTGAATGTAACATGTTATCTAGATTACTATCATCTTACCTTATGGTATTTCTAACATGGTTAAATCTCTTTGGGTTTTATTCCAAAATTTAGTTACATGAAAACCATTCAATTAATCCAATATGGCCCATCTCCAGGAAAGAGAGAGAGGGAAAAAACAAAACAAAACTGTACAAGGAAATTAAAAGGGCCTTAAACTGAACATAATTTCATATACCAATATGATTAAAAAGTTTAAATATGAAATAAATTCCAATCTATCTTCCCACAAATCCTGTTTTTCAAATGTTTCCTCTTTTCTAAGGCTGATACAGAAAACTTCCCTTTTTTTTTAATGGAAAAATTTGAGACTACTTATTCCATGCTTGTTGATAAATTTCCATGAACAAACAAAATTTATTCTCAAGTTATTGTGGAGGCAATTAATTGTGAATGGCATAAGTATCCACAAGTTGTTGGAAGTTCTTGTGGAAAGTTGGCCATTATTGCTTGAGAGAGATACCAAATGCCTTTCCATGAATTAAAAACATTTAAAAGTCGAATGTCTAGGGGCTTCACAATCTTTCCACTTCTGGTAGTGTTTTAGTTTTCCAATAGAGAATGTATTCAGGAAGTCAGATTTTGAGTATATCCCCATAGCGTGAAAGCTAAATTTGTTTCATCAATTTTGTTATTGTTGTTTTTAATATTTTTTTAGTTGTCAATGGATCTTTATTTTATTTACATGTGGTGCTGAGAATGAGAATGGAACCCAGTGCCTCCACAGGCTAGGCAAACACTCTACCACTGAGCCACAATCCCAGCCCAGTTGTTGTTTTGAAGTGCTGGGGGATCAAACCTAGGGCCTTGTGCATGTTAGGCAAGCACTTTACGGCTGAGCTACATCCACAGCCCTGACATCAGTTCTTTACAGACAAGAAGCTGAGCTACATTGCACCTATATTAAGGAAAGTTTTCACGCATCTAACTGTAAGACTCAATATAAAAAGACTCAGTATGTAATTCTACAAAGGAAAATACAAACATTGGTTTAAGAAATAAATTGCTGCTGTCTTTAAAAACATCATTATAACTAAGATTAATATATAACACTATCAGTAATACCTTCACATATGCTGTTATCAATTATTAAGCAGCACAATTTATTTAATATAACACTATAGAATGGTTTTCATTAATGCAAAAATTAGCTTTCCAATATTACAAAACTTAAACACCATTCATAACAACATTCATACACTTGAATTATACGTTAGAAAATAGAGTACCTCTGATTCCTAGAAATGATTGTGTTGCAAAAACAAAACAATTGGAATTGTTTACTCATTATTAATTATAATAAAGAAAAGGACTAAAGTTTTTTTCTGAAAATATATTATTTTTGGTCTTCTTGAGAGTTCTTCCAGTTCTATATAAAAACCAATAAAAAAGAAAAA